>NC_086448.1:623614526-624355776 GCF_028390025.1 Pseudophryne corroboree | reverse complement strand
TATATATATATATATATATATATATACTGTTTTATATATATATATATATATATATATATATATTAATATAAATATATTTATTTATATATATATATATATAATATATATTAGCATTAGGTTATTGTATAGTGCTACACCTACAAAGTCTGTGTATTGTGAACTTGAACTTTTTTAGCTGAAACAAATTTCAAAGTCCTAGAAAATGCTTGAGATATATATTAATTCAGGTGGCAGCTGATTTTCTCTGGTCTTGAAAAAAAAATTACTTCAAAAAATGTGAGAAAAAGCAGCATCTAGTATAGTATTATAGGAAAAATATATTGTGCTCATACAGTAACACCCAATGTATTAAACTTGTACCAAAATAATATATAGTGCTGCTTATCTGGGGTTCTTTATACCGAGCAAGGGAATTTTTCCTCCTCATACCCTTTGTAGGGTATTGATCTAAATTTATCCAAAAAATAGTACAAGGTAGTGCAACTCTGTGAAACTTGTGAATATTGCATAAAGTATTCACCAATACCACCATGTATGGTACATAAAACACAACACAATGTGAAAAAACTGCACAGATAAAGTAAGTAAAAAAAAAACTAATAAAATCTACAGTATGCATACCAAGTGCAAACATTTTGAAGGCTCATCTGTTGCCTTACAGGTAATTACAATATCCCAATCAAAGTAACGTCAACGTCAGGGGTGTACAGTACACAGTATTTCCATGGGGGAGGTTTCCGTCCATGCATTTACAGTAAGTGTATATATACAGTAAGTGTGTGTGTGTGTATATATATATATATATATATATATACATACACATATTATTATTATTATTATCCTTTATTTATTTGGCACCACAAGGGTTCCGCAGTGCCCAGTTACAGATTACTTGAACAAATAATCAAAACAGGAAAACAGCAAACTTAAAGTTGAAGACAATATAGGACAAGTACAGGGTAAATATATGTAGCTACATCACAGATGACACTGAAATAAGTATCAGGTGGCAGAAAATGGCAGAATTTGGTGCAGTTGAAGAGTATTAAAGTAAGAAAAGGATAAGCACATGAGGGAAGAGGTCCCTACTTGTGAGAGCTTACATTCTAAAGGGAAGGGGTAGACAGACAGGGGTGACACAGAAGGGTTGACACAGAGAGCATGGAATAGAGGGCTTAGGATGAGAAACAGCTGAGTTTTCTGAAGAAGTGGATATTGAGAGCCCATTTGAAGTTTTGTAGAGAGGTGGAGAGTCTGAGCGGGAGAGGTAGGAAATTCCAGAGAAAGGGAGCAGCTCGTGAAAAATCTTGGAGGTAGGAATGGGAGGAAGTAATCAGTAGGCAAGAGAGTCGGCGTGCATTAGCAGAGCGAAGAGGAAGAACTGGGAAAGGAGTGGGTGAGGGCTTTGTAAGTGAGTGTGAGAAGCTTGAAATGGACTCTAAAAGGGAAGGGAATCTAGTGAAGGGCTTTTAGGAGAGGGGAGGTGGACGTAGTGCATTTGGTGAGGAAGATGAGCCAGGCAGCAGCATTGAGGATAGATTGGAGTGGAGAGAGGTATTTGTCAGGGATGCCAGTCAGGAGGAGATTACAGTAGTCCAGTCTTGAGATGACCTGTGAGTGGATACGAGTCTTAGTAGCATCCTGGGTCAGAAATGGTCTGCTCCTGGAATATTTTTTAGATGAAAACGGCAGGTTTGTGAGAGGTGCTGAATGTGTGGTTTGAAGGAGAGGGAGGAGTCAAGGATTACTCCAAGACAGCACACTTCGGGGCTAGAGGAGATAGTAGTGCCATCAATAGATAATGAAATTGTGGGAGATGAGGGTATGCGTGAGGGAGGGAAGATGATCAGCTCAGTCTTAGACATGCTAAGTTTAAGAAAGCGCTGGGACATCCAAGAAGAGATAGCAGAGAGTGAGGGAGAGGTCTGGAGAGAAAAAGGTAGATTTGAGTGTCATCAGCATAGAGATGAAATTGGGAGTCAAAAGAACTAATGAGCTCGCCTAATGAGGATTTATAGAGAGAGAGAGAAGGAGAGGACCAAGGACAGAGCCTTGGGGACATCTACAGTTAGTGGAAGTGAGGGGGAGATGGAGTCATAAGAAGAGACAGAGAATGAACAGTCAGAGTGGTAGGAAGACTGCCAAGAGAGGGCAGTATCACGCAGACCAATGGAGTGAAGGATTTGCAGAAGGAGAGGGGGATCCACAGTGTCAAAATCAGCAGAGAAGTCAGGAAGAATAAGCAGAGAGTAGTGGCCCTTAAATTTGGCAACATGGAGGACATGACAAATGAGCATAGCTGCTGCTATGCTCATCAGTTTCCAGTGCAGAGAGCTCTGCTGATCAGAACTCTCTCTCTGAGGAGCAGCTGCATATGAGCGACAGCTCTGATCATAGCCAGTGGCCAGTGCAGAGATGAAAACCAAAGCTGTCTTTAGCTCTGAAATAAAATGTGCCCCATAGTTGGGGTTTCTGGGTACTCAGACCCCCTTCCCCCATGTGCGTCACTGTACACTGGGACAAGAAAATAATGGTATAATGTAAAACCTTTTTACAACCATTTACTCAGTCAAAAAGAGACACTGGAAAAAAAAATATTGCCCATAGAGTATAGTAGAGGCCCTTGGTATGTCCTGACATTTTTTGTCATAAGGTTAATCCTTGGACTTCATCAGGAGTACCATTTTTATATTTACATTCTGCCAGGTCAGATCCCCAGGTTAGTCTACTTGAGGATTCATAAGCCAGACATTATAGTATAACTTGAAAGGGGGCACAGAACTGGACACCATATTTTTTTAACCATAATAAGAGGTGCTACAATGCTGAGGCTTCTAGTACCATACATAAAAAAGAAATTATAAAAATGTATCTGTCTTACCTTTAAATAGAGCCCATACTAATATGTAAACAGCAGTGTAGAAACCTGTGCTAATTAAAACACCAGAGGGTGGATGTGGGGAGCCTCACCTTCAAGTGTACAATATATACACAAATATGAGGAAAAAGAGAGGACTGTACTTATTTTTAAACATAATAAGAGGCCATGATGAGGATTCTAGTACCGTACAGGTAAAAACATGCAGGTGCACAATAAGCAATAAGAAAACTGACAGTCAAAATAATGTTTATAAACTCTTATAATTATCATGGAGTATAAGTGAAATTCTTATTACATTAAAACTTGAAGGATGGAACCATAAATCTTACAAAACTGATTTGTTCATTGACCCAGGTGTTACAGGAACTTTCCAAAAAGATTTTTGCACACAAAAGTTTTTTCAAGCTTATCATGTTTAGTGTGATTGCTCATAATTGTATCTCTGTTAAATTAAGAGTGACATAAAAGCAGACTACTATATTTATGCTTTTATGTCACTTCTTAATACATAATACATACACTCCCAAAAGTGTTTGGAGCACATTACGTAACCGATAGGAAGGGTAGCAGTAACCATGTCAACATTCATATTGTCTGACACCAGACATGTCATTAGAATCAGGGCCAGTTCTGGTCCAAGCTGAGCCTACGACAAATATTTCCTTTGTCCACCCCCACCCCCCTCCCCACCCCACAAAAAAAAACATATCTTAATTTGAGCAGAAAGAGATATGTGGTGCAAACCAGGGTGCAGGTCAGATTGAATCTTTGACCTTTTTGTTTTTTTTATTTTTTACCCAGATTGCATACTTTTTCCTGCATTTTTATTATTATTATTATTATTACTACTACCAGTTATTTATATAGTGCACACATATTCCGCAGCACTTTACAGAGAATATTCTAGCAATTCACATCAGTTCCTGCCCCAGTGGAGCTGACAATATATATTTCCTATCACATGTACAAGCACACACATTCACGCTAGGGTTCATTATGTTGGGAGTAAATTAACATAATGTCCCCTGTACTCTCAGTCACACATAATGCCCCTCCCCAGCAGTCCTCACCACCCTGGGCCTCCATCATGCTGCTACTGGGCTGCCTCCACTGTACCGCTGCCACCCGTGTCTGGTGGTAGGAAAGCACAGAGCGCACCTCTCCTTACTCATCAATGAGTCTGGTCTCTGTAGGGATTTTAAAAATGTGCCAGCTCATGAGCAAATCAAAACTTACAGTTCTGCAGCCAATCAGCAGCCACAGCTGTCAGATCATGAGCTCTAATTGGCTCATAAGACGGCACCACATTTAAAATGAATATAGCGTTGGTGGCAGGCAAGAGCAGGCAGGAGCCGTCAGATTGACTGTTGCCCTGCTTGCCCATCCCTAGATCGGTCCCTGATTAGAATATTGACAAGGTTCGAATTGTCGACAGGTAAAATGTCGACATCGTCAGACTGTTGACATGTATACAATGACAACTTAACTATCGACATCTAAAATATCAACAAAGTATGCCCAAGGTTAGGTACACCAGGAGAGTTAGGGCTAGGCTGTGGTGGTGGGGTTAGGATTAGGAAATATGGGGAGAGTAAAGGGTATGGATTAGGATTTGGGTTGTGGGGAAAATCCTCAGATGGACAATGTTGCTGAAAGGCCGCAGCTGGATCTGATCATCGCATGACTGCTGGGACCCAGAAGAAGATGCTGAAGCTGCCAGGAGAAGGTGAGACATTGCTAGACCACCCAGGAACATTTATCCACAGGTCATCATGTTGACATGTCATCCATGTAGACATGACGAAAGTTGACTGTCTACATGCCAACATGCTGTAGACAGTTTGACAGTTTGACCATATTGACATTTTCATTATTACACCATTCATACCCAAAATTTACATTACACAGTTTTCATATACACAAAAGAGGATCTTCATTAAATCTATACAGATGTGTGCACATGAACCTAACCTCAAATCACACCAAATAGCCTTGTATAATGAACCATGGATTTTTCAACTAAGCTATGTGTCTCACCACAGAGTTTGTATTGAATGTTATTCTCATCACTAATGCGACAACAGTAAAATGAACATATGTGGCACCCCGTAATTGTGGAACTACATGTCCCAACATGTCCCAGAAAGTCACTGAGGACATGCAGCCTACAACACACAGCCTTTTACTAAAGAAACTGCAGGGACAACACACAGCCAAGTCACTGGGGACATGCAGCCTACAACACACAGCATTTTACTAAAGAAACTGCACGGACAACAAGGGTTTATGCAGCTAGGGTCAATACATTGTTGCCAGCTACAAGTCTCCTGATTGGATGCTCTAAGAGCGGGAATCCCAGAAAGAGAATGTAGCCCTGGACAGATAAAGATGATAAATATGCCCTGCACCTGGAGGGAAGAGAGGAGTGCAGACAACTCAGCTTTGGACTGTGTTGTAGCTGAGGTGCAGAGGAGAGTCAGTGCAGGGCTCTATTGTTGGTGTGCCTGGAGTGGGAACTGTGGCAGCCCCGGAGTGAAGCTGGGAGGCCAATTGAGAGGAGTTCGCCCGGCCGCATGCGAACGCTATACTTGAGACTGGTCCTATACTCTCATACCTCCGCCCTCATTAGCGAACCTGATGTGGAAACCGTAAACGAGCAACTCGGCTTAAGAACCGAGAGAACCTACCGATATTAGTGAATCTCACACACACCGTGAAACGTCCCTACCAGGGCATTACACATGCAGATGTGTCCACATACATCTTTGCTATATCCCGCCATGTATGGCACGGTTTTGCATGCCATAGACTCAGAGATTTAGCCATACCTTGTGATTTTTATTAATTTTCTTCTTTAATATGTTACTTTATATATATTCTATTATGAGAAACAAAAATTTTAAAATCCATCCACTCGCTACTCGTGAAAAACAGCTTAGCCGTGTTTTGCATGTTGTGCCATATTCAGTAAAAAAGCAAAGATGTAAGTGGACACATCAGTATCTGCGGGATACTGATATCAGTGAACCACTCTGTATTTCACTGTATTTAATCTGTGATTGTATACTGACTTTATTGTGACTACAATACTAATCCTAAGTGCCCGAGACACTATAAGACAGTTTGGATGCAGCTACCAGGTGACAAAGTTGCCAAATTAAGTAATAAATATGAAAGTCCTGGAATTGCTTGTCCTGAAAAGTCCTGGAAGTCACATCTTGCCTCTTGTATGAGGTGTATGAGTGCACATCTGTACAATAGATCAGGTTTTCTATCCTGTCACTAGTAGCAGTGTCAATGCAGTGCCATACAGGGCCATCCCCGCCAGGTCCACTAGAAGGCTCAAAGGTTTCTTTCCCCAAGTAGTCTGCCTGCTGAACTCCAGAACATTTACTGACTAGACATACATGTAACTCACTTGTGTCCCTACGGTATACCTATCTGTCTGACTTTACTTGCCGCCCCCACCTGCTTATCTGTTACGTTCTTGGCTGTTGTATAGCAAACTGAAGGCAAATCCCTAGTATACGCAAGTATACCTGGCCAATAAAACTGATTCTGATACATTCAAATTGTCCCTGTTCCTTATTCTTCTTGTATCTTAAATTGCAGATCATAAACAGTATATAGAATGCCAATAACATTATGCCAGTCAGATACTGTGCAACCCTATAAGCCTTTTTTTGTGAAACATGAAAGAGTAATTTCTAAACTAAACTTTATACAGTTCATTACTAGAACAGTGGCTATTATTACTTTTTAGAGTGACAAAACACATAGTTTGTATGTTAATTTTATTAAGAGACAATAAAACACTTCATTCCTACACAAACTATATATTCACATTTGATTGCCTCCATAAAGAGATGGAAACTAAACTTGTAAATCAAATAAAAAGGTTTTAATTGGCCATTAAATTATATTTCACTTTTCTGTTTGATGTATTTTGTTGTCAGTTTCTGCTCTACAAAATGTGGTTTACATTTTTACTCATTGAATTAATGTATCTCAGTCACACACGAAGAGACATTTTTACAAGGTTAATTACACTCAGGATGAAAAGTCTAAAATGTGAAAGTGCTGTTTCTCACTTACTGTAGACTGGCAATTTGTTAACTTGATTTTTTTTTATATTTTATGATTTATGTTTGTGTCTCAAATTTAGTAAAGAATAAAGTACTGTAAAGTTTATGTAACAACTTTATATTTTATACCTATACTGCTTATGCATTGTTAATATATGTGAACGTTATTAGCATAAAAATATGACACAGTATCATATTTAAGCTAAATGAGAGGATTTACAGATAGAGTTATTACAGACACAGATACAAGTTTATAATCTATATACACAGCACATTCTCAAGTAGTAGAGTTACAGTATACTGCTTTGGTTTTTACTATTAAATTTGCTTTAAAAATGAAGTGGGCTTGAACATGTAACATTCAACATGTTAAACATAAAACTCACAGAAAATTGCACTGCGTTAATGAGTATAGTGTATATGTAAAAACAATAAATCAATAAATGTTGATTCACAGTAAACCTTTCTCAGTATTCACTATAATCTGTGAAGGTTTTAACAGTATATTCCTGTAAGTATTTTAGCTTCGTCAAATGTATTCAGTATAATTTCAGATTATTTTTTTTCAATAATTTGATTTTTGATGAGCCTGTGGACTACCCTAAGCAAAACAATTTACCTTATTGTAATTGCAATATATTTGACAGTATTTGTGGGTATGAGCTAATTGCTTGTAATAATGATATACTCAAATCTAGTGTGAATCAAAATTTATATTAACAACTCGGGATAACATTGGGGTCTGATTAAATCAAATTTTAAGGTCAGATTGGTTTACATATTTTATAGAAATTCCAAGTTTGAGATTTTTTTTGCTTATACCTTTAATATCACTATGAGCCATTGCCATATCAACCAGTGAGCAATAAAAAAAGATCAGAAGGAGCAGAGGGCTGCAAGAAGCACAGATAAAATCTGTAGAATTGTTGTGTGAAAGCAAGTGTCTTGAGAGAGCAGCAGGCTGGGAGTTCTGAGAGACAAAGGAACAAAGGAAAAACAAAAAAAGCAAGGAAAATATACAGAAGAACAAGTAAATAGTGAAAACAGTTTGCAAAAACTGGGATAGAAAGTTGAGCAGACTGTTCATTTGCACTAACAATCTGTTATGAACCCACTGGGTGCGGTGAACAAGGACTCATGGAGTATGGTGAAATATCTGAAGATATCTATTGTGAAGTAATACAGTGGCAAAGCAAGGCAGATAAAGTGTGCTTGGAAAGGCAGATATACTTGGCAAAGCAGATAAACTTAGCAAGGCAGATTACATTGACAAGATAGATGTACTTAGCAAGATAGATGTACTAAGCAAAGCAGATAAACTTGACAAGGTACAGATGGAGCCGCGCTCATCTAATGTGGTTCCATCATAAACGTGCACTCCTGGCGTGGCTAAGCAATCTGGCGCCTAGCCACGCAAGGGAGTGCACAGAGATGCTCCCATTGCAGTTAATGGGGTGCGTGTGCATCTCACACGCATGCACATCTTAGACCCTGCGATAGGCTCACCTCTGTGGGCACACTGCGGCACAGATGGATCCATGATTAGCATGGCTCCATCTGTAGATAATGTTACTAAGGCATATACACTTGACAAGGCAGATCACAGGAGCAAACAGGAACACAAGTCCGCTACATAGAACAATTTCAGTAACATTACAAAAAACATTACAGAAAGCCTTGAAAAAAACAGCAAAAATTATGACCCAGAACTGAATACTGGAATCAGACAAACTAAATAAGCAGCTGTCAGGTGTAGTCCATGCTGGCAATGAATGAGAAATCAATCACCTAACACCAAGCCACAGAACAGAGTCAAAAGAGCAGCACCTCCGTGCTCAGTTCCATAATTGCACCTCACATAACCACAGGTCTGGCAACCCCATGTTTCAGGAAATTATACTGCTTGGAAACAATGCAAAACAGAGCAGAATTCAAACAGAAACAAGCAGGTGTAGCAGAGCAAAGAGAAGTGCCCAGTGCTGGATCTGAAGAAGGCCACTGCTGAAAGAGGAGATCTATGCCTGGTATGAGATGAAGAATACTGCATTCATCATTAATAGAACATCACTGGATTTGAACATGAAGGAATATATTTGAAGGGAAAGCATGGAAAGGAGTGAGCCATGTACACTAGGTGTTTCCTATGCACTACAAATAAAAATTTGTATCTGCACATGGTGTCCGGGCTTGCAGTGTTTGGACCAATTAGGAACAGTCGCAGTATGCTCTCCTACGGCTCCGGTCTTCTGATCTCTGGCTCCTGTCATCTGCTGTAAACTGGCATTAACAGCAATTTACAGCATCAGATTCCCTATAGATTGTAAGCTTGCGAGCAGGGCCTTCCTACCTCTGTCTGTCTGTTTTTACCCAGTTTTGTTCTATTACTGTTGTTCTAATTGTAAAGCGCAACGGAATATGCTGCGCTATATAAGAAACTGTTAATAAATAAATAAATAAATAATGACCAGGTCACAGTGCAAACAGCCAGCGATCACGTGGCTGGAGCAGGAGGAGTGCACTGGAGCACCAATCACTAGGTAAGTATGCCGCACAGGGGGAGTAGTCACGACAGGGGTGTGTGTCCGGCTGCAGTAGCAGTGGTGTCAATGGTGCATGTGCAGCCATTACTCGGGGTATTCTTCACAAAAAATATACAGATAAGGCTGCAGAGGCTGATTGTGGAGTGATATCGCAGGGACAGAGATTTCTCACAAACTCTGTCCCTGCTTGTGACAATTGGTACATCCATGTAATGTAATCAATTATCGCATTGCGGATTGGGGTGATTTTATCACGTCACATCCGCATCCTCAGAAGCTGATGGTGATAAATCTGCTTCTAAAACTGTTTGCTTCAGTTATGCTGACAATTGTGCATTGGTGCTTGTGATTGTGCCAGTGAATAATAAGATTCTATGCACTCTGGTGCACCCCAAATCACTATAAAAACACACAATGTGGCAATGCATGATGTGGTCAATGCAGTGGACAGCTGTAAGAAGGATGACCCATTTTGCCACAAGTGCTTTTCTGATATCAAAAGTCGCTTTAAGGAAAAGATGGCAGAGGAACAGCATGCAGCCAGAGGGACTGGTGGGACATAGGCCTGGAAACCACCCTCCTCTTGAATAGTCACTCAGATTATGAGTACAATAGCAATAGTATATGATAGTGATGTGCACCGGACATTTTTCGGGTTTTGTGTTTTGGTTTTGGATTCGGTTCCACGGCCGTGTTTTGGATTCAGACGCGTTTTGGCAAAACATCACCGAAATTTTTTTGTCGGATTCGGGTGTTTTTTTACAAAAAACCCTAAAAAACAGCTTAAATCATAGAATTTGGGGGTCATTTTGATCCCATAGTATTATTAACCTCAATAACCATAATTTCCACTCATTTCCAGTCTATTCTGAACACCTCACACCTCACAATATTATTTTTAGTCCTAAAATTTGCACCGAGGTCGCTGGATGGCTAAGCTAAGCGACACAAGTGGCCGACACAAACACCTGGCCCATCTAGGAGTGGCACTGCAGTGTCAGGCAGGATGGCACTTCAAAAAAATAGTCCCCAAACAGCACATGATGCAAAGAAAAAAAGAGGCGCACCAAGGTCGCTGTGTGACTGAGCTTAGCGACACAAGTGGCCAACACAAACACCTGGCCCATCTAGGAGTGGCACTGCAGTGTCAGGCAGGATGGCACTTCAAAAAAATTGTCCCCAAACAGCACATGATGCAAAGAAAAAAAGAGGTGCACAAAGGTCGCTGTGTGACTAAGCTAAGCGACACAAGTGGCCGACACAAACACCTGGCCCATCTAGGAGTGGCACTGCAGTGTCAGGCAGGATGGCACTTCAAAAAAATTGTCCCCAAACAGCACATGATGCAAAGAAAAATGAAAGAAAAAAGAGGTGCAAGATGGAATTGTCCTTGGGCCCTCCCACCCACCCTTATGTTGTATAAACAGGACATGCACACTTTAACGAACCCATCATTTCAGCGACAGGGTCTGCCACACGACTGTGACTGAAATGACTGGTTGGTTTGGGCCCCCACAAAAAAAAGAAGCAATCAATCTCTCCTTGCACAAACTGGCTCTACAGAGGTAAGATGTCCACCTCATCATCATCCTCCGATTCCTCACCCCTTTCACTGTGTACATCCCCCTCCTCACAGATTATTAATTCGTCCCCACTGGAATTCACCATCTCAGGTCCCTGTGTACTTTGTGGAGGCAATTGCTGCTGGTGAATGTCTCCACGGAGGAATTGATTATAATTCATTTTGATGAACATCATCTTCTCCACATTTTCTGGAAGTAACCTTGTATGCCGATTGCTGACAAGGTGAGCGGCTGCACTAAACACTCTTTCGGAGTACAAACTTAGGTAGAATAAAGCTAGTTTGTGCAAGGGCCTCCAAATTGCCTCCTTTTCCTGCCAGTATACGTACGGACTGTCTGACGTGCCTACTTGGATGCGGTCACTCATATAATCCTCCACCATTCTTTCAATGGTGAGAGAATCATATAAAGTGACAGTAGACGACATGTCAGTAATCGTTGGCAGGTCCTTCAGTCCGGACCAGATGTCAGCACTTGCTCCAGACTGCCCTGCATCACCGCCAGTGGGTGGGCTCGGAATTCTTAGCCTTTTCCTCGCACCCCCAGCTGCGGAAGAATGTGAAGGAGGAGATGTTGACGGGTCACGTTCCGCTTGACTTGACAATTTTCTCACCAGCAGGTCTTTGAACCTCTGCAGACTTGTGTCTGCCGGAAAGAGAGATACAACGTAGGTTTTAAATCTAGGATCGAGCACGGTGGCCAAAATGTAGTGCTCTGATTTCAACAGATTGACCACCCGTGAATCCTGGTTAAGCAAATTAAGGGCTCCATCCACAAGTCCCACATGCCTAGCGGAATCGCTCTGTTTTAGCTCCTCCTTCAATGTCTCCAGCTTCTTCTGCAAAAGCCTGATGAGGGGAATGACCTGACTCAGGCTGGCAGTGTCTGAACTGACTTCACGTGTGGCAAGTTCAAAGGGTTGCAGAACCTTGCACAACATTGAAATCATTCTCCACTGCGCTTGAGTCAGGTGCATTCCCCCTCCTTTGCCTATATCGTAGCCAGATGTATAGGCTTGAATGGCCTTTTGCTGCTCCTCCATCCTCTGAAGCATATAGAGGGTTGAATTCCACCTCGTTACCACCTCTTGCTTCAGATGATGGCAGGGCAGGTTCAGGATTGTTTGGTGGTGCTCCAGTCTTCTGTACGCGGTGGCTGAATGCCGAAAGTGGCCCGCAATTCTTCGGGCCAACCGACAGCATCTCTTGCACGCCCCTGTCGTTTTTTAAATAATTCTGCACCACCAAATTCAATGTATGTGCAAAACATGGGACGTGCTGGAATTTGCCCAGATGTAATGCACGCACAATATTGGTGGCGTTGTCCGATGTCACAAATCCCCAGGAGAGTCCAATTGGGGTAAGCCATTCTGCGATGATCTTCCTCAGTTTCCGTAAGAGGTTGTCAGCTGTGTGCCTCTTCTGGAAAGCGGTGATACAAAGCATAGCCTGCCTAGGAACGAGTTGGCGTTTGCGAGATGCTGCTACAGGTGCCGCCGCTGCTGTTCTTGCTGTGGGAGGCAATACATCTACCCAGTGGGCTGTCACAGTCATATAGTCCTGAGTCTGCCCTGCTCCACTTGTCCACATGTCCGTGGTTAAGTGGACATTGGGTACAGCTGCATTTTTTAGGACACTGGTAAGTCTTTTTCTGAGGTCTGTGTACATTTTCGGTATCGCCTGCCTAGAGAAATGGAATCTAGATGGTATTTGGTACCGGGGACACAGTACCTCAATCAAGTCTCTAGTTGCCTCTGAATTAATGGTGGATACCGGAACCACGTTTCTCACCGCCCAGGCTGCCAAGGCCTGAGTTATCTGCTTTGCAGCAGGATGGCTGCTGTGATATTTCATCTTCCTCGCAAAGGACTGTTGGACAGTCAATTGCTTACTGGAAGTAGTACAAGTGGTCTTCCGACTTCCCCTCTGGGATGACGATCGACTCCCAGCAGCTACAACAGCAGCGCCAGCAGCAGTAGGCGTTACACTCAAGGATGCATCGGAGGAATCCCAGGCAGGAGAGGACTCGTCAGAATTGCCAGTGACATGGCCTGCAGGACTATTGGCTTTCCTGGGTAAGGAGGAAATTGACACTGAGGGAGTTTGTGGTGTGGTTTGCAGGAGCTTGGTTACAAGAGGAAGGGATTTAGTGGTCAGTGGACTGCTTCCACTGTCACCCAAAGTTTTTGAACTTGTCACTGACTTATGATGAATGCGCTGCAGGTGACGTATAAGGGAGGATGTTCCGAGGTGGTTAACGTCCTTACCCCTACTTATTACAGCTTGACAAAGGCAACACACGGCTTGACACCAGTTGTCCGCATTTGTGTTGAAATAATTCCACACCGAAGAGGTGATTTTTTTGTATTTTGACCAGGCATGTCAATGGCCGTATTCGTCCCACGGACAACAGGTGTCTTCCCGGGTGCCTGACTTAAACAAACCACCTCACCATCAGAATCCTCCTTGTCAATTTCCTCCCCAGCGCCAGCAACACCCATATCCTCATCCTGGTGTACTTCAACAGTGACATCTTCAATTTGACTATCAGGAACTGGACTGCGGGTGCTCCTTCCAGCACTTGCAGGGGGCGTGCAAATGGTGGAAGGCGCAAGCTCTTCCCGTCCAGTGTTGGGAAGGTCAGGCATCGCAACCGACACAATTGGACTCTCCTTGGGTATTTGTGATTTAGAAGAACGCACAGTTCTTTGCTGTGCTTTTGCCAGCTTAAGTCTTTTCATTTTTCTAGCGAGAGGATGAGTGCTTCCATCCTCATGTGAAGCTGAACCACTAGCCATTAACATAGGCCAGGGCCTCAGCCGTTCCTTGCCACTCCGTGTCGTAAATGGCATATTGGCAAGTTTACGCTTCTCCTCAGACACTTTTAATTTTGATTTTTGGGTAATTTTACTGAACTTTTGTTTTTTGGATTTTACATGCTCTCTACTATGACATTGGGCATCGGCCTTGGCAGACGACGTTGATGGCATTTCATCGTCTCGGCCATGACTAGTGGCAGCAGCTTCAGCACGAGGTGGAAGTGGATCTTGATCTTTCCCTATTTTAACCTCCACATTTTTGTTCTCCATTTTTTAATGTGTAAAATTATATGCCAGTAACTATCAATAGCAATGGCCTACTACAATTTATACTGCGCACAACTGAAATGCACCACAGGTATGGATGGATAGTATACTTGACGACAAAGAGGTAGGTAGAGCAGTGGCCTTCCGTACCGTACTGCTATATATACTGGTGGTCACTGTCAGCAATCTGCAAAACTAAAATGCACCACAGGTATAGAATGTAGATGGATAGTATACTTAATGACGACACAGAGGCTGGTACAGCAGTGGCCTTCCGTACCATACTGCTATATATAGTATACTGGTGGTCACTGTGCCAGCAAATTGCAAAACTAAAATGCACCACAGGTATAGAATGTAGATGGATAGTATACTTAATGACGACACAGAGGTAGGTACAGCAGTGGCCTTCCGTACTGCTATATCTTTCCATGCAGGGTATAGCATACTCCTACACTCGTGTCAGTTTTACCGTGAATGCATTTGGCCCTTGTATGGCTCATCTCCCACTGTGTAACCTTCGTAGTGCGCCCAACATGGCTGCCTTATCTGGTAAACTTGTGGATGGGATGAAAAATACATGGACCTGATGGTTTTATTGGAACCCTACTCTGAACCTAAGGACTCAGCAATCTCCCCGTTTTGTGTTCTCTTCTAGGGGTGGACTATTCCACCCTGGGTAATCCTACGCAGAGCGCCTAAGATGGCTGCCGCACCTGGTACCTTGTGAAGGTGGAATACACAACCCCTGGAGGTTATTACCCAAAATGCTTACACCAACCCTGCATTATGCTTTCTGTCTTTATTGTCTGTGTGGTTTATCTTTTGATGTAATACTTAAATCTTCTGTATTATGTGCATTGTTTGAGTTCTAGTTGGCGCCGCGGATGGCTGCCTCGGTGCTGCTCTGCCAAGCAGCCTTTGTGTTTAGTCCTACGTGTATAATATGTCTAATATGTTGAGTCTATTGTACAGTTGCAATATGCAGTATCAACTCATACGTCTAATGTGTGTAATGTATGCTATGTTCTTCCCCCTTCGTATGCTATGTATTCCCCCTTCATGTTGCTGCTTGGCGATGCATTGTACCACAAAGAATTCCTAGTGTACGTGAGTACACCTGGCCAATAAAGCTGATTCTGATTCTGATATATAGTATACTGGTGGTCACTGTGTCAGCAAACTGCAAAACTAAAATGCACCACAGGTATAGAATGTAGATGGATAGAATACTTAATGACGACACAGAGGTAGGTACAGCAGTGGCCTTCCGTACCGTAATGCTATATATTGTATACTGGTGGTCACTGTGTCAGCAAACTGCAAAACTAAAATGCACCACAGGTATAGAATGTAGATGGATAGTATACTTAATGACGACACAGAGGTAGGTACAACAGTGGCCTTCCGTACTGCTATATATAGTATACTGGTGGTCACTGTGTCAGCAAACTGCAAAACTAAAATGCACCACAGGTATAGAATGTAGATGGATAGTATACTTAATGACTACACAGAGGTAGGTACAGCAGTGGCCTTCCGTACCGTACTGCTATATATAGTATACTGGTGGTCACTGTGTCAGCAAACTGCAAAACTAAAATGCACCACAGGTATAGAATGTAGATGGATAGTATACTTAATGACGACACAGAGGTAGGTACAGCAGTGGCCTTCTGTACCGTACTGCTATATATAGTATACTGGTGGTCACTGTGTCAGCAAACTGCAAAACTAAAATGCACCACAGGTATAGAATGTAGATAGATAGTATACTTAATGATGACACAGAGGTAGGTACAGCAGTGGCCTTCCGTACTGCTATATATAGTATACTAGTGGTCACTGTGTCAGCAAACTGCAAAACTAAAATGCACCACAGGTATAGAATGTAGATGGATAGTATACTTAATGATGACACAGAGGTAGGTACAGCAGTGGCCTTCCGTACCGTCCTGCTATATATAGTATACTGGTGGTCACTGTGTCAGCAAACTGCAAAACTAAAATGCACCACAGGTATAGAATGTAGATGGATAGTAAACTTAATGACGACACAGAGGTAGGTACAGCAGTGGCCTTCCGTACCGTACTGCTATATATACTGGTGGTCACTGTGTCAGCAAACTGCACAACTGAAATGCACCACAGGTATAGAATCTAGATGGATAGTATACTTAATGACGACACAGAGGTAGGTACAGCAGTGGCCTACTGTACCGTAATGCTATATATTATATACTGGTGGTCACTGGTCAGCAAAACTCTGCACTGTACTCCTCCTATATAATATTATACTGGTGGTCCCCAGTCCCCACAATAAAGCAGCACACTGAGCACAGATATGGAGTGTTTTTCAGGCAGACAACGTATACTGGTGGTCACTGTCCGCAAAACTCTGCACTGTACTCCTGCTATATAATACAGCTGCTCCCCAGTCCCCACAATTAAGCAGTGTGAGCACAGATATATGCAGCACACTGAGCACAGATATGGAAAGGTTTTTTTCAGGCAGAGAACGGATAACTGGTGGTCACTGATCAGCAAAACTCTGCACTGTACTCCTCCTATATTATACAGCTGCTCCCCAGCCCTCCCCACAATTAAGCAATAGTGCACAATCAAGTTCAACAATAACGGAGAGGACGCCAGCCACGTCCTCTCCCTAACATTTCCAATGCACGAGTGAAAATGGCGGCGACGCGCGGCTGCTTATATAGAATCCGAATCTCGCGAGAATCCGACAGCGGGATGATGACGTTCGGGCGCGCTCGGGTTACCCGAGCCATACGGGAGAATCCGAGTATGCCTCGGACCCGTGTAAAATGGGTGAAGTTCGGGGGGGTTCGGTTTCCGAGGAACCGAACCCGCTCATCACTAGTATATGATACAATTACTAGAGCTGCTGCCACAACTTGCAGTGTAAGGGACAAAGCAGAGCTGCAGCACTTGTCTAGTGTTAGCCACTTTTTCTACCAAGTTTGCTGTAGGTGTGGATCTGAGCCCCCAATTGGTGCACTGGACCAGAGGGTAGCTGCCAGGAAGAAGAGATAGATGCCTTGCCATGAGGTAGAATAATGTGTGCTTACAAAGTGCAATTCTGTCTCCTACTGGTTCTGTGTGTGTATTTATGTATTTATTGCTTTATTTATTGTGGGATGTTTAACTTTTCCGGACCACTTATTATACTTATATTAGTTAAATATATTTGAACCAGCCTATACTATAGACCATCTATAGCATTAGATATTAGTAATGTATTCCATAGACCAGTGGTTCTCAAACTCGGTCCTCAGGACCCCACACAGTGCATGTTTTGCAGGTAACCTGGCAAGTGCACAGGTGTATTAATTACTCACTGACACATTTTAAAAGGTCCACAGGTGGAGCTAATTATTTCACTTGCGATTCTGTGAGGAGACCTGCAAAACATGCCCTGTGTGGGGTCCTGAGGACCGAGTTTGAGAACTTGTGCCATAGACCATCCAGTGTTTAAAAAAAAAAATGTTTTGAAGAAAAATTGTAATGCCAACAAATTTTGTTAATAGATATACTCTTTAAAATTGGCCCTATATCAACATTTATTGACATTTTAATGCCCATCTCAAGCCTTCCAACATTCTACTGTTCCTGTACTTGTGGTGAAAGAGCAGGTGGAGGAGCACATTATGCTAACTGTTATGAATACTGGTGAGGCTACAGAGAAGACAACAACAAGCACTTTCAGTCCCTAGAGGATTTACAGCAGAAAGTGCCCTCCCAGCCACAATCCCAGCCACAAGGTCAGCAACATATGTATACTTAAGTGTTTGATTTTAGGAAACTCTGTAAAATTTCTGTGTGAATTTAATGAGGTACCAGTCCCAACAATTAGCTTCACATGTCTTAAAATTAACAAGGGCAAAAACAGCCATACAACTAACCCTGAACAGCATGGAGGAAACCTAGATTACAGGTTTGCAGACCTAAAACAGGCCATTCAAAAGCAAACAAAAAGACAATTTCTGATTCACATGGAGTAGCAGAGATAAAGAGCACAGGTCCAACCTGCAGCAACAATACTGGATTAAATGAGCCAAGCACCAGACCAACATCTGCACCTAAAACTCTATTTAGGTGGAGTGTTTATAACCAAAGATGTGTGAGGAGAGGGATTGCTAGCAGGCCAGAGGCAGAAAGCCAAGTAAAATTAAAACAATAAAGATGTACAAGCAGGGGCATAGCCAGAATTTTGTGGGTGCCATAGCAACATTTTGAAGGGTTCCAATGCTTCTATAGAGCCAACTTTCCACAACAGTTGCTGATGTTGTGTCCCATAGTAGTGATCTAGTTTATTTTTATGATCCATAGCAGTTCCCTAGTTCCCATTATGTCACATTGTTGGGCTGCCAGTACACATTATGCAACACAGTACCCCCTATTCACATTACGACATACAGTGTCCCCAGTTCATATTATGCGACATTACAGTACCTCCTGTTTATATTATGCCACACTATAGTGCCTCCAGTTCATATTATGTTACATTACAGTGCCCCAATTCATATTATGTAACATTGTAATGCCCTCCAGTTTATTTTATACCACATTACCAATGAGAAGGCCCAGGGACATAACTAGGTATATTGCAGACCCCAAGGCAAAATTTTGTATTGGCCTTACGTACCCCGCAATGGTGAAAAATGTATGTAACACTTATAACTGTAACAGGGAAGGTGGGCACCGCTCAGCTCTGAGCCCCATAGTAGATGCACTCCCTGTACCTATGGTAGCTACACCCTTGTATATAACACATGTAACTGTGACAGGAAATGTGGGTCCTCTCACCTATGGGCCCCATAGTAGCTGAACTCACCCCCCCTCCCCCCGGCACCCATTTAAGAAAGGTATTGCGCGTGTCCCAAAAAAGGGACGTGGTCTCAAAAAGAAAGAGGAGTGGTCACACAATAAGGCGCTCATAACCTTATTGTGATTACATAAACCTTTTCTTTAAGCTAGCTTTTCACTAAAATAAACAACACCACACACTGAAATAAAGACACGGACACGGTAGCTGGAGTTAACGGTCAGACGATGTTTATTGATCGCTGACCAACTCTTTAAACTATAATTGTGATCGAATTAGAATTGATTTAGAATATAGATTTAAATTTAGCTTGGAGGATGGCAAACAGAAAGTCGCTACCAAACACCAGCACCAGTCACCTAGATGAAACCACCAAACCAAGGAGGGGAGTACCCAAACCCCGCCTCCTTCCCGCATAACCCGCATTGTGCTGGCCTCACCCCTCTTTTCTCTGGCAAACGTTCGGTTCCCGCTGGGGAACGTCTAAATGTCCAACCGCAAGAGAAGGACACACCTGCCGTCCTTCTAAAGAGGGAGCCCCACAATGACCACTTATGCCTGTGTGACAGCTGGCTGGTAGCGACTTCCCGCCAATCTGGCTTTCAATAGCCAACTGCAGGCACAAAAACCCATAGATGCAATCCGGAAGGGCGGGCGGGCATACAATGAATGGCAAGAGGAAGTCTAGGAAAATGGCCCTGACCTATATACTATCCTAAGACCCACCTATTAAGCTTGATGTACAACCTTCTAATCCAATAGGAAAAACCACAGGGAAAACTGATCTGCCTAGCAACTGCTTAGTCATTAAACAACCAATCACAAAAAGTTGAGCTCTTATATGGCCTCAGGCTTATGCAGCCTTCAGCTTATCTAAGGCGCTCATAACTTTATTGTGATTACATAAACCTTTTCTTTAAGCTAGCTTATCACTAAAATAAACAACACCACACACTGAAATAAAGACACGGACACGGTAGCTGGAGTTAAAGGTAAGACGATGTTTATTGATCGCTGACCAACTCTTTAAACTATAATTGTGATCGAATTAGAATTGATTTAGAATATAGATTTAAATTTAGCTTGGAGGATGGCAAACAGAAAGTCGCTACCAAACACCAGCACCAGTCACCTAGATGAAACCACCAAACCAAGGAGGGGAGTACCCAAACCCCGCCTCCTTCCCGCATAACCCGCATTGTGCTGGCCTCACCCCTCTTTTCTATGGCAAACGTTCGGTTCCCGCAGGGGAACGTCTAAATGTCCAACCGCAAGAGAAGGACACACCTGCCGTCCTTCTAAAGAGGGAGCCCCACAATGACCACTTATGCCTGTGTGACAGCTGGTTGGTAGCGACTTCCCGCCACCAAGGTTTACAAAACCGCCACCGCCATCCGCAACCAGCAACAATAACCAACTAAGAACAACTAAATAGCCCTACCGAAAAAGACCAAAAATATCCTCCAGGAAAATCTGCACTCCTTCCGGAGAAAGATGAACCCCATCCTCCTTGTAGAACTGCCTATTCCTTAGCACAAGTAGAGGATACCTGATCGCCACTCCACCTATGGCCCTGACAAAAAGGGACACCGCCGAATTCACCTTCTTGCGTGCCTTCTCCAGCGCCGAGAAACGCACCGCACCACGCCAATGGAAACGTGGCACCATTTCCGACCAAACAATGCAGACTCCTGGCCAGTGACAACGGATCGCCACCAAATCCGCCTTAACAGACAAAATCAAATCTATGCCCTTAACTCGACCTAGATCATTACCACCTAAATGAAGGACGATACAACTAGGGCGACCCCAGCGGCGCTCCCGAGAAAAAAGGAGCCGCAACAAATCACCCCACAACATACCTCGAACACCTAACCATCGCAATTGCCTGGACCCAAAAACATCAGCTGCCCTAAGCGCCATGGGATGCCTTGCCGCCCAAAAAATATAGGAATGGCCAACCAGCCATACATGTTCCCCAAAATTGTCGATAGCTGCAAAAGAAAACATCCTAACATCAGAATTGTGAACATAATACAGACATAAAGCACAACGTAACAAAAACCCAAGTGAAGGAGAAAAATCAAAAAACCTCCCGTGGACCTTGTTAGAACAGCCAATTGAAATTAGGCCCCCTCGGAGGAAAAATTTTAAAAATTCACTTCACACCCTCGATTCCTGAACGGTAAGCGTTCAAAAACCAACGAGTAAACACGTTTTTGGGTTAGCGCAACAGGCGCACCTATAACTTATCCAAACGGACATAGGACCTATAGGAGGCCGACTTCCAATGGCCCAGCTCCCGAATAGCCGCAGGGGATGAACCTGTAGCCGCTGCATGGGTAGCCACCCCAATCCGAAAGGAATGGGTACCGAAGTCCGCCCCCTGCAAGCCCAATGCCGCCAAACATTTTTTGAACACAGCAGCAAATTGAAACTTTGTCAGAGGGTCAACCTGCGCGTGCACCAGCAACTGGTCGCCCCCCGGAGGCCTCAACCGTACATACTCCTGCGTCAACCGCAGCGGGCAAACACCCGTTTCCTCCTGAGCCTCCAAGGACAACCAGCGACCCCGACCTGTTTGATCTGTCTTGGATCGCACAATCCTACAGAGCAACAGGCCCTCCTGCAAGCGCACATTTTCGTAAAGCAAACCTGACTCCCACGAGGCCTTCCTGCATGCCACCAACTCGCTCACTCGGAAAGCCCCAAAAAAGGCAAGGGCATACGCACAACTAAACAACGCCACCTCAAAATCCGAGGACGCAATTTGGGGCAGCACCCGCAGTAACTCTGCTAGAAGCTGCAACGTCATGGGTCTACGTGAGTCTGCAGGCGCCGGGCGCAACCTAGCCCAACCTTTCAGCGCTCTGGAAAGGACAAAAGACCCCGTGGGGTCCGTCATCCCGTGGAGCCGCGAGTGAAAAGAAATGCCCGCAAGGGCAGATGCCATGGCCGCTTTTGACCTACCGTTTTGGTAATGTTCCCAAACAAAGGTCATCAGGGCGTCGGCCGAGGACTCACCTGCTGCCCCGTACCTACGCTGAAAGACCGACCAATCCCTCCAGGCTGCATCATACGCTCTGAGAGTGGAGGGAGCCAGAGCACACCTGGCTAAAGCCGTTAACCCGACTCAACAATCTGCCAGACAGAAGGCGGGCACTGTAACCCCTCCGCCGCCGCTCCCGGAACCAACGCCCTGAATTTGTCAAATTGGAACCGAGACAATGCATCCGCAATTCCATTGTCAATTCCGGGAACGTGGCGGGCCCTGAAATTAATATTGCGCCACAAGCAAACTAACACTAGATGCCGTAGCAGCCTCAGAGCCTGCGGCGAGGAGGAACGCTGATTATTAATCGCATGTACCACCCCCAAGTTGTCGCAACGAAACGAGATGTCCCTATTTGCGAACTGGCAGGCCCATAATTCAAGCGCCACTATGATCGGGAACAATTCCAGCAAAAGGAGGTTCTTGGTAAACCCACGCGTTACCCAAGAGGCCGGCCAAGCAGCAGCGCACCATGCCCCAGCAAAAAACGCGCCAAAACCTTGACTGCCTGAGGCATCCGTGAACAATTGCAGCTGCTTACTGGAACAACAAGGCGCCGGCCACAAAACCTCCCTGTTGAAGGACACCAGGAAAGAGACCCAAATCCGCAAATCATCTCTGATCTCGCGGGAAAGGTACACGGTGTGATTCTGCCGGACCGTCCCTGCCGTGGCCCGTTCAAGTTTGCGACAGAAAATCCTACCCATGGGGATAATCCGGCACGCAAAATTGAAAGAACCCAGCTAAGACTGCACCTGCTTAAGCCGAACCCTGCGTTTGCCTAAACAGTCAGTAATTAAACCCAAAAGCTTACGCACTTTATCCTTGGGTAGGCGACAGCAACACCCCCACCGTGTCAATTTCGATACCTAGATAGCTAAGACAAGTGCAAGGGCCCTCACACTTGTCCTGCGTGACAGGCATCCCTAAATTGTCGAATAATGATCTAGCCACCGACAGGATATCCCCACAGATAGAACTGTCCCCCGGCCCCACAAAGAGAAAGTCGTCCAGGCAGTGAGCCACCCCCCGTTGGCCGGAGGCGGTCTGGACGCACCAGTGCAAAAATGTGCTAAAACTCTCAAAGTAGGCGCAGGAGACCGAACAACCCATGGGGAGACACCGATCCACGTAAAATTCGCCCCCTAGTTTGAAGCCCAGAAACCGCAGGGAATCCGGGTGCAGCGGGAGTAGCCGAAAGGCCGACTCCACGTCCAATTTAGCCAACAAACCCCCCGGACCACAATCTCGCACCAAGCGCAGAAAGTCATCAAAAGACTGATAACGTACCCTGCACTCCGCTTCCGGAATAGCGTCGTTGACCGACAAACCCGGAGGGTGCGACAAGTGCTGTATCAAGCGAAACTTGCCCGCGGCCTTCTTGGGCACCACCCCTACTGGGGAAATGCACAAGGAGGGCAGCGGGGGAAAGGCGTAGGGCCCCGCCATGCGCCCCAGGCCGATCTCCCCATCCACTTTCCGACGGACCTCCTGCGGGAATTCGCGAGCCGATCTCAAATTCTGGCGCGCCACCACGTGCACCAAATCCGAAATGGGCAAACGAAAACCGTGCAGAAAACCCTCCAAAAGGAACGACGCAGCCGACTCGTCGGGGTATAAGCTAAGCCAGCGCCGCAACTCGGGAACTCGAATCGGGGAGAAGGCTTAACTTGCCAACTCCCCCGGCCTCAGCAGGAGCGGAGGGCTTACCGCTTGCCGCCGAGGTGCAATCCTTGGCCGGGTGACTTGCCCCGCACAACTTACACGAGTGGCGAAAACGACAACTCGCCCCTTTGACGCATTTGCCGTCGTTGTAGGCAAAACACTTCCCTTTCCCTATCAAGTGGGAACCCGGAGCCCCGGCCGCCCCGGGCTTCTTGACCGTGACGTCCGGGGTGGGCTTAACCTGCTGCGTGACCTCCAACCACACCTCGACATCCTTAAAACCCGCGGGCAGGATGGGGTTGCCATCCTGATTGCGACGGAATTTCTCATCGTAATCCCGCCAAGCGGAACCCTTAGATTTTAAGTACATGTCATGTACCAAAAACAAATACTTAACTAAGTTGGGATACTCCGCGGGTCGCGATTCCGTGTAGCAAGCAGTAAAAACCAAAAACCCTCGCAACCACTGGTGAAAATTGCGGAAAGCATTTTCCCCCATGCCACCCGGTTTCTTAGCTGCCTCAAAACCCTGTCGCATCTCATCCGAAAGGGTGAAAATGTCAACGTACTTCCCCTTCCGGATTTTTTCTCGCATTCGCTTACGAACCCCCCGCGCAACCGCCGTGTTGGCGCAATGCACCATCTCCGCATAACGGGGAGGGTCCAGGGGAACTGCTGACGCTGGCGCTGCCACTTTCTGCACTTCCTTCGCCATGCGCCGCGCGATAAGTCTAGCTAATTTACGCGGGCGCCGCGGAGAACCTGACGAAACACTGCTAGATGAGGAAGAACTACAGGATGAACTGTGTAAAGGAGGGGCATGCTCACCAGTGTGTCAAAGTCAGAAAAATATCTCTATGCACACTACCATATTTGCACCTCACACAGGTCCGTGCTGCGCATGCGTGCGCTCTCCCGTGCGTGCGCATACTCACAGTCGCGGGCACCCGCAGGCGCACGGTATGCGTATTTACGGTAGAGTTTATGTGATCGTAGCGTGCGACTCAATCGTTACATATTTTCAGTAATAATGTATTTTGTAGATCATGGTCCCTTTGATAGATTCTGAAAGTTTAGTTAACATAGCATGTTCCTGAACAGAGAGATCCCTCTTTGTATTGTACGAAGGGTCAGACAGGAGTAATACAGTGGTGTTTAGTATCCATCGGAAGAATATTTAATTAGAAATATTCCGGTGTTGGTTTGAAGCAGATCAATCGCTCGTGCGAATAGTTATGGACATAAGAAGTTTATGAACATTTACTTTATTTGCACTTTATTACCCATGCGGCGGGAAACCCAGTTTCCCTCCCACCTGAGCTGTTGGAAATAGTCACAGCCCACCTGTATGAATCAACCTATGACCTTTTGTTATAATGCGAGGAGGAATTCCTGTGTCCAATGAACAATGAGATTGTAGGGACCATTGAATTGCATTGTGTGTGGGGCATAAATAGAAAGGCCGATCACATCCAGCTCTCACTCTTCAACGGTTATCATTGCTGAAAATCGGGAGCTGGATGTCCAGAGGCGCATGCGATCGTTTCCTTTGTGCGTAAGTGTTTCTCCGCAACCATATTGATCTTCTTGTTATTATGAGCCATTTCTCTCTCTCTCTTCTCTTTCTCTCTTATTTTCCCTTAGGTAGTAATTGTATTGTATTTCCTGTGTAGTTATCTGGTTAGGTAGTCTATGTTATATTGTAGTGTATGATTTGTATTTGTATTAATTCTTTTGCAAGTATATCATTCAAAATATATATATCTTAGGCGTTGGACCCTAAGCCCAGGTATCTGTGTATTTCTTATAGTGTCTAGTATTCTCAGAGCGTCGGTGACGCTCAAACAGCTTTTAAGTTAATAAGGTTACACTAGGTTGCATCTACACCCTATCTCTACACTAAGGTTTTACAGCATATTACATTGTTTCTGGTTTAGATATAAAGGTTTAACATGGTGAGCGTCAGCGCCGCTCGTGATCTCCTCGTGGTCTTGAGCGTCCACTACGCTGATAGCGTAGCATTACGGTAGTCGCTCACCTATAAGTGTGCCCGATACCAACAGCGTATTCTCGTGAGCGTCTGTATCGCTCGAGCAGCCCGCTCCCGATACAGCGTCCGTTACGCTATAGTGAACCATTACGTTAGTCAGCAGCCAATAGCGTGCCTGCCTGTGATCTCTTGGCCGTGAGCGAACGTGACGCTTGAGCGTCTCGACTACGGCTAAGCGATTGTCACGCAACGAGCGTACCCTTACGGTACTTCATACGTAAATAGCGTACAGTGTTCTTAGACCTCACAAAGGGTTTTTATATACGATAAATATTCAGCTTTATCAAGTGTTAGAAGGACCAGGAACTGCGTCGTCTGTTGCACCCGACTCCGTTGGCGGCCTAACTTCTCCCGTCGATGTCGCAGCCGCGGCCCCCTGCGGCCTTCGTCCCCGACGTGACGTAGCCCCGGAGTCAGCCAGCATCTGTGAGTGAGAAACAGAGGGAACAACAGGCGCGGGGGAAACCAGCGCTTCATTCTCAATGGGGTGAACATGCGGGGGAGGAGGCCACGCCCATTCGCCCTGCGGCGGAGGGCCGGCGGGAAGCTGCAGGGGAGGACCCCCGCCTGAGGGGTACGTAACGACGTGGGGAAAGACAGCCCCGACCCCCGAAGCGACCCCCATGGAGCAAGCAGGCCGCCATGACGTATGCGGCGCGTAACCGCCCGCCCCTGAAAGTCCGGACGATACCGGGAGGGACCCCGGAGGGGCAGGGAGGGGCGGCAAAATGTGCACCAACTGATTCGCTCCAGACAGGGATGGCCAGTGCTGCGAGCCCGCAAAAGCAGGGAGGGGAACCGTAACCCGGGGGCCGCCGACCGACCATGTGGTCTGGACGCCGGCGCCCGAGCCGGCAAAGTAGGGAGAAAATTGCGGAGCGGACGCCACGGTTAGGCCCATGGAGGACGCCCCGGCAGCTGCCGGGAACGCCGTCGCCAGGGGCCAAGGAAGGCCACCGGGGAAAAACTGGCCCCCAGCGAAGCCTTGCGGTGTGGCAAACGAGGGAGCAGGGCCGGGTAGGTGGTAAGTCGCCGCAATGGACGACTGAGTTGCCACCATCTGCAATGCCCCCGCCGGGCCGGGGGGAGGCGCCTGAAGCCCGACGTACGGGGACGCCGCCACGGGCAGCCGATCAACGTGCGACCGGGGGCCCAGCCAAAATGTCCCCGATGCGGGATTCCCCTCCGGGCAAGCCTGCCCTGGAACTGTAGGAGGGGCGGGCGTTGCAACAGCCCCCGCCCCGCCCCCCGCCGCGGGAACCTCCGACATTGCCCCCATCACCCCGTGCACCATTCTATACCTGGGCGCCACCGGCCCCTCCTCAGGGAGGGGTACATGCCCAATAGCACACGTACTGGGGACAGTGGGCACCTCACCCTGCTGCCCCAGAACCATATCTCCCTTTGGTGAGCCAGCCCCCTCCTCACCCTCCGCAGCCCCGCCGCGGCCGCCCGGCACCACGTGGGCGCCCGAGCCGCCTCTGAGAGCCGCTGGCGGGGAAGGTGGGGAAGACCCGACGCTGCCTAACGCGCCGGGCAAGTGAGCCGAAGAAGTAACAGAGGGTGCAGGGGGCGCCGGCGACCGCGGCCCGGCCGAGCCGCGCGTCCCGATGCCACGTGCCGGGAGGCCGCTGGCCGCTTGTCTCCCGCTGGCAGGGTAGCGGGCCGTCGCTGCCCGACCCCGCCGCATGCCAGCCGCCGTCGTAGGCAACCTCCGGGTGGGAGCACTATGGGAGCGGGCGCGGGAAGTGCCCACAGCCTCCATGAGGCGGCTGTGGGAGGGGCAGAGCGGCGTGGACGCGGCATCACAGGAGTGGGGTGAACCGCAGATAAACAATACAAAACTATGCAGCAGTGAGAACCCAATGGAGGAAGGAGAGGGTGCAGAATTAACAAGGCAATATATAACAGGAACAAAGCAAGTGCTGTGACATGTACTTATCCTTCCTGGGCCATACAATGAATGGCAAGAGGAAGTCTAGGAAAATGGCCCTGACCTATATACTATCCTAAGACCCACCTATTAAGCTTGATGTACAACCTTCTAATCCAATACGAAAAACCACAGGGAAAACTGATCTGCCTAGCAACTGCTTCGTCATTAAACAACCAATCACAAAAAGTTGAGCTCTTATATGGCCTCAGGCTTATGCAGCCTTCAGCTTATCTAGTATCCCCAATTAAAATTATGCCACACAGTAGCACAATCTTATTCACATTACATCACATAGTAGTGTCCCTTATTCATGTTATGACACACATTAGTGTTCCTTATACACAAAGCCCACAGAAGTAGCATCCCTAATACACATAATGCCCACAGTAGTAGCCACCCCGTAATACACATAATGCCAACAGCAGTAGCACCACGTATACAATGCCCACAGTTGATGTGCCCCTTATGCAATGTCCACTGTACTGGTAGTGCCCACAGTGGTAGTGCCCCTTATATAGAGCCCATAGTTATGGTGCCCCTTATGTTTCCAGAAGTGACGTCCTTTATGAAGTGTCCCCTTTACAATGCCCTCATTAATAGAGCCCCCAGTAGTAAAGACCTTAATGGTAATGCCCCCAGTCATTTAGCCCCTTGTTGTTATTCCCCCAGTAGTTTAGCCCCCAGTGGTAATGCCCCTGTGGTTATGACCCCAGTAGTTTAACCCCCCTTTAGTTTAGCCCCCCAGTGGTAATGCCCCCAGTAGTTTAGCCCCTGTAGTTATGCCCCCAGTAGTTTAGCCCCTGTAGTTATGTCCCCGTAGCTTAGCCTCCGTGTAGTTTAGCCCTCATGTAGTTTGCCTCATGTAGTTTAGCCTCTCTGTAGTAATACCCCCAGTAGTTTAGCCCCCTGTAGTTTAGCCCCCCTGTAGCAATGCTGTCCAGTAGTAATGACCCCTGTAGTTTGCCCCCAATAGTTAGCCATCTGTAGTTTAGCTTGCAGTAGTAATGCCCCCCAGTAGTAATGTCCCCAGTAGTTAGCCCCCTTGTAGTTTTCTCCCTGTAGTTAGCCCCCCAGTAGTAAAGACCCCACCAGTAGTAATGTCCCCCAGTAGAAATGTTCCCAGTAGTCATAGCGCACACTGACAGAGCTGGAAGCCGGAAGCCAGAGCTCAGTAGTGAGCTCCTGCCTCCGGCTTCTGCTGAGGAGTGAGAGATGGGCACCCACTGTTAACACAATCTCAGTCGGTGCCCCGCATCTCCCTGTTCGGCGCCAGGCACACATCGGGTTAGGTGAGCCGGGGGAGGTGGAACTGCATTCCATCTCCAAGTGGAACTGATGGAACGCAGTTCCGCCCCATTATGGCTCACTTTAACCCCTGGCTATGCCCTTGTATATAACACATATAACTGTGACAGGCAAGCTGTGCCCACTCAGCCATGGTCCTCGTAACAGCTGCACTTCCTGCACCTATGGTAGCTACGCCCTTGTGTATGAGGACCAGGGCCAGTGCAAGGGTGATCAGTGCCTCCCTGCAAACTATACATTTGTACCCTCCGTGAAATGGGAGAAGCTGTGGGTGATAGGCAGGCAGTGATACTAGGGAGAGGCAGTGGGTGACATGCAGTGGCTGATGCTGGGGAGAGGCAATGGGTGGCACTTGGGACAAGCCCTTGGTAACAGTCAATAAGTGACAGGCCGAGGGTGACACAGGGGAGAGGCAGTGGATGACAGGTAGGGGGTGACACTAGGGAGAGGCAGTGGGTGACATGCAGTAGGTGATGCTGGGGAGAGTTAGTGGGTGGCAGTTAATAGGTGACAGGCTGAGGGCGGGATGTAATAAAAAAAATCACCATCCATCGCAGCATTACTAATTGCATGTGTACTAAGATATGCGATTAGCATCACAATGCGAAGACAGAGGCCCCCTGCGATACCTGTAAGAAGGTACATTTGTGTGTACTTTTGTCAAAATGAAGCTAGTGATATGCAGTAGTTAACAATTCATAAAAAGTACTAATTTCCGCCAGCTCCATGGTGATGTACATCTCAAATAATTTTACAAACCCTTCAATATTCAGAAGCATATCTGGATGTAGGCACAATTCTTTTTCTTTCTCAGCATAAAAATATATCCCCTTTCAAAGTTAAATCTAATTTTTGCCAGTCTTGCACATAGATTGAGGTTTCTTTGCACCTATTTGATGTTTCATTGCACTTATTTTACAGCAGTGAGAAATGCCAAGTTCTCACCTGTCATCCTGTTTAATATTTAGTCATTCCACATACTGTATCTGCACTTTTTAATGGCACTTACAAGATGCTTGATGTGAAGTGTATGGACCTTAATGTCTTTCAACAAGGACACTACCTTTGAAAATAATATTTTTGCAGAATCTGTAGAGTTAGAGGAAATGTAGTATCACTTCTACTGATAAAGCACTAGAACTTTATAACCTTTTAGAAAGGTTTATGATACATGTCAAATATCCTGGCCTCTTAACTTTGTGATCATTCCACATGTCATTATAACATAATGGTTAAGTACTTTAAGAGACATATTGTATTGTGACTCTTACTAGTTTGTTTTAAAATCTGCCTTTATGCAGTTTCAATAAATTTTACCTGGCTGGAACAGCCCTTGCAAAAAACAGCTGCGTCAATTCAAGTTTTAGTGACCAGAGATGGACGTTTAAGAAGCCTTTCACAAATTATTATTACCTGTTATTTATATAGCACCCACATATTCCGCAGTGCTTTACAGAAAATATTTTGGCCATTCACATCAGTCCCTGACCCACTGGAGTTTCCAATCTATACTCCTTACCACATTCATGCTAGGGTAGGGTTACTATTGTTGGGAGCCAATTAACCTACAAGTATATTTTTGGATTGTGGGAAGAAACCGGAGTACCCAAAGGAAACCCACTCAAGCACAGAGAGAAAATACAAATTCCACACAGGGCCATAGTGGGCATCAAACTCTTAGTGCTGTGAAGCAGTAATGTAACCATTACACCATACTGCAAAATACTTCTTCAGTAGTAATTATTATTGTTCACATGCATACTAATAATATGTGTTATTGATTCTGCACTTGTGTGAGCTGGTAGGGCAGCGTATGTGCAGTAAGCAATTTGCATTTTTTCGTTCTATAGGGGTAATTCTGAGTTGATCGCTGCAGCAAATTTGTTAGCAGTTGGGCAAAACCATGGGGGTAATTCAGACCTGATCATAGCAGCAAATTTGTTAGCAGTTCGGCAAAACCATGAGCACTGCAGGGGGCGGGGGGGGGGGGGGGGGGGCAGAAATAATATGTGCAGGGAGAGTAAGACTTGGGTGGGGTATGTTCAAACTGAAATCTAAATTGCAGTGTAAAAATAAAGCAGCCAGTATTTACTCTGCACAGAAACAAAATAACCCACCCAAATCTAACTCTCTCTGTTATATCTGCCACACCTGCAGTGCACATGGGCCCTCATTCCGAGTTGTTCGCTCGCAAGGCGATTTTAGCAGTATTGCACACGCTAAGCCGCCGCCTACTGGGAGTGAATCTTAGCATCTTAAAATTGCGAACGATGTATTCGCAATATTGCGATTACACACCTCGTAGCAGTTTCTGAGTAGCTCCAGACTTACTCGGCATCTGCGATCAGTTCAGTGCTTGTCGTTCCTGGTTTGACGTCCCAAACACACCCAGCGTTCGCCCAGACACTCCTCCGTTTCTCCGGCCACTCCTGCGTTTTTTCCGGAAACGGTAGCGTTTTTTCCCACACGCCCATAAAACGGCCTGTTTCCGCCCAGTAACATCCATTTCCTGTCAATCACACTACGATCGCCTGAGCGAAGAAAAAGCCGTGAGTAAAAATCCAAACTTCATAGCAAATTTACTTGGCGCAGTCGCAGTGCGGACATTGCGCATGCGCACTAAGCGGAAAAACGCTGCGATGCGAAGAAATTTTCCGAGCGAACGACTCGGAATGACCTCCATGGTTTTGCCCAACTGCTAACAAATTTGCTGCTACGATCAGGTATGAATTACCCCCCATGTGCACTGCAGGTGCGGCAGGTGCAGAGATAGTTAGATTTGGGTGGGTTATTTTGTTTCTGTGCAGGGTAAATACTGGCTGCTTTTTTTTTTACACTGCAATTTAAATTTCAGTTTGAGCACACCCAACCCAAATCTAACTCTCTCTGCACAAGTTATATCTGCCCCCCGTGCAGTGCACATGGATCTGCTAACAAATTTGCTGCTGCGATCAACTCTGAATTACCCCCTATGTCTGCACCAGCTGGTAAGGCTGCAGATGTGTTGTATATAAATTGCAAAACTGCTCAGCCCCCTTTGCACTCTTTGGGGGCAGCAATAGTATGCTAGGTTTATTGAAAAAGTGATGTTTCTGGTGTAGTGTGGTAAATAGTGAGAAACAAATAGTGTTCCTATGACTAACAAGCTAATAAAAATACTTTTGTTGGTTTAACAAATAAACACCTTTATATTATTTCCAGGTGACATTGGACTAATAATTGTGTCTTGTAGTTCAGGTTATTTGTCAAAAAAAACAAAATCTGTTTTTGGCATCTCTCTGCATATAAAACCATAAACAATATCCTTATAAAATGTGTTATAAGTAAAGTGGCCAGATGCATCATCGCTCGGAAAGTGATAAAATGGAGACTGAAAAAGAACTTGGCAATCAACTCCTAACTGCCATTTTTCAAATGGTATCCCGTCTCTAGGACGACCACAGTTAGGTTGACAGCCATTAGGTCAACCACTATTGGTCGACATACATTAGGTTGACATGGTTTCTAGGTCGACATGTACTAGGTTGACATGAGTTTTTACAATTTGTTTTTCATTTTTTTAACTTTTTCATACTTTACGATCCACATGACTATGATTGGGAACGGTAACCTGCCAAAAGCATGGTTGCACTAATTGGCGTTCCTGGTTACTCAAAGAAAACGACACCATTTTTCTAAAAAAAAACTAATGTCGACCTTTTGTCATGTTGACCTTGCTCGTGTCAACCTAATGTTTATGTCGACCTATTTTGGGTGTTGACTTAGTCACTGTTGACCAATAGTGGCCGACCTAGACACTGCACTGTCGACCTAAGTGTGGTCATCCCTGTGAACCACACCCTTTTCAAACACAGCATGTGACATGGCAGTTAGGACCTGATTGGCTGGTACTTTTTCAGTCTCCATTTTATCACTTTCCAAGCAATGATGCATCTAGCCATTAACTGTGGTAAACTCCCACCTACTGGAGCAGTCAAAGTGAATATTCTAAATGTTAGTATTACATCTTTACAGTTTCCAAAATTAAACTCAAAAGTCTTGATTAACTATACTTAATTTTCTCTTTCAGCTGAGTGCAAATGTAAATGTACCAATGTCTTTTACACTATGTACTGTAAATGGTCAACCACCACCCTAAAAAAATGTTATCCACTGTGGTTTTAGATTACAAAATATTTCTGTTTTTGGGGAGTAGTAGCCTTTGAACTATTACAGTAGGTGTGTTATTTTAGTGCAGCCTTTGGTACATGAGGGTCAAAATATAATAGCTTGCAAGATGCAGGCTGTTCAGGGATTGCTGCAAGTCTGCCCATATTTTAAAAGTGGTAATCATTTACAAGGCAAAACCAACCTGGCTTTGCCTTGTACTTAAATGATTGCTGCTTTAAAAATATGGGTAGACTCACAGCAAATCCTGAACAGCGTGCATATCGCAAGCTATTACATTTTGCCTGAGGACCTTGAGAATGCAAAGACGGCATGCTACAGTATTTGTTAGGATAAACATCTGACCAACTTTCTAGGCTAATAATAATTGTTCCAGTTGAACTAAAATCTACTGTTCCATCTGAACTAAGAACTACAATATTCCAGGTGAATACCGTTTGAATCGGGTACAGTTTATGCATATTTGGCAACATTTATGAAAAGAGCACTTTAATTTACAAAGCTTCAGAATATCTATGGTATTTCACAGCTGCCCATCTAAGGCATCCATCAATTTATGGTAAGTAACATAATTAACATAACCATTCTTTTAACCAAAGTATAATAATGATAAAATTGAAATAAAAGACACTGACACCACTGCATTAGATCTATTAATTGAACTAATAGATTTACATTCTGAAAAGTGTGGCCAAGAAGACACTCCAAACCAATTTATTCTGTTAAAAATGGGGAGCGATTAACACGCCCCCCCCCCACACACACAGACACACACACACACACACACACACACACACACACTAACCACTCTATTCTATAGCACAGTCTGAACTATCCAAATGCAACAGGGGATGTCTATTCACCAGACCATCTGTCTTTAAAACAAACTGTGAAACAGCAACATTAACCTTCCTCCTTGCCTTGTCTAAAGTAACTGAATACCTATAACTCCTTCACAGAATCATTGGGGATTATCTTGGACCAAACTATTCTCCAGCCCAACAAGATTGCAAAGGTACTAAAATCCAAGGGCTGGGTTGTCCCCTTGTAGCAGTGTCTAAAACTCCAGCTGTCAGTTGCGGCTATGTCATTTTATCATGACTGTCAACCTTAAGGAGGAAATTCAAATGTTTGAAAAGTCGGTTGGGTGTCTGTTTTTTTCCTGTCTATTAGATAGGAAAAACAGACACCCAACTGACTTTTCAAACATTTGAATTCCCCCCTAAGACGGTTGATATTTTAACTGCATCTACATTTTGGTTGTCAACCGTGTTATTTTTCTGTATTTTAAATGTCAACATTCTGCCTGTGTGTACAATTTAAATTTTGAAATGTAGACCCTGTTGACATTTCAACCTGTCTTTATATTAATTGTTTACATTATGTTCATGTCTACATTGCATCCCTGTTGACATTTTTACTGTCTACATATTGTTTGTAGACGTACAATATAGTCCATTTTGACATTTTGGTTTTCTTAATAATGTATCTGTTAACATTATATTGTCACTATTTTGATTGTCTAATCTTTGACTCTCTTATTTATACTTTTATTTTCCGTTCAAATTTAAAAGCTAAATTTGATTGTTTGTGTATCCCTCCTTGTTAAGGGATTTGTAACACAGAGTATACACCATCTGATGTGCTCATATCTACTTTTTATTGAATTAATTTTGTTGATTTGTATACTGCTTGTGGAAATATTAGTGTTAATGTAGAATGGTTGTTAGCTAACTTGTTAGATACTGGTTTGCATTATTTTTAGAGCTTATAACTTAATACATAACTTAAATTGCAAAGTTAAACATTAATCTAAGTTAATATGTAAATGATTTTCCTGGCTTATGTAAAAAATCATTAAATGCAGTAGATTAAGTTTTGTTTTGGCATATGGTATTCTTATGAAAGCATTATGTATGATAATGGATGAGTGAACAAAAGACCTTTGAATATTTCCTTGGCAATTTGATCTGGCAATATACAACCAAAACCTCCCCCGTGGTAAAAACACATTGAGGAAAAGCTTTTATAGCATTGCTATAAATGTTTATCATTATGTTCAAAATTACTGTATCAATTTGATAACAGTAATGACGTTTTTTTTTTATAAAAGTTAAAATTGTGGATTTCATTTAGCACACTCATAACAATTTACTTCTAAATTATACAATTTTAGATATTTCAAAGCTCTTAAACATTAAAGGATTAAACATCACACTGTAAAGTGACGTTTTTCTTTCCAAAAAGAAATTAATAGAACACAGTGTTATTTTCCCCATACTCTTCATTCGGAGAGTTATATTTTAAAATGTCAAAATATTAGTATTGTAAATGTGTATGTGAATAAGTTATTATTTTTTATATATTTATATTAGTTGTTATCATGATATTGTACTGATTTTTATTGTTCCAATACAATACAAAACAATACATATGTGTGCACACATGGTCATTTATTGTGCTGTTGCATTACATTGAATATATATTTTTTTCTTTTTTGGCAGATTGCTGTTTTGTTTATATATTGCAATAATGTATAAAAATATTAGTTGAGTAGCATTGTTCTGGTTGCTTTTACATATGTACTAACATATATGTTTACATGAGCTAGCCACCACCCTTATACAATGTGTGGCCTGTGCTGCACCCACCACTATGGGGAACTGGAACAAGGAAGCCGGGCAGTGTCTGAGCGTCCTGTGGACGCTCAACGCTGATCCCTCAAACCCCGGGATTGGAGTTTCCAATCCCGGGTTTGAATCCCAGACATTTTTGGCCCTAAATCCCGGGATCCCGCTGATCCCGATCCCGGGATTTAGGGCCAAAAATGGCTGGGATTCAATCCCGGGATTGGAAGCGCCAATCCCGGGGATTGAGGGATCAGCGTTGAGCGTCCACAGGACGCTCAGACACTGCACGGCTTCCTTGTTCCAGCTCCCCAGCGCAGCGCGATAGGTCACGCTGCGCCCTCAGCCGCTGCAGGGAGCCACCAGCAGCGATCAGAGGATGTTCCCCGCCCGCCCCGGTATATGGTGAGTTGTGTGTGGGGTGGGCGGGGCGGGGTGGGACGAGGGGACGGCCACATAACACAAAGCCAATCCCAGGTATCCCGGGAATCCCGGGATTGGCCATTTTTCATTCCCGATACCCAGGATTGAAAAAATGGCAAAGGATTGGCTTCCCTAGCCACCACTGATTATAACTATAAAGAAAGTAAAGAAGAGACATAGGCCTGATGTAGTGTGGAAGCCATGTAAAGCATGCCACTGATTGATTGATTGATTGATTGATTGATTGATTATACTAACAGTTATAAAAACTATTAAGAAAAGTAGCGTGGAAGCCATGTAAAGCATGCCACTGCTTGATTATACTAACAGTTATAAAAACTATTAAGAAAAGTAGCGTGGAAGCCATGTAAAGCATGCCACTGCTTGATTATACTAACAGTTATAAAAACTATTAAGAAAAGTAGTGTGGAAGCCATGTAAAGCATGCTACTTATTGATTATACTAACAGTTATAAAAACTATTAAGAAAGGTAGTGTGAAAGTCCGATAAATCATGCCATTGATTGACTGATTGATTGATTATTGATTGATTGATTGATTAAGCTAACAGTACTAATAACTATTAAGAAAAGTAAAAGAGTGATATGGGCCTGGCAAAGTGTAGGGGGAAATGTAATAGGATGTGAGAATTAGAAAGTGAGAAATTTTGTGAGAGTTCTCCTGTTTTTTTAAAGCAGCAATCATTTAGATGGCAACAACAGGTTTATTTTGCTATGTAAATGATTGACACTTTAAAAACAGGAGAACTCTCAGAAAATGTAAAATTCAGGTAAGGCATGATCTGAGCTTATCCTTGCCTCTGCGTGTGGTGTGGGCATATTAGCAATTTTTACATTTTTTGACAGTACAGTAAGTTTTCCCCTCATGTTAGTTTAGATTTAGATGTGTGGTGTCCATTGCACCTTCTTTCCCCATGACCACATGTAGTACACTATGTATGGATACACCTAACCTCAGTACACCATGCAGAGTGAGATATTTGGTCACCAGGTCCCATGCAACTCTGCTAGTGTCAGATGTATTTACTTTGCCGAAGATGCATCTTAGTCGTAACGCAATGCAACTAGGACACATCAGGAGACTGTATTTTTTAGACAGGTAAGAGCATTTTAGATTTGTTTTTTTGCAACACCATAGTGCAGTAGCCTGTTTGTTTGCATTTGCAGTGTGTGATTGTGCATTGTCTGTGACAAACACACAAGCAGTACAGTACACTGACACTGACAATGATATCTGCAGTTACCCTTCCCAAGCATCTACTCATATCTCCAGCTTAAATTTATAAATACATTAGTGACCCAAGGTTTGTTTTAGCCCTCGATCCTTTGGCAAACACTGAATGGGATCTAGGTGGGATGTATGAACTATATAAAGTCCAAATTGATGACTTAGTTGACTTTCATAAGGTAATTGATAGCACTACCCTTACAGAAAGGTCAGCCCATTTAGAAGGTATATAAGCCCATGTTCTGAGCTCCTCTTCATTCACCTTGAAAAACACCACACATATGGTTGAAATGCGTTGGCAGGAGCAGGAATAACCGAAGAACCACATAGACTAGTGTTGCAGTAACCTATATGGTGAGAAATCCCCGGGTTTTTTTCTCTTCCATAAGGATATTGGTGGTCATTCCGAGTTGATCGCTTGTTGCTGATTTTCGCAGCGCATCGATCAAGTGAAAAAAACGGCAATTCTGCGCATGCGCATGGTACGCAGTGCGCATGCACTAAGTACTTTCACACAAAAGTTTGTAGTTTTACCCAAGCTCGAGCGACGTGTTTTCATCGTTCGAGTGATCGTAGTGTGATTGACAGGAAGTGGGTGTTTCTGGGTGGTAACTGGCCGTTTTCAGGGAGTGTGCTAAAAAACGCAGGCGTGCCAGGTAAAAACGCAGGAGTGGCTGGAGAAACGGGGGGAGTGGCTGGCCAAACGCAGGGGATGTTTGTGACGTAAAACCAGGAACTAAACGGACTGACGTGATCGCAGTCTAGGAGTAGGTCTGGAGCTACTCAGAAACTGCAGGGAATTATTTAGTAGCAGTTCTGCTAATCTTTTGTTCGCTATTCTGCGAAGCTAAGATACACTCCCAGAGGGTGGCGGCCTAGCGTGTGCAATGCTGCTAAAAGCAGCTAGCTAGCGATCAACTCGGAATGACCACCATTGTATTGTTCCCATCATTACACTTGTTGTAGAGGTTCTTGTTGGATAGTTTTTACGAACTTTGCCATGAATTTTTTAACATTATGAGATTGAATTTTTAATATTTGGAATAAACTGTATGATTCTTTTACCTTGGTTTTTTGTTTGGGCTTGAATTAAATGATATCATATGGGAAACAGCTGACCGGTCCACTTTGAAAGAAACCGTTATATGCATAGAAAGAGTTTATCCATGTAAGCAAACAAGTGAGCACATACAGAATACCTTTATCCATTCTGAAAAAGTAGTGTGGTATTGGGATAATATATAGAAGACAGCTTTATATGCATAGTACCGTCAATTCACATGTAAGCTTACATGTGAGTTGCTTCACTTCTTTGCACACTGGGGTGACCCCATAAAGTATCTACCTCCTCACACCCACTTTGATTTAGAGGTATAAACCTGAAGGAGACAAGTGTGTTGCTCCAATACACATAACTGAATCCTTGTATTGTCCTTCTTTTTGTGTGTTACACATTGCAAACCTGGGAGTGGAAACCGGAGGGGGAGGAGTAGGAGGAGTGAAAGAAACCGCTACAGACGTTGAATTATTCTGACCTACAGTATGTAAGCATACATGTGAGCATTCTGAGAAAAAAAATTGTGTCTTGGGTCGAATGAGTGGAGAGTGTGAAAGAAACCTTTATGAGTATACCATCATCTGGCTTTAAATAAGCAGAGTGTGAGCATCAGTATGAAATTACACACAAGGGTGAACCCATAGAACTTCTGACAAAAGAGTCTCCACCACCTAAAAACTGTGAACTGAAAATAAGACTCATTTTTTTCTTGTTTTTTTCTCTCTTCCACCACTTATGAGACCGAAAGGACTGAATAATTGCTGACAAAGACTCTATTTTGGCATTGAAACTGATTTGGTGTAATCTATTTTCATTGATTTGCACTTGCTGATACTGTAATATAACTTCATCCAGTTGGTGAGAGCGCCACGGAGGGTGTTAATAAAAATTTTTGATTTATTATTTGCCATGTAAATGTTTGCTGCTTTAAAAAGATGTATGAGTTTGGCAGGAATCTCTGAGCTACGGCCGTCTTGCACTCCATTACATTCGCCTAATGTGTGAAACATTGGACCTGATGCATAGTTGTACGCTATTCTGATGTTCACACTATTGGTGGTCTGCGCATGTGACACTGTAACACTGTGCATGTGTGGTGATTTAATTGGAATTCCGGTGGCAGTGAGGATTCACAAGTGACTGACAGGGAGATGACATTTCGTGGATGGTATCGGTGGTTGGCAGAAAAAATGCGGGCATGTCAGGAACATTTTTGGGGAAAGTATCACCTGCCAACTGTGATCCTGTATGCAGGAAACAAGTCTCCAGCATCTCAGTTGCAGCAGTCATTCTGAGTGACTAGACCCACTCTGGGGTTCAATGTTTGCCTGATCTGCACTGTGGGCAGCCGCAAAGGCTCCAGTGGTTGTCTCTTTACAAATTTTGGAGGCTGTTGCATTAGCATAATTTTACATATCCATTGAATTAGAAATTGCATCTATGGTGCATTAGCTTATACCTATGAATCAGGCCCATCAGTATACCACATTTGTTGTACCTTTAAAAACTTATTGCTTGTCATGTTAACATTTTTTTCACAGAACCAATAAATAAACAATTAAGGGAGATGTACTAAGCAGTGAAAAGAGTGGAGAAGTTGCCCATGGTAACCAATCAGCATTGAAGTAACATTTATAATTTGCATACTATAAAATTATACAGAGCAGCTGATTGGTTGCCATGGACAACTTCTCAACTGGATAACTCCACTGTTTTCATTGCTTAGTACATTTCCCTTAACATCTTAATGGTAAGTATGCTGAAATGGGAAGTGAGGCTCTGGGTTTGTACTTGAGGGTCTGCTCTCATACCTCTCAACTGTTCTGATTTTCATGGGAGAGTCCTGTTTTTTGGGCACTGTCCCACTGTCCCATCCGTGGGCCACATTGTCCTGCGGTGGGGAGGGGGCAGTTCTGTCTGCAGTGGGGAGGAGGCTCCTGTCATTTACCACTCTGTTTAGCAGAGAAATGATGAATATATGCTGTGTGCATGTGTACAGTGCCTATTTATGGGAGACAGAGGGACTGGGGGTATGCCAGCAGCTCACAGAATGCTGGGAATGCCCCCAAAGTGATGAAATGGGAGGCGTGCGATATATGTGTGTATATATATATATATATATAATTATATATATATATATATATATATCAAAAATGAGGCGGCACTCAGATATTTGTTGAAAAGCAAACAGGTGTGTATTCAAATCATCACATCACATCAACGTTTCGGGGAACGAATCCCCTTCATCAGGATGAACAAACAGTGCAGAAAGTGAAATATATGTAGACAAACTCACCCAAGGAGACTTCCCACTGCACATCACTGCAGTCCCAGCATCCCTGGCTCCATCTCCCTCACTTCCGGGTATGTCACTTCCTGCGGAAGTGACAAAACGGGTGCCTGGCTGGTAACCACGGTGATGCTGTAAACAAAACAGAGGATCATCAAGGGAACCAATAATCAACACTCCGTGACAGAAATTTCCAAGACATTATGTCTTATTCTATATTATAATTCATCAAAAAAAGCTTAATTAGAGTTAGACCCACTCTGGGGATAGAAAGTGCATCTAGTGCTTGTGGAAGCCACCTGGCTTAACAATAAAGGTGCATTAAGTAAACATAAGTTAGAATTTATAAAGTGGCTCTGTGTAAAGTGTATTAAAAGCGCTGATTCATATCCACATGAAAATCCTCCTTAGTGTATTATCAAATTACATAAAAAGCACTTAGTGACATAAAGTTAAAAAAGAGAGAACATATGAACATTACACAGATGTTCTGACAAGGCATAAAAACAATAAAACTGCACATCTTTTTCTAAGAAACAGCAGTACATTTAGTAACAGCACCACTTAGTGTGAAAACTTGTTCAATATAAATCAGCAGTAATTACTTTCAGATTGATAAACATACATTTTCGCCGTTTAAAGGAAGTGGCTAAGGCCCAGTGTCTCATTCAGCCCTTTTGGTCGTAGAGTATCCAAACTATGGATCCATCTAGATTCTAATGGGAGTAATTTTTTGGCTCTATTACCCCCCCCCCCTCCCCCCCCTCCCCGTATGGATTCAGGCACATGATCTATAATGCGATATTTTAAAGTGGCCATATTATGTTTCCATAACGCAAAATGCAGTGCAACTGGTTGTTCACTTTTGCCCGTTTCTATGGCAGCACGAATGGCCTGCCAGTGCTGTGCCATACGGACTTTAAACTGGCACTCCGTCTTGCCCACATAACATAGCCCACATGGGCAGATGATCACATGGACCACAAACTTGGAGTGACAGGATAAAGGCAAGTATTTTTTAGCCGAGTGAGGGTGCAGAATAACATCACTAGCTGACATATATGTGCATGTAGTGCACCCTATACACTTGAAACAGCCATTGCCATGACTTAAAAAGTGTTTGGGGGCTTGATTTTTAAATTTACTCAGGTCTGTTTTCACGACCTGGGCTTTAATGTTTCCTCCCCGTCTGTAACTGGGCATAATGGCTGTATCTTTCAGCATTTTTAACTCAGGGTCAGAGGTAATTACGGGCCACAGGACTTTTGCCTTTTTGCTGGTGTACCTACTTTTAGTGTCATAAGTATTAACCCATGGTATTTTCTCCCGTGTCTTTCTACTAGACTCTTTGAGTATCAAATCTGTTCTCTCATGTGTCATGGAATTAGCTCTGGCTGTTTTTAGTATGGCCCCTGGATACCTTCTGGCCAGGAATTTATTCTCCATAATATCCAATTGTGTTTTCAGATTGGATGCCTCAGTAAGCAAGCCCTAGGGGGCATCCAGAGTGCCGGCGTTACGCTATATGGATATATATATATATATCCAATTCAGTCGGCACTCAATAAACTCACTGTCCAGCTTCCCCTGGTGCCTGAGTCCTTGATCACACAAATGCCCAAAGGCGGAAATTAACGGCACTCACAGAGTATATCATGTAAAGAAACTGGTATACTGATGTGACGGTTCGGAGCACCAATGGTGTTGTCTGGAAGAAGGGGCTGGTGCTCCGAAACGTCACATCAATATACCAGTTTTTTTTACATGATATACCCTGTGAGTGCCGTTTATTTCCACCTTTGGACATTTATATATATATATATATATATATATATATATATACATAAATAGGTTGAGTATCCCTTATCCAAAATTCAAAATCACACATTTTGTGTTCCCCTACTGAGATAATGACACATATATATGTATATTATATATCTATATAATATATCTATAATATATCTATATATACACATAATATATAATATATAATATATACGTCATTATCTCAGTAGGGGACCCAAGAATGTGGGATTCTGAATTTTGGATAAAGGATACTCAACCTGTGTATATATATATGAAAGTGGGAGAGAGTAAATCTGGCGCCAATATATCTTTTACACAAATACAAGTTTATAATAAGTCACAGTGAATAGTGTTCTTAGCTAAGTATGGCTACTTCTATATGTAGTAGTGATATGCAATGGTAAGTTGCACTGGAGAAAGTACGTTTTGTAAGTGGAGTCTCCAGTGCCTGCTTGTGGTATAATTTAAAGTGCGAAAAGTGAGATAAATACGCAAATTTGAAAAGTAAATTTAAAAAATAATAAAACAAGGCTCACAGTATGTATGTATATATATATATATATATATATATATATATATAAAAATAGGGGGGAGATTATTGCGCCACTTGTGTACAACACCAATGAACTAAGAACCACATGCAATTGAAATAAATGACACTCCCTAATGGTTAGTACAGGGCGTCAGCTGTCCCCCAAAACACAGGGTTGGTGGTTCCCTGAAGCAACGGAAAAAACACACAGGGGGGTGGGGGATATAGCGACCATCGGTGTCTTAAATTAATTCAATAAAAAAGTATATAAAAACTGACCAGATCTGATAAATCTGAATAATGAGAATTTATTTACACAAAGAAAAACAGACAATGATTGCACAACTAAAAAATTACTAAAATTTGAACAGCAAATCTTCTTAAAAAATAGGATAAAAACAATAGACACAATATAATATAATACCAGTTAAAATGTATGTTAAAATATGTAAAACAATTTTAACTTAACTTGGTATGAGGTCACTGCCAGGTTGCCCAACGCGTTTTGTCATTCAGACTTCATCAATATAATATATATAAAATTTCAAAACAAAGTGGCTGCTTTAAATTTCCTGCCTGTGTCACATGTAGGTTATTACTGATTACTGGTAGGGAGCACTTTTTGTCATCCACAAACAGTAAACGCTATAAAATGTGTTATTTATATGTTGTCTTGCCCATGTGACCTACTGTACATTATGTCGGAAATATGGAAAGACAGTTCAAAGAGCACATGGCGCTACATAGAACTGTAATCTGGCAAGCGTTAGAAACAGGGTACAGCTAACAGCCAGTTGCTAGGCATTGTATACAAGCAAAACTTGGGGTAACCAGTGTTGGAGATAAGCCTCCTCTTATCAATCTCCTTCATTTGTCTGTTGTTACCCTTTGTTTACCAATCGATTGGGAATCCCAGGAAACTGACACCACACGTAGTAATGTACGTTAAAATGAGACTGCCTTCACTTTATTTAACATGACATTATATAGAGAAAAAGCTACATGCATGAATACTTGATACACATCATATTTCAAAACAATAATGTATCTCTTCTCATAACTCCTCTCAGGCTGACATCCCCCTGTGTGTCCTACAGAGAAGTCTAAACACACAGAGACTGTCTAATAACATGTTTTCAAGAATGATAGCTACTACCTTGTTTCGCACAGAATGTGCTAACTATGAAATGTCAGCATTATTATGATTAACTCAGCAAAGCATACTTCTACTTCACTACATCATGGCTGCTACTTAACAAAATGGCTGACATGCTTAAGCTATATACATATATCTTCCTCAGTCCCTCGTTTCATAATAAAATGACATTACCGCTGATAACAATATGACATTACAGTTGAGCTACAAGGCATCACATAAACTCTGCCTAAAAAGACTAAGCAAACAGTCTAGCTATAATGGTGCTAAAGGCTATGTTCCCGTAAGACGGTGCTTGCCACTCTATCCCACAGAAGGTAAAGAACCGTTCGCTTCATATTCATTAAGGTAGACTGCTCACGGCTCCTTCTTGCCAAGCTCTTCTGTAGTTTTGTTAAACTCGGAGGATTCACATCTTTGAGTTTACAGATTTCTTTCAAGCTGAAAGGAAAGGAAAACAAAATAGCATCTTAAAACACAGACATATGCAAATTGCTAAGCCAACAATTTTTAATAAAAACATCGCTATTTCAACAATCTACTCTTTGATCCCGCTAAACCAATTAGCTGGGTTTGAGCAGAACATTTCTCTAAACAACTTCTTGCGCACTATCTGTTTCATTAGTAATAAATATACAACACATTCTTGGAGTTCTCTTCATACATATTCTAAAAAATAATACAGTATTTTAGTAGTATGTATTTGCTTTAAACAAATTAAAACCTCTTATACGCTTATATGTAATGGGGACAGATGTCCATTCCCCTCCTTTTCCAGATGTGGGCCCATGTGAGCCCCGCATTTCTTAATTAACTGGTATCTTTGAACTTCTAGAGATTTGATGATCTTTTCTTTAACTTGACTAACACACGCTCTAGTGTGATAACACACTTCTTATATACTTTATCTATAAGAAGCACATACTACATATACTACATATATAAAAAGTATATACTTATATACTAAACACTGGCATGTAATTTTGGATTAGCGGACATGCTAGTCCCTGCCCTCCTCTGTGAGAGATATAGAGTATATTATGACAACAATGAGTACTGAAGTTCCAATATAATAACCCATAGTGGTCTGTCTAGTTTAGGCCCAATTAGCCTTTGTATGTTTGTGTATTTCATTGTTGAAACTTAACTTGAGCAAAATTGCAGTGGAACCCAAGTCTCTCTTTCCTTAATTGACACAGAAGTGTGCGTGGTCAGCAACACTCAATATGGACCATCAAATCTTTGCTTAAGTGACTCTTTCACATGTCTTTCCAGATACACCCAATCTCCTGGTTTAAGCTTGTCGGGATTCAGATTTGCTCCTGAATCTGGGAGAAAGGCAAACTAGAAAATACAGAAGTGTCAGTTTCTTCAGTAAGACTTTTTTTAACATATGCAGTCAAATTACCATATTTATGCTGTAACCCTTACGGATAATAACATTCTATCTTAGGTATGCTATCAAACAATATTTCATAAGGTGAATAACCTATGGTTTTACTGAATATGGTTCTACTATTTAACCAGTACTAAAAATAAACACTTTAGCATCCCTTTCTGGTTACTGTGACACACCCACTAACCTGTGGGGGATACATGGAATGCCGTTGTATTCCCAAATCATACCTTATGTACTACATTATTTCTTTAATGAAATAAATACTGCTATCTGCTACTATAACTCTTGGTACTCTATATCTGCACATAACTTCTGAAACTATTTTTCTAGCTATTGATTTTGCTGTGGTTTTTGGCATTGGCAAACAACTGAAAAAGTCTGTGGCTACCAATACATCTTTGACAGTTAGATATAGTCAATTTGCAGTCTTTGAAATGGAAAATAACTTTTGGGGGATTGCTCCAAGGGTTGACTTGACCTTCTGTCCTGGATTGGACATTTCCAGTAGGCCTATATATCTAGTAGGCTTGTACAAACTTGGTTGCGGCTGGATAACGTCCTGGAGCTATCCATCATCTTCCATTAACTAAATTTTCCATTTGATCCTCTCCCAGGTGTGTGAGTCCATGGCTGACTTATCACCTATGTGGATATATGCTTCTGGGTAAGTATAACGTCTCTTCTGATTTTCATAACCCAGTGTCGTCTTCTTGTCTGGCTCTTCTTCTTTGCCATGCTGCTTTTTCTTCAGGACCTGCTTGTTCCTGAAATTTCTTCAAATCCTGTAGATCAGGCATTTGAGGCCTTGCTTCTTTCTGTTACTTCTGTATGTGTGGTGGAGATGACTACCTTTACTGGTTGTTTGGTTGCTTTCTTTATCCACAGGCTACTTTCTCACTTTCTCCTGCTTGATTCTTAAATTCAATCAGCGTATCTAGTTTGGCACTGGAATGGTTACTGGATAGACTTGCCTTTCCTGCTGCCCTCTTGGCTTCAGCATCTTGCCAGATTGTTGCTTCTTGTATCAGGAGTGTCATTTCTTGCATGTGCCTGGATATTCATTACTGCAACCTTTTCTGTGGCCCTTGCAAAGCTCTGAACTGGTGTCTGATCAGGGAAGCATGCTGTATGTCTTCGCCACTTGCCTTCTTGAAGCCTCTGCTTTTCCATATCTGGCCCACACTCTTGTACTGGGATGGTAAGGATCCTAAATCCACAACTCCATGTTCAGTGATCACTTACTCCTGTATAAGGAATTCCATCCTCATGGTACCTTGATCCATCCACATATAGCTCTTGCTGAGCATTAGGTAGGGCTGTGTATGTAACATATGACAAGTTGAGGTTCTTGTTCTATAACACCACACAATGAAAATGATTACTAGAATTATTCTCTTCCTCTTCTGGACCATCCCTCTGGTCATGCATCCATGATAATCTCTCTGTATCTTGCTTTTCTGGACCACCTTCCTGGTCCTTATCATCAACTTTTTGCTTTCCGATTCATCAGTAGATAATGTTTTTCCCTCCTTTTGAATCTTGAGATTCAACACCTTTATTGATTAATGCTGGAAAAGGGTTGCTGAATTGAGGGTAATACATCTTCTGATGGTTACTTGTTGCACTTTGGCAGTGCTACTTCATACATGGTCAGCCTTGCCGCTGACAGGTGTTTGGTTCTTGCTTGTTGAAGCTTCTCTGCACCTGCATGTGGTACCTGGATGATAAGTTCATGATTCAGCACTATGCATGTGCTCTTGTCCTCTTCTGGGACTGTTGATTCAGCACTGTGTCTGTGCTCTTGTCCTCTTCTAGGACTGTTGTTGCTGTCACTGCTCTGATGCCGGTAGGTGCTCCTTGAGTACTGCTGTCAAGCTTGCTTGAGTGTTAGGCCACTGGTTTTCACCTCAGTCCATAATTTTGCGTAAGGACTTTTATGTATGGCCTCCTTCTTCAGTAGTCAGGTAGTTCTAGGGCTTGAGATGAGGCAACTGCTGCTTCCAATTGTTCAATTGCTTCATTCATCTGTTGCTGTATGTAGGATGCGGACCCTCCTCCCTTTCAGTGTTGTCATACAATGCTTGCATGTAGACTGGTGCTAAAGGTATCCGTGTTCTGTAGTGTCCTACTAGGCCCAGGAATGATCATCTGACTTGCTTGACACTAGTTGGCATCTTAGCTTGCAGTATGAATTTCTCCCTTCTCACTTTTGTTAGATGTTGGGTACCTTGAGTGTCCTGGGAAGATTACCTCTTGCTTGGCTAGCTGCAATTTTTCCTTCTGAGGCTCTGCAGTCTTGTCCTTCCAAAAACTTCAATAAGGACACTGTCTCTTCTTGGTACTGTACTTCTTTTAGTAGTGGTGGCAATCAGCAGTTCATTCACATTCTATATTTAGCTGTGTGTTTTGTGGATAAATCACTTGGTGATGTAGCCCCTCCTTGGGGTATCCTGGTCCAGCAGTATTGCTTACTTTCTTCTTCAACTGGTACTGCGGGAATGAGCCAATACTGAACTTCTGTTCTAACTTGCTTCTTAATGGCTTTTTGTTCTTTCCTTTGATAAGTTGCTGGAAAGTTCAACTTCTGCTGGTGTGTACTGTATTCTCCGTGGATAAGCTTTAGTACATTGTGCTCCAGCAAAGTCACTGGACATGTACTCCGAGGTCAAGAACTGGACTAGTATTAGTGACTGTAGTTCTTGCATCTCCTGTCCTTTTAAGTATTTCTGATATCATCAGTTCTTGTGGCATCTCCCTCTGCTGTCTTCTGCATGTGCTGGCTCCAGTATTCATTAGACACAAATGTCCTTCTCCAGTGGGCAAGGTGACTGCAATTATACCTTCCATTGTTTCTACTGGAGACATTATGTTCACTGGGGAGTACCTGAAGAAGCTTGTACTTCATATTGGCAGAAGAAGCATCATTCATTTGTCTTCTGGGACTTTGTCTGTCTTGTTCCTTATTATTTGCTTTAAACCCCGGAGCTTCTGTTACGTTAAATCATGCCATCATCTCTGTAATCTTGCCATGTAGTACTGACCACTTGTCAGATGTCTTTCTTTGTCCTTCTTAATGCAGACTTCCTTTAGTCTCCAAACTTTCATGCGACCTTCATATTGTTTCTCAACTTTTCTTTTTCCAATCACCTCTTCTTATAATTCATCCATTATTCTTCATACTTTGTCCTTTCTTCACTTGCATGTTTTTTTCCCACTGCTGCTGGCATGTAATCTTCTTAGTCCAAGTCCACCCATGCTGGTGTTCAACACAATGATGTTCATGCTGGGAGTTGTTGTTCCTCTTTGTCTTACTTTTCCTGTGAGAGGTTGTCTTGTATAGCAGCAGTATTTCGGGTTACATCTTTGCTTTCTTGCAGGGGTAGGGCTTAACCTCCCAATCCAGTCATTGCGATGGCCTGATCTGTAAGCAAACGTGCAGGAATCTGGTTGTGCATAAAAACAGCTCTTGAAATCCTTGCTACTGACACAGGGGCTGCACACCCTCACATTCTATCATCTCGTGTGTGCTGCCTAACATATGGCTGATAAGAAACCTGTTGCCGTGCTTTTAAAACCTGTTTACTTAACAGGGTATATATATATAAATATATATTTATATATACATATATATCATACATCATACACGTATTAACTAAAAGAATGCAGCAGGATTCTATTCTCTCATATCTGGCAACTTGTTTACAATTCCCAACACATTTGACTGACACCAAGGTATGTAATGTTCCCAATCAATATGTTTGGAGCTGCCATGTCTAACTCATTTTTCCACCTGTATCAAAAATTGCATTACAAAACTTTTAGTATTTTAAATAATAATAATAATAATAATAATAATAAAGCACTGTAATAATGAACACTATGCTTACTATCCTTCAGCTACTTGACAGCTGAGAATTATTCTCTAACCCAAAACTAAAATACACATTGCATATGTGAAAAAATTACTTTATGGAAATATATATAAATCTGCATAATTATGCGTAGTCACCCATTAATATACTTTACAGTAGCATGTTCTATAAAACTTAATGCTTTCTAATTATCTTTAAAACATTCTAAGGCATCCAGGAATAAAAATGACAATTATTTTTCTAATGCAGTTTTTCTTTACTTCTTATGATATATATATTTTATTATATTATCCATATTCCGTAGTCATAAACATTTGTACATCCGCATGTCATTAGTCACATAGTACTAACAGGTAAATTGTTACCTTATTTCCCATCCCCAGCCTGTATATTTACAGACCACATAGAACAACAGATTATACTTGATAATGTTACTATCTTACTACTACAATAAAACTTTGATATATCAATTATCTATTGTTCAGATTTTGTAATATTTTGGATTTACACACTAGTACTTTGGTCACATGGAATCAGCCTTTGTGGTATCCCTGAGGGATTTACAACACAGATGGGCTATAGCGGTTCCTTTTTTTTTGCTATTGCAAGCTAGACAATGTATTACTATGCATAACTTGGTCTGAGAACATTCACATCTCCAGGAACCTTGCTTATAGGGAGTAACCCTTAACTCTCCCTCATTACCACTTCTAGCATTACGTGCTGTGGTCAGTATGCCAGACTTATCAGTTCTGCTTTTTTCCCCAGAACTAGCAAGGAAACTCAGCCACTCTCTACCGATATCACTTGGTTTTGGAATAAAGTGACTTCCCATCAATATATAAACACTTTCTATTGAGTATATAAAAGGACCCTGCCCTTTCTTTTCTATAAATGTTACACAAAAACATTCTGAGCATACGTCTTCTGTCGACATGTGTATATGCTTTTAACTACTTATTCATACAGGTAATGTATTAAACCTTATGCCCCTGAAACAGTTTGTCAAATTCTTAACAGTGTCAGTAAAACCTTGTTTATCAATTCAGTGTTTGTTGTTTGCTTCAAATCTCCCTCATTATTAAACACTTCCCTTCCTCTAGGAAGTTTGCCCATTACAGAAATTGTGCTTATTTTTCCTTCCCTAATACTGACAGGGGCTCACTGTGCAGTCCCTTCGCATGATTGATCAATTCACTTTGCAAAATCCTTCGGGCCTGCACCTTTTACTGCGCAGTATCAAAACAACAACAAGTCAGTATATACCTCAGCTTAAAATAATTAACTCCTTCAAGCATCACACTTACAGCAATAAGTGTTGTCTAGGTAACTCTCAGTTTAGAAAACTTAATTCTAAACATCACACTTACTTGAATTAAGTGTTTTCTTAGGAAAATACCTCAGTTCAAGAGACTTGCCTCTCATAAACGTCACACGTTTAAGTGTTTTCTATATTCATCAGCAATGCGGGACAAAAATGAAGCAAACCACTTGGATCTTTAATCCTCTGACACCATAAACCCAAAATTCTGTCATTACTGACTTGACTTTATCTAGTTTACAAAGACTTCTTAAATCACTGAGTCATATGCATAAGTTACCTTTGTCAATAATGGCTTTAACGTCTACTTCCAATAATGTTAAACTCTTTGAATTAGCCAGGAATACATTTTAAGTGACAAAAAAAACTTAGTATGCTTTACTATGAAAAACTGATACCACTATTACCAAATCTTATATATCAAACCGACTGCAGTTTTCTTGTATTAACAGACACACACTCACACACACACACACACACACACACACACACACACACACACACACACACACACACACACACACATACCCTGGCTGTGCTGGATTGCAAAGACTGAGTATGTTTTTAAATGCCTTTAACTAAATCTATGCCATCTGGTTAAACGTTGTTTATAGTCAGAAGGATTTCCTTCACCAACTATAGCTCTGGAACCAAGGAGTATATAATTAACAGGTAATTAATTTATCAAGACAATACAGAAATTTATCACCAATACATTTTTCTATCACCACCTTATCAACATGACACCCCACAACTGTTGCAAAAATTGTCTTAGGTTCATTAAAAAACTGAAATCACTATTTTGTAAATATACCTTTAAAATCACAATATTCTGACTCAATAGCAGGATTACACCACAAAAATTCTGATCATTTGCAGTTATGACACGTTATCTTAAAATAAAACCACAATTTTTTTCCCCTTGCAAAAGTGAAACTGAAACTTAGAACTTTAAAATAAAACAAAATTTTTCCCTTGCAACAGTGAAGCTAAAACTTATAGGGGGTCATTCCGAGTTGGTCGCTCGGTAAAAATCTTTGCATCGCAGCGATTTTCCGCTTAATGCGCATGCGCAATTTCCGCACTGCGACTGCGCCAAGTAAATTTGCTATGCAGTTAGGATTTTTACTCACGGCTTTTTCATCGTTATGGAGATCGTAATGTGATTGACAGGAAATGGGTGTTACTGGGCGGAAACAGGCCGTTTTATGGGCGTGTGGGAAAAAACGCTACCGTTTCCGGAAAAAACGCAGGAGTTGCCGGAGAAACGGAGGAGTGTCTGGCCGAACGCTGGGTGTGTTTGTGACGTCAAACCAGGAACGACAAGCAGTGAAATGATCGCAGATGCCGAGTAAGTCTGGAGCTACTCAGAAACTGCTACGAGGTGTGTAATCGCAATATTGCGAATACATCGTTCGCAATTTTAAGATGCTAAGATTCACTCCCAGTAGGCGGCGGCTTAGCATGAGCAAATCTGCTAAAATCCGCTTGCGAGCAAACAACTCAGAATGACCCCCATAATCTTTATCAGCGCACACAGACAAATAATGAATGTTTATCAAACAGACAGACAATTGGGTCCAAATATTCGATTATTGGTTACCTAATCAGATGAACAGACCAGATGAATGTATATACAAGTACTGACAAAGTAATCCGGTTAATATATACAATGATCAAGCTTCAGATTACTTACCCGGGTATGTCAGCAGTTGCACACACATCAAACAGCCGCATCGTTATCTGATATTGATAAGCTTATTGATCCCGGAACAATAGCCCCCATGTAACTGTTGGAGATAAGCCTCCTTTTATCAATCTCCTTCAATTGTCTGTTGTTACCCTTTGTTTACCAATCGAATGGGAATCCCAGGAAACTGACACCACACGTAGTTATGTCCGTTAAAATGAGACTGCCTTCACTTTATTTAGCATGACATTATATAGAGAAAAAGCTACTTGCATGAACACTTGATACACATCATATTTCAAAACAAAAATGCATCTCTTCTCATAACTCCTCTCAGGCTGACATCCCCCTATGTGTCCTTCAGAGAAGTCTAAACACACAGAGACTGTCTAATAACATGTTTTCAAGAATTATAGCTACGACTTTGCTTCGCACAGACTGTACTATGAAATGTCAGCATTATTATGATTAACTCAGCAAAGCATACTTCTACTACACTACATCATGGCTGCTACTTAACAAAATGGCTGACATGCTTAAGCTATATACATCTGTCTTCCTCACCAGCATTGCCATCGACCATGCTCATATAAGAGGTGGCGACTGAGCAAAGAATCTTTGATGACAGGGTAACCACTGAAATGTTAGAATAAAGGACCACTCTATTATATGTTAGTAAGTGTCCTGAGTGCAGCTTTGTTTTGAAATTATAATGTGGCATTACAAAAACAGAGGAGGGCACCGAAACATATATATTTCCACTTGGGCTGCATTCGCATTGTTAATATTGTCAAGTCCCAGTGCTCTCCAGCTTGACAGCGCAACTAAAATAAATAAATAAAGCAGGCTGCTTTATATATATATATACATATATATATATTAGAGATGAGTGGGTTCGGTTCGTCGAGATCAGAACCCCCCTGAACTTCACGTGGTCTATATGGGTCCGAGGCAGCCTCGGTTCTTCCCGCCTAACACGCAAAACCCGAACGGGGGAAAACGTCATCATCCCGCTGACGGATTCTCGCAAGATTCGGAGTCCATATAAAGAGCCGCGCATCGCCGCCATTTTCACTCGTGCATTGTCGATTGAGGGGAGAGGACATGGCTACGTTCTCTGCCTGAAAAGCTCAATATCTGTGCTCAGTGTGCTGCATTGTGGTGACCACCAGTATATAGTAGTACAGTACAGTACTGTAGGCCATTGCTGTATCTTGCAGATCCATGTCAGACTCAGTTCTAGTATCCAGATCAGTGCTCAATATCTGCTGCATTATTGTAACCAGTATATAGTAGTACAGTGCTGCATTGTGGTGACCACCAGTATATAGTAGTACAGTACAGTAGTCCATTGCTGTATCTTGCAGCTCTGTGTCAGACTTAATTCTAGTATCCAGATCAGTGCTCAATATCTACTGCATTGTTGTGACCAGTATATAGTAGTACAGTGCTGCATTGTGGTGACCACCAGTATATAGTAGTACAGTACAGTAGTCCATTGCTGTATCTTGCAGCTCTGTGTCAAACTCAGTTCTAGTATCCAGATCAGTGCTCAATATCTGCTGCATTGTTGTGACCAGTATATAGTAGTACAGTGCTGCATTGTTGTGACCACCAGTATATAGTAGTACAGTATAGTAGGCCTGCACTATTCACCCTCGCAAATTAACACCTCAAACCGGGTGTAGTATGGCTGACCGGCGGTCTCCTGACCGCCGGTCAGCTTACCGACGCCGGGATCCTGGCAGCATACCGACGCCGGGATCCTGGCGGGGAGAGGCGAGTGCAGCAAGCCCCTTGCGGGCTCGCTGCGCTCGCCACACTGCGGGCTCGGTGGCGACCCACGGTCGCCACTGGTTCTATTCCCACTCTATGGGTGTCGTGGACACCCACGAGTGGAAATAGTCCCTGTTGGTCGGCATGCCGACCATCGGAATAGTGGGTGTCGGGAAGCTGCAGGAGGTCATGTGACCGTCGGTCTCCCGACCGTCAGTCACATGAATACCACCCCCTCAAACCTGGCACACCAAATGCACCAGATATCTGCAAAAATGCTCATGTACTGCTGAGCGACACTGGAGGAAAGCACGCTCTAAAGGCCCGTACACACTGGTCGATGTATCGGCCGTTCTCTTGAACGGCCGATACATTGCGGGACCGTCGGCCAGTGTGTTCGGCCGATACGTCTGTGAACTCCGTCGTTCACAGATGTATCGCGTCGGCTGCGCAGCACAGCCGACGGCCAATATATCTAATGATATATTGGCGCGTCGCTGTGTGTGTACGGGGCGGTCGTCCAACCGCCCGTACACATGCTGCGGCAGCCGGCGGTGATTGACAGGTGAACTGGGCGGGCGCCTGGCCGCCCGCCCAGTTCATGACGTCAGTCCCCTGATGGATCGGGCAGTGTGTATGCACAGCACACTGCCCGATCCGTACATAGATATATCTGCAGATCAATTGATCTGCAGATATATCTTCTAGTGTGTACCCACCTTAAGGCAGACTTCCTCCATTTCAAACTTATGCTCTCATCCTTCAGTGCTGCCCTTTCTCTTGCTAAACAGTCATACTTCAAGAACCTCATCTCCTCCCAGTCTTCAAACCCCTGGCGCCTCTTTGCCACTCTCAACTCACTCCTCTGCCCACCTCCACCTCGTCTCCCTTCCTCACTCTCTGCTCTTGACTTTGCCACTTACTTCACATTCAAAATTGACTCCATACGTAAGGACATCACATCACACCAGACCATCAGTAACAAGCTTTCCCCCATCCCTTACCACCCCTCCCCATCCCTCCAACCTACTCTGACCTCTTTCTCCCATGCAACTGGAGAGGAAGTCATGGCCCTCATTCGTTCCTGTCCCCTCACCACCTCCCCACTTGACCCTATCCCCTCCCGCCTCCTCCGCTACCTCTCTCCTTCTGCTTGTTCCCATCTTTCCCACCTTCTCAATCTCTCCCTCTCATCAGGCACTGTCCCCTCTGCCTTCAAGCATGCACTCATCTCTCCTATTCTTAAAAAACCTACCCTTGATCCAAACACTCTCTCCAACTACCGACCCATCTCTCTCCTCCCTTTTGCCTCCAAACTCCTTGAGCGTATTGTCTACAACCGCCTTACTTCCTTTCTTTCCTCACACTCACTGCTTGACCCATTCCAGTCTGGCTTCCGTCCTCTTCACTCCACTGAAACTGCCCTTACAAAAGTATGCAATGACCTCCATGCTGCTAAATCTAAGGGACACTACTCTCTACTTATTCTACTTGATCTCTCTGCTGCTTTTGACACTGTGGACCATCCTCTCCTACTGCAAATCCTTCACTCCATTGGTCTGCGCGACACTGCCCTCTCTTGGCTGTCTTTCTACCTCTCTGACCGTTCATTCTTTGTCTCTTCTCATGACTCCATCTCCCCCTCACTTCCACTAACTGTAGGTGTACCCCAAGGTTCTGTCCTTGGTCCTCTCCTCTTCTCTCTCTATACATCCTCACTAGGTAAGCTCATTAGTTCTTTTGGTTTCCAATATCATCTCTATGCTGATGACACCCAAATCTATCTTTCCTCTCCAGACCTCTCCCTGCTCTCCTCACTCGTATCTCCAACTGTCTCTCTGCTACCTCTTCCTAGATGTCCCAGCGCTTTCTTAAACTTAACATGTCTAAGACCGAACTGATCATCTTTCCTCCCTCCCGCATAACCTCACCTCCTACAATCTCATTATCTATTGATGGCACTACTATCTCCTCTAGCCCCCAAGTGCGCTGTCTTGGAGTAATCCTTGACTCCTCCCTCTCCTTCAAACCACACATTCAGCACCTCTCACAAACCTGCCGTTTTTATCTACAAAATATTTCCAGGATCAGACCCTTTCTGACCCAGGATGCTACTAGGACTCTTATCCACTCACTGGTCATCTCCAGACTGAATTACTGTAATCTCCTCCTGACTGGCATTCCTGACAAACACCTCTCTCCACTCCAATCTATCCTCAATGCTGCTGCCCGGCTCATTTTCCTCACCAAACGCACTATGTCTACCTCTCCTCTCTTACTAAACCTTCACTGGCTCCCCTTCCCTTTCAGAATCCATTTCAAGCTTCTCACACTCGCTTACAAAGCCCTCACCCACTCCTCTCCTATCTACATCTCTGATCTTATCTCCCTTTACATTCCCACACGTCCTCTTCGCTCTGCTAAAGCACAACGACTTTCCTGCCTACGGATTACCTCCTCCCACTGCTACCTCCAAGATTTTTCGCGTGCTGCACCACTTCTCTGGAATTCCCTAACCCTCCCCCTCAGACTCTCCACCTCTCTACAAAACTTCAAACGGGCTCTCAAGACCCACTTCTTCACCAAACCCAGCCAAATCTCATCCTAACCCTCTGTTCTACACTTTCCATGTACCCCATCTGTGTCTCCCATGTCTGTCTACCCCTCCCCTTTAGAATGTAAGCTCTCACGAGCAGGGCCCTCTTCCCTCATGTGCTAATCCTTTCTTACTTTAATAATCTTCAACTGCATCAACTCCAGCAGTCTTCTGCCACCTGATACTTATTCCAGTGTCATCTGCTGATGTAACTATGTTTATTTACCCTGTACTTGTCCTATACTGTCATCAACTGTAAGTTGCTGTTTTCCTGTTTGATTATTTATGTACTCTATAATTAGGTACTGCGGAACCCTTGTGGCGCCATATAAATAAAGGATAATAATAATAATAATAATTGCTGTATCTTGCTTCACCGTGTCACTTCTAGTATCCTGATCTGTGCTTAATATCTGTGCTCCATGTCAGTGCTGCATTGTGGTGACCAATTTTCTACAGTACAATAGTCCAGTGCTGTTCTCGCTGCTCAGTGTCAGCTCTCCGTAGTATCATCAGTGATAAGTATAATCAGTTCTCAGTATAATCAGTGCGCTGTTAGACATGCGCCCGTTTTCCACCATTAGTGCATTGGGATTTAGACAATTGATGAAGTTATTGTGTCCCCGGTACAAAATCCCATCCACTTCACTAGGCAGGCGATAGCGAGATTTTACCAATTAATATCAGTGATTTATAATTATTAATTACAGTGATCTTGCCAAATAATTCCAGTGATTTTGTCATTTTCTTCCAGTGATTTGGACCAATAATACCATTGATTAGAACGAATAATTCCTGTGATTTTGTCATTTCTTCCAGTGATTTGGACCAATAATACCATTGATTAGAACAAATAATTCCTATGATATTGAGGTGTTTGTGTCGCTTAGCTTAGCCATCCAGCGACCACAGTGCACCTCTTTTTCTCTTTTCTTTGCATCATGTGCTGTTTGGGGACTATTTTTTTAAGTGTCATCCTGTCTGACACTTCCGTATATGTCCAGTGGTACTGCCATTTGATATAATTCCCGACATTACTGCCATTTAATTCCAGTGATTTTGTAATTTTCTTCCAGTGATTTGGAACAATGATATCATTGATTAGAACGAATAATTCCTGTGATTTTGTCATTTTGTTCCAGTGATTTGGACCAATAATATCATTGATTAGAACTAATAATTCCTGTGATATAGAGGTTTTTGTGTCGCTTAGCTTAGCCATCCAGCGACCACAGTGCACCTCTTTTTCTCTTTTCTTTGCATCATGTGCTGTTTGGGGCCAATTTTTTTAAGTGCCATCCTGTCTGACCCTGCAGTGCCACTCCTAGATTGGCCAGGTGTTTGTGCCGGCCACTTGGGTCGCTTAGCTTAGTCATCCAGCGACCTCGGTGCAAATTTTAGGACTAAAAATAATATTGTGAGGTGTGAGGTGTTCAGAATAGACTGGAAATGAGTGGAAATTATGGTTATTGAGGTTAATAATACTATGGGATCAAAATTACCCCCAAATTCTATGATTTAAGCTGTTTTTGAGGGTTTTTTGAAAAAAAACACCTGAATCCTACAAAAAAATTTCAGGTAGGTTTTGCCAAAACCCGTCCAAATCCAAAACATGGCAGCGGAACCGAATACAAAACCAAAACACAAAACCTGAAAAATTTTCGGTGCACATCACTAAATTATATATATATATATATATATATATATATATATACCATTGTGCATTCAGCACTCCAGACTATATTGCAGATCGCTGCCTGTTGCCCTTTTACGCAAAGTTACTTGTTTTCCATATGTGTACTACTAAGCGGCACTCTTAGGACTTTCAATCAAAAACAGGTCATCATCCCGTTATGTCGGCTAACATAACAGGATTATGACCTGTATTTGATTGAAAGTCCTAAGAGTGCTGCTTAGCAGTACATATATATATATATATATATATATATATAGCATACATACGGCGGCACTCCAATAAATCACGCTGACACCGGCAAGTGTTTCAACGTTTCGAGGGTTTATTCCCTCGTCATCAGGATAAAAGACAGTGTACAAACTTACTTTTTAAATCCCCTCACCACACCGCGTGCAAGGCGCCCGGATCCGGAAGCTGGTAGGCGTCGCCCTCATGTGACGTCATCCTCCACTTCCCGTCTCCATGGCAACCGCAATACAATAACAAACATACTGTGAAATAAAAGCATCATAAGGTCACAGAATAGAAGACTACTTACATCATATGTATACATAATAATCATATGAGATTTAAAGAAGCATTCAATCCACATTTTCTGCAGGTATTAAACTGTTTAGAAGCCCCATACAAGACATCATAATCATCCCGTAGGTATCACAAAAAGCAATGTAAGCCCAAGTTTTCATTGATGCCTCTTGGTGATAGAGTGCCCAGCCTATGAATCCACCTTGATTCACAGCGAAGGAGGGCTAAAGATCTGTCTCCTCCCCTAAGCCTAGGGGGAATGTGATCTATAATCCTGTATCTAAGGGCAGATAAATTATGCCCAGCACTCATAAAATGCCTAGAGACTGGCTGATCACTATAGCCCTTTTCAATAGCATTTCTAATTGATAATCTATGTGTGGCCATACGTTCCCGCAACGTTCTATCAGTTTTGCCCACATAGCTTAATCCACAAGGGCATGTGATCATGTATACTATGTAATTAGTCGTACATGTCACCCGATGTCTAATTAAATACTTTTTGCCACTATGTGGATGCATAAAGGAGTCGCCAGCAACCATCGAGCGACAGGTGGTGCAGTTCAAACATTTATAGCATCCATTCTTTCTAGCTAAAAAACGGTGTTGGTCACTATCATTCTTAACCGTCGTAATGTCTGTTTTCACCACCCAATCGCGTATGTTTTTGCTGCGGGTATAACAGGGCATCAGAGTCCGATCTTTCAAGTTTAAACTCTTATCACTACTTACAATGGGCCATAAATTTTTAGCAATTTTGTTGATATCACTGCTCCTAGCATTATAATGGTTGACCCAGGGGATACGTGTTGATTCCACCCTTCTATTTTTTGGTGTAAGGAGTTGATAACGTGGTATAGCCAATGCCCTGTTTTTTGATTCTGTCAATTTGTGTAAGTCATACCCCCGCTGCACAAATTTTTCAATCATGTGATCAATATTTGAGAGAGCTGTATCATGATCGCTACATATGCGTCTTGCACGCAAGAATTGGGAATATGGCAGACCATATTTTAATGGTTTTGGATGAAAGCTGGCAGCATGGAGCAAGGTATTGCGGTCAGTGGGTTTACTATACAATTTTGTGCAAATATGACCTCCCTCCAATTCTACTAACACATCCAAAAAATGTACTGACCTGCTATTTATAGAAAATGTAAATTTAAGGGGGCTATCCGAGCTGTTATGTGTACAAATAAAACTATTGAATTCCTCCTCTGAACCTGTCCATATTAAGAACAGGTCATCAATGTACCTGGCATAAAATTTAATTTTTTCACATATCTCAGGTCTATTGAAGGAAATATCTTGTTCCGCCCGGAACATGTACGCATTGGCGTACGATGGGGCCACATTGGACCCCATCGCACAGCCAGACGTTTGGAGATAGAACTGGCCATCATGCAAAAAAATAGTTTTTTGTTAAGATAATTTCTAAAAGCTCAGTGATCAAATCACTACTTGGTCCTGTATAGTATGGATTGGACTGTATTAAATCACTAACAGCCCGTAAACCTTCATTATTGGGGATCACAGTATACAAATTGGATACATCTATGCTGCATAAGAAACTATTGGTTGGTATATTTTCTACAGCATACAATTTTTTCAAAAAAGAGGTAGTATCCTGTGTGTACATTGGATGGTTCATAATACATGGTTGTAAAAGGCAATCAAGATATGTTGAAATCGGTTGGAACAGTGACCCCCTGGCCGAGATGATAGGTCTGCCAGGTGGGTCACTGTACCCCTTGTGTATCTTAGGGAGTGTATACAGTAAAGGGACCACTGGTTTTTTACATAATAATGTTGTACCTAATTCCAATGAAATCTCCCCATTCACTACTGCCCTATCCAAACATTTCTCCAACCCACTACTAAAGCTCTCAGTGGGATCCTGCGATAATAACCTGTAAACCTCCTCATTAGCCAGTTGACGTTCAATCTCACGTTTGTATGCATCAATCCCTTGTATAACTATAGCCCCGCCTTTATCAGCGGGGCGTATAGTTATATCTGAATATGAAGCCAAATCCTTTAAAGCCTTAAATTCACCTTTAGACATATTGCTATATGCATTATTATTTGACTTAAAGGCAATCATACCCTCCACATCCTGACTCAACATCCTAGAAAATGTTTTAATAGAATTACTGTTAGTCTGAGGATCAAATGTGGATCTTTTTTGGAAACGGCGTACTGCCTGTGGTATATCAACAACATTTCTCACAGGTGTTTGTGGCTTATTGCCCTGAAAATGTTCATGAAGTCTCAATTGTCTATTCAGACGATATTTCTCTACTTCCCAATTGAAGCTATCAAAGCCCCTGTTTTGTACAAATGATAAACCACGGTTCAGTACCTTCAATTCAAGTTCAGATAGTACACGGGTAGATAGATTAATTACAGTTTCCTGCGGTACGATTTTGGTGGTCGCCCCGGTCTTCATCCTCCTGTTTTGGCCCCCTCTCCTCGTAAACTTCCTCTGCCGACTGTTTGGTCGTGTGTCCCCACTCCTAAAGGGATCAGGGGACGTCTCGGGGCAAAGTCCGAGTCACTTGTATTTCCCCGCCCCTGAGAGGAATCAGATTCGGCATGAAAGTCCCGGGTCGATTTCTGCTGTCGTCGATTATTTTCTCTAGAACCACTGCCGACCCAATGATATACTTGGTTATGTTCATAATCCGCAATCACTTTTGATAACTTCATTTTTTTAAATTGGATCAAGTTTTGTTTGTAGGTAATCAGTTGTTTATCCAATTTGTCTAACCAATTAGTGTTGGTGTCAGAAATCAATGTAGAGCGATTGGCGGTCTCAAACTCTTTAATGGAATCCCTAGTCACAGTGAGCTCACGTCCCGCCTCCTCTATAACGAGGAGCATTAAATCATAACTACATTTATTTAGGACTGCTATCCATCGTTTACAAAAGGGCACACTGTGTCGCCCGATGGTCGGGCAGTTCTTAAAGCGGAAACCGCGTAGGATCCTTTTATCCTTATAATAGTCACTTAAGGTTACAGCGTGGTAATAATAGTCTAATTCACGCTGTTTGAGTCTGGACCATTCACGATATAAATGCTCGTTTGTTTTAAATTCAGGTTCTAGGTGCATACTGTCTTTACATAGCATTTGTTCAGCCTCAGATTCCGAAAACGATAGGGCTGTCCCCTGCGTGATTTTGGCTAAATTCAAAGCTTCATATGCTATTTCGTCAGTCATGCTGTGACCCTCAGCCATCTTTAAAACAATAGGAGTCTGGCACTCCAAAATGCAGCCTGATGCACGTGGCAAATAAGGGTTAATTCAGTCCGGGTGCTATATGTCTAAGGCAGGTCAGTGTCCGGTCACCATACCTCCCAGCATAAATTTCCAAATAGACAGCACTCCCAGCAAATACATACAAATGGTGCCTTCCGCTAGGGTCCTGTGCAGGGAACTCCAACAATAGCATACATACGGCGGCACTCCAATAAATCACGCTGACACCGGCAAGTGTTTCAACGTTTCGAGGGTTTATTCCCTCGTCATCAGGATAAAAGACAGTGTACAAACTTACTTTTTAAATCCCCTCACCATGCTTTTATTTCACAGTATGTTTGTTATTGTATTGCGGTTGCCATGGAGACGGGAAGTGGAGGATGACGTCACATGAGGGCGACGCCTACCAGCTACCGGATCCGGGCGCCTTGCACACGGTGTGGTGAGGGGATTTAAAAAGTAAGTTTGTACACTGTCTTTTATCCTGATGACGAGGGAATAAACCCTCGAAACGTTGAAAGACTTGCCGGTGTCAGCGTGATTTATTAGAGTGCCGCCGTATGTATGCTATTGTTTGAGTTCCCTGCACAGGACCCTAACGGAAGGCACCATTTGTATGTATTTGCTGGGAGTGCTGTCTATTTGGAAATTTATGCTGGGAGGTATGGTGACCGGACACTGACCTGCCTTAGACATAGAGCACCCGGACTGAATTAACCCTTATTTGCCACGTGCATCAGGCTGCATTTTGGAGTGCCAGACTCCTATTGTTTTAAAGATGGCTGAGGGTCACAGCATGTCTGACGAAATAGCATATGAAGCTTTGAATTTAGCCAAAATCACGCAGGGGACAGCCCTATCGTTTTCGGAATCTGAGGCTGAACAAATGCTATGTAAAGACAGTATGCACCTAGAACCTGAATTTAAGACAAACAAGCATTTATATCGTGAATGGTCCAGACTCAAACAGCGTGAATTAGACTATTATTACCACGATGTAACCTTAAGTGACTATTATAAGGATAAAAGGATCCCACGCGGTTTCCGCGTTAAGAACTGCCCGACCATCGGGCGACACAGTGTGCCCTTTTGTAAACGATGGATAGCAGTCCTAAATAAATGTAGTTATGATTTAATGCTCCTCGTTATAGAGGAGGCAGGACGTGAGCTCACTGTGACTAGGGATTCCATTAAAGAGTTTGAGACCGCCAATCGCTCTACATTGATTTCTGACACCAACACTAATTGGTTAGACAAATTGGATAAACAACTGATTACCTACAAACAAAACTTGATCCAATTTAAAAAAAATGAAGTTATCAAAAGTGATCGCGGATTATGAACATAACCAAGTATATCATTGGGTCGGCAGTGGTTCTAGAGAAAATAATTGACGACAGCAGAAACCGACCCGGGACTTTCATGCCGACTCTGATTCCTCTCAGGGGCGGGGAAATACAAGTGACTCGGACTTTGCCCCGAGACGTCCCCTGATCCCTTTAGGAGTGGGGACACACGACCAAACAGTCGGCAGAGGAAGTTTACGAGGAGAGGGGGCCAAAACAGGAGGACGAAGACCGGGGCGACCACCAAAATCGTACCGCAGGAAACTGTAATTAATCTATCTACCCGTGTACTATCTGAACTTGAATTGAAGGTACTGAACCGTGGTTTATCATTTGTACCAAACAGGGGCTTTGATAGCTTCAATTGGGAAGTAGAGAAATATCGTCTGAATAGACAATTGAGACTTCATGAACATTTTCAGGGCAATAAGCCACAAACACCTGTGAGAAATGTTGTTGATATACCACAGGCAGTACGCCGTTTCCAAAAAAGATCCACATTTGATCCTCAGACTAACAGTAATTCTATTAAAACATTTTCTAGGATGTTGAGTCAGGATGTGGAGGGTATGATTGCCTTTAAGTCAAATAATAATGCATATAGCAATATGTCTAAAGGTGAATTTAAGGCTTTAAAGGATTTGGCTTCATATTCAGATATAACTATACGCCCCGCTGATAAAGGCGGGGCTATAGTTATACAAGGGATTGATGCATACAAACGTGAGATTGAACGTCAACTGGCTAATGAGGAGGTTTACAGGTTATTATCGCAGGATCCCACTGAGAGCTTTAGTAGTGGGTTGGAGAAATGTTTGGATAGGGCAGTAGTGAATGGGGAGATTTCATTGGAATTAGGTACAACATTATTATGTAAAAAACCAGTGGTCCCTTTACTGTATACACTCCCTAAGATACACAAGGGGTACAGTGACCCACCTGGCAGACCTATCATCTCGGCCAGGGGGTCACTGTTCCAACCGATTTCAACATATCTTGATTGCCTTTTACAACCATGTATTATGAACCATCCAATGTACACACAGGATACTACCTCTTTTTTGAAAAAATTGTATGCTGTAGAAAATATACCAACCAATAGTTTCTTATGCAGCATAGATGTATCCAATTTGTATACTGTGATACCCAATAATGAAGGTTTACGGGCTGTTAGTGATTTAATACAGTCCAATCCATACTATACAGGACCAAGTAGTGATTTGATCACTGAGCTTTTAGAAATGATCTTAACAAAAAACTATTTTTTGCATGATGGCCAGTTCTATCTCCAAACGTCTGGCTGTGCGATGGGGTCCAATGTGGCCCCATCGTACGCCAATGCGTACATGTTCCGGGCGGAACAAGATATTTTCTTCAATAGACCTGAGATATGTGAAAAAATTAAATTTTATGCCAGGTACATTGATGACCTGTTCTTAATATGGACAGGTTCAGAGGAGGAATTCAATAGTTTTATTTGTACACATAACAGCTCGGATAGCCCCCTTAAATTTACATTTTCTATAGATAGCAGGTCAGTACATTTTTTGGATGTGTTAGTAGAATTGGAGGGAGGTCATATTTGCACAAAATTGTATAGTAAACCCACTGACCGCAATACCTTGCTCCATGCTGCCAGCTTTCATCCAAAATCATTAAAATATGGTCTGCCATATTCCCAATTCTTGCGTGCAAGACGCATATGTAGCGATCATGATACAGCTCTCTCAAATATTGATCACATGATTGAAAAATTTGTGCAGCGAGGGTATGACTTACACAAATTGACAGAATCAAAAAACAGGGCATTGGCTATACCACGTGATCAACTCCTTACACCAAAAAATAGAAGGGTGGAATCAACACGTATCCCCTGGGTCAACCATTATAATGCTAGGAGCAGTGATATCAACAAAATTGCTAAAAATTTATGGCCCATTGTAAGTTGTGATAAGAGTTTAAACTTGAAAGATCGGACTCTGATGCCATGTTATACCCGCGGCAAAAACATACGCGATTGGGTGGTGAAAACAGACATTACGACGGTTAAGAATGATAGTGACCAACACCGTTTTTTAGCTAGAAAGAATGGATGCTATAAATGTTTGAACTGCACCACCTGTCGCTCGATGGTTGCTGGCGACTCCTTTATGCATCCACATAGTGGCAAAAAGTATTTAATTAGACATCGGGTGACATGTACGACTAATTACATAGTATACATGATCACATGCCCTTGTGGATTAAGCTATGTGGGCAAAACTGATAGAACGTTGCGGGAACGTATGGCCACACATAGATTATCAATTAGAAATGCTATTGAAAAGGGCTATAGTGATCAGCCAGTCTCTAGGCATTTTATGAGTGCTGGGCATAATTTATCTGCCCTTAGATACAGGATTATAGATCACATTCCCCCTAGGCTTAGGGGAGGAGACAGATCTTTAGCCCTCTTTCGCTGTGAATCAAGGTGGATTCATAGGCTGGGCACTCTATCACCAAGAGGCCTCAATGAAAACTTGGGCTTACATTGCTTTTTGTGATACCTACGGGATGATTATGATGTCTTGTATGGGGCTTCTAAACAGTTTAATACCTGCAGAAAATGTGGATTGAATGCTTCTTTAAATCTCATATGATTATTATGTATACATATGATGTAAGTAGTCTTCTATTCTGTGACCTTATGATGCTTTTATTTCACAGTATGTTTGTTATTGTATTGCGGTTGCCATGGAGACGGGAAGTGGAGGATGACGTCACATGAGGGCGACGCCTACCAGCTTCCGGATCCGGGCGCCTTGCACGCGGTGTGGTGAGGGGATTTAAAAAGTAAGTTTGTACACTGTCTTTTATCCTGATGACGAGGGAATAAACCCTCGAAACGTTGAAACACTTGCCGTTGTCAGCGTGATTTATTGGAATGCCGCCGTATGTATGCTATTGTTGGAGTTCCCTGCACAGGACCCTAACGGAAGGCACCATTTGTATGTATTTGCTGGGAGTGCTGTCTATTTGGAAATTTATATATATATATATATGGAAAAAAAAGGGGGATAAGCCCTTTATCGCGCTAGTATATAAACAGCTGCTCCTTAGGGGAAGTACTCCCTGTTAGATGGAGTACTGAGAGTGTAAATAGGAATGGTAAGGTTTCCCCAGGGCGCTAATGGATCCCTTTGGTATGTCTGAAATTCTCACTCGTAATGAAAATTCATATCTCACTAATATAGAAATTTTATAAAAAATATATCATATTTATTTAGTAAAATACAATAGAATACATTGTGTCACAATAAATCTGCAGTGACCATCAACAAAGTTTTGTACAGATATTAATGTTGATAACAGTACATTTCAATTGCAAGGAAACAGAATAGAATATCTTCCTTGAAGACAAGACAGACACCGCTGTCTTAACCCAACGCGTTTCGTCCTTCGGACTTCATCAGGGGTTGTACTTACAATCTAAACAATGCAGAAAATATTTTATAAGTGTATTATTAAAGCAATGTACCTATATTCTTTGTGGTTGTAATTTATACATACCAACGGATCACTATATGGATAAGCAACTTAACGTATCTTCAGTATTACATAAAAACACTTAAAAGTGAAGTATCTGTAAATTTAAACAATAGGAAAAAAATGAATGAATGAGGAGGAGTATAGGATAAATAAACTGAATAATCATATATTTCCTTTTTTAGTCTATATTTACATTGCGCATTTGGCCAATTACTTGTGGGAGTTTGTTATTTTCATAACTTATATATTAGATGGAGCTATTCAAGATGTTTAATCATATTCATCGAAAACTAGAACTAAAACTAGAACTAAAAAACAGGAACTAAAAAACAGGGGCGTACCCTGCCCAGGAGGTATATACATACCTAATCAGCAGATGATTAGATGTTCATTCATTCTACTGTACCAAGTAATGATAATTTTGAAAGCAATTGCGTTTTAGACCTATGGTGGGAAATACATTTCCAATATTATATGGGTACAATATATATTGAAGATGTTAACCCATAATTTTTCATACGTACCAATTGCCTTGGAAATTAATAAATAGAGCAGCTTTTCACATCCAAGCCTGAATTTACACAAATCAGAAAACTGTAAATGAGCCTATAAAAGGACAAGATATATAGAAAAAGAGAGTAAGGACATGGAATTTTGATCCACTCCAACTCCAATCTGAATACACACCAGTATGTACTTGAAAAATCAACCGATATTAATTCGTATCAGACATAAAATTCGTATCAGTCATAAAAAGGCCAGGTGAAAAACCTTCATGTCCAACTTTTCTTACATATAATGAATTTTATAGTGCGTTTTATGGAAATGGATGTCTTCATTAAGCACAAATCTAGGGCTATTAATCAGATGTATAATTACCCTATTCACCTTTCAAAAATGCTATATGCATTAATTTCTTAGTAACAGAACCATAATATTTTTACAGGACTTAATATTAAACCCCACACATTTTGATAATTATCAGCAATTCTCATTACATACCATAACATATATAGAGGACCATGAGATCAATATGCTTACCTCTCTCTGTTCTGTTGTGTTCCTAGCTGCTACACAAACTGGACAGAAACATGCTGGATTTTAAACCTCACTGGCGATGACATCACTTCCTATAATTTAATAATCTATTTATGGTGTTTATTATGTTATTAAACCCTCATAAACTATGCTATGTGCCAAATTAATTAGAACAAGGTTTGCGTGTTTATTTAGCCCAAGTCCATTCTAATAAACAAAAAGCTATATGTATTTATATTTATTAATTATGAAATTGCGTTGGAACGCAATTTCATAATTAATAAATATAAATACATATAGCTTTTTGTTTATTAGAATGGACTTGGGCTAAATAAACACGCAAACCTTGTTCTAATTAATTTGGCACATAGCATAGTTTATGAGGGTTTAATAACATAATAAACACCATAAATAGATTATTAAATTATAGGAAGTGATGTCATCGCCAGTGAGGTTTAAAATCCAGCATGTTTCTGTCCAGTTTGTGTAGCAGCTAGGAACACAACAGAACAGAGAGAGGTAAGCATATTGATCTCATGGTCCTCTATATATGTTATGGTATGTAATGAGAATTGCTGATAATTATCAAAATGTGTGGGGTTTAATATTAAGTCCTGTAAAAATATTATGGTTCTGTTACTAAGAAATTAATGCATATAGCATTTTTGAAAGGTGAATAGGGTAATTATACATCTGATTAATAGCCCTAGATTTGTGCTTAATGAAGACATCCATTTCCATAAAACGCACTATAAAATTCATTATATGTAAGAAAAGTTGGACATGAAGGTTTTTCACCTGGCCTTTTTATGACTGATACGAATTTTATGTCTGATACGAATTAATATCGGTTGATTTTTCAAGTACATACTGGTGTGTATTCAGATTGGAGTTGGAGTGGATCAAAATTCCATGTCCTTACTCTCTTTTTCTATATATCTTGTCCTTTTATAGGCTCATTTACAGTTTTCTGATTTGTGTAAATTCAGGCTTGGATGTGAAAAGCTGCTCTATTTATTAATTTCCAAGGCAATTGGTACGTATGAAAAATTATGGGTTAACATCTTCAATATATATTGTACCCATATAATATTGGAAATGTATTTCCCACCATAGGTCTAAAACGCAATTGCTTTCAAAATTATCATTACTTGGTACAGTAGAATGAATGAACATCTAATCATCTGCTGATTAGGTATGTATATACCTCCTGGGCAGGGTACGCCCCTGTTTTTTAGTTCCTGTTTTTTAGTTCTAGTTTTAGTTCTAGTTTTCGATGAATATGATTAAACATCTTGAATAGCTCCATCTAATATATAAGTTATGAAAATAACAAACTCCCACAAGTAATTGGCCAAATGCGCAATGTAAATATAGACTAAAAAAGGAAATATATGATTATTCAGTTTATTTATCCTATACTCCTCCTCATTCATTCATTTTTTTTCCTATTGTTTAAATTTACAGATACTTCACTTTTAAGTGTTTTTATGTAATACTGAAGATACGTTAAGTTGCTTATCCATATAGTGATCCGTTGGTATGTATAAATTACAACCACAAAGAATATAGGTACATTGCTTTAATAATACACTTATAAAATATTTTCTGCATTGTTTAGATTGTAAGTACAACCCCTGATGAAGTCCGAAGGACGAAACGCGTTGGGTTAAGACAGCGGTGTCTGTCTTGTCTTCAAGGAAGATATTCTATTCTGTTTCCTTGCAATTGAAATGTACTGTTATCAACATTAATATCTGTACAAAACTTTGTTGATGGTCACTGCAGATTTATTGTGACACAATGTATTCTATTGTATTTTACTAAATAAATATGATATATTTTTTATAAAATTTCTATATTAGTGAGATATGAATTTTCATTACGAGTGAGAATTTCAGACATACCAAAGGGATCCATTAGCGCCCTGGGGAAACCTTACCATTCATATATATATATATATATATATATATAGTTGAAAAGGTGCCCGGCACTCACTGCTGACAGCTGGTAGACCTGGGTGCCATCCGTAAGTAATGTGGATACCAATATGAATAGAGGGACAGTGGCACTCCAGCAGTTAGTAACAAAGTAAAACTTGTTTTTGTGAACAAGACAATCACATATGGCTGTATGTGGTTGTCTCGTTCACAAAATCAAGTTTTACTTTGTTACTAAATCCTGGAGTGCCGCTGTACCTCTAGTCTTAGTGATATATATATATATATATATATATATATAGTATCCAAAATAGGACCCCGGCACTCAGGTCTTACGTGTCACCTTGCTCGGGTGCCTTCCCATCAGTCCAATTCCTGCTGTATATAATCCATATATTGGGCGGCACTCAGAGACTTTCACAAGCTGGTTAAACAGTGAACAAGCCCCACAGGCTGCTTTAATGTAAGCCCCTGCTGGGCTTGTTCACTGTTTAACCAGCTTATGAAAGTCTCTGAGTGCCGCCCAATATATGGATTATATACATATATATGTATATATATATATATATATATATATATATATATAAAAAATTAACTAGCACTTTAAAACTTTAAAAGTAACTTAGCCCTCAGCCAAATGAACCCTTATGTGGATACATGAGACCACTGTTATGACATAACCACTAGACTACTCTTCAAAATAATGTGATCATTAAATTCATTTTGGTGACTGGTGAAATATAAAGTACTTATTACAGAATGTATATTTTTTACCTCAAAAACCTTAGTGTAATATTAAATATAATACAGTTAGCATTAGATGTACAGTTATACAACATATATATATATATATATATTTGTTCATTATGTGGGCTTCTGTACTGTAAAGTATATTTCTGCTTAAATGTTGTACAAGTTGAGCATACTGTACCATCAAGTGTTCTCTTACATAGAAACATAGAATTTGTCGGCAGATAAGAACCACTTGGCCCATCTAGTCTGCCCCTTATTTTTTACATAATTTTTATCTCTAACCTTATTTGATCCTTATTTCTTTGTAAGGACATCCTTATGTCTATACCATGTTGCACTGTATTTGTTATTATACATATTATTATTATTATTATTGTTATTGATTTTGTTAAAGTTCAACATCAATTCTAAATACACATAATATACAATGAGAAAAGTCTCTCAGCTAAGCAAAGACATAGGTAGGCTCCATAGCCTAGTGGTTAGGCGTCCCGCCTACAGTGCTGATGGTGATTGCAGTGTCACTGGATTGAATCCCGGGTTTGTCCAGTGTTATAGTGTTTGTTGTTTTTGGCCTGATATTAATAACAGTCTCAGTACATGATTGGCCATGTGGTGCCTCAGTGAGTACCTTGGAAATGCTTCCATATGGCTTAGAGTACATGGATTTTTGAATGATGGATGTATCCTCAGTTGGATGTTGCACTGTGTTTGTTATTATTATTATTATTATTATTATTATTATTATTAATTTTGTTAAAGTTCAACAAAAATTCTAAAAACACATAATATACATTGAGAAAAGTCTATCTGCTATACAATTATCCAGGCAGGCTCCATAACCTAAGGGCTAGGCACTGATGGTGATTGAAGGGTCAGTGGTTCAAATCCCGTGTACATCCAGTGTTATAGTATTTGTCATTTTCGGCCTGATATTGATAACAGTCTCAGTACATGAATGGCCATGTGGTGCCTCAGTGAGTACCTTGGAAATGCTTCCATATGGCTTAGAGTACATGGACTTGTGGATGATGGATGTATCCTTAGTTGGATGTTGCACTGTGTTTGTTGTTATTATTATTATTATTATTATTATTATTATTGAATTTGTTAAAGATCAACATCAATTCTAAATACACATAATATACAATGAGAAAAGTCTCTCTGCTATACAAATTCATAGGCAGGCTTTGTAGCCTAGTTGTTAGGCATACTGCCCACAGTGCAGATGGTGATTGCAGGGTTACTGGTTCAAATCCCTGTTTCGTCCAGTGTTATAGTAATTGTGATTTTCGGCCTGATATTGATAACAGTCTTAGTACATGTTTGGCCATGTGGTGCCTCAGTGAGTACCTTGGAAATGCCTCCATATATATATATATGAGTACATGGACTTGTGGATGATGGATGTATCCTCAGTTGGATGTTGCACTGTTTGTTGTTATTATTATTATTATTATTATTATTACATTTGTTAAAGTTTAACATAAATTCTAAATACACATAATATACATTGAGAAAACTCTCTCTGCTATGCAAAAACCTGGGCAGGCTCCATAGCCTAAGGGTTAGGCATCTCGTCCACAGTGCAGATGGTGATTGCTGTGTAACTGGTTCAAATCCCAGGTTATAATATTTGTTATTTTTGGCCTGATATTGATAACAGTCTCAGTACATGATTGGCCATGTGATGCCTCAGTGAGTATCTTGGAAATGCATCCGTATGGCTTTGAGTACATGGGCTTGGTGATGATGGATGTATCCTCAGTTGGATGTTGCACTGTGATTGTTATTATTATTATTATTAATATTGAATTTGTTAAAGTTCAACATACGTTCTAAATACACACAATAGACATTGAGAAAAGTCTCTCTGCTATGCAAATACCTAGGCAGGCTCCATAGCCTAAGAGTTAGGCATCCTGCCTACAATGCAGATGGTGATTACAGAGTCAGTGGTTCAAATCATGTGTTTGTCCAATGTTACAGTATTTGTCATTTTCAGCCTGATATTGATAACAGTCTCAGTACATGATTGGCCATGTGGTGCCTCAGTGAGTACCTTGGAAATGCTTCCATATGGCCTTGAGTACATGGACTTGTGGATGATGGATGTATCCTCAGTTGTATGTTGCACTGTGTTTGTTATTATTATTGATTTTGTTAAAGTTCAACATAAATTCTAAATACACATAATATACATTGAGAAAAGTCTCTCTGCTATGCAAAAGCCTGGGCATTCTCCATATCCTAGTGGTTATGCATCCCACCCACAGGGCTGATGGTGATTGCAGCGTCATTGGTTCAAATCCAGGGTTCATCCAGTGTTATAGTATTTGTCATTTTCAGCCTGATATTGATATCAGTCTCAGTACATGATTGGCCATGTGGTGCCTCAGTGAGTACCTTGGAAATTCTTCCATATGGCTTAGAGTACATCGACTTGTGGATGTTGGATGTATCCTCTGCTGGATGTTGCACTGTGTTTGTTATTATTATTGATAACAACATCAAGTCTAAATACACATAATATACAATGAGAAAAGTCTCTGTGTTATACAAAAACCTGGACAAGCTCCGTAGCATAGTGGTTAGGCATACTTCCCACAGTGCAGATTGTGATTGAGGGTCACTGGTTCAAATCCCGTGTTCATACAGTGTTAAAGTATTTGTCATTTTCGGCCTGATATTGATAACAGTCTCAGTACATGATTGGCCTTGTGGTGCCTCAGTTAGTACCTTGGAAATGTTTCCATATGGCTTAGAGTACATGGACTTGTGGATGATGGCTGTATCCTCAGTTGGATGTTGCACTGTGTTTGTTTTTATTATTAATATTGATTTTGTTAAAGTTCAACATAAATTCTAAATACACACAATATACATTGAGAAAAGTCTCTCTGCTATACAAACACCTGTGCAGGCTCCGTAGCCTAAGGATTAGGCATCCCACCTACAGTACAGATGGTAATTGCAGGGTCACTGTTTTAAATCCCAGGTCACTTTCACCCTGATATCGATAACAGTCTCAGTACATGATTGTCCATGTGGTGCCTCAGTGAGTACCTTGGAAATGCTTCCTTATGGCTTAGAGTACATGGACTTGTGTCTGATGGATGTATCCTCAGTTGGATGTTGCACTGTGTTTGTTATTATTATTATTATTATATTTTTTAAATATATTTATTCACATTTTTCAGGTAAAGAGACACATACATCAAATGCAACAAATGCAACCATACAAGCATGAAACATGAACTGTACGTAAAAGAATCGAAAGGAATAAAGCGTCCGAGAGTGATAATAATAAACTCAACACTGTTGAGGAATGAGATGATATGTCAATGCTTTAGCAATCTTTCAGTGGTGTTGAGAGGAACATTTTTATATAATATGGGACACTTTGGTATGAACATGAATACTTGCAACTAGGGAAGAAAGAAAACCTCCAAACAATTCGTAAACAAGACATGACAAGACAAACCAAGACAATACAAGACAATAGGGGGAAAAAAGGGTAGGGAATAATTGCAGTATTGGAAAATGATGAATGATTAATCCGCTGTACATGATAATTTCAATGAGCTATACATTACCACGTATGTTAAAGAAGGATTCCGGCAACATCAGTGGTCAACCAGGAGTAGGAACAGCTTATAACAATTTATAGTGCCAATATGTCTGATTGTGTGTTGGTATCAAGTACATCAATAAATAATGACCATTTTTGTAAGAATTTATGTCTTCCAGAATGCATATCTAACCGTGCATTCTTTCTATCAAAATACAAAATCTGCAACAGTTTTGCTTTACTTCCATCAATTGCGGAGCTGACTTTTTAGTCCAGTGTATCAAAATAAATTTTCTAGCAACCATCAGGATCGTAATAAGGAGTGAAAACACAGGTTTCTTGACAGCCAGTAGTGACCAAGCATTCAAGCCCATACAAGCTAAAGGGTCAGGCTGTAATTGAGTGTGAAAAATGGAATTAAGAAAATAAGTTACTTTACACCAAAAACTTCTTAGTTTAAAATAATCCCACATGCAATGTAAAAAATCAGCGGTCACTTTTCCACATTTGAGACAGCTGCCATCTTCCTCAGTAGACATATGACGTCTCTGATGAGGAGTAATGTAAGCCGTATGAAACGTGCGTATGGAGACCTCCTGCAGATAGCTAGACTGCAAGGCTTTTAAAGATGAAGATTGATACAAGATGATATTGTCTAGTTTCGTTAAAGTTGGAATATCTCCCTTCCATTTATTGAGCAATAGGTCCCACTGCGGGTGATTATCATAACTTGACTCCATAAGTAACGTGTATAGCAACTTAAGTTTATATGTCTTATTCTGCAAATAATGCAGCAGGCTATCAATAGAGGTAACATGTGATAAACTGGTATACGAAGAGATGTTAGATACGCTAGGTGCTTTAATAGTGGTTAGGTATTGTCTCATTTGAAAGTACATAAATCTATGTGTATAGGGTAATTGATACTGATGGGCAAGAACATGAAAGTTAAATATAATCCCTTCCGGATCAAAAACCTTGTGTGAAGAATCTAAACCCTTTACTTTTCCAAAGACAAAAGAGGGAATTTGTCAGTGATGGAACAAGAGAGGGATTACCCCAGAGTGGCATATAATGAGATAAGTGAGGATTTCTGTTACATTGTTTATTAATATAGAGCCACGAGGAATATGTATCTTTAAACAAGATGTGCATTTTTATCCGAGTTGGAATGGTAGACTGGATAGTTTGAAGCAATGCCCCAGGGGCAAATGGGTGAAATATGGCTTGCTCAAGGTCAGAGTCCATGTATATAGCCTTACTTAACATCCAGTCACTGTCACTAATGTATCTAAAAAATATGGATGATGAGTAAGTCATCATATCTGGACATCCCAATCCACCCATCTTCTTGGGGGTTTTCATTATAGCCCTGGCAATCCGTGGCAGTTTATTATGCCAAATACATTTTGAAAACAAATTATCTAATCTAGCTATGTCTGTGTTCTGCAGAGCAATAGGCAGCATCTGCATAAAATACAAGATTTTTGGAAATATAATTGACTGAATAATTGCAATCCTCCCCAGTAGAGATACAGGAAGTTCTTACCATGACTCTAATTTAGTGGCTTTTTTTGTTATTACGTTCAAAAAATTCAATGCATAAAGGTGTGATAAATTAGAACATATTTGGACGCCTAAATATTTAAAGGAGGAAGATGCTACGGTAAGTGGTATATGGAGATTCTCCAGAAAATCAGGAGTAGTATTTCCAAGAAGTAATATTTTTGATTTTGTTAAATTAACCTTATACCCCGAGAGCAACCCGAATGATTCAATATGTCTCAATAGTGCAGGTAACGAATGATTATGGTTAGAGAGAAATACGAGGGTATCATCTGCAAATAGGGCAATTTTTAATTCCTCAGAGTTAATAGTAATCCCTTGGATAATAGGAGAGGTACGTACTGCGACAGCAAGAGGCTCAAAGGTGATCGCAAAAAGGAGGGGTGATAGAGGGCAACCCTGGCGTGTCCCTCTGCCCAGAACGAAAGGGGATGAAAGGATACCATTACATGCTATTTGTGATTTAGAGGAAGAGTATAATGTACGGAGTATACGTATGAAGAATGAGGGAAACCAAAATTTTTAAAAGTTTAGTATAGATGAGGCCATAAAACTAAATTAAAAGCCTTTTCTGTGTCTAATGTGAGCACCATATTAGAGGAGGAGGTAGGAAGAGAAGAGGTCGAGCTAACATGCTGTATAGCTGCTAGCACACGCCGAACATTGACTACAGAATGTCTCCCAGAAATGAAACCCATCTGATCCTTATGAATAATCAAAGGTAAAATCGGCTTCAATCTCTCTGCCAATATTTTCATAAATATGTTGTAATCAATATTGAAAAGAGAGATCGGCCTATAGGAGCCTGGCTGCACAAGGTTTTGTCCAGGTTTTGGCAAAACCTTGATTATACATCTGAAAAATACAACGGCAGGGAACCATGATTTATAATAAAATTAAAGCAGTCTGTCAGTGGTTGAACAATTTCAGGGGCCATTAATTTATAAAATTAGTTAGAAAATCCATCTGGGCCCGGTGCTTTAGACAATGCTAATTTCCCTATAGCCCAGGTTACCACTTTAGGTGCAATGGGTTCAATTAAATGGTGAGCCAGTAATTCAGGCACTTGAGGCAAAGACAGCCAATCCCAGTAAGACAGAGTTTGGGGAGGGGGAGGAGATAAAGTAGGAGTATCAGAATGAGGTGAATCAGTCGGGTTACCCATTGGAGGAGAGTACAGGTTTTCATAAAAATCTCTCATAACATCTACAATTTGAGCATCAGTGCTCGTCAGGTGTCCATTCGGTGTTAAAAGGGGGTGCACCATAGTTTGCTGCCTAGGGCCCCGCAGAAGACCAGTGAGCAATTTGCCCACCTTGTTTCCAAATTTGTAAAACTTGGAATGGACATTAAACAGATATTTATCTCCATTTAACTGAAGAAATTCATTGTAGAGCAGTTTGACCTTTTGATAATCAATTTTAGTTTCAGTCGAAGGGGATAATTTATACAATTGAAATGTATCTGATAACTGACTCTGCAACTCTAGGTAAGTATGCTTTTGTTGTTTTTTGGTATGTGAGATATATGACATCAATTCACCTCTAAGGACTGCCTTCACAGCCTGCCAATAAATGGGGGGGGGGGGGTTGGAAACAGCAACAGCTGTATTCGAGGAGCTATAATCATTCCACACTGATAAAAGCTTATCACGTAAAGTTGGTGACTGGGATAAATGCAAGGGAAATTTCCACTGGGGCTTAATATTACTATATCTCCTAAAATCCAGAACAATACATATCAGTCCATGATCAGATAACACCGGAGGGTTAATGGCAGCTTAAACAGTAGAAGGAAAAAAAGGCTCTGGAATAAGAATGTAATCTATTCTAGACCACGTATTATGTGTTAACGATAAACAGGTAAACTCCTTCTCAGTAGGATTGAGTGCCCGCCATGTATCCACCAAATTAAAGGATTTAGCAAGGTAGGACACACCTATTTTAGGTAAAGGTATCACATGCTCTGGTGCAGGAGACCTGTCCATGAACTGAGATGTTAACAAGTTAAGGTCGCCACAAATGATTAATGAGGCAGAATCATACATATGCAATTTTGGCATTAATGCAATAAAAAAAAGACTTCTTATACTGAGTAGGTGCATATACATTGCATATGGTAAATACACGACTTCCAACAGTTATACCTATAGATACAATCAAATATCTACCTTGGGGATCAGTACATAGTGAAGACACCTGAACATTCAAAGATTTTTCTTTGCCAATATTGCCAGTCCACATGATTTTGTATTTAAAGAAGCAGAACCCAGGAGGCACCAATTCATCATTTGTAACTTTTGTACTTCTTTTTGCATCAAGTGCGTTTCCTGTAGACAAATGATGTCCACAACTTGTTTGTTACGATATGTTAATAATTTCCTACATTTTGCCGGTGTATGGATACCCCTAAAATTGAGGGAACCTATCTTAAGCGACATTGGAATATCATAAAAAATGATACATAAGTGCGGGCTACAAGACACTTAAAGCAGGAAATGGGGGGGGGGATGAAACATGAGGGAGGGAAAAGACAAAGACACACATACAGACATAGAATGAGCAGAAAAAACATAGTTAAGCAAAAACTTCCAGCTATAGTCTAATATCTGCACTACCCGGAGTGCAAACAGCAGACAAAATGTAAAAACCCAAGTAAACATAACAGATCGGCAAGGCTACAATACCCCACCCCAACCCACTACAATAGGTACAGTAATATGTTTGTCAAAACCCACGACTACTTATAGTCTGATAACCATAAAAAAAACAAAAAACATAGCAACCGAAACAGTCTCTATTGCAGATCAAAATACAACTTTGAATCCGTTAGTAATATTGCTCTAACGCAGCAATTTAGTAAGACAGCCTTTCCTTACTGAAAAGAAACAGACATCATAGAGAAATAGAAAAATAGAAAAATAGGAAAGAGATCTGCAGCAGCAAGATAAAGCAAACCACTCCTTGATATATCACATGGTTGAGAGGGGGGAGGACAGTGATCATCCAGGAGAAGAGTCAGAAATGTCCTCAGAACCACATCCAGCAACTTCTTCTTTCACATAGCCCTCAGCATCAGCAGCAGTAGTAAAGTCACGAAATCCAGAGTCTGTGAAAATTCTGAGCCGTGCAGGAAACATCATATAGAATTTGCGGTTTGCTTGTATCAAAGCGGTGCACACTGTTGAAAAAGACGTCTAGCCCTTGAAAATTCAACCGAAAAATCTTGAAATATGCATAGGGAGCAGCCTTCCCACTGAAGATTAATTTTTCTGGAAGCAGAACAAATGGCTTGTTTAAGCAAAAAGTTCAAGGTTTTAAATATCACCACTCTTGGTTTCTGTGGCGATTGTGATGTAAGGTTACCAATTCTATGAACTCTTTCTATCACCATGTCTGCAGACGTTGATTCAATATGAAGCAGTTTAGGTAGCGTGTTATATACAACATGATGTAGCTGCTGTCCCTTTATAGTCTCTGGCAGCCCAGAAATTCTTAAATTATTTCTTCTTGTTCTATTTTCAATATTATCTATTTTCTCAGATAAACGTTTGTTATCAAGTTCCAATGTGTGCACAGATTTCTGCAAAGCATATATATTATCCATATTGTCTCCTATATGTGCCTCTGCCACTTGCACCCTATTAGAGAGGTGACTGATCTGCTCAGTGATATCCGTGACTGCTTTCTGAAGCAGCGGTGACATGGTAGTTTGTATTGCTGACACTAAATTGTAATAGGATAGTGAAGAGATACCTGCATTTGCTTTATCTCTGATAGGAGAATTATCAGGGTCTGAGATCGGTTTCTTTGCCGCCAGCGTCCCCTGGGCGTTGTCCGTGCTCGGTGCCATATTGTGGTCTCCCCTCTGCTTCTCCTGGCGCTGCTGTTGCGGGGTAGAGGGTTGCTTAAGCGGAGTTTGTACCACTACAAATTTATCCATCGCCGCGTCTGGGCGGCAGGGGGAGCGGGAACGGTGGGTACGTGAGGCTGACAGGGTAGACAGACTCGTAGGTCAGTGTGGGGAACGGAGCTGCAGGGAGAAGCTGCTCACTCTCCCATGCCGGAACCGGAAGTCCCGTGATTGTTATTATTATTATTATTATTATTGATTTTGTTAAAGTTCAACATAAATTCTAAATACACATAATATACATTGAGAAAAGTATCTCTGCTATGCAAAAACATAAGCAGGCTCCGTAGCCTAGTGGTTAGGCATACTGCCCACAGTGCAGATGGTGATTGCAGGGTCAGTGTTTCAAATCCAGTGTTATAGTATTTGTCATTTTCAGCCTGATATTGATAACAGTCTTAGTACACGATTGGCCATGTGGTGCCTCAGTGAGTACCTTGGAAATGATTCCATATGGCCTAGAGTACATGGACTTTTGAATGATGGATGTATCCTCAGTTGGATGTTGCACTGTTTGTTATTATTATTATTATTATTATTATTATTATTATTGATTTTGTTAAAGTTCAACATAAATTCTAATTACACATAATATACATTGAGAAAAGTCTATCTGCTATGCAAAAACCTGGGCAGGCTCCATAGCCTAAGGGTTAGCCATCCTGCCTATAGTGCAGGTGCTGATGGCACGATCACTGGCTTGAATACCAGGTTTGTCCAGTGTTATAGTATTTGTCATTTTTGGCCTGATATTGATAACAGTCTCAGTACATGATTGATCATGTGGTGCCTCAGTGAGTACCTTGGAAATTCTTCCATATAGCTTAGAGTACATGGACTTGTGGATGATGGATGTATCCTCAGTTGGATGTTGCACTGTGTTTGTTATTATTATTTTTATTATTATTATTATTGATTTTGTTAAAGTTCAACATTAACTTTAAATACACATAATATACATTGAGAAAAGTCTCTCTTCTGTGCAAAAACATGGGTAGGCTCCTTAGCCTAGTGTTTAGGCATACTGACCACAGTGCAGATGGTGACTGCAGACTCAGTGTTTCAAATCTCGTGTTCATCCAGTGTTATAGTATTTGTCATTTTCGGCCTGATATTGATAACAGTCTCAGTACATGATTGGCCATGTGGTGTCTCAGTGATTTTGTCAAAGTTCAACATAAATTCTAAATACACATAATATAAATTGAGAAAAGTCTCTCTGCTATACAAAAACATTGGCAGGTTCCGAAGCTTAATGGTTAGGCATCCTGCCTGCAGTGCAGAAGGTGATTGCAGCGTCACTGGTTCGAATCCTGCCTTCATCCAGTGTTATAGTATTTGTCATTTTCGTCCTGATATTGATAACAGTCTCAGTACATGATTGGCCATGCGGTGCCTCAGTGAGTACCTTGGAAATTCTTCCATATGGCTTAGAGTACATGGACTTGTGGATGATGGATGTATCCTCAGTTGGATGTTGCACTGTGTTTGTTATTATTATTATTGATTTTGTTAAAGTTCAACATTAATTCTAAATACACATAATATACATTGAGAAAAGTCTCTCTTCTGTGCAAAAACATGGGTAGGCTCCTTAGCCTAGTGTTTAGGCATACTGACCACAGTGCAGATGGTGACTGCAGACTCAGTGTTTCAAATTCCGTGTTTATCCAGTGTTATAGTATTTGTCATTTTCGGCCTGATATTGATAACAGTCTCAGTACATGATTGGCCATGTGGTGCCTCAGTGATTTTGTCAAAGTTCAACATAAATTCTAAATACACATAATATACATTGAGAAAAGTCTCTCTGCTATACAAAAACATTGCCAGGTTCCGAAGCTTAATGGTTAGGCATCCTGTCTGCAGTGCAGATGGTGATTGCAGCGTCACTGGTTCGAATCCTGCCTTCATCCAGTGTTATAGTATTTGTTATTTTCGGCCTGATATTGATAACAGTCTCAGTACATGATTGGCCATGTCGTGTCTCAGTGAGTACCCTGGAAATGCTTCCATATGGCTTACAGTACATGGACTTGTGGATGATGGATGTATCCTCAGTTGGATGTTGCACTGTGTTTTTTGTTATTATTATTGTTATTATTTTGTTAAAGTTCAACATAAATTCTAAATACACATAATATACATTGAGAAAAGTCTCTCTTCTATACAAAAACCTGGGCAGGCTACGTAGCCTAAGGGTTAGGTTTCTCACCTACAGTACAGATGGTGATTGCAAGGTCCCTGCTTCGGCTCCTGGTTTCGTCCAGTGTTATAGAATTTGTCATTTTCTGCCTGATATTCATAACAGTCTCAGTACACGATTGGCCATGTGGTGCCTCAGTGAGTACCTTGGAAATGCTTCCATATGGCTTAGAGCACAGGTTCTGAAAATTGGTCATCAGGACCTCACACAGTGCTTGTTTTGCAGGTCTCTTCACAGAATCACAAGTGAAATAATTTGCTGAACCTCTGGACCTTTTAAAATGTGTCATTGAATAATTAATACACCTGTGCACTTGCTGGGTTACCTGCAAAACATGCACTATGTGGGGTCCTGAGGACCAAGTTTGAGAACCATTGTCTTAGAGTACATGGACTTGTGGATGATGGATGTATCCTCAGTTGGATGTTGCACTGTGTTTGTTATTATTATTATTATTGATTTTGTTAAAGTTCAACAATAACTCTAAATACACATAATATACATTGAGAAAAGTCTCTCTTCTGTGCAAAAACATGGCTCCTTAGCCTAGTGTTTAGGCATACTGACCACAGTGCAGATGGTGACTGCAGACTCAGTGTTGCAAATCCCGTGTTCATCCAGTGTTATAGTATTTGTAATTTTCGGCCTGATATTGATAACAGTCTCAGTACATGATTGGCCATGTGGTGCCTCAGTGATTTTGTCAAAGTTCAACATAAATTCTAAATACACATAATATACAATGAGAAAAGTCTCTCTGCTATACAAAAACGTGGACAGGCTCCATAGCTTAAGTGTTAGGCATCCCTCCTGCAGTGCAAATTGTGATTGCAGGGTCAGTGGTACAAATCCTGTGTTCGTCCGGTGTTACAGTGTTTGTCATTTTCGGCCTGATATTGATAACAGTCTCAGTAGATGACTGGCCATGTGGTGCATCAGTGAGTACCTTGGAAATGCTTCCATATGGCTTAGAGTACATGGACTTGTGAATGATGGATGTATCCTCAGTTGGATATTGCACTCTGTTTGTTATTATTATTATTATTATTATTATTGATTTTGTTAAAGTTCAACATCAATTCTAAATACACATAATATACAATGAGAAAAGTCTCTCTGCTATGTGAAAACATGGGCAGGCACCGTAGCCTAGTGTTTAGGCATACCACAAACAGTGCAGATGGTGATTGCAGGGTCAGTGGTACAAATCCCGTGTTCGTCCAGTGTTATAGTATTTGACATTTTCGGCCTGATATTGATAACAGTCTCAGTACATGATTGGCCATGTGGTGCCTCAGTGAGTACCTTGGAAATGCTTCCATATGGCTTAGAGTACATGGACTTGTTGATGATGGATGTATCCTCAGTTGGATGTTGCACTGTGTTTGTTGTTGTTATTATTATTATTATTATTAATATTATTGATTTTGTTAAAGTTTAACATAAATTCTAAATACACATAATATACATTAAGAAAAGTCTCTCTGCTATGTAAAAATTTGGGCAGGCTCTGTAGCCTTCCCGCCTACAGTGCAGACAGTGATTGCAGGATCACTGGTTCGAATCCCGGATTCATTCAGTGTTATAGTATTTGTCATTTTCCGCCTGATATTTATAACAGTCTCAGTACACAAAAACCTGGGTAGGCTATGTAGTCTAAGGGTTAGGCATCCCGCCTAAAGTGCAGATGCTGATTGCAGGGTCACTGGTTCAAATCCCATGTTCGTCCAGTGTTATAGTATTTGTCATTTTGGGCCTGATATTGATAACAGTCTCAGTACATGATTGGTCATGTGGTTCCTCATTAAGTACCTTGGAAATGATTCCACTTGGCTTAGAGAACATGAACTTGTGGATGAAGGGTGTATCCTCAGTTGTATGTTGCACTGTGTTTGTTGTTATTATTATTATTATTATTATTATTATTATTGTTTTTTTTTAAAGTTCAAAGTAAATTCTAAATACACATAATATACATTGAGAAAAGTCTCTCTGCTTAACAAATACCTGGGCATGCTCCGTAGCCTAAGGGTTATGCATCCCACCTCTCGTGCAGATGCTGATTGCAAAGTCACTGGTTCAAATTCTGTGTTTGTCCAGTGTTAAAATGTTTGTCATTTTCAGCCTAATATTGATATCAGTCTCAGTTCATGATTAGCCATGTGGTGCCTCAGTGAGTACCTTGGAAATACTTCCACATGGCTTAGAGTACATGGACTTGTGGATGATGGATGTATCCTCAGTTGGATGTTGCACTGTGTTTGTTATTATTATTATTGATTTTGTTAAAGTTCAACATCAATTCTAAATACACATAATATACATTGAGAAAACTCTCTCTGCTATGAAAAATCCTCGGCAGGCTCCATAGCCTAAAGGTTAGACTTCCCGCCCACAGTGCAGGTGGTGACAGTGGAATCACTGGTTCAAATCCCAGGTTCATTCAGTGTTATATTATTTGTCATTTTCGGCCTGATACTGATAACAGTCTCGGTACACGATTGGCCATGTGGTGTCTCAGTAAGTACCTTGGAAATGATAACACTTGGCTTAGAGAACATGGGCTTGTGGATGATGGATGTATCCTCAGTTGGATGTTGCACTGTGTTTGTTATTATTATTATTATTATTATTGATGTTGTTAAAGTTCAACATTAATTCTAAATACACATAATATACAATGAGAAAAGTCTCTCTGCTATACAAAAACGTGGACAGGCTCCATAGCTTAAGTGTTAGGCATCCCTCCTGCAGTGCAAATGGTGATTGCAGGGTCAGTGGTACAAATCCTGTGTTCGTCCGGTGTTACAGTGTTTGACATTTTCGGCCTGATATTGATAACAGTCTCAGTAGATGATTGGCCATGTGGTGCCTCAGTGAGTACCTTGGAAATGCTTCCATATGGCTTAGAGTACAGGGACTTGTGAATGATGGATGTATCCTCAGTTGGATATTGCACTCTGTTTGTTGTTGTTATTATTATTATTATTATTATTATTGATTTTGTTAAAGTTCAACATCAATTCTAAATACACATAGTATACAATGAGAAAAGTCTCTGCTATGTTAGAAAACATGGGCTGGCACCGTAGCCTAGTGTTTAGGCATACCACAAACAGTGCAGATGGTGATTGCATGGTCAGTGGTACAAATCCTGTGTTCGTCCAGTGTTATAGTATTTGTCATTTATGGCCTGATATTGATAACAGTCTCAGTACATGATTGGCCATGTGGTGCCTCAATGAGTACCTTAGAAATGCTTCCATGTGGCTTAGAGTACATGGATCTGTGGATGATGGATGTATCCTCAGTTGGATGTTGCACTGTGTTTGTTGTTATTATTATTCTTGATTTTGTTAAAGTTCAACATAAATTCTAAACACACATAATATACATTGAGAAAAGTCTCTCTGCTATACAGCTACCTGGGGAGGCTCCATAGCCTAAGGGATAAGCATCCTGTCTACAGTGCAGATGGTGGTTGCAGGGTCACTGGCTCAAATACTGGGTTCATCCAGTGTTGTAGTATTTGTCATTTTCGGACTGATATTGATAACAGTCTCAGTTCATGATTAACCATGTGGTGCCTCAGTGAGTACCTTGGAAATGCTTCCATATGTCTTAGAGTACATGGACTTGTGGATGATGGATGTATCCTCAGTTGGATGTTGCACTGTGTTTGTTATTATTGATTTTGTTAAAGTTCAACATAAATTCTAAATACACATAATATACATTGTGAAAAATCTCTCTGCTATACAAAACCCTGGCATGCTATGTAGCCTAAGGGTTAGGCATCCCGCCTACAGTGAAGATGGTGATTGCAGGGTAACTGGTCCGAATTCCGGGTTCGTCTAGTGTTATAGTATTTGTCATTTTCGGCCTGATATTGATAACAGTCTCAGTTCATGATTAGCCATGTGGTGCCTCAGTGAGTACCTTGGAAATGCTTCCATATGGATTAGAGTACATGGACTTTTTGATGATGGATGTATCCTCAGTTGGATGTTGCACTGTGTTTGTTATTATTATTATTATTATTAATATTATTGATTTTGTTAAAGTTCAACATAAATTCTAAATACACATAATATACATTAAGAAAAGTCTCTCTGCTATGCAAAAATTTGGGCAGGCTCTGTAGCCTAAGGGCTAGCCTTCCCGCCTACAGTGCAGACGGTGATTGCAGGATCACTGGTTCGAATCCCAGATTCATTCAGTGTTATAGTATTTGTCATTTTCCGCCTGATATTTATAACAGTCTCAGTACACGATTGGCCATGTGGTGCCTTAGTGTGTACCTTGGAAATGCTTCCATATGGCTTAGAGTACATAGACTTGTGGATGATGGATGTATCCTCAGTTGGATGTTTCACTGTGTTTATTATTATTATTATTATTATTATTATTATTGATTTTGTTAAAGTTCAACATAAATTCTAAATACACATAATATACACTGAGAAAAGTCTCTCTGCTGAACAAAAACCTGGGCAGGCTATGTAGCCTAAGGTTAGGCATCCCGCCTAAAGTGCAGATGATTGGTCATGTGGTTCCTCATTAAGTACCTTGGAAATGATTCCACTTGGCTTAGAGAACATGAACTTGTGGTGTATCCTCAGTTGTATGTTACACTGTGTTTGTTATTATTATTATTATTATTATTATTATTATTGATTTTTATTAAAGTTAAAAGTAAATTCTAAATACGCATAATATACATTGAGAAAAGTCTCTCTGCTTAACAAATACCTGGGCATGCTCCGTAGCCTAAGGGTTATGCATCCCACCTCTAGTGCAGATGCCGATTGCAAAGTTACTGGTTCAAATTCTGTGTTTGTCCAGTGTTAAAATGTTTGTCATTTTCAGCCTAATATTGATATCAGTCTCAGTTCATGATTAGCCATGTGGTGCCTCAGTGAGTACCTTGGAAATACTTCCACATGGCTTAGAGTACATAGACTTGTGGATGATGGATGTATCCTCAGTTGGATGTTGCACTGTGTTTGCTAATATTATCATTATTGATTTTGTTAAAGTTCAACATCAATTCTAAATACACATAATATACATTGAGAAAAGTCTCTGCTATGCAAAAGCCTGGGTAGGCTCTGTAGCCTAAGGGTTAGGCATACCATCCCCTGTGCAGATGGTGATTGCAGGGTCACTGGTTCAAATCCATTGTTATAGTGTTTGTCCAGTGTTATAGTATTTGTCATTTTCGGCATGATATTGATAACAGTCGCAGTACATGATTGGCCAAGTGGTGCCTCAGTGAGTACCTTGGAAATGCTTCCATATGGCTTAGAGTACATTAGCTTGTGGATGATGGAAGTATCCTCAGTTAGATATTGCACTGTGTTTGTTATTATTGTTATTGACTTTGTTAAAGTTCAACATCGATTCTAAATACACATAATATACATTGAAAAAAGTCTCTCTGCTATTTGAAAACCTGGGCAGTCTCTGTAGCCTAAGGGTTAGTCATCCTCCCTACAGTGCAGGCGGTGGTTGCAGGGCCACTGGTTCGTATCCTGAATTCATCCAGTGTTATAGTATTTGACATTTTCTGCCTGCTATTAACTGTCTCAGTACATGATTGGCCATGTGGTTCCTCAATGAGTACCTTGGAAATGCTTCCATATGGCTAGCCCTTAGGCTACGCAGCCTGCCCAGGTCTTTGCATAGCAAGGAGACTTTTCTCAATGTAAATTGTGTGTATTTAAAATTGATGTTGAACTTTAATAAAATCAATAATAATATTAATAATCACAGTGCAACATCCAACTAAGGATACATCCATCATCCACAATTCCATGTACTCTAAGCCATGTGGAGCATTTCCATGGTACTCAATGAGGCACCACATGGCTAATCATGAACTGAGACTGTTATCAATATCAGGCTGAAAATGACAAACACTATAACACTGGATGAACCCGGGATTCAAATCAGTGACCCTGCAATCACCATCTGCACTGTAGTCAGGATGCCTAACCCCTAGGCTACAGAGAATGCCCAGTTTTTGCATAGCAGAGAGACTTTTCTCAATGTATATTATGTGTTTATAGAATTGATGTTGAACTTTAACAAAATCAGTAGTAATAATAATATTAATAGCAAACACAGTGCAACATCCAACTGAGGATACATCCATCAGCCCCAAGCCCATGTACTCAAAGCCATATGGAAACATTTCCAAGGTACTCACTGAGGCACCACATGGCCAATCATGTACTGAGACTGTTATCAATATCAGGCCGAAAATGACAAATACTGTAACACTGGATAAACCCAGAATTCGGACCAGTGACTCTGCAATCACCATCTGCACTGTAGGCAAGATGCCTAACCTTTAGGCTATGGAGCCTGCCCAGGTTTTTGCATAGCAGAGAGACTTTTCTCAATGTATATTATATGTATAAATCAATAATAATAATAATAATAACAACAACAACAAACACAGTGCACTATCCAACAGAGGATACATTCATCAGCCCCAAGCCCATGTACTCAAAGCCATATGGAAGCATTTCCAAGGTACTCACTGAGACTGTTATCAATATCAGGCCGAAAATGACAAATATTATAAAACTGGACGAACTTGGGATTTGAACCAGTGATGCTGCAATCACCATCTGCCCTGGAGGCGGGCTGCCTAACCCTTAGGCTAAAGAGCCTGCCTGGGTTTTCTATAGCAGAGAGACTTTTCTCAATGTATATTATGTGTATTTAGAATTGATGTTGAACTTTAATAAAATCAATAATAATAATAATAATAATAACAAACACAGTGCAACATCCAACTGAGGATACATCCATCATCCCCAAGCCCATGTACTCAAAGCCATATAGAAACATTTCCAAGGTACTCAGTGAGGCACCACATGGCCAATCATGTACTGAGACTGTTATCGATATCAGGCCAAAAATGACAAATACTATAACACTGGACGAACCGGGGATTCAAACCAGTATCACTTACATGCAAGTGATAGTATGTAGTTTAGTTCCATTTGTTTTATTCTTTTATTTTACAACACAGAGAATATTTGACAGCTAAGTCATGATGATGTGCTAGTTTATCTGTCAGATGGCTTATGGAGTCTGGTCCTGTGAGCTAACCAATGTCCCATGTCTTGTAATGTAGATCAATTTCTGTGATGGATGGTTTGACTTCCAAAGCCTGATAACATTCTGTGAGCATGCACATAGGATTAAGTAAGAGATCACTCCTGTTCAGTGAGGTCAGATTGTGCATTGAATTTAAAACAATGCAATATTAATGTCTATATAATTGCAGTATTTGTCAATGTAACATTGCCAGTAAACACCCAGACATTTAGACACATGGGTTTATGTGCTAATGACTAGCTTACAAAATAATGTCTTTTCCTGACCTTAAAGAAACATTAGAAGAAAATACCACTGTTTAGGAGAACAGAAACATATGGTTTCATTATTTGGGTCATTAACCATAAGGTATTTTTTATTGCTAGAAAATGTCTCAATTGAACATCTTTCCAAACATAATTTCATTTCATTTTTAATGTGTTTTAGACCAGTTAAGAAACATAAAAAAGCAGTTAGTAATAGGTTGTGAAAACATATGCACAGATTATAAATTTTACCTAAATTCATTTTTCATTGATGATTTAAAGAAAAAAAAAAATATGAAAAAATGTCTCCTTAGGAGATGTAAATACCAACATATATCCTGCATTCATATTAGAGATGTGTGGAAACTATCATGTTTGAGTTAAAAAAAAAAAAAACTCCCTCAAATATTTTGTTTTTTGTTTTGGGTCTGCATTTTTAACAAATATTGATAAAAACAGTTAAAATCACACAATTTGGTCCTTTTTACAGTATTATTAACCTCAATAGCATTAATTTCCAGTCATTTACAGTCAATTTTGACCACCTCGCAGCTCACAATATTGTTTTCATGCAGTTTAGGCAAAAGGCTGCAGCGATCTGGATGGTTACAAAGTGGTTACTAAGCGACAGAGCAGTGGCACAACATACTGTAGTTCATAGCACATCTGTGAAACATTGCCATACAGCAGTAACAGAAAATAAAAGTGATGCAAAATGGAATTGTCCTTGGGCCCTTTCGCCCAAAAAAGGAAATTCACAGTTTAACAAACCAAGCACTTCAGCGATAGGGTCTGCCACTTTTGTTGTTTAAGTGCTTGGTTGTTTGGGTCTCCACAAAACAAGCTACCAATTGGATTAAGACAGCTATGCTATTGTAACTGTCAATGGTTTCTACAGTGGCAATATTTCATCATCATTATCATCCTCACCATTAGAAGTGTTTACAGTACTGCATCTTCACAATATTACTTCATCCCCACCATTACAGAAATCTGTGTACTTTGATATAATTGCAAGCAAAGGTCTTCCTTGTGAAATTTGTAGTTCATTTTGAAGAACATAATCTTTTCCACATTTTGAGGAAGTAGCCTCCTACACCAATCGCTGACAAGGATCCAGCACTACTAAAAACTCTTTCCTAGTACACACTGGGGGGTGGGCAGCTTAAGTAATGCAAAGCAGGTTTGTACAAGGCCTTCAAATAGTTGTACGTGCTACAGAATTCAGAATTTGTTAAGAAAAACTGTTTTTTTCCACAAGTGAAAACAACTTCACCAAAAGAATTTGCAGGCATCAGTGTGCATTGTGCAACTAAAAATGGCTAATGCTGCCCTGTATTAGGAGCTCTGGGCTGCAGTGTATACTAGGCAGTGATAATAAAAAACAGTGTGCACCAAGGGTTAATGTTTCCCTGTATGGAGCTCTGGCCTGCAATGTAGGCATGGCAGTCACAAAAAAACACACCAGTGTGCACTGTGCACTAAGGGTTAAAACTGCTCCTGTATTAGGAGGACCTGGTGATGAGAGAAAATAAACACCAACATTGTGCTGTGACTAAAGTGCTGCAGTTAAGTTATAGAACCAGTGTGACAAAAGAGCAAGTAATATGTAGATGTTTCTAACCTTTCACTATAAAAATATATTACAATACTATATATAATGTTTTGCTAACTGTCTACATCCATCAGGCTCGACCACTATATTAAGCTGACTAGGGACATGTCAAACAGTGACTTCTCACTTTCAAGCTTTCCTCAGTAGGCAGCAACACCAGTGTGAATGAATAGGGTATGCAGTGCTATTCGGTCATAGATGAGATGAGTAGGTCATAACAATACACAAGTTTAATTGAATATTCAGAGTAAGAATTCATAATTGAATAGAATAAAATAAAAACACTGATAATGATTAAAACTCAATTAAAAGAAAATGCATGCAGTGCTGTTCCCAATAGTGATATCACATGGATCATGAAGAGTTCAATGGACCAGTTCTATATATATAGTCCCCTTAGTCCCGTGTGGATCTAGGCAAAGTGAATTGTGAGTGATAGTTACCACAAACGTGTTTCAAGGTGTTTAAGCGGTTAAGCGTCCCGCAAGATGGCAGTCCCTTGATCAATGTAGCAAAGAAATTTCCACGGTGTGGGAGGATCCCTCCAGGAGAGGTCCAAATGCTATATTGGTGGGGTCTCAGTCCAGTATTGGTCCAGGTCTCAGTCTTCTGTTATATTATGTCCTTGGGAATAGGCACAAAACAGCAGCTTACACCAACGCATTTTGTTGCATTTGCGCAACCTTTTCAAGGTATTGACAGTGCTGCTGGTGAGGGTTCACATACCCTAGCAATATGGCTGCTCATTTGCATTGTGTAATTGATTCTGACCATCTCATCCCATTATATGACCAAATAATGACAGACACAGTTTCTTATAATAGTGTGGCTGTGCAATGTACAGTGTTCTGCACCAATAAAGAGTTATTGATGGTTAACGCTGCCCATAGGAGGTATGGACTGTGCACCAGTATAAACTTAAAGGACTGAGATAGTATTATTAATTAATTTCTGCCCTGGCAGTCTAGTGCATGCTCTCCTTCTGGTGGTTCTATGTGAAATGGTACCCAAATTACCGTGGATCCAAACCTGCGAATTCCAACGCCAGTATGATGATGTTTTTCTTCAATTTGGAATCTGAGCCTGGTAGCAAAACCCAAGCCATGGCTCGTATTCCCTCAGATCTCTGAAGTTCGGATGGGCTTGGCTTTCAGGAAACCAAGCCCACACATCTCTTCTCATAGAATGCTTTTTGCAAATTCCTGATTGTTTTTACTTGCTTTTAGAGCAGGGGTGGGGAACCTCCGGCACATGGGCTGTATAAGGCCCACAAAGCCAATTGAACCGGCCTGGCCAGCAGCTGCTGTGTGTGTCAGGGGAGGAGAGCGCAGCATGCGCCTCAACTGCCCCTTTGTGCTCAGTCCAGTGGCGGCATGTGTCATCTGATCTACAGGGAGGAGAGTGCAGCTATGTCCAGCGGCGGCATGTAGGTTCTCAAACCAGCCGCCAGTTCGTGAGCCAATCAGAACTTGCAGACCAGCAGCCAATCAGGAGCTGCTGATGCTGCCTGCGAGTTCTGATTGGCTCATGAACCGGTGGCTGGTTTGAGGCCCTACACGCTGCCACCATCCAACATAGCTGCACTCTCTTCCATGCCCGGCCCCTGACAGCTGAGACATGCCGCCGCCAGATTGATCACAAAGAGGCAGGAGAGGTGCATGCTGCACTCTCCTCCCCTGTCACACATAGCAGCAGAAGGCCAGCAGCACTGGAGCAGCAGTGGTAAGCAGCACAGTGGGGTGGGTGGGGCATGTGTGTACCTTGCACTGTGGGCACATATCTGGCACTGTGGGGACATGTGTGTACCTGGCCCTATGGGGGCATTATTAGGAAGACAGATAGGGGATTCTGCTACCAGGACCGTGATCGCCGTACGGTCTGTTGTCTCCTGGGTGCAGCACATCGCGGACCGGGTAGATAGATTGTTGAGAGGGGCTGGGAATGATCCAGTGGTCTTGGTGCACGTTGGCACCAACGACAAAGTTAGTGGAAGGTGGGATGTCTTTAAGAAAGACTACAGGGAATTAAGCAATAAACTTAAGGCAAGGACATCTAAGGTAATATTCTCCGAATTATTACCCATGCCACGCTCTAGCCAGGGAGACAGAGGGAGATTAGGGAGGTAAATGTGTGGCTAAGGGATTGGTGCAGGAAAAAAGGGTTTGTGTTCCTAGAACACTGGGCAGACTTCTCAGTCAGGCGCTATCTTTTTTGTCATGAAGGATTGCACCTGAATGAGGAGGGGGCAGCGGTGCTGGGGGAAAGGATGATTAGAAGGTTGGAGGATATTTTAAACTAGGTGCCTGGGGGTAGGGTTTAGCAAGAAATTACGGGTCGTTCAGTAAGAACAGCAGGGGTGGCATTAGTGAACAAAACGGGGGAGGAGTAGGGGGGAGGAATAGAGCAGATGCCAAGGGTAGTAATATGGGAACTAAAAAGGGTTTTAGAATAACAGTATCCAACTACCATAACAGTTCATCTTAACAGCATAAGAATTATGATGTCCCTACTATAAGGGGAAATACATATCTTAATTGTATGTATGTAAATGCTAGAAGCCTTACAGGTAAAGAGGGGGAACTAGAAATCCTCGCAGCAAGCAGAGAATATGATATTATAGGCATTACTAAAACATGGTGGGACGAATCTCACGATTGGACAGTCAATCTAAAGGGTTACACACTGTACAGGAGAGACAGACTAAATAAACGGGTGGAGGGGTTTGTCTTTACTTAAAGCCATTTCTAAAACCTGTTATACGGGAAGATATCCAAGAAGGGACTGTAAATACTATTGAGACGTTATGGGTAGAAATTGCATGCAGGGGTAAAGGAATAAATAAGTTATTATTGGTGTTATGCTACAGGCCGCCTGGTATTAATGTGTCTGGCGAGAAATTGTTACTGAACCAAATTGAAAGAGCAGCAGGAGTAGGAGACATAGTAGTTTGGAGGGGAAAAAAAGTGTGAGGTGAAAAGCCAGAGGGAGGGGGTTAAATCAGGTGTGAGTAATCAGGAGGAGGAGGGGCTGACTAAAGTAGCTGGCTGAGCCTGTATAAGCAGTGATTAGACTCTTTGGAGCTTGCTCTTTGTAAGGGCTTGTATTTTAAAGTGCTGCTTGGATTTGTAAGTGTGAGTTGTAAACCGCAAAAGGTGAGTTAGAATACAGAAAAAGGTGAGTTTTATAATACACAATCAGGAACACACATTTGCAGTACCATTAAACTTCTGGTGAGGCTGCAAGGGGCTGACATTGTGAGTGAGTGAGAGGGTCTCTTACTTGGAGTAGCAGAGGGGCTGTGATTGTGCGTGTGTGAGGGTCATTTTTTTTTTGCAGGAGCTGGAAGCCGAGTGAAAAGGAGGTGCAGTGAGCTGGAACAACTGCAACTGCTAAGTGGAGTATAGGTGCCGCAGGAGAGAGTACTACAGCTGCATAAAAGTGAAGGACCAAGAACCGCACAAAGATAGATAAGTATAAGCCAGCTTAATTATTGTATAAGTGAGATTGTTTGTCTTCTACTTTTTATTTTTGCTGCTTTTTCTTTGAGAGTAACAGGGAGTTAGATCTTACAAACAATATGGGAGGGGCTGTGATTGGGGACCTCACTCAGTGTATGTCGTGCAAGATGTATGCACACCTGGAGCTACCGGCCCAGTGTGATTACATCTGCATGAGGTGTGTGCAAACGGTTGCCCTGGAAGCCCAGGTAACTGATCTAGAGCAAAATGTTACGCAACTGAGGGAGATTCACAATCTCGAGCGTAGTTTAGACAGAACGGTGGAGGAGTTGCGGGAGGGGTCACTGGTAGAAGAGGATGATGATCAGGTAGCCAGCTGGGTCACAGTTAGAAGGAAGAAAAAGAGGGGGAGGCTCGACATCTCCGAACTATCAAACCAGAACAAATTTGCCCGACTGGACGAGGAATCGGAGGATGATAGTGAAGAAATGACGGTGCCGGAGGAGACTGCTCCCTCTAGCATCCAGAGGAGCGGTCCCTCTGGCGCGGTTGGGATAAAAGATAGTGAGGTACCTAGTCAGATGGTGGTGGTAGGGGATTCTATCATCAGGAAGGCAGATAGGTTAATCTGCTACCGGGACCGTGATCGCCGTACAGTCTGTTGTCTCCCGGGTGCTCGGGTACGGCACATCGCGGACCGGGTAGATAGATTGTTGGGAGGGGCTGGGAAAGACCCAGCGGTCTTGGTGCTTGTTGGCACCAATGACAAAGTTAGCGGAAGGTGGGATGTCCTTAAGAAAGACTATAGGGACTTAGGAAAGAAACTGAAGGCAAGGACATCTAAGGTAATATTCTCAGAATTATTACCCGTGCCACACGCTAGTCCAGGGAGGCAGAGAGAGATTAGGGAGGTAAATGTGTGGCTTAGGGATTGGTGCAGGAAAGAGGGGTTTGTGTTCCTGGAACACTGGGCGGACTTCTCAGTCAGGCGCCATCTCTTTTGTCGTGACGGATTGCACCTGACTGAGGAGGGGGCAGCGATGCTGGGGGGAAGGATGGTTAGAAGGTTGGAGGAGATTTTAAACTAGGAGCCTGGGGTGAGGGTTTAGCTAGAAACTATGGGTCATGCAGTGAGAATAGTGGGGATGGCGGTAGTAAACGAAATGGGGGAGAAGTTGGGGGGAGGGTAAGAGCAGGCGGTAAGGTTACTAACATGGGTACTAAAAGAGATTTTACCAAAGCACTAACCAATGACGATTACAGGTCATCATTGCTACATAAGGTGAAAGATGTCCCTAACGCAAGGGAAAATACTTATCTTAGTTGTATGTATGTAATCGCCAGAAGCATTACTGGTAAAAAGGGTGAACTAGAAATACTTGCAGCAAGCAAACAGTATGATATTATAGGCATTACTGAAACTTGGTGGGACGAATCTCATGATTGGACAGTCAATCTAGAGGGCTATACACTGTTTAGGAGAGACAGACTAAATAAAAAGGGTGGAGGGGTGTGTCTTTACGTAAAGCCATTTTTAAAACCTGATATACAGGAAGATATTCAGGAGGGGACTGTAGACACTGTCGAGACATTATGGGTAGAAATTGCATGCGGGGAAAAAGGAATAATAAAGTTAGTATTGGGTGTATGCTATAGGCCGCCTGGTATCAACGCATCTGATGAGGAATTGTTACTAAAGCAAATTGATAGAGCAGCAGGAGTAGGAGACATAGTAGTGATGGGAGATTTTAACTATCCAGAGATAAACTGGAAAAACGATTCATGTGATACTGCTAGGGGCAATATGTTTTTAAACACACTTAATGATAACTACTTAGTCCAACTAATTGAGGAACCAACTAGGTACAATGCAATCTTAGACCAGGTATTAACAAACAATGGGGATTTGGTATCAGGTATTATAGTAGGGGAACCCATAGGAAACAGCGACCACAATATGGTCACATTCAATATCAGTTTCCATAAACAGCCCTATACTGGCTCAACTAGGACTCTAAACTTTAGCAAAGCAAATTTTGAAAAGATGAGGGTATTTTTCAGGGTTATTGAATGGGAAGGTTTGTTTTTAGGAAAAAATACTACGGAGAAATGGGAGGTACTAAAATTCCTGCTAGTTAAAAATACACTCAAATTTATTCCTATGAGCAGCAAAAAAAGGAATAAAAATCATAAACCGATGTGGCTTAACAAAAAGATTAAGGAACTTATGGGCAAGAAAAGGTGAGCATTTAAAAAATACAAATCTGACGGGGAAGCAGAGTCATTTCAGCACTATAAGGAATGTAACAAAATTTGCATAAAGGAAATAAGAGCGGCTAAAGTAGAAACTGAAAAACTAGTAGCAAAGGAAAGCAAAGCGAATCCCCAAAAATTCTTTAAATACATTAATAGCAAGAGATTAAAGAAGGAGAGTATAGGCCCTTTAAAAGACAAGTTGGGAGTCTTAAGCAAAAATGATAATGACATAGCGGACACACTAAATGAGTTTTTTTCAACAGTATTTACTAGAGAGGACCCAATTCAGGGACTGACACACAATCTCAATAATGAGAATATCCCACTGATAGGTACTTATTTAAGCGAGGAAGTAGTCTGTGACTGATTAAAACATTTAAAGATTAATGGGCCCGATGGTATTCAACCAAGGGTTCTAATGGAGCTTCACTCTGAACTGGCAAAACCACTATTTTGATCTTTAAGGATTCAGTTATATCAGGTATGGTTCCCAAAGACTGGCGTTTAGTGGAAGTAGTGCCTATATTCAAAAAGGGAAGAAAAGCTGAACCTGGTAATTATAGACCAGTTAGTCTTACATCTATAGTGGGGAAAGTATTGGAAGGTATTCTAAGAGATAGTATTCAAAAGTTCCTTGAAGTCAATAAGGTCATTAAAAGGAATCAACATGGGTTTATGAAGGACAGATCCTGTCAAACCAACTTACTTGGCTTTTATGAAACAGTAAGCGCAAACCTAGATCAGGGTAAAGACGTGGATGTAATCTTTTTAGACTTTGCCAAAGCGTTTGAAACTGTACCACACATGAGACTTATCTACAAGCTACAAGAATCAGGGCTAGGAAGCACAATATGCACTTGGGTCAAAAATTGGTTAGATAATAGGGAGCAGCGCGTTGTGGTTAATGGATCTTTTTCAACTTGGACTGAAGTGCTAAGTGGTGTGCCGCAAGGCTCAGTATTAGGACTGCTATTGTTCAATATTTTCATTAACGACCTAACAGAAGGTCTAGAGAGCATGGTGTCAATTTTTGCAGATGATACCAAATTGTGTAAGGCTATAAATACAGAGGAGGATGCCAAGTCTCTTCAGAACGACTTAGTTAAATTGGAAGCATGGGCAGCCAAATTGAGAATGCGCTTCAACACAGACAAGTGTAAGGTAATGCACTGTGGTAACAAGAACAAAATTTACACCTACCTACTAAATGGGGTAAAATTAGGGGATTCTGTACTGGAAAAGGACTTAGGTGTCCTCATAGATAGCAAACTAAGCAGTAGTACCCAAAGTAGGACTGCAGCAAAGAAGGCTAATAAGATATTAGCATGCATAAAACGGGGTATTGATGCTAGGGATGAGAGTATTATACTCCCGTTATATAAATCACTAGTGAGGCCACACCTTGAACACTGTGTACAATTCTGGGCACCGTACTACAAAAAGGATATCCTGGAGCTAGAAAAGGTTCAGAGGAGGGCGACCAAACTAATTAAGGGCATGGACACGATGGAATACAAGGAAAGGCTTGAAAGATTAGGCATGTTTACATTGGAAAAGCGGAGACTAAGAGGGGATATGATCAACATCTACAAATATATAAGGGGACAATACACAGAGCTTGCGCGGGACCTGTTTTTGGTTAGATCAACACAGAGGACTCGTGGACACTCGCTCAGGTTAGAGGAGAGGAGATGCCGCACAATACGGCGTAAAGGCTTTTTCACGGTATGGACAATACGTGTTTGGAATTCCCTGCCTGAGGGAGTTGTAATGGCGGAATCTGTCAACACCTTTAAGAATGGGTTAGATAAATTCCTAATGGATAAGGATATCCAGGGGTATGGTGCATAGTCATGCATTATAGTTACTATAAATAGGGATAAAATGCAATGGCTGACATCAGCATCAGTCAGAAATTTTAGTCAAATCATCATGCATAGGAGACCACAAACAGGTTGAACTCGATGGACAATTGTCTTTTTTAAACCTCAGATACTATGTTACTATGTTACTATGTTAGTGATGGGAGACTTTAACTATCCCGAGATAAACTGGAAAATCAATTCATGTGATACTGATAGGGGCAATATGTTTTTAAACACGCTAAATGATAAATACTTAGTTCAATTAATCGAGGAACCAGCTATGTACAATGCAATCTTAGACCTGGTATTAACTAACAATGGGGAATTGGTATCAAATATTGAAGTAGGAGAGCCCATAGGTAACAGCTACCACAATATGGTCACATTCAATATCAGTTTTCATAAGCAGTCCTATACTGGCTCAACTAGGACTCTAAACTTTAGCAAAGCCAACTTTGACATGATGAAGGAAGCATTAAGGGACATTGAATGGGAAATTCTGTTTCAAGGAAAAAATACTTCAGAGAAATGGGATGTATTAAAATCACTGCTAATTAATAATACTCGTAAATGTATTCACACCAGCAGCAAAAAAAGGAATAAAAATAGGAAACCAATGTGGTTTAACAAAAATATAAAGGAATTAATGGACAAAAAAAGACGAGCATTTAAAAAATACAAATCTGAGGGGGATGCAGAGTCATTTCAACACTATAAGGACTGTAACAAAATATGCAAAAAAGGAATAAGGAAAAAGTAGAAACTGAAAAACTAGTAGCAAATGAAAGCAAAGCGAATCCCCAAAAAATTTTTAAGTACATCAACAGCAAGAGACTAAAGAAGGAGAGTATAGGCCCTTTTTAAGGACAAGAGGGGAGTCTTGATCAAAAATTATAATGACATAGCAAATAAACTAAACAAGTTTTTTTCAACGGTATTTACCAGAGAGGACCAAATGCTGGGTCTAACACAAAATCTCAACAAAGATAATGTCCCACTGCTAAATGCTTATTTATGTGAGGAGGTAGTCTGTGACCGATCAAAAAAGTTAAAGATTAATAAGTCACCTAGTCCCGATGGAATTCACCCGAGGGTTCTTATGGAGCGGCATGTAGAACTAGCAAGACCTTTATTTTTGATTTTTGTGGATTCGGTTAAATCGGGTATGGGTCCCAAAGACTGGCGTATAGCGGTGGTAGTGCCGATATTTAAAAAAGGGAGCAAAGCTGAACCAGGTAATTATAGACCAGTTAGTCTTACATCTATAGTGGGGAAAGTATTGGAAGGTATTCTAAGGGACAGTATTCAAAAGTTCCTTGAAGCAAATAAGGTCATTAAAAGGAACCAACATAGATTTGTAAAGGACAGATCATGTCAGACCAACTTACTTGGCTTTTATGAAACAGTAAGTGTTAACCTGGATCAGGGTAAGGGGGTGGATATAATCTTTTTAGACTTTGCTAAAGCTTTCGACACTGTACAACACATGCGTCTTATCTACAAGCTACAAGAAATAGGGGTAGGGTGCACAATATGCACTTGGGTCAATAATTGGTTAGATAATAGGGAGCAGCGCATTGTGGTCAATGGATCATTTTCAATTTGGACTAAAGTACTAAGTGGTGTGCCACAAGGGTCTGTACTTGAACCACTTTTGTTCAACATTTTCATCAACGACCTAACAGTAGGTCTAGATAGTAAGGTATCAATTTTCGCAGACGATACCAAATTGTGTAAAGTTATAAATACGGAGGGAGATGCTGAGTCTCTTCAGAATGACTTAACTAAACTGGAAGCATAGGCAGCAAAATGGAGAACGAGATTCAACACAGACAAGTGTAAGGTAATGCACTGTGGGGGCAAGACCAAAAGTAACACCTACATACTAAATGGAGTAATATTAGGGGATTATGTACTAGAAAAAGACTTAGGGGTTCACATAGATAACAAATTAAGCTGCAGTACCCAAAGTAGGAGTGCAGCAAAGAAGGCTAATTAGATATTAGCATGCATAAAATGGGGAATTGATGCAAGGGATGAGAGTATTATACTCCCATTATATAAATCACTAGTGAGGCCACATCTTGAATTCTGTGTGCAATTTTGGGCACCATATTACAGAAAGGATATTCTGGAGCTAGAAAAGGTTCAGAGGTGGGCGACCAAACTAATCAAGGGCATGGAGATGCTGTAATATGAGAAAAGGCTTGCAAGGCTAGGCATGTTTACATTGGAAAAGAGGAGACTAAGAGGGGACATGATCAACATCTACAATTATATAAGGTGTCAATACACAGAGCTTGGGAAGGACCTGTTTTCTATAAGATCAGCACAGAGGACATGTGGTCGCTCACTTAAGTTAGAGGAGAGGAGTTTCTGCACATTGAGGCGAAAAGATTTTTTCACAGTAAGGACAATACGTGTTTGGAATGCCCTGCCTGAGAGAGTAGTAACTGCGACTCAGTCAACACTTTTAAGAATGGGTTAGATAAATTCCTATTGGATAAAGATATTCAGGGTTATGGTGCGTAGGCACGCATTATAGTTAATATAACTAGTCTTAACATAGAAATAACTAGTCCTATAATAGGACTGCATAGGAGACCACAAGTAGGTTGAACTCGATGGACAATTGTCTTTTTTCAATCTTAGTTACTATGTTACTATGTTACTATGGGGACATATCTGGCACTGTGGGGACATGTGTGTACATGGCACTATTCGGGCATATCTGACACTGTGGGGGTATATCTGGCACTGTGGGGGCATATCTGGCACTGTTGGGGCATATCTGGCACTGTGGGAAATGTGTGTACCTGGCTCTATGGGGGCATATCTGGTGCCATGGGAGCATATCTCTTTTTGGCACTGTGGTGGCATATCTGTATCTGGCACTGTGGGGACATATCTGTTTCTGACACTGTGGGGACATGTGTGTACCTGGCACTATGGGGGCATATCTGACACAGTGGGGGCATATCTGGCACTGTGGCAGCATATGTGTATCTTGCACTGTGGCAGCACATGTGTAACTGGCACTGTGGTGGCATATGTGTATCTGGCACTGTGGCGGCATATGTGTATCTGGCAGTGAATTACTGGGGGCATATGTGTATCTGGCAGTGCATTACTGGGGGCATATAAACTGGGGGCATAACTACTGTGGGCATATCTACTGGGGCATAACTACTGGGGCAGACTAATTTTTAAGTTGATAATTTTCGTATGGCCCCCAAAGGATTTTATAAATATCAAAATGGCCCTTGGTAGAAAAAAGGTTCCCCACCCCTGATTTAGAGTGATGAAATAAGAGAGGATAGGGTGAACAATTTTAGGCCAACAATGCAATTTTTCAATAGCTAGAGGTGGACACAGCCACAGATATGTTTTATCGCGGGCTCTGTGCTGGGACCAAGATATACAGTACATAACCACAGACTATTACAGTATATTTTGTAAACAAAATAAAACACCTCACTCCAGAAATGACCCAAGCAACAGTGACTTTAGCCTGGACTGTTTGTGGCACTTGTGGTACTTAATCGGAGGGGACACCATGGCGTGCACCCACAATACCTCTAACTGGTGCAAGGTTATGACAGCTCAAGACTACTCAGCATATGGTTTATATGAGTTACAAAGGGAAAAAAACTGCTACAAGTTTAAAGTGTTGTCCTGCATAGTGGCTTGATACTTAAACATCAAGTATCAGCCACAATCAAATCCTCGATCTTTCATCGGAGGAATATAGCCAGAATCAAGCACTTAGTGTGACATGTACTAAGCAGTGATAAAAGTGGAGAAGGGAGCCAGTGGAGAAGTTGCCATGGCATCCAATCAGCTGCTCTGTATACTTTTAAAGTTTGCAAATTAGAAATGTTACATCAATGCTGATTGGTTGCCTTGAGCAACTTCTCCGCTGGCTCACTTCTCCACTTTTATCACTGCTTAGTACATGCCCCCCTTAATTCTCTAAGAAGGTCTGCCTAAAGTCATATATGCATTTGTATCATCTCACCTTGTCTAGTCTACTGCAATGCCCTCTACCTTGATCTCCCAGCAAAAGAAATGCACCGCTTTCAGATGGTACAAAATGCAGCTGACAGGCTATTAACCAACCAGCCCCATTCCAGTTACATAACACATAATTTCTACTACCTTCACTGGCTACCTGTAAGATGGCGAATCACTTTCAAGATTGGCTCACTCACCTTCAAAGCCCTACATAACCAGTGTCCGAAGGAACTTGAAGCAGCTTCTGAGTCCTTACTTTCCCACTCAATTACTGCTATCCGTAGATGGAGGAACAGTATCTGAAATCTCCCTGAATTCTTCTGGGGTCAAGCCTTCAGGTCTGTGGTTCTGACCCTCTTCCCCATACAGTTTGAGACCATCCAGTCTAGAATCCTTCAAAAACAGATTTAAGACTTACCTATTTTCTCAAGCATTTCACTAATATCCATTGTTAAGCTTGTGTTGTATTTTGTGCTGTAACGGCAAATGTAAAGCACTTTGAGTCCTATTAAGAAAAAGCTCTATATAATTAAAATGATTATTATTGTTATACATACACTACAAACACACCACTCATACATTCACGAGTCTTGTAGAAGATTTCTTCATGTAACTTCAGTAGCCTTCACATCACTATACAATGTTTTAAAAAGAATGTTCTGTTGCTGCAAATGTTTAATTAATGTCAAATAAAATCATCACACAGTTATGAAATCTCTTCATGAAAAGGAGTAATTATGACTATCTCCAAGTATCTATCACATTAATTTAATTAAAGTTATTATCTTAACAATACATCTGTTTTCTTTTCTAAACATAATCTTTTTTTTCTTTTTATAGTTGAAACAATAAAGACTATATTACCAGATTTAGTGAGCTTTAGAATTATGTTTAATAATGATTTTTATACCCTTTTTTATTATTTCATTTTTTACAGTTTCAAATCAAGAATATTGGGGATTTGTCAAGTAACTTTGCTACACTTTTTGTTATAATTCTACACCAGAAGGTCAGGTATATTGTATTTCTTCATTCTGTCTCACCAAGAAAGAATTACAGACGTACTTCTCATCTGCAAGCTAATTACCTGGTGGATAAAAGCCAGTGATTTCTAGAACATGTCATTTAACAGCCTTCAGGGAGTTTGTAGCAATTCCTTTTACCCTGCATCTCCTGGAAATGGGGAAGGATAAAATATATGCCAAGCAATGTACTCCTGTTTTATTTTTAAACACACATGAATTATGTGTCACCTGTAGCTATTATATCACATTTAGAGCTTTTAAATTGAAAGTAAGACTTTACTACTATTGGCATGCAGTTGATAAGAAGCCTATCTATATTATGCCTCTATATTAAGCCTTACATGAGATGGAATATATATAAGCTACTCTGGGGATCAGGTGGATTATTATTATTATCCTTTATTCATAAAACACAAGCATATTATGCAGCACTGTAAATTGGAGGAACTGTGATACAAATATATAAGATACAATAAAACAGGAGATTAATAGGGCACGGCTCAAATGGGTTTATGATGTATGATGTGTGGGAAACAATAGTAAGAATGGGCTGTAGTTAAAATTTAGACAGTCACCACATAGACAATCAAAAGGTTAATAACAGAATGTTGATAGTCATAATGCCGGCATGGTCAAAATGTTGGAAACCAAAAGGCCGACATGGACATAAGGTTGACAGGTTCATAAGACACAGTTAAAATGTATAATAATAATAATAATTATTATTATTATTATTATTATTTCCATCCTTTATTTACATCGCGCCACAAGGGTGTCACAGCGCCTAACAAAGTACATAAACAAATAAGTAGAACAAGAAAATAGTGACTTACAATACAAGATAATGCAGGACAGGTACATAGTTTATAAGCATTGCTGCATTAGCGCTCATAACACTCCAATAAGCAGCAGAGTGTCAGAAACCAAGGTGCTGTTGTAGGGAGTATGGAGTACATGGTAATATAAGTAAAGGAAGGAAAGCACATGTCGGAAGAGGGCCATGCTCGTGAGAGCTTACATTCTAAAGGGGAAGGTCAGATAAAGCCGGGTGACACAGATGGGGTAGACAGTGAGCATAGGAAAGAGGGTTAGGATGAGAGATGGCTGGGTTTGATGAAGTGCGTCTTGAGAGCCCGTCTGAAGGTTTGTAGAGAGGTAGAGAATCTGATAGGATGAGGTAGAGAATTCCAGAGGTTGGAAACAGCACAGGCAAAACTTGGAGGCAGTAGTGGGTGAAGGTAATCAGTTGGTAGCAGAGGTGGCATTCATTTGTGGAGCAAATAGTGTGGGCGAGAATGTAAAGGGATGTAAGGTCAGAGATGTAAATGGGAGATGATTGGATGAGGGCTTTGTAAGTGAGTGCTATGCTATGCTAAGTTATATGCTATAACCAGTCTAATAGCTGGCTGCATGGAGGAAGTCGGTGCTGACAAGAAAAGCAAGGATTGTGGATTTATGTTTCAGAGTGAATGTCTGCTGCTTAAACCACACCTTGGATAATAATACACAAAATAAGAAGTTAACAGTTGTCCTGCATGGGCATTTTAATTATGTAACAAATTTCTTCGTTATGATTTAATCTTAAATTACTGATTACCACCATTGAACAGAAGAGTTTTTAACACAATAATGCTATACAAGAGCCGCAACAGTAGAAACCAACTGAGCCTACCCGGGATGCCACTTAGTGATATAATAACTCTCATGCTCTTTTAGGAACTGCTTAACCACTTGCTTGGCATGGTCGCATCAGATGCGACCATACCAGTAAGTGCTTTATCTGACCTGGTTGCACAGGAGGCGACTAGTCAGATAAACAGTGTTAGCAGCTGCTTTTTTTTTTCATGTATATTGATATTGCATTGGAGGATCAACGCTGAATGCTGTACTTGAATGATACATTACATGGATTTTGACTACACAGCTTCATAATTAGGAGGGTGATATTGAGATAATCATATCCTTAGTGCCAGTGAAGGGATCACACACCTATCTGTTTTACTATTGTCTACACGGGGTGTGAGGTAGCCCCATGAGTGTATTCATCCTACTGGCAGCTTTGGGGTTGCACAATTATTTATTATTATTATTATTATTATTATGATTATGCTTTATTTATATGGTGCCAAAAGGGTTCCGCAGCGCCCTATTACAAAGTACATAAACAAATAATCATAACAGGAAAACAGTGACTTACAGTTGAAGACAATATAGGACAAGTACAGGGTAACTAAACAAAGCTACATCAGCAGATGACACTGAAATAAGTATCAGGGTGGCCGAAAACAACAGGGTTTGGGGCAGTTGAGGATTAATAAAGTAAGAAAAGGATAAGCATATGAGGGAAGAGGGCCCTACTCGTGAGAGCTTACATTCTAAAGGGGAGGGGCAGACAGATACAGATGGGGTAGGCCGTGCGTGGAACAGAGGGTTAGGATGAGATTTTGCTGGGTTTGGTAAAGAAGTGGGTCTTAAGAGCCCATTTGAAGTTCTGTAGAGAGGTGGAGAGTCTGAGGGGGAGAGGAAGAGAATTCCAGAGTTAGGGACCAGCATGTGAAAAATCTTGGAGATAGGAGTGGGAGGAAGTAATCAGTAGGCAGGAGAGTTGGCATGCATTAGCAGAGTGAAGAGGACAGGTGGGAGTGTAAAGGGAGATAAGGTCAGAGATGTAAGTGGGAGAGGAGTGGGTGAGTGCTTTGTAAGTGAGTGTGAGAAGTTTGAATTGGATTCTGAATGGGAAGAGAAGCTAGTGAAGAGCTTGTAGGAGAGGGGAGGTAGACATAGTGCTTTTGGTGAGGAAGATGAGATGGACTGCAGCATTGAGGATAGATTGGAGTGGAGAGAGGTAATTGTCAGGGATAGTCCAGTCTGGGAATAATAAGTGAATAGATAATGGTCTTAGTGACATCCTCGGTGAGAATGGGTCTAATCTTGGAAATATTTTTTAGATGGAAATTATAGGTTTGTGAGAGGTGCTGAATGTGTGGTTTGAAGGAGAGGGAGGAGTCAAGGATTAAGCAAAGACATTGTACTTGGGGGCTAGAAGAGATAGTCATGCCATCAATAGATAATGAGATTGTGGGAGGTGAGGTTGTGCGTGAGGGAGGGAAGATGATCAGCTCAGTCTTGGACATGTTAGACATGTTGAGTTTAAGAAAGTGCTTGGACATCCAAGAAGAGCTAGCAGAGAGGCAGTTGGAGGTACGAGTGAGGAGAGCCGGGAAAAGGTCAGGGGAGGATAGGTAGATTTGAGTGTCACTGGCATAGAGGTTATATTGGAAGTAAAAAGAGCTAATGAGTTCACCTAAAGAGGACAAATAGAGTGAGAAAAGGAGAGGACCAAGAACAGAACCATGGGGGACACCAACAGTCATTGGAAGTGGGGGGAGGTAGCATCATGAGAGTAGACAGAGAATGAACAATCAGAGAGGTAGGAGGACAGTAAGGAGAGGGCAGTATCATGCAGACCAAGAGAGTGAAGGATTTGCAAAAGGAGAGGGTGGTCCACAGTGTCAAAAGCAGCAGAGAATTCAAGAAGAATAAGCAGAGAGTAGTGGCCCTTATATTTAGCTGCATGGAGGTCATTGCAGACTTTTGTGAGGGCAGTTTCAGTGGAGAAGAGAGAATGGAAACCAGACTGGAATGGGTCAAGCAGTGAGTGGGAGGAATGAAAGGCAGTGAGGCAGTTAAAGACAATACACTTAAAGAGTGTGGAGGTAAAAGGGAGGATAGAGATGGGTCGGTAGTTGCATGCAGTGTTTGGATCAAGGGTAGGTTTTTTAAGAATAGGGGAGACAAGAGCATGCTTGAAGGCAGAGGGGACAGTGCCTGATGAGAGGGAGAGATTGAGAAGGTGGGCAAGGTGGGAAAAGGCAGAAGGGAACAGATAGCGGAGGTAATAGGAGGGATAGGGTCAAGTGTGGAGGTGGTGCTGGGGGGTGAGAAATGGATGAGGGCCATGACTTCCTCACCAGATACATGAGAGAAAGATGTCAGAGTTGGTGAGAGGGAATGGAAGGGGTGGAAAGGGATGGGTGGTGGCTGGTTGCTGACGGTCTGGTGGGATGTGATATCCTGACATATGGAGTCAATCTTGGATGTGAAATAAGTGGCAAAGTCAAGAGCAGACAATGAGGAGGGGAAATGAGGTGGTTGTGGGCAGAGGAGGGAGTTGACAGTGGAAAAGAGGCACCAGGGGTTGGAAGACTGGGAGGAGATGAGAATTTTTTAAGTATGATTGTTTAGCGAGGGAAAGGGCAGCACTGAAGGACGAGAGCATAAGTTTGAAATGGAGGAAGTCTGCCTTAGAGCATGATTTCCACCACTGTTGCTTAGCAGTACGTGAGCATATTTGAAGATATCTGGTGCATTTGGTGTTCCAGGGTTGAGGTGTTGATCTTCGAGGGTGAATAGGGGTTGGTGCAGCGACAGAGTAAAGATCAGAAGTAAGAGATGGGGATGTGGCTCATTCAGAGAGAGAGAATAGGATAAAGAGGTGAGTCGAACAAGGAGGATAGGGATGAGGTGTCAATAGCCTCATTGTTTTGCTTAGTGATGGTAGCCTAATGATGGAGAGATGGGGAAGCAGAGATAGATAAGTTGAAAGAGAGCAGGTGGTGGTCAGAGAGGGGAAAAGGGAAGATGGAGAAATCAGAAATATTGCAATGGTGAGTGAAAACCTGATCCAGTGAGCTCCTGTCCCCATAGGAGGGAGAGGAGGGCCATTGGGAGAGACCAAGAGAAAAGGTGAGGTTAATGAGTTTAGAGGCAGGTGAATTTGTGGGGTTCTCAATAGGGATGTTGAAATCACCTAGGATAATGGGGGGAATGTCAGAAGAGAGGAAGCCAGGAAGCAAAGTTGTCGAGGAATTTGGAGTAAATGCCGGGGGGATGGGAAATGACAGCAACTCGAAGATTAGTAGGTTGGTAGAGGCGTACAGCATGGACCTCAAATGTAGAGAATGTAAGGGATGGTTCTGGAGGTATCAGTTGGTATGTGTAGCAAGAGGGTAAGAGGACCCCAACACAAACACCATGACAACCCCCATACCGGGGTGTGTGTGAAAATGTGAGGCCCCCAGCAGACAGCGCAGCAGGAGAAGTAGTATCAGAGAGGATAATCCAGGTTTCAGTAATGGCTAGGAGATGCAGGGAGTTGGAAATTAAAAGATCCTGAGTGGGGACCAGTGTGTTGCAAACAGATCTGGCATTCTAGAGGGCATAGGATAGGGGGTAGGAGTTTGTAGGAGAAATGTGAATTAGATAATCAGGGTTGCTGTAGCAATGAGGTGAAATGAATTTGGAAGGAATGGATATAGAGGGTGTAGTGAAGGTGCTGTTTCTTGGCTAGGAAGGGAAACTGCAGGAGCGCTGCATTGAGGGATTGCAGTATGATAGTGGAGGAGGAGAGGTGAGGTGACTGGCAGAGGATGTAGAGAGCAGGGTTGAGTGGTGGGGTAGAGTGTCTGTGAAGGGGCAGAAGTGAATTGCAATTGGAAACAAGAGGAGGGGAAGGGAGGCAGAGGGGAAGATGGAAGACAGAGGAGAGAGGATGAGATGTAGGAGAGAAGGATAGAGGTGGTACCAGGGGGCAAAATAAAGGATTAGGTAGACAAGGAGTATTGGGAGAAGTTGCCAGCTTGGCCATAGTGTGGATTGGGTAAATAGTGGTTGTAAAATGAGAATAAGAGGAGTGGTGGCTGAATGAGAGTGCAGTGGAATTGCAGAAATGTAGACGATTTGCAAGTATTTAAAATGTGTTTAATGTACACAGGTTAACAGTAAGGCAAATGTTTTGTTGATGTAAGATGGAAAATTACACAGTGGGGTATATTTACTAAAATTCGTATTTTTCAGAATGAGGTTAAAGTTCAAACACGAATGACATCGCAAGTGTAAATTTGCAACTTTTTGAATTTATTACGACTAATTTACTAAGGTGTCGTATTCTGCATTTTCTTGTTTTCCGATGTCGATGTCATTCGTATTTTTTGGCAGTGTTTTACGGGAGTGAATAGTAAAACACTGCTGACATTAACACAATGAATCTCGGCCGGATCTGTGAGATCCGTGCAGGGCTTCATTGTGCACCTTTCATATAAAAAATAACATTGTTACAAATCATTAAAAAAAAATGCGTGGGGTCCCCCCCCCCTTAGCTAAACCAGCCTCGGGCTCTTTGAGCCGGTCCTGGTTGACAAAATATGGGAAAAAAAATGTCAGGGGTTCCCCCATATTTAATCAACCAGCACCGGGCTCTGCGCCTGGTCCTGGTTCCAAAAATACAGGGGACAAAAAGCGTAGGGGTCCCCCGTATTTTTGAAACCAACACCGGGCTCCACTAGCCAGGTACATAATGCCACAGCCGGGGGACACTTTTATCTAGGTCCCTGCGGCACTGGCATTACATACCCAACTAGTCACCCTTGGCCGGGGTACCCTGGAGGAGTGGGAACCCCTTAAATCAAGGCCCCCCCCCTCCAGCCACCCAAGGGCCAGGGGTGAAGCCCGAGGCTGTCCCCCCCAACCAAGGGCGGCGGATGGGGGGCTGATAGCCTTTTGAAAAAAAATGTGAATATTGTTTTTAGTAGCAGTACTACAAGTCCCAGCAAGCCTTCCCCGCAAGCTGGTACTTGGAGAACCACAAGTACCAGCATGCGGTGGAAAACCGGGCCCGCTGGTACCTGTAGTACTACTACTAAAAAAATACCCCCCAAAAAACAGGACACACACACCGTGACAGTATAAGTTTATTACATACATGCACACCTCCAAACATACATACTTACCTATGTTCACATGAGGCTCGGTCCTCTTCTCCATGTAGAATCCTTGGGGGACCTGTGAAAAAAATTATACTCACATAATCCAGTGTACCTTCTGTTCTTTGTATAATCCACGTACTTGGCAAAACAAAAAAACGGAAACCCGACCACGCACTGAAAGGGGTCCCATGTTTACACATGGGACCCCTTTCCCCGACTGCCAGGACCCCCCCTGACTCCTGTCAAAGAGGGTCCCTTCAGCCAATCAGGGAGCGCCACGTCGTGGCACTCTCCTGATTGGCTGTGTGATCCTGTAGTGTCTGTCAGGCTGCACACGGCAGAGACACAATGTAGCGCCTATGCGCTCCATTGTATCCAATGGTGGGAACTTTGCGGTCAGCGGTGAGGTTACTTTCGGTCAACCGCTGACCGCAAAGTTCCCACCATTGGATACAATGGAGCGCATAGGCACTACATTGTATCTCTGCCGTGTGCAGCCTCACAGACACTACAGGAGCACACAGCCAATCAGGAGAGTGCCACGATGTGCCGCTCCCTGATTGGCTGAAGGGACCCTCTTTGACAGGAGTCAGGGGGGTCCTGGCAGTCGGGGAAAGGGGTCCCATGTGTAAACATGGGACCCCTTTCAGTGCGTGGTCGGGTTTCCATTTTTTTGTTTTGCCAAGTACGTGGATTATACAAAGAACAGAAGGTACACTGGATTATGTGAGTATAATTTTTTTCACAGGTACCCCTAGGATTCTACATGGAGAAGAGGACCGAGCCTCGTGTGAACATAGGTAAGTATGTATGTTTGGAGGTGTGCATGTATGTAATAAACTTATACTGTCACGATGTGTGTGTCCTGTTTTTTGGGGGGTATATTTTTAGTAGTAGTACTACAGGTACCAGCGGGCCCGGTTTTCCACCGCATGCTGGTACTTGTGGTTCTCCAAGTACCAGCTTGCGGGGGAGGCTTGCTGGGACTTGTAATACTGCTACTAAAAACAATATTCAAATTTTTTTCAAAAGGCTATCAGCCCCCCATCCGCCGCCCTTGGATGGGGGGGGGGGCGGCCTTGGGCTTCACCCCTGGCCCTTGGGAGGCTGGAGGGGGGACCCCTAGATTTAAGGGGTTCCCACTCCTCCAGGGTACCACGGCCATGGGTGACTAGTAGAGATGAGCGGGTTCGGTTCCTCGGAATCCGAACCCCCCCGAACTTCAGCCTTTTTACACGGGTCCAAGGCAGACTCGGATCTTCCCGCCTTGCTCGGCTAACCCGAGCGCGCCCGAACGTCATCATCCCGCTGTCGGATTCTATATAAGGAGCCACGCGTCGCCGCCATTTTCACACGTGCATTGAGATTGATAGGGAGAGGACGTGGCTGGCGTCCTCTCTGTTTAGATAGAGAGTGAGACACTTGATTTACTAGTAATTTAATTTTAGTAATTTTGGGGAGCATTAGGAGTACTCAGAGAGTGCAGAGTTTTGCTGATAGTTATACTAGTGACCAATAGTTTTATTTATTATTTAAAATCCGTTCTCTGCCTGAAAAAAAACGATACACAGTCACATACCATATCTGTGCTCAGCCTCAGTGTGCTGCATGATAATATAATCTATGTATATCTGACTGTGCTGAGTGCTCACTGCTCACACAGCTTAATTGTGGGGGAGACTGGGGAGCAGTTATAGCAGGAGTACATAACAGTGCACACTTTTGCTGCCAGTGTGACTGACCAGTGACCACCAGTATATTGTCTGCCTGAAAAAGTTAAACACTCGTGTGGTGTTTTTTTTTTTTTAATTCTATAAACGCATTCTGCTGACAGACAGTGTCCAGCAGGTCCGTCATTCATTATATTATAATATATACCTGCAGTAGTGATATATAATATATATATTTTTTATATCATTATCATCCAGTCTATACTAGCAGACGCAGTACGGTAGTCCACGGCTGTAGCTACCTCTGTGTCGGCAGTGCTCGTCCATAATTGTATACCTACCTGTGGTGGTTTTTTTTTTCTATCTTCTTCATACTAGTAGTTTAGGAGTGTGCTGCTGACAGTGTCCAGCAGGTCCGTCATTATATAATATATACCTGTCCTGCAGTAGTGATATATATGTATTTTTTATATCATTATCATCCAGTCTATACTAGCAGACGCAGTACGGTAGTCCACGGCTGTAGCTACCTCTGTGTCGGCAGTGCTCGTCCATAATTGTATACCTACCTGTGGTGGGGTTTTTTTTTCTATCTTCTTCATACTAGTAGTTTAGGAATCTGCTGCTGACAGTGTCCAGCAGGTCCGTCATTATATAATATATACCTGTCCTGCAGTAGTGATATATATATATTTTTTATATCATTATCATCCAGTCTATACTAGCAGACGCAGTACGGTAGTCCACGGCTGTAGCTACCTCTGTGTCGGCAGTGCTCGTCCATAATTGTATACCTACCTGTGGTGGGGTTTTTTTTTCTATCTTCTTCATACTAGTAGTTTAGGAGTCTGCTGCTGACAGTGTCCAGCAGGTCCGTCATTATATAATATATACCTGTCCTGCAGTAGTGATATATATATTTTTTTTATATCATTATCATCCAGTCTATACTAGCAGACGCAGTACGGTAGTCCACGGCTGTAGCTACCTCTGTGTTGGCAGTGCTCGTCCATAATTGTATACCTACCTGTGGTGGGTTTTTTTTTTCTATCTTCTTCATACTAGTAGTTTAGGAGTCTGCTGCTGACAGTGTCCAGCAGGTCCGTCATTATATAATATATACCTGTCCTGCAGTAGTGATATATATATATTTTTTATATCATTATCATCCAGTCTATACTAGCAGACGCAGTACGGTAGTCCACGGCTGTAGCTACCTCTGTGTCGGCAGTGCTCGTCCATAATTGTATACCTACCTGTGGTGGTTTTTTTTTTTTCTATCTTCTTCATACTAGTAGTTTAGGAGTCTGCTGCTGACAGTGTCCAGCAGGTCCGTCATTATATAATATATACCTGTCCTGCAGTAGTGATATATATATATTTTTTATATCATTATCATCCAGTCTATACTAGCAGACACAGTACGGTAGTCCACGGCTGTAGCTACCTCTGTGTCGGCAGTGCTCGTCCATAATTGTATACCTACCTGTGGTGGTTTTTTTTTTCTATCTTCTTCATACTAGTAGTTTAGGAGTCTGCTGCTGACAGTGTCCAGCAGGTCCGTCATTATATAATATATACCTGTCCTGCAGTAGTGATATATATATATTTTTTATATCATTATCATCCAGTCTATACTAGCAGACGCAGTACGGTAGTCCACGGCTGTAGCTACCTCTGTGTCGGCAGTGCTCGTCCATAATTGTATACCTACCTGTGGTGGTTTTTTTTTTCTATCTTCTTCATACTAGTAGTTTAGGAGTCTGCTGCTGACAGTGTCCAGCAGGTCCGTCATTATATAATATATACCTGTCCTGCAGTAGTGATATATATATATATTTTTTATATCATTATCATCCAGTCTATACTAGCAATCGCAGTACGGTAGTCCACGGCTGTAGCTACCTCTGTGTCGGCAGTCACTCGTCATCCATAAGTATACTAGTATCCATCCATCTCCATTGTTTACCTGAGGTGCCTTTTAGTTGTGCCTATTAAAATATGGAGAACAAAAATGTTGAGGTTCCAAAAATAGGGAAAGATCAAGATCGACTTCCACCTCGTGCTGAAGCTGCTGCCACTAGTCATGGCCGAGACGATGAAATGCCATCAACGTCGTCTGCCAAGGCCGATGCCCAATGTCATAGTACAAAGCATGTGAAATCCAAAACACCAATATCAGTAAAAAAAGGACTCAAAAATCTAAAATAAAATCGTCGGAGGAGAAGCGTAAACTTGCCAATATGCCATTTACCACACGGAGTGGCAAGGAACGGCTGAGGCCCTGGCCTATGTTCATGGCTAGTGGTTCAGCTTCACATGAGGATGGAAGCACTCAGCCTCTCGCTAGAAAAATGAAAAGACTTAAGCTGGCAAAAGCACAGCAAAGAACTGTGCGTTCTTCGAAATCACAAATCCACAAGGAGAGTCCAATTGTGTCGGTTGCGATGCCTGACCTTCCCAACACTGGACGTGAAGAGCATGCGCCTTCCACCATTTGCACGCCCCCTGCAAGTGCTGGAAGGAGCACCCGCAGTCCAGTTCCTGATAGTCAGATTGAAGATGTCAGTGTTGAAGTACACCAGGATGAGGAGGATATGGGTGTTGCTGGCGCTGGGGAGGAAATTGACCAGGAGGATTCTGATGGTGAGGTGGTTTGTTTAAGTCAGGCACCCGGGGAGACACCTGTTGTCCGTGGGAGGAATATGGCCATTGACATGCCTGGTGAAAATACCAAAAAAATCAGCTCTTCGGTGTGGAAGTATTTCAACAGAAATGCGGACAACATTTGTCAAGCCGTGTGTTGCCTTTGTCAAGCTGTAATAAGTAGGGGTAAGGACATTAACCACCTCAGAACATCCTCCCTTATACGTCACCTGCAGCGCATTCATCATAAGTCAGTGACAAGTTCAAAAACTTTGGGCGACAGCGGAAGCAGTCCACTGACCAGTAAATCCCTTCCTCTTGTAACCAAGCTCACGCAAACCACCCCACCAACTCCCTCAGTGTCAATTTCCTCCTTCCCCAGGAATGCCAATAGTCCTGCAGGCCATGTCACTGGCAATTCTGACGAGTCCTCTCCTGCCTGGGATTCCTCCGATGCATCCTTGCGTGTAATGCCTACTGCTGCTGGCGCTGCTGTTGTTGCTGCTGGGAGTCGATGGTCATCCCAGAGGGGAAGTCGCAAGACCAATTTTACTACTTCCACCAAGCAATTGACTGTCCAACAGTCCTTTGCGAGGAAGATGAAATATCACAGCAGTCATCCTGCTGCAAAGCGGATAACTGAGGCCTTGGCATCCTGGGCGGTGAGAACCGTGGTTCCGGTATCCATCATTACTGCAGAGCCAACTATAGACTTGTTTGAGGTACTGTGTCCCCGGTACCAAATACCATCTAGGTTCCATTTCTCTAGGCAGGCGATACCGAAAATGTACACAGACCTCAGAAAAAGACTCACCAGTGTCCTAAAAAATGCAGTTGTACCCAATGTACACTTAACCACGGACATGTGAACAAGTGGAGCAGGGCAGACTCAGGACTATATGACTGTGACAGCCCACTGGGTAGATGTATGGACTCCCGCCGCAAGAACAGCAGCGGCGGCACCAGTAGCAGCATCTCGCAAACGCCAACTCTTTCCTAGGCAGGCTACGCTTTGTATCACCGCTTTCCAGAATACGCACACAGCTAAAAACCTCTTACGGCAACTGAGGAAGATCATCGCAGAATGGCTTACCCCAATTGGACTCTCCTGTGGATTTGTGGCATCGGACAATGCCAGCAATATTGTGTGTGCATTAAATATGGGCAAATTCCAGCACGTCCCATGTTTTGCACATACCTTGAATTTGGTGGTGCAGAATTATTTAAAAAACGAGAGGGGCGTGCAAGAGATGCTGTCGGTGGCCAGAAGAATTGCGGGACACTTTCGGCGTACAGGCACCACGTACAGAAGACTGGAGCACCACCAAAAACGCCTGAACCTGCCCTGCCATCATCTGAAGCAAGAAGTGGTAACGAGGTGGAATTCAACCCTCTATATGCTTCAGAGGTTGGAGGAGCAGCTAAAGGCCATTCAAGCCTATACAACTGAGCACGATATAGGAGGTGGAATGCACCTGTCTCAAGCGCAGTGGAGAATGATTTCAACGTTGTGCAAGGTTCTGCAACCTTTTGAACTTGCCACACGTGAAGTCAGTTCAGACACTGCCAGCCTGAGTCAGGTCATTCCCCTCTTCAGGCTTTTGCAGAAGAAGCTGGAGACATTGAAGGAGGAGCTAACACAGAGCGATTCCGCTAGGCATGTGGGACTTGGGGATGGAGCCCTTAATTCGCTTAACAAGGATTCACGGGTGGTCAATCTGTTGAAATCAGAGCACTACATTTTGGCCACCGTGCTCGATCCTAGATTTAAAACCTACCTTGTATCTCTCTTTCCGGCAGACACAAGTCTGCAGGGGTTCAAAGAACTGCTGGTGAGAAAATTGTCAAGTCAAGCGGAACGCGACCTGTCAACATCTCCTCCTTCACATTCTCCCGCAACTGGGGGTGCGAGGAAAAGGCTCAGAATTCCGAGCCCACCAGCTGGCGGTGATGCAGGGCAGTCTGGAGCGACTGCTGATGCTGACATCTGGTCCGGACTGAAGGACCTGCCAACGATTACGGACATGTCGTCTACTGTCACTGCATATGATTCTCTCACCATTGAAAGAAGGGTGGAGGATTATATGAGTGACCGCATCCAAGTAGGCACGTCAGACAGTCCGTACGTATACTGGCAGGAAAAAGAGGCAATTTGGAGGCCCTTGCACAAACTGGCTTTATTCTACCTAAGTTGCCCTCCCACAAGTGTGTACTCCGAAAGAGTGTTTAGTGCCGCCGCTCACCTTGTCAGCAATCGGCGTACGAGGTTACTTCCAGAAAATGTGGAGAAGATGATGTTCATTAAAATGAATTATAATCAATTCCTCCATGGAGACATTCACCAGCAGCAATTGCCTCCACAAAGTACACTGGGAGCTGTGATGGTGGATTCCAGTGGGGACGAATTGATAATCTGTGAGGAGGGGGATGTACACGGTGATGAAACGGAGGATGATGATGAGGTGGACATCTTGCCTCTGTAGAGCCAGTTTGTGCAAGGAGAGATTAATTGCTTCTTTTTTGGTGGGGGTCCAAACCAACCCGTCATTTCAGTCACAGTCATGTGGCAGACCATGTCACTGAAATGATGGGTTGGTTAAAGTGTGCATGTCCTGTTTATACAACATAAGGGTGGGTGGGAGGGCCCAAGGACAATTCCATCTTGCACCTCTTTTTTCTTTCATTTTTCTTTGCGTCATGTGCTGTTTGGGGAGTGTTTTTTGGAAGGGCCAGCCTGCGTGACACTGCAGTGCCACTCCTAGATGGGCCAGGTGTTTGTGTCGGCCACTAGGGTCACTTAGCTTACTCACACAGCTACCTCATTGCGCCTCTTTTTTTCTTTGCGTCATGTGCTGTTTGGGGAGTGTTTTTTGGAAGGGCCAGCCTGCGTGACACTGCAGTGCCACTCCTTGATGGGCCAGGTGTTTGTGTCGGCCACTAGGGTCGCTGAGCTTAGTCATCCAGCGACCTCGGTGCAAATTTTAGGACTAAAAATAATATTGTGAGGTGTGAGGTGTTCAGAATAGACTGAAAATGAGTGGAAATTATGGTTATTGAGGTTAATAATACTTTGGGATCAAAATGACCCCCAAATTCTATGATTTAAGCTGTTTTTTAGGGTTTTTTGAAAAAAACACCCGAATCCAAAACACACCCGAATCCGACAAAAAAAATTCGGTGAGGTTTTGCCAAAACGCGTTCGAACCCAAAACACGGCCGCGGAACCGAACCCAAAACCAAAACACAAAACCCGAAAAATTTCCGGTGCACATCTCTAGTGACTAGTTGGGTATGTAATGCCAGGGCCGCAGGGACCTAGATAAAAGTGTCCCCCGGCTGTGGCATTATGTACCTGGCTAGTGGAGCCCGGTGCTGGTTTAAAAAATATGGGGGACCCCTACGCTTTTTGTCCCCCGTATTTTTGGAACCAGGACCAGGCGCAGAGCCCGGTGCTGGTTGATTAAATATGGGGGAACCCCTGACATTTTTTTCCCCATATTTTTTCAAACAGGTCCGGCTCAAAGAGCCCGAGGCTGGTTTTGCTTAGGAGGGGGGACCCCACGCATTTTTTTCCAGAAAATTTAACACTTTCCCACCCCTTCCCACTGATAAACATGCACGCATCTCATGGATCCGTGCATGCCTATCAGAACACAGTAAAAAAAAGCAGGTCTGTTTTAAATTTGCTTTTTTTTACGATTTGTATTTTTTCACGGCAGTGTTTGGCTATTGCCGGCAGTGTTCGTGAAATACACTTTTTAGTAAATTACCGAGTTGTATCAAAAAACAGTCGTATTTGACCGATGGTGTATTCATTCGTATTTTTTTCTTTGACTTCCAAAAAAATACGAATGCCCTCATCACTACCGAGATTTGAGTTTAGTAAATTCCCGAGATGACACTTTGAAGAAAAAACACCATCTCGGTCAAAATCGGGACCTTAGTAAATATACCCCAGTGTTTGTTATGCAAACAGCAAGCCGATGTTCCTTCAATTACTATGCTTTTCAGTTCAAAATTTATTTTTCAGGTAGGGCAGGGTCAGAGTAAACATTGCATTACAGGTGATTTTTGCAGAAAGTGATTGTATAGTTTCCTATATAGTTTACCCATATTTTACTCTTATTACCTTTTTATTTTTTGACTGCAGGTTTAACTATGTCAACATGTTAACATTTCAAATGATTTTCGATATTTTGAATTGTTTTAAAATGTTGACATGCAAATATAGACATAGTAACATAGTAACTAATGTTGAAAAAAGACAATTGACTATCAAGTTCAACCTATTTGTGGTCTCCTATGCAGTCCTATTATAGGACTAGTTATTTTTATGTTAGGACTAGTTATATTAACTATAGTGCGTGACTACGCACCATAACCCTGAATATCTTTATCTAATAGGAATTTATTTAACCCATTATTAAAGGTGTTGACTGAGTCCGCTGTTACCACTCTCCCAGGCAGGGAATTCAAAACATGTGTTGTCCTTACTGAGAAAAAATCTTTTTGCCTCAATGTGCGGAAACTCCTCTCCTCTAACCTAAGTGAGTGACCACGTGCCCTCAGTGCTGATCTTATAGAAAACAGGTCCCTCCCAAGCTCTTTGTATTGACCGCTTATATATTTGTAGATGTTGATCATGTCCCCTCTTAGTCTCCTCTTTTCCAATGTAAACATGCCTAGCCTTGCAAGCCATTCCTCGTATTCCAGCATCTCCATGCCCTTGATTAGTTTGGTTGCCCGCCTCTGAACCTTTTCTAGCTCCAGGATATCCTTTTTGTAATATGGTGCCCAAAATTGCACACAGAATTCAAGATGTGGCCTCACTAGTGATTTTTATATAATGGGAGTATAATACTCTCGTCCCTTGCATCAATTCCCCATTTTATGCATGCTAATATCTTATTAGCCTTCTTTGCTGCACTCCTACTTTGGGTACTGCTGCTTAATTTGTTATCTATGTGAACCCCTAAGTCTTTTTCCAGTACAGAATCCCCTAATATTACCCCATTTAGTATGCAGGTGTTATTTTTGGTCTTGCCCCCACAGTGCATTACCTTACACTTGTCTGTGTTGAATTTCATTCTCCATTTTGCTGCCCATGCTTCCAGTTTAGTTAAGTCATTCTGAAGAGCATCCACCTCCATATTTATAAACTTACACAATTTGGTGTTGTCTGCGAAAATCTACACCATGCTCTCTAGACCTACTGTTAGGTCGTTGATGAAAATGTTGAGTAAAAGTGGTCCAAGTACAGGCCCTTGTGGCACACCACTTAGTACTTTAGTCCAGTTTGAAAATGATCAATTGACCACAACGCGCTGCTCCATATTATATAACCAATTACTAACCCAAGTGCATATTGTGCTCCCTAGCCCTATTTCTTGTAGCTTATAGATAAGACGCATGTGTCGTACAGTATCGAAAGCTTTGGCAAAGTCTAAAAATATCACATCCACCTCCTTACCCTGATCAAGGTTCACACTTACTGTTTCATATAAGCCAAGTAAGTTGGTTTGACATGATCTGTCCTTCACAAATCCATGTTGGTTCCTTTTAATGACCTTCTTTGCTTCAAGGAACTTTTGAATACTGTCCTTTAGAATACATTCCAATACTTTCCCCACTATAGATGTAAGACTAACTGGTCTATAATTACCTGGTTCAGCTTTGCTCTCCTTTTTGAATATTGGCACTACCTCCGCTAGACGCCAGTCTTTGGTAATCATAACCGATTTAACCGAATACATGAAGATCAAAAATAAAGGTCTTGCTAGTTCAGCGTGCAGCTCCATAAGAACTCTCGGATAAATTCCATCTGGACCAGGTGACTTATTAATCTTAAACTTTTTTAATCGGACACAGACTAACTCCTCACATAAGCAGCAGTGGGACATTACCTTTGTTGAGATTTTGTGTTAGACTCAGCATTTGGTCCTCTCTGGTAAACACCATTGAAAAAAACTTGTTTAGTTTGTTTGCTTATGTCATTATCATTTTTGATTAAGACTCCTCTCTTTAAAGGGCCTATACTCTCCTTCTTAATCTCTTGCTGTTGATGTACTTAAAAAATAATTTGGGATTCGCTTTGCTTTCATTTGCTACTAGTTTTTCAGTTTCTACTTTTTCCTTATTCCTTTTTTGCATATTTTGTTACAGTCTTTATAGTGCTGGAATGACTCCGCAACCCCCTCAGATTTGTATTTTTTAAATGCTCGTCTTTTTTTTGTCCATTAATTCCATTATGTTTTTGTTAAACCACATTGGTTTGGCGTTTTTATTCCTTTTTCTGCTGCTGGTGGGAATAAATTTACGAGTATTATTAATTAGCAGTGATTTTAATACATCCCATTTCTCTGTAGTATTTTTCCTTGAAACAGAATTTCCCATTCAATGTCCCTTAACGCTAACTTCATCATGTCAAAGTTGGCTTTGCTAAAGTTTAGATTCCTAGTTGAGCCAGTATAGGACTCCTTACGAAAACTGATATTGAATGTGACCATATTGTGGTAGCTGTTACCTATGGGATCTCCTACTTCAATATTTGATACCAATTCCCCATTGTTAGTTAATATCAGGTCTAAGATTGCATTGTACCTAGTTGGTTCCTCGATTAATTGAACTAAGTAATTATCATTTAGCGTGTTTAAAAACATATTGCCCCTAGCAGTATCACATGAATTGATTTTCCAGTTTATCTTGGGATAGTTAAAGTCTCCCATCACTACTATGTCTCCTACTCCTGTTGCTCTTTCAATTTGATTCAGTAACAATTTCTCGTCAGACATATTAATACCAGGTGGCCTGTAGCATAACCCCAATAATAACTTATTTATTCCTTTACCCCTGCATGCAATTTCTACCCATAACATCTCAATGGTATTTACAATCCCTTCTTGAATATCTTCCCGTATAACAGGTTTTAGAAATGGCTTTACGTAAAGACATACCCCTCCACCCTGTTTATTTAGACTGTCTCTCCTGTACAGTATGTAACCCTCTAGATTGACTGTCCAATCGTGAGATTCGTCCCACCACGTTTCAGTAATGCCTATAATATCATATTCCTTGCTTGCTGCGAAGATTTCTAGTTCCCCCTTTTTACCTGTAAGGCTTCTAGCATTTACATACATACAATTGACATGCTTTGCTGTATTTTTAATGTCAACATTTTGGAGAATAATAATAATTATTATTCATGGGGTGATTCTCTTTAAATCTAATGCTTTATGGAAAGTTTTCTTTGGATCTGAGATTTATCCGAAGAAAGTACTCAGCAGATCATCTACCTATACAGCAAATTCATCAAACATAACTTTATAGGTGAATTATCTTCCCCAGAATTTCTTAAAGTAAAACAAGCACTATAGACTTATGTGGCTGATTGTTAGTAATAATCAGTATTATCTTGATAAATGCTGTAATTTTTTATATTACATAATTTATTTCTGGATTTTCACAACTGATAAGAGAATGAACACTTTCTCTTTGTAAAGTCTATCACTGGTGTAAGAATGAAGGCCCTCATTCCGAGTTGATCGGTCGCAAGGCGAATTTAGCAGAGTTACACACGCTAAGCCTACGCCTACTGGGAGTGTATCTTAGCTTCTTAAAATTGCGACCGATGTATTCGCAATATTGCGATTACAAACTACTTTGCAGTTTCTGAGTAACTTCAACCTTACTCTGCCTGTGCGATCAGTTCAGTGCTTGTCGTTCCTGGTTTGACGTCACAAACACACCCAGCGTTCGCTCAGACACTCCCCCGTTTCTCCAGCCACTCCTGCGTTTTTTCCGGAAACGGTAGCGTTTTCATCCACACGCCCATAAAACGCCGTGTTTCCGCCCAGTAACACCCATTTCCTGTCAATCACATTACGATCGCCGGAGCGATGAAAAAGCCGTGAGTAAAAATACTATCTTCATTGTTAAATTACTTGGCGCAGTCGCAGTGCGAATATTGCGCATGCGTACTAAGCGGATTTTCATTGCGATGCGATGAAAAATACCGACCAATCAACTCGGAATGAGGGCCGAAATTCCTCAATTAAACTACAGTACTGTGCAAGAGGGCTAAAAGTTAATGCACGGCCAGTTTGTAAAATCAAGTTGTACTTCGCTTTAACAATTGGAAATGGTAGATAATCCTATTAGTAATCTTGTAACTTCAACAATAAAGGGATACAATCCTTATAAAAACAATAACTTACATTGTTTATAAATATTTTTTTCAACGTTAAACACTGACACATTATATATACAACTGATACAATAATACAATAAATTGTCACATCCCAGCATACAGTATGTAAAAACAGATTATATCATCTTCAAAAAATTATAATATACACTGCTCAAAAAAATAAAGGGAACACTAAAATAACACATCCTAGATCTGAATGAATGAAATATTCTTATTAAATACTTTGTTCTTTACATAGTTGAATTTGCTGACAACAAAATCACACCAAAATTATCAATGGAAATCAAATTTATTAACCCATGGAGGTCTGGATTTGGAGTCACACTCAAAATTAAAGTGGAAAAACACACTACAGGCTGATCCAACTTTGATGTAATGTCCTTAAAACAAGTCAAAATGAGGCTCAGTAGTGTGTGTGGCCTCCACGTGCCTGTACGACCTCCCTACAATGCCTGGGCATGCTCCTGATGAGGTGGCGGATGGTCTCCTGAGGGATCTCCTCCCAGACCTGGACTAAAGCATCCGCCAACTCCTGTACAGTCTGTGGTGCAACGTGGCGTTGGTGGATGGAGCGAGACATGATGTCCCAGATGTGCTCAATTGGATTCTGGTCTGGGGAATGGGTGGGCCAGTCAATAGCATCAATGCCTTCGTCTTGCAGGAACTGCTGACACACTCCAGCCGCATGAGGTCTAGCATTGTCTTGCATTAGGAGGAACCCAGGGCCAACCGCACCAGCATGTGGTCTCACAAGGGGTCTGAGGATCTCATCTCAGTACCTAATGGCAGTCAGGCTACCTCTGGCGAGCACATAGAGGGCAGTGCGGCCCCCCAAAGAAATGCCACCCCACACCATTACTAACCCACTGCCAAACCGGTCATGCTGGAGGATGTTGCAGGCAGCAGAACATTCTCCTTGGCGTCTCCAGACTCTGTCACATCTGTTACATGTGCTCAAGGAGAACCTGCTTTCATCTGTGAAGAGCACAGGGCGTCAGTGGCGAATTTGCCAATCTTGGTGTTCTCTGGCAAATGCCAAACGTCCTGCACGGTGTTGGGCTGTAAGCACAACCCCCACCTGTGGACGTCGGGCCCTCATACCACCCTCATGGAGTCTGTTTCTGATTGTTTGAGTAGACACATGCACATTTGTGGCTTGCTGGAGGTCATTTTGCATGGCTCTGGCAGTGCTCCTCCTGTTCCTCCTTGCACAAAGGCGGAGGTAGCGGTCCTGCTGCTGGGTTGTTGCCCTCCTACGGCCTCCTCCATATCTCCTGATGTTCTGGCCTGTCTCCTGGTAGCGCCTCCATGCTCTGGACACTACGCTGACAGACACAGCAAACCTTCTTGCCACAGCTCGCATTGATGTGCCATCCTGGATGAGCTGCACTACCAGAGCCACTTGTGTGGATTGTAGACTCCGTCTCATGCTGCCACTAGAGTGAAAGCACCACCAGTTTTCAAAAGTGATCAAAACATCAGCCAGAAAGCATAGGAGCTGAAAAGTGGTCTGTGGTCACCACCTGCAGAACAACTCCTTTATTGGGGGTGTCTTGCTAATTGCCTATAATTTCCACCTGTTGTCTATTCCATTTGCACAACAGCCTGTGAAATTGATTGTCAATCAGTGTTGCTTCCTAAGTGGACAGTTTGATTTCACAGAAGTGTGATTGACTTGGAGTTACATTGTGTTGTTTAAGTGTTCCCTTTATTTTTTTGAGCAGTGTTTATATATACACTATACGCAATACTGTGTAAAAGGCAGGTGTGGAAAAAATGCAGCAAAGTAAAAAAGCTTTCAGAAATATAAGTGTTAATAGTGTATTTTTATTAATTAGCAAACTGAAAAGTGAATGAACAGAAATTATATGTAAATTAAATCAATAAATGTTGTGACCACCCTTTGCCTTTAAAACAGCTTTAATTCTTCTAGGTATACTTGCTCAAAGTCAGGGATTCTGTAGGATTATAGTCAAGTGTATGACTAACCAATCATACCAAACAGGTGAAAATGATCATCATTTTCATATGTAGGTTGAAACACAGTTATTAACTGAAATAGTAACAGATGTGTAGGAGGCTTAAAACTGGATGAGGAACAGCCAAACTCTGCTACAAAAGTGAGATTGTGGACAATTTCATGTCACATGTAGTACACCATGGCAAAAAGCACAAAGAAACGGGCAACGGGGAGGACCATAGATGCAGTGGTTGGCCAAAGAAACATGGGCCCTCATTCCGAGTTGTTCGCTCGGTATTTTTCATCGCATCGCAGTGAAAATCCGCTTAGTACGCATGCGCAATGTTCGCACTGCGACTGCGCCAAGTAACTTTACTATGATGAAAGTATTTTTACTCACGGCTTTTTCTTCGCTCCGGCGATCGTAATGTGATTGACAGGAAATGGGTGTTACTGGGCGGATACACGGCGTTTCAGGGGCGTGTGGCTGAAAACGCTACCGTTTCCGGAAAAAACGCAGGAGTGGCCGGGGAAACGGTGGGAGTGCCTGGGCGAACGCTGGGTGTGTTTGTGACGTCAACCAGGAACGACAAGCACTGAAATGATCGCACAGGCAGAGTAAGTCTGGAGCTACTCTGAAACTGCTAACTCGTTTGTAATCGCAATATTGCGCGTACGTCGGTCGCAATTTTAAGAAGCTAAGATTCACTCCCAGTAGGCGGCGGCTTAGCGTGTGTAACTCTGCTACATTCGCCTTGCGAGCGAACAACTCGGAATGAGGGCCATAGTGCATCAGATGAACGACACATCATGCTTAATTACCTTTGAAATTGGAGGATGTCCAGCAGTTCCTTTAGCCCAGAACTGGCAGAAACCAGTGAGACCCAGGTACACCCATCTACTGTTTGGAGAAGTCTGGCCAGAAGTGGTCTTCACGGAAGAATTTCAGCCAAAAAGCCTTACCATTGATGTGGAAACAAGGCCAAGCGACTCAACTATGCACAAAAGGAACTGGGGAGCAGAAAAATGGCAGCAAGTACTCAAGGCTGATGAGTTACAATTTGAAATATTTAACTGTAACAGAAAGCAGTTTGTTCGCCGAAGGGTTGCAGAGCATAACAATAATGAGTGTCAGCAGGCAACAGTGAAGCATGGTGGAGGTTCCTTGCAAGTTTGGGGCTTCACTTCAGCAAATGGAGCTGTGGATTTGATTAGGATTAATGGTGTCCTCAATGCTAAGAAATACATGCAGGTACTTATCCATCATGCAGTACCATCAGGAAGGCATCTAGTTGGCTCCAAATTAATTCTGCAACAGGACAAACATACAGCCAATGTCATTAAGAACTATCTTCAGTGTTAAAAAGAACAAGGAGTCCTGGAAGTGATGACATGGCCCACACAGATCCCTGATCTCAAGACCAGTGGTGTATTGGGTGACTGGGACAGCAGGTAGGCTCCCATTCGGCTGGTCCCATTTGGCATGTTGCGATTTCCATTAGAAAATCCTCTAATCGATGTATCCACAAATAAACTGCAGATGCATCGTGAGGCGGCCTCCAGCATGTGAGGAGATGGATGCAGATCTAGCTAGGGGAAGCAAGATCTCCGTCCATCTCTGAATAACCCCATTAGGCTTTCAGTATTTAAACTGCTCTACGTGTAGGGTACATAGGTTCTGCAAACACCCTCTTAACCATATCTGCCTCATTAAGAACACAATCTCCTTTCACATATTAAGTAAATCTTGTTCTGCAAACTGAGTATTTCAGATTCTGTAGTCATCATTCTACATGGAACTCCCCTATCACCATTTTCAACCAACTACTCCCATCAATAGGAGAAAATTTTGCTATTCCAACAATATATTACCATGTGCGTGTGTGCATGTCTTAAAAAAAAATCACAAAAAGTAACATATTGTCTAGAGGATCACAAATGTTGTACCTTCTTGCTTCAAATTTATATATTTGTAAATTCATTGAAATGTTAAGGAAGCAAGATAAAATAATAATAAGGCATGCACTCCAAAGAGAAGATGTGGCCTCACTGCTAGAGATGTGGTCATGCAGGAAAATACTTCTTTATACCCCAGTATTGCAACCTGCTTGCCCAGATATTGACTATCACAGAAAAGATAAAATTCCTGATTCATGCCCCTTACATTATTTGTAAAATTTTCTCCTTATAGTAATGCCCTTACACATTATGCCACACACCATAATGCCCTTTACCCATTATGTCACACACCGTAATGCCCATTATACAATATGCCAAACACTGTAGTGCCCATTACACAATTTTCCGCACACCATAGTGCCCACGGCACATTATTCCGCACACTGTAATGCCCATTACACAATATGCCACACACCTTAATGCCATGACACAATATGTCACACACCATAATACCGCCATTATACAATATGCTACACACTGTAATGCCCATTACACATTATGCCACACACAGTTATGCCCCTGACTCCATTTTATGCCCCACACACAATAATGCCCCTTACAAGTGGTGCCCCACAGTAAGGCTTCTAATTACTTTTAAATTACCTGCTTGTTGTCAGGTGTCTCATGCTTATTGTCAGGGGTTTCATACTCTGGGTTCCATACTCGTTGCCAGGGGATTCATGCTCATTGTCAGGGGTTTCACGGCAGAAGATGCAGCTTTCAAGTAACACTATACTGATGTGCTTCCCTAACAGATGCTAGAGGTCATCTGTCTCCTCCTAGGCAGCAGCCATTTTTGTATAGACATTTTCAGTATATTCCATGTGGATGGCTAGACCACATGTAATTTGCATAAACACTGGTGGGAGCATAAGCACCGGCTACCCCAAGCTACCACGAAGTCTGCAGCTACACCACTGAGTGTGATAAAGTGCCGTTAGCAAGTGGAGGGTGCCAGTGTGATAGAGTGCAGGTCACTGGGGCAGGGACAGTGTAATAGAGCACTGACTACAGGATGAAGGAGAGTATGAATGTAATACAGCGCAGACCGCAGGGAAGGGAGTGCTACATATGGTTGGCTCAGATTGAATTTAATTGTATCCCACCATTTCTTACAATTGCTTATTTACCATTAATTGAGCATTTTAGATTGCCCGTGTACCTATACATTATTTTGTGAAAATAAAAATAGTTTTATTCACTTTTATTTAATACTAAGTGATTTTTAAATGTACTTTCAGTCAAATAAAATGTTAACAATAATTTATCAATACATCATAATACAAGTGTGCTCCAGAAAAGACTGATAACCTTTTTGTTCTACCTCCTTCGTAGCACTTCTCCCCCACATAGTTTCACCCTATTAATTCTGGGAACACCACCAACCAGATGCTATATTAATCTATATATAAAATAGGTAATATGTTGGTCTTTTGATAGATTAACACTAACAGTGCTACAACATTATACTTTGTATCCAATGCAGGTACTAAACATATGTGTTTTTATTTTCTCATGTGGGTGGCAATATGTTTTTTTTTCCTGTAGGGCTGAATGTGTTTGTTTTATTTTTGTCCAGTGGGTGTACAATTTGTGTCTCAGTCCTTGTACATTTGGATGAACATACACATGCACACAACTGCTGCAAAAGACGCTAGGAAGGCTTGTTTCCAACTCAGAATCAGGCTGTATGAGGAGTATCAGGTCCCCATTCACAAGCCCCACCCCCGTCAACAAACATCAACTCCATTAATGTTGATTTCATTTAGATTTCCCTTCTGTTATTCGCTTTGCATTTTGTAAATTGATAAAAAATAAGCTATTACCAACAACTTATATTTTTGAAAGCATCCTTACATTGCAGCATTTCTTCCACCCGAACCTGCCTAAAACTTTTGCACAGTACTGTATATATATATATATATATATATATATATATACACATCCACCAGATCCGGCACTCTTGTTGTCCCAGTACAAAAACTTGCCAGGTGCCCTCCGTGACGGCCGTATTGCAGCGGCCCACAATATCCTCACACCACTCGGCGGCACTCCGGACAAATAAATTGGAGACTACAACGTCATCTTGGATTAAATCAGATTTAATCCAAGATGACGTTGTAGTCTCCAATTTATTTGTCCGGAGTGCCGCCGAGTGGTGTGAGGATATATATATATATATATATATATATATATATAATCCTAAATTGGTGACATGGCTGGTTCCAGACCTTGTGAAGCTCAGGGTGAAAGTTTCCTTTGGGCGTTCCCCCATGCTTAAAATAGGGACAGTGTGTGCGGAAGGTGTGCAACAAAAATATAGGGGCATGGCTTCATTGGGATGGGGCATGGCCACAAAAAAGTAACAATCCACATTACACCATACAGTATTGTCCATTATTCACATTACACCACACAGTAGTACCCCCTGAACATGTTATGCCACACAGAAAACTGCTTATATACATTATACCACAGTAGAGCCACTTATGTACGTTACACCACAGTAGAGCTGCTTATACATGTTACACCACAGTAGAGCCACTTAAACACTTTATACCACAGTAGAGCCGCTTATACACGTTACACCACAATAGAGCAGTTAATATATGTTACACCATATTAGTGCCGCTTATACACCTTACACTACAGTAGAGCTGCTTATATACGTTACACCACGGTAGAGCCACTTATACATGTTACACCACAATAGAGCCGCTTTTACATGTTACAACACAGTAGAGCCGCTTATACACATTATGCCACAGTAGAGCCACTTATACACATTACACCACTGTAGAGCTACGTATACATGTTATGCCACAGTAAAGCCACTTATACATGTTACTCTGCAGCTTCTAATGCAGAGAGAGGTGCTGCAGCAGCAGCTGGGGAAGAGAGAGATGCTGCTGCATCAATGCAGAGAGAGGTGCTGTAGCAGTCGGGGCAGAGAAGGGTGCTGTAACAGCTGGGGCAGAGAGAGGTGCTGCAGCAGCTTGGGCATTAAGAGGTGCTGCAGCAGCTGTGACAGAGAGAGGTGCGGCAGCAGCTGTGACAGAGAGAAGTGAAACAGCAGCTGTGACAGAGAGAGGTGCTGCTACAGCAGCCAGTGCAGAAAGAGGTGCTGCAGCAATGGGGCAAAGAGTGGTGTAACAGGACAGAAGTAACCCTACTGCACATCTACAAGCAGATAGTAAGACATACAGTATAAACATGGCAGCAGAGCTCTGGCATGTGCAGACTGTCACTGTCTCTTACTGTCGTCTCTGGCCTGCCCTGTTTCCTACCTAGTCTCTGAGTCAATGTGCACCCATCTGCTTTTCCTCCTCCTGCTCTATGCCTGCCTCTACAGCAGCCTGCAGTATAGCAGGTGGATGAAGGTGGGAGAGTGGGGGCAGAAGGTCAGGAGGCGGAGTGCCATCTAACTTTTTCAGCTCCTGGAGCTCTCACTCCATCGGAGCCACCCTCGCTAGGCAACTGTGGATGTGTGTATGTATATATATATATATATATATATATATGTTTTTGAAAGGCACTGTAACTATCAGGATATGCTCTACAAATTTGCCTTGTTTCTAACCTATGGAAATAACATGTACAGAAAGGTTTATGTGCACAGGCCCTTTATCTGATAGATATTCTCTAAAGTGGTGGAAATTTCAAGTAACATTTACAATATGTAAATGTACTTTATTGACATTCTATTTTTAAATGTTAAGTATTGTTTTTTGCTTTAAAAATTATATAAACAAATTTTAATGTCAATTTTGGCATATATTATAATATACTTTAAATTATATGAAACATGAGATCATTTTTTATTTATTAGTCTAATTAACTAGAAATTTTACCAGCATTTTGTATTGTGTCTGTCATTGTGTCACATGGAATGAGAAAGTTAAGATACAATTATTGCAGTGTTGGTAACCACGACTAAAAGAATACAAATATCAGTAATATATTTCTGTTTTTAAAGTTAGGAATAATGGCTGTAGTATGTGACGTGTGGTCCATCCTATAATATGTTTAGCCAGAGAATATACAATACAGTATGATTAATCTTTTAGTTCCAGGAAATATATTCTTTTTTATTGTTTCATCACTGGTAGAATGTACATTTGTCATGCATTATGATGTTTTTACCTATACAGTACAGTATGTATAATAGGTCAATGAAGCTTATTATCAAGGCTCTCACATGGCTGATCTCCAGAATATTCCACCCATGGAACTGTCAGTAAGCGAAGATGCAGATTAATTTCTTTTGTTTCCCACTGATCAAACCATGTCCTGGTTAACACAATGAATACTTTGAATTGTAAATAAGGCAATTAAAAATGTTTTAAGCATAAATTAAAAGTCCAGTGACTATTGCTTACAATATCAGTTTATCTTATTTACTATGTCCATTGTTAGATACATACTATCATTAGTAGCACAAAGACCATAGCTATTCTTCCATACAGAGCTCTGTATAACTTATACTATGCTAGATTTTACTATAAAATACAAAACATTAGTGCAGTAGTTTCCAAACTAGGTGCCATGGCACCCTAGGATGCTTCAGGGTACTTGCAGAGCTGCAACGGGTTTGTCCTAATTAAACATTTTTGGGCTGTAACTTTTTAGGCTTCGCCATATGCTACCTTTTGCCTTAGAGTGGCATCCATGCTTCTTCCTGTAGGTGCAAGTGCAATTTTGTATGTGTACCTGTCTCTCTGTCTCCCACAGGGCCATCTTAACCTAGTGGCACACTTGGCAGCTGCCAAAGGGCCCCAGAATTTTAGAGGCCTTTTAGCAGGAGTGGGTGGTGGTCCCACATTAAGAGCAGCCAGTCAGTATTTTCTACACGCCTGCCAGCCTGCAGACAGACAGCAAGCAACTGTCAACATGCTGGTTGATGGATGGCTGGAGCTATTCAGCGATCAGAGTGCTGACAGTCATTCACTGTATGAATGCATATGGAAAGATGGCGCAGCACTGCAGGAAGGGTATTTTAAGATTTTTTATTGGTTCCCATGAACATACAGTGCTGTTAGTATGGCCCTGGTCTCTCTATATGTGACTCTCTGTCTCCTCTTTTGTATGTGTATACCTCCCATTATCCTTATTCCCTGTTTCCCCTCCTTTTTCTCCCATCTGCTCCGGCAACTAAGTGTGCACTTGCATCACACCTTTTCCTCCCTCTTCGTCCGCTTTTTCCCTCCTCATGGTTATCTATCCTGCTCTTCTGACCAGTATGATAAGTTTAACCAGAGCTGGTGCTGTCAATGAGGAACTACTTGGACATATATAAGCTCAGACATGTCCTTCACCATATTACTGAACCTAAGAACAATAGATAAGCACAGCTTCAATAATATAATCATTTTTTGCTGATTATCTCAAAAGGAAACATTTATCCTACAGTTGCTACAAAATCATAATAATAATAATAATAATAATAATAATAATAATGTTGAGACTCTGGGGCACTGTGATTTAAGAAAGTTTGGGAACCACTGCATTGATGTATTAGAGGAACAGAACAGCTCTTGTAATACTGCTGGCAGAAATAAATGTTCATTTTTAAACATTACAAGTATTCCAGATATATACAGCATTGTAATCATCCTGTGTTTATCCACTGCACTGTAGCAGGTGAAGCACATGCATGCGGGATCTGGACAGGATCACAGCGATTGGGATCCCAGCAGTGGAAATACCGACACCAGAATCCCAAAACTACTCAGAATGTTGGCGCCGGTATCCCGACATTGATCACTATCCAGGCGCTGGAATCCTGACTTCCGTGATACCGGCTGAGGGTTTAACGGGCTGCCACAGAGGTAAGCCGCTGGGGGGGAGTTAGGCTTAGGTGGAGGGCGGTTAGGTTGCAGAGAGGGGGACTTAGAGTTAGGCACTCCTGGGGAGGGTTATAGTAGGGCTACAGTGGGGAGGGGGTTAGGGCTAGGGGTGGTAGGGATCAGGCTTAGCTGCCCTAATTAGTCTGTGTTGTCATTTTAATCACTGGGATGCCGCTGTTGGTATTTTGACAGCCGGCATCCCTCCACCGGGATCCCAATACCATCACCATGCATGCATGTCAATTGCAATTGCACACTGATGATAACGTGTAATGTGCATGACAGCCATCATTAAAGAAAAACAGGAATAGAAAGAGAAAATATGGAGAGAGAATGCAAAAAGGTGTGTAAGAGAAAAAAAACAGACGAAAGACAAAAAATGGAGAAAGAATTGGTGAACAGTGATGAGAGTATAGTGAGAGAAGGGGAAAGAGGGGGAAGAATAGATGGAGAGAGAGAGAGAGAGAGATAGAGAGACAGGGAAAGAGACAGAGAGACCTCCCTCTGTTGATATGTTAATGTGAAGAAATACCACTGAGGATAGCTTGCCATTTACTTACAAAACAAGTAGGATTTAACTATTTCCTTCCCTTCTTAAGAGACAAGAAATCATACATCACATGCAGTACCAGTCTATAAATAGTTGATAATGCTGCCCAAAGTGACCAGAGCTCATTAAACTTTCTTCCTCCTTCATCTCCTCCAGCAAGGCATCATGACAAAGATCCACTATGGAGGCATAGAAACACAGTGCCTGTGTGCGTGTCTACTGAAGAAGTACAACAAGGAAACCTCTTTCAGATACAGTAGGACATTTTCCAACACCATGAGGGATTTCAGAAACCACAAGGTTTTCCTGGAATTTAAGTGCCCATTCATTCTAAGTTCCAGTACACATCCCAATTGTCTACATATATGGAACCCTGTGTATTGTTTTCATTGTTTAGAATATAAGCTCTCATGACTAGGGCCCTCTTCCCTCATGTGATTATCCTTCTCTTACTTTAATAATCCTCAACTGCTCAAATCCTGCAGTTCTCGGCCACCTTGAAACTTATCTGTGTCATCTACTGATGTAGTTATGTTAAGTTACCCTGTACTTGTCCGATATTGTCTTCAACTGTAAGTCACTGTTTTCCTGTTTTGATTATTTGTTTATGTACTCTGTAATTGGGCGCTGCGGAACCCTTGTGGCACCATATAAATAAAGGACAATAATAATAATAATAATAATAATATTGTTTGTTGATGCGTTTACTCCTCTTTTAAATAGAGATGTGCACTGAGTCTTGTGTTTTGGTTTTGACAAAATCACTGTTAAGTCTTTTGGTTCAGATTCGGATATTGTTTTAGTTTTGGATGTCATAAAAATTTATAAAAGCATAAAAAAATCATGTAATTTGGACCTATTTTTGTTTCTACAATGTCAAAGTCAGAAAAATATCACGCTACACACTGCCATATTTGCACCTCATGCATGTCCCCGCTGCGTGTGCATGAGCTCTCCCGTGCGTGCGCATACTTGCTGTTGCGTGCACCCGCAGGCGCACGGTATGCGCATTTACGGTAGAGTTTGTATGCGTCTAGCGGGCGACTCAATCGTTACATATTTTAACCATATAATGTATTTTGTAGATCATGGTCCCTTTGATAGAATCTGAAAGTTTAGTTAATGTAGCATGTTCGTGGACAGAGAGATCCTTCTTTGTTTGATACGAACGGTCAGACAAGGGTTATACAGTGGTGTTTAGTATCCATCGGAAGAATATTTAATTAGCAATATTCCGGTGTTGGTTTGAAGCGGATAACTCGCTCGTGCGAATAGTTATGGACATAAGAAGTTTATGGACTTTTACTATATTTGCACTTTATTATCCATGCGGCGGGAAACCTAGTTTCCCACCCACCTGAGCAGTTGGAAATAGTCACAGCCCACCTGTATGAATCAACCTATGACCTTTTGTTATAATGCGAAGAGGAATTCCTGTGTCCAATGAACAATAAGAATATAGGGACCATTGTACTGTATTATGTGTAGGGTATAAAAGGACAAGCCACTCTGGGCCAGCTCTCTATTCTCTTCAACGGTTCTCATCACTGATAATCGGGAGCTGGATATCCAGGAGGCGCATGCGATTGTTACCCTTTGTGCGTAAGTTTCTCTGCAATCATATTGTCTTTGTTTATTGTTATAAGCCATTCTCTCTCTCTCTCTCTCTCTTTCTCTCTCTCCCTCTCTCTCTCCCTCCCCCTTTAAAAGTGATTGTATCTTTATTGTATTTTATGTGTAGTTATCTGGTTAGGAATTCTATGTTATTTTGGTAGTGTATAACTTGTATTGTATTATTCTTTTGCAAATAGAACGTTCATATAAGGTGTTAGAACCTAATACCGGTATCTGTGTATTTATTATATTTCTAAGTATTCTCAGAGCGTCGGAGACGCTCGTACAGTTAATAAGGTTACACTGTGTTACATTTACACCCTATCACTGCACCAAGGTTTATTGCATAAATACATTGTTTATGGTATAGTTATAAAGGTTTAACATCGTGAGCATCAGCGCCGCTTGTGATCTCCTCGTGGTCCCAAGCGTCCGCTACGCTAGTAGCATACCATTACGTTAGTCGACAGCCTATAGCGTGCCTGCCTGTGATCTCTTGGCCGTAAGCGAACGTGACACTCGAGCGTCTCGACTACGGCTAAGCGATTGTTACACAACGTGTGTACCCTTACGGTATACCATACGCCAATAGCGTACTGTGTTCTTTCACCTTTTAGAGGGTTTTAAGTAAGATAAATATTAGGCTTTAACAATTGGCGGCTCGTCCGTCCTTCACATATCTGCACTAGGTAATTTCAGCAGACATTATCCATCAGCAAAGGGTGGGAGGTCATATTCCTCGTCGTGCTGACCGGCTAAGCGTCTGCTTCGCTTAGTAAAGGGTGCTGAAGGAATCCGGAACCGGAGGTAAGAACAATACGCAAGTGTCTTTTAAAACTGTTTATTTCTGTCTTGCGTACGCACGCACGCATATATCTGCATTTCTTTTTTTCATTCGTGTATTTTCATATTACTCTCCTGTTTGCCATTTCACAATTGTTAACGGGCTAAGAAAGATGTGTTGCTATCAGTAGTTAAAGAGTAAAGGTAATACATTTAAGTTGTAATTTGTAAAGCATGCACACAGCTTTACCTAAAGATACAAGGAGAGATCTGTGTGGTGCTCGGTAGATGATCGAGGATCACCTACATTGATAAACGTGTTAATTGTGTTACGGTGGATATCTGCCTTGCGTACACGTGTCTCTAACAAAAGGCTGAGACTCGCGTACGCAACCCAAAGGCCGACGCACGCAGTGTATATTACGCAACGGAGTGTCCGGGTACGCCCACGTAACAAATCACACGATAGTGTTATTTTAAACAGGCGAAAAGGTGGCAACGCGATAAATAGCGCAAGTCAATTTTAGTGTCCGAAATTTAAACTAATAGATCCTTCTCTAAATTTACGACTCATCTGGTCTAAAGGAAAGAAATTTCTGCGCAGAAATAGAAACAAAAGTAAAGTGTACATGTGGTGAGTGAGTGTTTGCATATATATGTTTTTACAATTTTTGAGTTGAACCACAAGAAGTCGAGTTCTCGTGAGGTACATACATGTAAGTGACGTGCATGGTGGCTAGGGAGGCATCCCTTGTTAAACATAAATTTGAGCATTAGAGTATAGCAGACCAGGAGGTCTACTGTAGCACAGACCAGGAGGTCCAGGTACAGCAGACTAAGAAGTCCGCTATAGAGAAAAGAGCACAACCCAGGGGGTTGGTGCAGAACCCATATAGGCCATTAAAGCTCTGGCTGAAGGAATTCGCAGCCGCAATTTTCGATTCCACTGGTCGCTCCGCACATAAGATTAGTTGCTTATGTGCCGAACGATTGTACCGCACGTAATTGTGTGCATTAGTTAGTAATCTGACCCAGTGCCATTTGCGTACGAAAGGGGTCATAAACGCTATTTGTACATTCTAACGTGATTTGTGTAATTTTTTTTATTTTAAGGGAGGTTCGCTGGTCACTCAGGAACTATCCAGCAACCAATAGTTACTGGAAAGAGTAAGTGCTCTTCGGATCACCCTCGCATGTTCCAGTAAATAGCGGTTCAGGTCGCAGGGGCCCTAGGTCGAGTACGCCAGCGCTAAGGCAGTGTGTGGGCGTATTGGTCGGCGTGGGCGAGTGAGTGGGGTACTCGGTAAACCGCCACCGTCGGCCTATCTTGAACATCTTGGTTTTTGTAAGGGTTCGCTGAAGACCCTGATTGAAGGTCAGAGGTAGTGAAAGCAACACCTGCAAGTTATGGGGGCCAGTTGTTCAGGTAGGGGGCGATCAACCTCGGTTCGGGTTGATTCAGTAAACCGGCCAATCGGGTCGGCAAGGTATGTAATGTGTGAAAAATACGGTTCACACACAGAGGTTTTATGTGATGAATGGGAAAGAATGACTGTACATGACGGGGAGAAGTTCCCAAGAGTAGGCAGCTTTAGCCCAGATGTGTTACTAAATCTAAGGAGAAGGATATGTCTCATTAAATCAGCAAAGAGACGGATCAAACATTATGATTATTTACAGTTATGGCAACAGGAGGGTGAAATACAGAGAGGATTGGCTCAGGCGGCGGGATCTAACCCTATCAGGAAACTGATAGCTACGGCACCACCGCCACCTTACATAACGGGAGAGAAGTTGGTTGCAGAGAATGACGCACTAATTTGTAATAAACAGGCACTTAGTAACTGCATAAATGTTAAGGATAATATGAATAAGATGAGTAATGCAAGTATTAACCCGTGCAAGTTGTACCCTGTTTTAAACTTTCCCCAGGAGTGTGATCAAGAGGACGAATTGGCAACAATATCGGCGCTCTCTCTAGCAGCCACCATATCAGAAACAGCAGTAGGCACGTCCCAACCCCCGAGATTAGTATCAAAAGCCCCTAGCGGAGGGACAGGTGAGGTCGTATCAACGGGTAAGTACGGCACCATACACTATGCTGAAACCATTTCACCACAAGCTGTAGAATCTATTCAGAACGATGTAAGTAGACTTAATCCCGTTAGGGTAATAGCAGTGCCAAATGGGAAAACTGACACTTCAGGAGTCACTCCTGTCAGAAACATTGCCATGCACTGCCCATTTTCCTGAATGGAATTGAGGACAATAGTGTCCGAATTCCCTGATCCTAGGAAGGATCTAGTTGCTAGCCAGAAATACATTAGAGACCTAGGGAATACGGTAGAGCCCAATAACAAAGACTGGCAGATATTGCTGAGGGCATGTTTACCCTCCAATGTCGACTCAGCACAATTTTTAGCTGACTGTAAATTAGATGAGGATGTACCCCTTACGGATGTGTACAACCAAGACAATGTAAAGAGAATAAATTTACAGTTAAAAGAGTATTTTCCAGCTGTAGTTAAATGGAACAAGATTTTCTCCATAAAACAAAAAGAGGCAGAAACAGCTGCTGACTATTTTCACAGGGCACTACTAGAAATGGCTAAATATACAGGCATTGAAGACATTAAGACAAATGTTAATCATAGAGAAGTAGCAGTATCTGTGCTAATGGATGGTTTAAAAGAAGCATTAAAGACAAGAGTACAGACCACGCAACCATGTTGGCGAGGTCTGTCGGTGGCTACTTTGAGAGAGGCCGCTGTTGATCATGATCGCAATATCACCAGACACAGGGAGTCACAAAGTGATAAGTTAATGGCCGTAAGTATACAGGCCTTGACCACAAGGCAACCTTTGTAATAATCTCCAAACCCTGTGGGTAAGTCAAATGTGGTAACTTGTTATTCCTGTCATAGAGAGGGACATTTTGCACGAGACTGTAAAGTGAAAAACATACAAAAATCATATCAACCCCCTAGACAACGACATGACACACGAAATTGGGATCAGGGACCGCAGAGACGGAGTCATGAGCCACATGCAGGGGAAACAAAAAGGTATCCCCCAAAAAGAGACTGGCAGGTCTCGGGTAGTTCCCATTTACCCCCTTCTCAAGTAGTTGCTGCCAGCGTGATTCAGGGAGGTCACCATACCCAATAGGGGTGCAGCCAGTGAAATTGATTGAAAGCCTTGGAAGTGAACCCGAGGTCACAATTGATGTAGCTGGTAAATCATTAAATTTCCTTGTAGATACGGGGGCGGCCAAATCAGTGATAAATTCGACAGTGGGCATGAGAACCACTGGTAAGACAATCTAGCCATGGGAGTAACGGGAGTAGTCCAGCACTACCCTGTTAGCAAACCAGCAGAGATTACAATAGGGCCTTTGCATACCAAGCATTCCTTTTTGCTGGCGGCATCGGCACCGACTAATCTCCTGGGAAGAGATTTATTGTGTAAAATGGGGTGCGTCATTTATTGTACTCCTGAAGGTGTATTCTTAGACATACCTGAGAATCACGCTCAGGAAGTGCGAGACATGTTAGACTCCCCATCAAAATTAATGTCCCACACAGTTATATTAAATAGGAATCCATCCCAGGTAGAAGAAATGACAACCCAAATACCAGAGTCACTGTGGACTAAAGATGGACAAGACACTGGATTAATGGCAAACGTAGCTCCAGTAGTTGTGCAAGTAAAAGATGGTAGGTTAGCTCCAAAAATCCCACAATACCCTCTGAAGCCAGAGGTGGAGTTAGGAGTTTACCCAGTAATAGAGCGCTTGCTACAACAGGGCATTCTGGTAAGAACATCCAGCACTGCCAATAGTCCCATCTTCCCTGTGAAAAAGAGTGGGGGGAGGGGTTACAGGCTAGTGCAGGATCTAAGGGGGATTAACAAAATAGTTGAGAGTCAATTCCCCGTAGTGCCAAATCCAGCTGTCATCCTTATGCAGATCCCTCCCACTGCAAAATTTTTCACTGTTATTGACCTCTGCTCCGCCTTATTTTCGGTACCCCTGCATCCTGACAGCCAATATTTGTTTGCATTTACATACAGAGGAGTCCAATACACATGGACTCGATTACCGCAAGGTTTCATAGACAGTCCAAGTATATTTTCACAAGCTTTGCATGATTGTTTACAGTCTTTCCAACCAGAGAGTGGATCAATATTGATACAGTATGTGGATGATTTTCTACTGTGTTCAGATTCACTGGAAGCGTCCCTGAAGGATACGAAACAGCTCCTGTTTCATCTTTCAGACACAGGACACAAGGTTTCCAAAGACAAACTACAATTATGCCAGCCTAAAGTAAAATATCTAGGACACTGTCTAACACAAGGACTGAGACACCTGACCGCTGATAGAATTCAAGCAATTAGAGACATGACTCTGCCACAAACCCAGCAACAGATCAGAACGTTTTTAGGAATGTGTGGATATTGCCGTAACTGGATCACAGGTTTTTCCATTCTAGCACTACCCTTGCAATAGATGGTCTCATCAAACAAACCTGATCGGATTTCGCATACAGACGAATCCGAGATGGCATTTGAGAGACTTAAACAGTGCCTAACGCAGGCACCAGCATTAGGTATGCCAGACTATGGGAAACCCTTTGAACTGTACGGAACAGAAAGTCCTGTTTGCGCAGCAGGCGTCCTAACCCAAAAGCACGGTGATGCCAGCAGGCCGGTAGCATACTACAGCGCTCAGCTAGATACGGTAGTGCGATCCCTCCCCACATGCTTGCGAAGTGTCGCTGCAATAGCATTGCTAGTTACAAAAAGCGAAGATGTAGTGCTAGGACACAACCTCACAATTCATACGCCACATGCAGTGTCAGCCTTGTTGAATTCTGCCCAAACCAGGCACGTCTCATCAGCGCGGTTTACAAGATGGGAATTGGCATTAATGGCCCCCGTAAACATCACCATAAGGAGATGCAGTGCATTAAATCCTGCAACATATCTCCCAGGTGTGCCTGGACAGGCACAAAGGGTGGAGGATGAGAGTGGTGGGGAAGGAGGATTTAATACAAGGGATGACACACATGATTGTATGGAATATTTGACCCAAAATTTCACGGCAAGGCCTGATATCAGTGACAACCCACTGGAAGATGTAGATTTTACTTTCTACACTGACGGTAGTTGTCACAGACAGACAGACTCGGGAGACTTGTGTACTGGATACGCAGTCGTAGATGACCAAGGCACCATAGAAGCAGAACCGCTAGGCCCACCTCACTCAGCCCAGGTTGCTGAACTGGTTGCCCTAACCAGAGCATGTGAATTGGCTAAGGGAAAGTCAGCCAATATCTACACCGATTCTAGATACGCCTTCGGGGCAGTCCATGATTTCAGAGCCCTATGGCGTCTCAGAAATTTCAAGACGGCAGCTGGTACACCGATAGCGCATGCAGCCCACATCAAAAGACTTCTAACAGCGATACAGGAACCCGACAGAGTGGCTGTTATCAAGTGTAAAGCACATACATATAGCCAAGACCCAGTATCACTTGGTAACAGCCGAGCAGACGAAGCTGCTAAGTTAGCAGCCGGTACCCCCAGACAGACAGACATCACACAATTGATGGTATTTAATACCATCAACACACAGAAGTTGTGTGAGATGCAAAATTTGTGTTCCACACAGGAAAAGGCAGTCTGGAAGGCAAAAGGATATGGCCAGGAGTCCTCAGGACTCTGGACAGATGGACAGGGTAAACCAGTGGCCCCCAGAGCATATCTTCCATGTTTGGCTGAAGCAGCACATGGGCTGACTCATCTGGGCAAGGAGGGAATGTGCAAGTTGGTAAGAGCATATTGGTGCGCCCCAGGATTCTCATCCCATGCAGGTAAGAGAGCAATGTCATGCCTTACCTGCTTGAGGAAGAACATCGGAAGGGCAATACCAACAGAACCATCTCATATCCCACCTACAGGCGGCCCTTTTCAGGTAATACAGATTGATTTTATACAATTACCCCCTTGTCGAAATTTGAAATATGTACTTGTTTGTATAGATGTGTTTTCAAATTGGGTCGAAGCATTTCCTGCGGCCACAAATACCGCTATGTTTACTGCTAAGAAAATTGTGCAGGAATTTGTGTGTAGATATGGTATCCCTAGAATAATTGAAAGTGATAGGGGTACCCATTTTACAGGTGATGTCTTTCAAGGAATGTGTAAGTTGATGGGAATTGATAGTAAGCTGCACACTCCATATCGCCCCCAGGCGAGTGCGAAGGTGGAAAGAGTGAACAGCACAATTAAAAATAAATTGAGCAAAGTTATGGCAGAAACAGGATTAACATGGCCAGAAGCTTTACCCATTGTACTATACAGCATCAGAACCACTCCCAGGTCCCCTCTTAATCTGTCCCCCTTTGAAATCTTGTTTGGTCGACAACCGCATGTTATGATTAACCCTCAGGATGATTTGAAGTGTAACAATGAAGTGACTGTAAAATACCTGGTTAACATGAGTAAACAGCTAAGGAATCAAAATGACAATCTGAAGTTAGTGATTCCTGATTTGCCAGATAGTAATTGTCATGACATTGAACCTGGGGATTATGTAATGATACAGAATTTTCTACGCTCAGGTTGCCTTATTGACAGATGGGAAGGACCATACCAAGTCTTATTGATTAGCACGACAGCGTTGAAGGTTGCCGAGAGAGAGACTTGGGTTCATTCGTCCCATTGTAAGAAGGTTGCTGATCCAGAGAGGTCCCGTGATAAAGAACAGGCGGTAGAGGAAGTTGTATCACTGGAGTGTCTGTTTCAGGAGGACTGAGACGGCACCTGAGCATCGAAAATAATAAGATCGGAGGCAGTTGTCGATCCCCTGTTCCCTTTTATTGTTTTTCTCCACTTCCCATCCCATCCCCCTCAATTATTTCTTTCCCCCTTCTCATTCATCTCCATTTCCTCCTATAAGATGGACTTGCCCCAAGAGACTGTGATTCGGATTTTCCTGTTGACCATGATGTTGACCAGAACAGTCTGTTCTGGCGAGAGTACCATGGAGGTCGAGAGAGGTTCTGGAATGGGTTCTGATGACAGAGATGGAGGCGTAGATTTCCAAGAACAACATAATCACCGAGTAAAGGCGAGTATCAGAAAACGATCTGGTAGCATTGACAATAGAAGAAATTGTGAAGGATTGTTAGCTGAAGAGAACTGTATCTGTAGGCTCTGTGACAGTGTAGTTGAGGATGGGTGTATCAAGAAATGCCAATCCAGTTTTAATATCCACATGGACCGGCATCCATTGAGTGACTATCACTCCTTAGTGGGTAAAGTGTTAAATCAGACAGATTGTTGGGTATGCTCTCAAGTACCTCAAGGCCATAGCAAATCAGGATTAGTGCCCTTCCCTTTAACTATAGGGGAGGTACTTGAGCTAAGTGGTGGGAGGCCGGTGGACAGGAGGTTTAATATCTCCAGTCCTCCTAGTTTGAAGCTCCACCAATATCATGTGGATAGATCCCTAGTATGTTTTAACATTTCCAATCCCCGAAAGCCGGGAAATTGGGAAGTGTCATGGAACAACCAAACCATGACCTTTTCATACAGAGCCGATAGAATGCCAACAGACACAGAACTTATACGCCACATAGCTGGTAGTGGAAAATATTTCCGATATAGGTATACCCTAGGAAGTAGGTCCATGAGAGTTGGAGAGGTATCACCAGGATACTGTGCACATATCATACAAACTGATACGTGTAGTAAACAGATGGGAGAATTAGGGTTAGGAAATTTCATATGGAAAATGTGTAATATGGTTATGTCCTACTCCGTCCCATATGTTCTCCCCGATGATGCATATTTCATATGCGGGAGGAAGGCGTATAAGTGGCTTGCCCCAAACTCTGAAGGATTGTGTTATATTGGAAAAGTACTGCCTGAGGTAATGACTGTATCACATACTAAAATGAAAGATATTCACCGCAGTGCCCAAGCTCCTTATACTCACACCCATTACGAGCACATCGTTAAACGGCACCTGATAGAGAGAACAGAGCATCCGGCCTCTGACCTGATCAGTGAATCCACCGGGATTCAATTCCTAATCGCGTTAGATATCACTCGTACCGCCAGAGGAGTGATAAATTATAAATATATATCTGCGCTTGCAAATTTATTAGACAATATCACTGAAATGTATGATGACACATTCAGGTATACTGGAAGGGAGCTCCAAGCTTATAAAACAGAACTGGTTCAGCATAGGATGATTCTCAATTATCTCACAGCAGTGACAGGCGGATATTGTGTCACACTGGCAACGCAGTACGGCGTAAAATGCTGCACTTATATTACGAATAGCACCGAGGACCCGGTCGAGGTCATAGACCAAAAGATGGACGACATTCTCCAATTAAAATGGGAGTTCCGAAGGAAACACAATCTCACCCTTGCCACTGTGGGTAATGAGCTGACCAGTTGGGTATCATGGTTGAACCCGCGAAATTGGTTCTCTGGTTTAGGAGAATGGACCCAAGGTATTATCATAGATGTAGGGAAATTCCTTTTGTGCGTCCTGGGTGTCATCATACTAGTCGGTCTGATATTTAGATGCGTTCGGGTTTTAACAAAGTGTAAACGTAGCGCCCGAGTGATGAGTCTAAGGAGTGAAGATACTGTAATAACAACGACTGATGTGATTTATGACCCAACGAATGAGACAATGTTGTGATGAAAATGTGATTCCACGGTCCGTTTCTTTCACCTGTTTCTCGTTTTTCTCCAAGGTAAAAAGACCCGCTTGGAAGAAGATTTTGACAGCCTTGTATACAGACAACAGATGGACTAAAGAAGAAGTTTGACAACCTTTTTCACAGACAACTGATGGACTATGCCATAGACCCCCATATCCCTAGTACTTTTAATTTTACGCTAGCCCAACACTTTTTGTAAGTCTATGGACATTGATAAAGCTTTGCTTACGTTTATTAGCAAAAGCACAAAGAGTCTACAGTCAACATGTACTTCAGACAAGACTTCAGACAAGACCTCAATCGGCAAATGTATATTAACCTCACATAGAATATCAATGCATTTACCATAAGTGTTCTTTATCTTCATCTCTACAACCTTCAGGTAATGACACACATAGTCGATAGGGAATACAGGCACAGATATCTGCACTCACATATTCCCCCATTCATGTATCATCAACTAAAATGTGCTTCCCCATTTTGTTGCAACCAAAAGCCGAAGAGAGCTCGGTAAAGTTTGATAGCCCATCCACAGACCCGTACCACGGGATAAGAAGGAATTCAAATGTATACTTCGCAATACCTCGAAGCTTGATTTAAAACACGTACGGCACGATGATACATGACCCCTCAAACATGGATTCATACACACATGCTTCTGCTATCTCACTAGGTCATACCCTTTCCTACCTTCTCCTCTACTCCCCTACCCAATCATAGAAATGTATTATACATGACATACAGTATATTTTTCTCTTTTTGAAAATGTTTTAGAAAGTGGCAGTAATTGGTGACTGCCAAAGGGTGGACTGTCAAAGTCAGAAAAATATCACGCTACACACTGCCATATTTGCACCTCATGCATGTCCACGCTGCGTGTGCATGAGCTCTCCCGTGCGTGCGCATACTTGCTGTTGCGTGCACCCGCAGGCGCACGGTATGCGCATTTACGGTAGAGTTTGTATGCGTCTAGCGGGCGACTCAATCGTTACATATTTTAACCATATAATGTGTTTTGTAGATCATGGTCCCTTTGATAGAATCTGAAAGTTTAGTTAATGTAGCATGTTCGTGGACAGAGAGATCCTTCTTTGTTTGATACGAACGGTCAGACAAGGGTTATACAGTGGTGTTTAGTATCCATCGGAAGAATATTTAATTAGCAATATTCCGGTGTTGGTTTGAAGCGGATAACTCGCTCGTGCGAATAGTTATGGACATAAGAAGTTTATGGACTTTTGCTATATTTGCACTTTATTATCCATGCGGCGGGAAACCTAGTTTCCCACCCACCTGAGCAGTTGGAAATAGTCACAGCCCACCTGTATGAATCAACCTATGACCTTTTGTTATAATGCGAAGAGGAATTCCTGTGTCCAATGAACAATAAGAATATAGGGACCATTGTACTGTATTATGTGTAGGGTATAAAAGGACAAGCCACTCTGGGCCAGCTCTCTATTCTCTTCAACGGTTCTCATCACTGATAATCGGGAGCTGGATATCCAGGAGGCGCATGCGATTGTTACCCTTTGTGCGTAAGTTTCTCTGCAATCATATTGTCTTTGTTTATTGTTATAAGCCATTCTCTCTCTCTCTCTCTCTCTCTCTTTCTCTCTCTCCCTCTCTCTCTCCCTCCCCCTTTAAAAGTGATTGTATCTTTATTGTATTTTATGTGTAGTTATCTGGTTAGGAATTCTATGTTATTTTGGTAGTGTATAACTTGTATTGTATTATTCTTTTGCAAATAGAACGTTCATATAAGGTGTTAGAACCTAATACCGGTATCTGTGTATTTATTATATTTCTAAGTATTCTCAGAGCGTCAGAGACGCTCGTACAGTTAATAAGGTTACACTGTGTTACATTTACACCCTATCACTGCACCAAGGTTTATTGCATAAATACATTGTTTATGGTATAGTTATAAAGGTTTAACATCGTGAGCATCAGCGCCGCTTGTGATCTCCTCGTGGTCCCAAGCGTCCGCTACGCTAGTAGCATACCATTACGTTAGTCGACAGCCTATAGCGTGCCTGCCTGTGATCTCTTGGCCGTAAGCGAACGTGACGCTCGAGCGTCTCGACTACGGCTAAGCGATTGTTACACAACGTGCGTACCCTTACGGTATACCATACGCCAATAGCATACTGTGTTCTTTCACCTTTTAGAGGGTTTTAAGTAAGATAATTATTAGGCTTTAACAACAACATTATTAACCTCAATAACATTAATTTCAAGTATTTCCAGTCAATTTTGACCACCACACAACTCAGATATTTTGTTCAACAATATTGGCCAAAGGCTGGCTGGCTTAATAAAGAAACAGAAACGGCACAAACACATGGCAGTTACTTTAAAAGAAAACAGCTCATCTATGAAAACATTGCTGCACAGCAGTGGCAGACAGCATGGCAGTTAAATAAACTAAATGACAAAATAAAAATAATAGAAGGGAAGTTTTCATTAATCAAGAAGATGCCCTAGGGAAATGGAGCATGCAGTGGCTGACAGGTAAATAATGAATTATTTCATTGATTGAAATTAAGTCATTAACTGATTGATTGATTGATTGATTGATTAATTACTTATTTATTTAGGAATTCCAACTAAAAGAACCTAATGTTAATAACCAATGTTTCCAGACAACAAAGGTTGAAAGAGAAGCCCAGAAAATGAATAGTAACACTGCAGAGCTGAAAACTCCAAATCAGCTTATCTTACACTAATTTTTTTAGGAGGCTAACCCAATGGCCATACTACCACCCCCCCCCCCTCCCCTACCCCAACCACCTTTCCTAAATGTTTGAGCATGAGGGATAATATGATTTTTTTTCTGCTTAGTCTAGGTCAAAAGTGGTGCAATGCTAGATGGAATTGTCCTTGGGCACTCTCACCACCCTTATGTTGTATATTAAAAAGGACAAGAACAGTTTAACAAACCAAGCACCTCAGCAAAAGGGACGGCCACTGGCTAAAGTGCTTGATTTGTTAGGGTGTCCACAAAACCAAACAACCAATGGGCTTAAGGTGGCTAACAGTGATGTTATTCATTGTCATATTTGGAACATGTCAGACTCATCACCATCCTCATCATCAGCCTTGTCACTGTTGTTAATATCATCATCATCATCATCATCATCATCTCACAGTATTAGCAGATTAAGTTTCTGTCTGTTGTAATTGGCAGCACAGGTCTTTCTCATAGAATTTGCAATTTTAATGAACATAAGTTTCTCTTACGTCCTAGAGGATGCTGGGGACTCCGTAAGGACCATGGGGTATAGACAGGCTCCACAGGAGACATGGGCACTATAAAGAACTTTTAGTATGGGTGTGCACTGGCTCCTCACTCTATGCCCCTCCTCCAGACCTCAGTTAGATTTTGTGCCCAGAGGAGATAGGGTGCATTACAGAGGAGCTCTCCAGAGTTTCTCTGAAAAATAATTTTGTTAGGTTTTTTATTTTCAGGGAGCACTGCTGGCAACAGGCTCCCTGCATCGTGGGACTGATGAGAGAGAAGCAGACCTACTTAAATGATAGGCTCTGCTTCTTAGGCTACTGGACACCATTAGCTCCAGAGGGAGTCAGAACGCAGGTCTCACCCCGCCGTTCGTCCCAGAGCCGCGCCGCCATCCTCCTCGCAGAGCCGGAAGATAGAAGCCGGGTGAGTATAAGAAGAAAAGAAGACTTCAAGGCGGCAGAAGACTTCAGATCTTCACTGAGGTAAGCGCGCAGCGTTAACATTGCTCCCACATGCTACACACAAAGAACGGGCACTGATGGGTGCAGGGCGCAGGGGGGCGCGCCCTGGGCAGCAATAAACCTCTGGTCTGGCAAAAAAGGGTACATTAGGCTGCGGAGGCAGTAAATGAAGAGATCCCCCACCATTTTTTGAATATTGAAGCGGGACCGAAGCCCCCTGCTGGAGGGGGCGGAGCTTAATCCCTCAGCACTAACAGCGCCATTTTCTCCATAGAACGCTGCAGAGAAGCTGACTTCCCGGACTCTCCACTGCTGAACTCGGTGACAGAGGGCTGAAAAGAGGGGGAGGGGGGGCATGTTTAAGGCGCAGTGAGTGTATAACATTGATTATATATATAAAAAGCGCTATCTGGGTTATTCCAGTGTCAGTTTGGCGCTGGGTGTGTGCTGGCATACTCTCTCTCTGTCTCTCCAAAGGGCCTTGTTGGGGAATTGTTCCCTTATAGATATATCCCTGTGTGTGTGGGGGTGTCGGTACATGCGTGTCAGCATGTCAGAAGCGGAAGGCTCGTCCAAGGAGGAGGTGGTGCAGATGTGTGGTGTGTCTCCATTGGCAAAGCCGACTCATGATTGGATGGACATGTGGCATTTGTTAAATGCGAGTGTGGCCTCATTACATAAAAGACTGGACAAAGCAGAGTCCAGGGAGAAAGTAGGGAGTCAATCCACAGATTGGACTGGGTCACAGGGCCCTTCTGGGTCTCAAAAACATCCCCTATCCCAAATAGTGGACACTGGTATAGACACGGATTCTGACTCCAGTGTCGACTACGATGATGCAAAATTACACCCAAGGGTGGCAAAAAGTATTCAGTGTATGATTATTGCAATAAAAGATATTTTGCATATCACTGATGACCCCTCTGTCCCTGATACGAGGGTGTGCATGTATAAGGAAAAGAAACCTGAGGTAACCTTTCCCCCATCTCATGAGCTTAACGAGTTATTTGAAAAAGCTTGGGAAACTCCAGATAAAAAACTACAGATTCCCAAAAGGGTTCTTATGGCGTATCCTTTCCCTGCACAGGACAGGGTATGCTGGGAATCCTCTCCCTGGGTGGACAAGGCTTTAACGCGCCTGTCTAAGAAGGTGGCGCTGCCATCTCTGGACATGGCAGCCCTCAAGGATCCTGCTGATCGCAGACAGGAGACTACTTTAAAGTCTATGTGCATACGGGTGCTTTGCTCAGACCGGCAATAGCATCGGCATAGGTATGTAGCGCACTTGCAGCATGGACAGATACCTTGTCAGCTGACCGTGATACCCTAGACAGGGATACCATTTTATTAACCTTAGCCCACATTAAAGATGCAGTCTTATATATGAGGGACGCACAAAGAGACGTTGGGCTGCTGGGTTCCAGAGCCAATGCCATGGCTATTTCTGCGAAACGAGCTCTATGGACCCACCAATGGACGGGTGATGCAGACTCGAAGAAGCATATGGAGGTTTTACCTTACAAGGGTGAAGTGTTGTTTGGGGAGGGGCTCGCGGACCTGGTTGCCACAGCTACCGCGGGTAAATCTACCTTTTTACCTTTTGTTCCCCAACAGCAAAAGAAAACTCCACAGTATCAGATGCAGTCCTTTCGGTCGTAGAAAATCCAGAAGAGGTCGGGGCTCCTCTTTCCTTGCCAGAGGTAAGGGTAGAGGAAAGAGAACACCTGCTTCGGCTAGTTCCCAGGAGCAGAAGTCCTCCCCGGCTTCTACAAAATCCACCGCATGACGCTGGGGCTCCCCTAAGGGAGTCCGCACCAGTGGGGGCGCGCCTTTGACTTTTCAGATCTGGATTCTTTCAGACGGGGATCCTTGAGTGATGGAAATTGTTTCCCAAGGCTACAAGCTGGAATTCGAAGAGGTGCCCCCTTGCCGATTTTTCAAGTCGGCCTTGCCAGCTTCACCCCCGGAGAGGGAAGTACTGTTAGCTGCAATTCAAAAGCTGTGTCAACAGCAAGTGGTGGTCAAGGTTCCCCTGGTCCAACAGGGAAAAGGGTATTGTTCAACCCTGTTTGTGGTACCGAAGCCGGATGGTTCGGTCAGACCCATTTTAAATCTAAAATCCCTAAACCTGTACTTGAAAAAGTTCAAATTCAAGATGGAATCACTCCGAGCTGTAATATCCAGCCTGGAAGGGGGGGATTTGATGGTGTCACTGGACATAAAGGATGCATACCTTCATGTCCCCATATACCCCTCTCATCAGGAGTACCTGAGATTCGCTGTACAGGACTGTCATTGCCAGTTTCAGACATTGCTGTTTGGGCTTTCCACGGCCCCGAGGATTTTCACCAAGGTATTGGCAGAGATGATGGTGCTCCTGCGCAGGCAGGGAGTCACAATTATCCCATACTTGGACGATCTCCTGATAAAGGTGAGATCGAGAGACCAGTTGCTGAAGAGCATGTCGCTCTCCCTAAAAGTGCTGCAACAGCACGGTTGGATTCTGAATCTGCCAAAGTCACAATTGGTTCCAACGAATCGGCTATCATTCCTAGGCATGATTCTGGACACAGAACAAAATAGGGTTTTTCTCCCATTGGAAAAAGCTCAGGATCTCCAGAACATGATCAGAGACCTGCTAAAACCAAAAAGAGTGTCTGTTCATCAATGCACTCGAGTTTTGGGGAAAATGGTGGCAGCCTACGAGGCCATCCCCTTCGGCAGGTTTAATGCAAGGAATTTTCAGTGGGACCTTCTGGACAAGTGGTCCGGGTCCCATCTACAAATACATCAGAACATAACCCTGTCCCCCAGGGCCAGGGTGTCTCTCCTGTGGTGGCTGCAGAGTGCTCACCTTCTAGAGGGTCACAGATTCGGCATTCAAGACTGGGTTCTGGTGACCACGGATGCAAGCCTCCGAGGATGGGGAGCAGTCACACAAGGAAGAAATTTTCAGGGACTATGGTCAAGCCAGGAGGCTTGTCTACACATCAACATACTGGAGTTGAGGGCCATATACAACGGCCTACGACTAGCGGAGAATCTTCTTCGCGACCTACCGGTTCTAATTCAAGCAGACAACGTCACAGCCGTGGCTCATGTAAACCGCCAAGGCGGGACAAGGAGCAGAGTGGCGATGGCGGAAGCCGCCAGGATTCTTCGCTGGGCAGAAAATCACGTAACCGCTCTGTCAGCTGTCTTCATTCCGGGAGTGGACAACTGGGAAGCAGACTTCCTCAGCAGACACGATCTCCATCCGGGAGAGTGGGGACTTCATCAAGAAGTTTTTGCAGAGATAACAAGTCTGTGGGGAATTCCTCAAAAAATATTGAGAATCATAAGACAAAGAAGAGTGCAGACAATACTCATTGTCCCAGATTGGCCTCGAAGGGCCTGGTACTCAGATTTTCAGGAAATGCTCACAGAAGATCCATGGCCTCTTCCTCTCAGGGAGGACCTGTTACAGCAGGGGCCCTGCGTGTTCCAAGACTTACTGCGGTTACGTTTGACGGTATGGCGGTTGAACACCGAATCCTAGCTGGGAAAGGTATTCCGGAGGAATTTATCCCTACTCTGATAGAGGCTAGGAAGGAGGTGACGGCAAAGCTTTATCACCGTATCTGGAGGAAGTATGTATCTTGGTGTGAAGCCAAGAATGCTCCTACGGAAGATTTCCATCTGGGCCGGTTTCTCCACTTTCTACAGACAGGAGTGGATATGGGCCTGAAGTTAGGCTCCATTAAGGTACAGATTTCGGCCCTATCTATATTCTTTCAGAGGGAATTGGCTTCTCTCCCAGAAGTCCAGACATTTGTGAAGGGAGTGCTGCACATCCAGCCCCCCTTTGTACCCCCAGTGGCACCGTGGGACCTTAACGTGGTGTTAAGTTTCCTGAAATCTCACTGGTTTGAACCGCTTCAAACAGTGGAATAAAAATTTCTCACGTGGAAGGTGGTCATGTTATTGGCCTTGACATCTGCAAGGCGGGAGTCCGAATTGGCGGCCTTGTCCCACAAGAGCCCCTATTTGATTTTCCATGTGGATAGAGCAGAGTTGAGGACACGTCCTCAATTTTTGCCTAAGGTGGTTTCTTCATTTCATATGAACCAAACTATTGTGGTGCCTGTGGCTACGGGGGACTGGGAGGACTCCAAGTCCCTGGATGTAGTCAGGGCCTTAAAGATTTATGTAGCCAGGACGACTAGGGTTAGGAAAACAGAGGCTCTGTTTGTCCTGTATGCAGCCATCAAGGTTGGCGCTCCTGCTTCTAAGCAGACTATTGCTCGCTGGATCTGTAACATGATTCAGCAGGCTAATTCGTCGGCTGGATTGCCGTTACCAAATTCGATAAAGGCCCATTCCAGTAGGAAGGTGGGCTCTTCTTGGGCAGCTGCCCGAGGCATCTAGGCATTACAGCTTTGCCGAGCAGCTATTTGGTCGGGTTCAAACACTTTTGCTAAATTCTACAAGTTTGATACCCTGGCTGATGAGGACCTTGCATTTGCTCAGTCGGTGCTGCAGTCATCCGCACTCTCCCGCCCGGTTGGGAGCTTTGGTATAATCCCCATGGTCCTTATGGAGTCCCCAGCATCCTCTAGGACATAAGAGAAAATAAGATTTTAAACCTACCGGTAAATCTTTTTCTCCTAGTCCGCAGAGGATGCTGGGCGCCCATCCCAGTGCGAACTGCATCTGCAAGACTTGTATATAGTTGTTGCTTTCATAAGGGTTATGTTACAGTTGGAATCGGTCTTTGACTGATACTGTTTTTTGTTCATACTGTTAACTGGTTGTGTGTATTCCAGGTTATATGGTATGATTGGTGTGGGCTGGTATGAATCTTGCCCTTAGATTAACAAAATCCTTTCCTTATATTGTCCATCTCCTCTGGGCACAGTTCTCTAACTGAGGTCTGGAGAAGGGGCATAGAGGGAGGAGCCAGTGCACACCCATCCTAAAAGTTCTTTATAGTGCCCATGTCTCTTGCGGAGCCCGTCTATACCCCATGGTCCTTACGGAGTCCCCAGCATCCTCTACGGACTAGGAGAAAAAGATTTACCGGTAGGTTTAAAATCTTATTTTTTCCACATTTTTTGGAAGTAGAGTTCTAGGCCGATCACTCACAATGTTCCTGGCTGTGCTAAAGACCCTTTCCAAATACATACTGGAAGGTGGGCAGCTTAAGTACACCAAAGCGTGTTTGTATATGGGGCTCCAAATTGGCATATTTTTTTCTCTCATTGTTCAAAGGCACTTGCTATTTTGAACATTTTCATTAAAATAATTATCCGCCAAACTATTGATGCTTGCTGTATCACATTGAGTCACAGTGGTAGAGCAGTTAATAATTGTGGGCAATTCTTTTATGCCTGAGAAGATGTCATACTCTTTTTTTAACTGTCGTGCACTGAGTTGACTCATCATCATTATCACCAGTCGGTCCCTTGGAAAAGGTAAATTTTTTCCTGGCAGCAGCAGTTGGAAAAGGAGAAGCTGAAGCAGGAGGTTATCATCATGCAATGTTCCACTTGAGCTGACAACTTGCTCACACAGAGCATTTTTCACTTAAACTAAGGATCTAGCATAGCTGCCAATATATAATTATCTAATGCAAAATGTTGACCACCCTTTTGTCCTGCCAAAGTGAAGAAAAAAAAATGCCCACAAGTCCAACATACAGTACTTAGTGGAATCACTTATTTAATATCTTTCTTAAGCTTTTCTAGTTGCTTCTCTAGTAGTTTATTTAAGGGAATCACCTGACTTTAGGCCAGTACTCACGGCCCGATTTGGGAGAGATGTGTTCTGAGCGAAATGCTCAGCACACATCTCTCCCACCGCTCAGCACAGCGCGATGTATGCTGAGCGTGCAGGGGTAGACGGGGGGGGGGGGGGGGCTCATTTCACCCAGCGGGTGAAATGAGCGACCTGCTAGATTGGCCTGCATGGTAGGCCAATCTAGCACCAGCGATAGCGATGCGTGGGGCTATGCATCACTATCGCTGTGGGGGGTACACATGGAGCGATCATTGGTTAAAATCTAAGCAATCTAAGCAGCGATCCTTCCGTGAGTACCCCCTTTAGGCTGGCAGTGTCTGCACTCACTTCACTGATTACAATTTCAAAAGGTTTCAGTAGTTTTCTCCACTGTGCTGGACTAAGGTAATATAACCCCATTCTTTCTCTATCTCCTGTGCTGATATGCATGCTTGGATGGCTTGTTGCTCTTCCTCCAGTCACTGAAGCATATTTAGGGAGGAATTCTACCTGATTAGTACCTTTGCTTCACTTGGTGGCATGGCAAAGAGAACTTTTCTTGCAGCCACTACAATTTTCTACATGCAGTTGATAAATGTTGAAAATGGGCAGCAATTGTTTTATCCACTGACAGCATCTCCTGCATGCCCCTATAATTTTTTAGGAAACTTTGACTCATCAAGTTATTGTGTTCGCAAAACATTGTATGTATACAAATTCACTTACTCGTAGTGCACATAGAATGTTACTTACATTATTAAAAATGACAATTAACCACTTATCTGACAATTCTTTCCCAAAAAACTGCTCAGAAATTGTAATTTTTTTTAATGAGTGAATTAGGTGAAGAACATGAATTTAAACTTATCCAAAATGATTTTGGTTAAAAAAATAAACATCAGAAAATTGGTCAGGAAGGTTGGTAGCATCGGAACATCGATAACATAATGACCCTCGCCACATTGCTTTTTACACTTGAGAAAGCCACCAGGTACACAGGGAGGGCTTGGGGGGAGGCTTGGGGGGGGGGGGTTGTTTTACATGGCCACACAATAGTAACCCCAATTCCAATTACGCCACACAGTACTGCAACTTTATTCACATTTGATCATGCGATAGTGTCCATAATTCATATTACATCCCACAGTAGTGTTACTTTACCTTATAAACATTGCTCCTCACAGTAGAGCCCCTTATTCACATTACATCACACCCTATTGCTCTTTATTCACATTAGACGACACAGTAGTGCCCTTTCTATACATTATGCCACACAGTAGAGCACCTTACACACATAAAGCCACACATTAGTGATGTATTTATACACATAATTCCACACTTTAATACCCCTTACACATTATTAATGTCCTTATAAACATAATGCGCCTTACACATTATGACAACCTTTATTAATGCCCTTTTAAACATAATGTACCTTACATATATGCCGCATATTATTAATGCCCTTATACACATAATGACACACATAGTGCCCCCTACACATTTGTTGCACATTATTAGTGCCCCTATACACATAATGACACACATACCCTGTTACACATGGTTTCGGTATGAAAGATAGATAGTGTCTAGTTAGACAGTCAATAGATAGACACCATGTTAGACAGACATTATGTTGTCAGGGTCAAAAGGTCGAAAGGGTCAAAAGGTCGACATGGAAAAGGTCGACAGGTCAAAAGGTCAACAGGGTCAAAAGGTCGACATGAAAAAGGTAGACACCATGTTTTTTGCATTTTTGAGGTTTGTGTGGATACTAGTTTAGTCATCTGGGACCCCCAATTGTAGAAAGGCATACCCTCGCGGGGCTCGCTTCGCTCGCCACAAGGTTTATAACCAACTCTATGCCGACATGGATAGAGAAAGTATGAAATAATCCAAAAACATGTTACATTAAAAAAACAATGTCTCCAGCTTCTTCTGCAAAAGCCTGATGAGGGGAATGACCTGACTCAGGATGGCAGTGTCTGAACTGACTTCACGTGTGGCAAGTTCAAAGGGTTGCAGAACCTTGCACAACGTTGAAATCATTCTCCACTGCGCTTGAGTCAGGTGCATTCCCCCTCCTTTGCCTATATCGTAGGCAGATGTATAGGCTTGAATGGCCTTTTGCTGCTCCTCCATCCTCTGAAGCATATAGAGGGTTGAATTCCACCTCGTTACCACCTCTTGCTTCAGATGATGGCAGGACAGGTTCAGGACTGTTTGCTGGTGCTCCAGTCTTCGGCACGCGGTGGCTGAATGCCGAAAGTGGCCCGCAATTCTTCGGGCCACCGACAGCATCTCTTGCATGCCCCTGTCATTTTTTAAATAATTCTGCACCACCAAATTCAATGTATGTGCAAAACATGGGACGTGCTGGAATTTCCCCAGATGTAATGCACGCACAATATTGCTGGCGTTGTCCGATGTCACAAATCCCCAGGAGAGTCCATTTGGGGTAAGCCATTCTGCGATGATGTTCCTCAGTTTCCGTAAGAGGTTGTCAGCTGTGTGCCTCTTCTGGAAAGCGGTGATACAAAGCGTAGCCTGCCTAGGAACGAGTTGGCGTTTGCGAGATGCTGCTACTGGTGCCGCCACTGCTGTTCTTGCTGCGGGAGGCAATACATCTACCCAGTGGGCTGTCACAGTCATATAGTCCTGAGTCATCCCTGCTCCACTTGTCCACATGTCCGTGTCAGGAATCGACTCACCAAGCTGACATCTGTCCGCCGCTGCGGACTCCGTCCTGGGTCCCTGCGTTCATCTGTCATCCGCGTCTCTGCCATCAGACGCCATCCTGGGCCTGGGAGCGCTCCTGTGATAGCGGGCGTGTAGCACGCCGCGTTCCCGCTAGGCCGCGGCATGGGCGCCGCCATGACAGCCTCCAGCAGTCAGCATACGGCGGCCAATCCGGTGCTTGGCCGCACCCACTTTTCCTCACTCCACCAATGACTGTTTAACAAGGGGTATATATGAAGCTGCAGGATCAGTCTGCAGGCATCCTGAACTTTGTGTCACTCCTGCGACTCATGTGTAAGGATCTGGTTCCAGTTTCCTCCGTGTACCTGGATACCTACCTGCTGTTCCGTGTTCCTGGCTTTCTACCTGAGACTCTGTACTCCTGGTTACTTCTCACAGCTCCGTGGAACTACAAGCCCCAGCAATACCTGCTTCCATCTACAGGCTTCACACTCACCACCATCTCTGTGTGCTTCAGCCTAGCAGTAGAGACTGACTCCAGGTGTGTTCCATCTCTCCACCTGTGATACAGCTTGCTTGCTGCCAGTGCCTCATCACCTGCACTGTGAGTCAGACTCCTGCCTCTGCTACCAGGTTTGCCATACAACACCATCTCTGCTGGTTCCATGTTTTAATCTGCTCTGGTTCCCATACCAGAATATTCTCTGCCAAATTATCACTCATCTGTTATCATCACTACCGGTTATTATTTCATCAGTCACCATTCATTCTGTTACCATAGACTTTCAGCTGCCACGCTGTACAATTGACATTTGCATTTCCTACTGTTATTTTCTGCTGCCGTTTTGTGAACCATCTGTTTAATAAATATCATTGCGCTCATGCGCAGAAACATAATCCAGCCTCCTCGTTTTCTCCCATCCACCTCCACTGACCCACTAGCGCCCCCTCCGGGGACACAGACAAAACCAAGTCTGACAGTAAGTTCAGGATCGATGGACTCGGATGGTGGACGGAGTGTGGGGTCAGAGGCCTTGCAAAATCTGGTCTCCAGTCTGGATGGTCAAGAGGCTGCGCAGCAGCAGATGTTCCAGTTCCTGCAAGGGATGTCCTCCCGGATAGATACACTACAGCAATCCCTGCCTAGAGTACACACTTCTACAGTTCCTGTTACTCCAGCACCTGCCAGTACTGTGAGTTCCTCTATGCCGGCTGCATCAGCTCCAGTGTCACGTCTGCACCTGCCCGTGCCAAGCAAGTATGATGGCAGCCCAAAGTTATGTCGCGGGTTTCTCAACCAATGTGAAATCCAGTTTGAATTGTTGTCACATAATTTCCCCACGTCAAGATCCAAGGTTGCCTACATCATCTCTCTACTTTCTGGATCTGCTTTGAGTTGGGTGTCTCCTCTGTGGGAACGTGCCGACCCTCTGATTAACAACTATACAGAATTCGTGTCAACCTTCAGACGGATCTTTGACGAGCCTGGTCGTGCAACATCAGCTTCTGCAGACCTAATCCAACTTCGTCAAGGTACCCGTAGTATGGGACAATATGTCATCCAGTTCCAGACGTTGGCCGCAGAGATTCAGTGGAACAATCAAGCCCTGGTAGCAGCTTTCTGGCATGGACTCTCTGATCAGATCAAGGACGAACTGGCAACCCGCGATCTTCCTGTACAATTGTCTGATTTAATTTCCCTGTGCATCAAGTTGGACTCTCGCATCCGCGAACGCAACAATGAACGTGCTCGGAGTGAGCCACGCAGATCAAGGATGATACCTTCCGTACAGTTCCAGTCTCCACCTGCTGATGAGCCTATGCAAATAAATAGGTCCCGCCTAACTCCTGAGGAGCGGTCAAGAAGACTTCATGAGAGACTTTGTCTTTATTGTGCGGCTGCAGGTCACCAGATTAATTCCTGCACAGTGCGTTCGGGAAACGCCAGATCCTGACTTGTAAAGGAGGAGTCAAGTTGGGATCTTCTAGACAAGCTCCTTCTAATCAAGACCTTATCCTTCCTGTGACTTTAGAGACTTCAGTTGGGCTTCAGTCTGCATCAGCATTAGTGGACTGTGGAGCCGCAGGAAATTTCATCACCCAAGCTGCGGTAAATAAATTTTGCTTGCCTGTATGTGAACTTTCTTACCCAGTCTACATTACCGCCGTGGATGGTAGCCGAATCTCCAAGGGGAATATTTCTCACCAAACTGCACCAGTGGTTTTGGGAGTTGGGTTCCTACACTCAGAATTAATAAAGTTCTTAGTCATTCCTCAAGCCACCCAGGAGATCGTTTTGGGCATGCCCTGGCTCCAGCTACACAATCCACAGTTTGACTGGTCAACGTTACAACTTACTTCATGGGGTTCACATTGCCATCAGTCCTGTTTAGCCCAAGTTTGTCCAATTAAGTCTACTGAAGTAAAAACCCAGTCAAGTCTTCCTGCGGCTTATCAAGATTTCTCTGATGTCTTCAGTGAAAAGGCCGCGGATGTCCTGCCGCCCCATAGAGAATGGGATTGTCCCATCGATCTCCTTCCTGGCAAGAAGCCACCTAGGGGGCGTACCTACCCGTTATCTGTTCCCGAAACTGAAGCGATGAGCGACTACATCCGGGAGAATTTACAGAAGGGATTCATCCGTCCTTCATCATCACCCGCTGGTGCAGGCTTCTTCTTTGTTAAAAAGAAGGATGGAGGACTGCGTCCATGCATTGACTACCGGGGTCTCAATGACATTACCATTAAAAATAGTTATCCATTACCACTCATTACCGAATTATTTGACAGAGTTAAAGGAGCCCGCATCTTCACCAAGCTAGATCTCCGCGGTGCCTACAACCTCATCAGAATCCGGAGTGGTGACGAATGGAAGACAGCTTTTAACACTCGAGATGGTCATTACGAGTACCTGGTAATGCCATTCGGGTTGAGTAATGCCCCAGCAGTGTTCCAACACTTTGTGAACGAAATCTTCCGTGACGTTCTGTATAAATACCTCGTTGTTTATCTGGATGATATCCTCATCTTCTCTCAAGATCTTCCCTCTCATCGTCTACAAGTCCGTGAAGTCCTCCGACGTCTTCGTGAGAACCGGCTCTACGGTAAACTATCCAAGTGTACCTTTGAAGTTTCCTCTATACCCTTCCTGGGTTATATAATTTCCGGATCGGATCTCCAGATGGACCCGACAAAGTTGGAAGCCATTGCCAATTGGTCCATTCCAAATTCTCTCAAGTCTATTCAGCGGTTCCTGGGATTTGCCAACTACTATAGGAAATTTATTCGGGGATTCTCCACTCTCATCGCTCCTATTACCAACTTAACTCGGAAAGGGGCAGACCATTCCAACTGGTCAGAAGAGGCTTTAGCGGCCTTCCAGAAGATCAAGCTGGCCTTTATGTCTGCTCCAGTTCTGTCCCAGCCAGATGTAAACAGACCGTTCGAGTTTGAGGTGGATGCCTCTACAGTTGGAGTTGGAGCTGTTCTCTCCCAGAAGGGAACCGATGGGAAAATCCACCCCTGTGGATTTTATTCTCGTAAATTCCTCCCTGCAGAAGCTAACTACTCCGTTGGAGATCAAGAACTACTGGCGATTAAGCTGGCCCTCGAGGAATGGAGGTATCTCCTGGAAGGGGCCAAACATCCGTTCAACATCTACACGGATCATAAAAATCTGCTATATTTAAAGGCAGCCCAGTGCCTTAATCCTCGCCAGTCCAGGTGGGCTATGTTTTTCTCACGTTTTAACTTTAAGCTTCATTTCCGCCCAGGTTCGCAGAATGTTAAAGCTGACGCCTTATCCCGATCTATGGAATCCGAAGAGGAAACGCCTGACTCAGTTCCACATTCCATCCTGAGTCCAGTGGTATTTGCTGCATCTCAAGTCTCCCCAGCTCCTCCTCCTGGTAAGACTTTTGTTTCCCTAGAACTCCGTCCCAAGTTGCTGTCTTAGGCCCATCAATCCAAGTTCACTGGTCATCCCGGTGTCCTGAAAACCTTCAAGTTCCTCTCTGAGACATACTGGTGGCCAAAGATGAAAGCTGACATCAAGGATTTCGTAGCATCCTGTCCTAAGTGTGTGCAGCACAAGACTCCTCGTCAGTCTCCAGCAGGTCAGTTACAACCATTGTCTATTCCTAGTCGCCCTTGGTCACACCTGTCCATGGACTTTATCTCCGACCTTCCTCCTTCTCAAGGATACAATACCATCTGGGTTGTAGTGGACAGATTTACCAAGATGGCCCATTTTGTTCCTCTCCAGGGTCTCCCTTCTGCCCCAAAACTCGCCCAAATCTTCCTACGGGAGATTTTCCGCTTACATGGTCTACCCTCAGAAATAATATCCGACCGAGGTGTACAGTTTGTAGCGAGGTTTTGGAGGGCTCTCTGTTCTGCCATGCAGGTTAAACTGAAGTTCTCGTCATCTTACCACCCTCAGACGAATGGGCAGACAGAGAGGGTAAATCAAGAACTAGAGACATTTTTAAGATTGTATGTTTCATCTTCTCAGGATGACTGGTTTGATCTGCTCCCATGGGCCGAGTTTGCCCACAACTTCCGCTACCACACTGCTACTGAGACAACTCCATTCTTTGCAGTATATGGGCAACATCCTCGTGTTCCAGACTTCCAAGAACTCCCTCACATGGATGTTCCTGCTGCCACTACTGCCCTGAGTCAGTTTTCTTCAATCTGGAGGAAGATTCACATTTCTCTCAAAAAGGCCTCCAGCCGGTATAAATACTTTGCTGATCGCAAAAGACGCGCAGTTCCTAGCCTGAAACCTGGGGACAAGGTTTGGCTGTCTACCCGGAACCTCCGTCTTAGGGTCCCGTCTATTAAATTTGCACCACGTTTCATTGGCCCCTTCCCTGTCGAAAGAGTCATCAACCCTGTGGCCTACAAGCTGAAGTTACCACCTTCTCTGCGAATACCTAATGCTTTTCATGTTTCTCTCCTCAGACCTTTAGTCCTGAATCATTTCCAAAGAGCTCTTCCAGTTGGCCCCAAAGTTCGAACTCAGCGGGGCGTGGAGTTCGAGATTGGCAAGATTCTGGATTCCCGTTGCCGGTATGGACGTCTTCAATACCTTGTCGATTGGTCCGGTTATGGCCCAGAGGAGAGAAGTTGGGTAAATTCGTTGGATGTCCATGCTCCAAGGTTGGTCCGTGTCTTCCATAACACTCATCCTTCCAAGCCACGTGGGTGTTCGGTGCCCACCCTTAAAGGGGGGGGTACTGTCAGGAATCGACTCACCAAGCTGACATCTGTCCGCCGCTGCGGACTCCGTCCTGGGTCCCTGCGTTCATCTGTCATCCGCGTCTCTGCCATCAGACGCCATCCTGGGCCTGGGAGCGCTCCTGTGATAGCGGGCGTGTAGCACGCCGCGTTCCCGCTAGGCCGCGGCATGGGCGCCGCCATGACAGCCTCCAGCAGTCAGCATACGGCGGCCAATCCGGTGCTTGGCCGCACCCACTTTTCCTCACTCCACCAATGACTGTTTAACAAGGGGTATATATGAAGCTGCAGGATCAGTCTGCAGGCATCCTGAACTTTGTGTCACTCCTGCGACTCATGTGTAAGGATCTGGTTCCTGTTTCCTCCGTGTACCTGGATACCTACCTGCTGTTCCGTGTTCCTGGCTTTCTACCTGAGACTCTGTACTCCTGGTTACTTCTCACAGCTCCGTGGAACTACAAGCCCCAGCAATACCTGCTTCCATCTACAGGCTTCACACTCACCACCATCTCTGTGTGCTTCAGCCTAGCAGTAGAGACTGACTCCAGGTGTGTTCCATCTCTCCACCTGTGATACAGCTTGCTTGCTGCCAGTGCCTCATCACCTGCACTGTGAGTCAGACTCCTGCCTCTGCTACCAGGTTTGCCATACAACACCATCTCTGCTGGTTCCATGTTTTAATCTGCTCTGGTTCCCATACCAGAATATTCTCTGCCAAATTATCACTCATCTGTTATCATCACTACCGGTTATTATTTCATCAGTCACCATTCATTCTGTTACCATAGACTTTCAGCTGCCACGCTGTACAATTGACATTTGCATCTCCTACTGTTATTTTCTGCTGCCGTTTTGTGAACCATCTGTTTAATAAATATCATTGCGCTCATGCGCAGAAACATAATCCAGCCTCCTCGTTTTCTCCCATCCACCTCCACTGACCCAGTAGCGCCCCCTCCGGGGACACAGACAAAACCAAGTCTGACAGTCCGTGGTTAAGTGGACATTGGGTACAACTGCATTTTTTAGGACACTGATGACTCTTTTTCTGAGGTCTGTGTACATTTTTGGTATCGCCTGCCTAGAGAAATGGAACCTAGATGGTATTTGGTACCGGGGACACAGTACCTCAATCAAGTCTGTAGTTGCCTGTGAATTAACGGTGGATAACGGAAACATGTTTCTCACCGCCCAGGCTGCCAAGGCCTGAGTTATCCGCTTTGTAGCAGGATGACTACTGTGATATTTCATCTTCCTCGCAAAGGACTGTTGGACAGTCAATTGCTTACTGGAAGTAGTACAAGTGGTCTTCCGACTTCCCCTCTGGGATGACGATCGTCTCCCAGCAGCAACAACAGCAGCGCCAGCAGCAGTAGGCGTTACACTCAAGGATGCATTGGAGGAATCCCAGACAGGAGAGGACTCGTCAGACTTGCCAGTGACATGGCCTGCAGGACTATTGGCTTTCCTGTGTAAGGAGGAAATTGACACTGAGGGAGTTGGTGGTGTGGTTTGCAGGAGCTTGGTAACAAGAGGAAGGGATTTAGTGGTCAGTGGACTCCTTCCGCTGTCATCCAAAGTTTTTGAACTTGTCACTGACTTATGATGAATGTGCTGCAGGTGACGTATAAGGGAGGATGTTGCGAGGTGGTTAACGTCCTTACCCCTACTTATTACAGCTTGACAAAGGCAACACACGGCTTGACACCTGTTGTCCGCATTTGTGTTAAAATAATTCCACACTGAAGAGGTGATTTTTTTTTATAATTTGACCAGGCATGTCAATGGCCATATTCGTCCCACAGACAACAGGTGTCTCCCCGGGTGCCTGACTTAAACAAACCACCTCACCATCAGAATCCTCCTTGTCAATTTCCTCCTCAGCGCAAGCAACACCCATATCCTCATCCTGGTGTACTTCAACACTGACATCTTCAATTTGACTATCAGGAACTGGACTGCGGGTGCTCCTTCCAGCACTTGCAGGGGACGTGCAAATGGTATAAGGCGCCACCTCTTCCCGTCCATTGTTAGGAAGGTCAGGCATCGCAGCCGACACAATTGGACTCTCCTTGGGGATTTGTGATTTAGAAGAACGCACAGTTCTTTGCTGTGCTTTTGCCAGCTTAAGTCTTTTCATTTTTCTAGCGAGAGGATGAGTGCTTCCATCCTCATGTGAAGCTGATCCACTAGCCTTGAACATAGGCCAGGGCCTCAGCCGTTTCTTGCCACTCCGTGTCGTAAATGGCATATTGGCAAGTTTACGCTTCTCCTCAGACGCTTTTAATTTTGATTTTTGGGTAATTTTACTGAACTTTTGTGTTTTGGATTTTACATGCTCTCTACTATGACATTGGGCATCGGCCTTGGCAGACGACGTTGATGGCATTTCATCATCTCGGACATGACTAGTGGCAGCAGCTTCAGCATGAGGTGGAAGTGGATCTTGATCTTTCCCTATTTTACCCTCCGCATTTTTGTTCTCCATATTTTAATGTGTGGAATTATATGCCAGTATCAATAGCAATGGCCTACTACTATATATACTGCGCACAACTGAAATGCACCACAGGTATGGATGGATAGTATACTTGACGACACAGAGGTAGGTAGAGCAGTGGCCTACTGTACAATACTGCTATATATTATATACTGGTGGTCAGCAAACTGTGCAAAACTGAAATGCACCACAGGTATGGATGGATAGTATACTTGACGACACAGAGGTAGGTAGAGCAGTGGCCTACTGTACTGTACTGCTATATATTATATACTGGTGGTCAGCAAACTGTGCAAAACTGAAATGCACCACAGGTATGGATGGATATTATACTTGACGACACAGAGGTAGGTAGAGCAGTGGCCTACTGTACCGTACTGCTATATATTATATACTGGTGGTCAGCAAACTGTGCAAAACTGAAATGCACCACAGGTATGGATGGATAGTATACTTGACGACACAGAGGTGGGTAGAGCAGTGGCCTACTGTACCGTACTGCTATATATTATATGCTGGTGGTCAGCAAACTGTGCAAAACTGAAATGCACCACAGGTATGGATGGATAGTATACTTGACGACACAGAGGTAGGTAGAGCAGTGGCCTACTGTACCGTACTGCTATATATTATATACTGGTGGTCAGCAAACTGTGCAAAACTGAAATGCACCACAGGAATGGATGGATAGTACACAAAAAACAACAAAAATGCATGTCGGTATTTTGACATGTCGGCATTTTACATGTCGGTATTTTGACCTTGTCGGTATTTTAAATGTCGGTATTTTGTCCATGTCGGGATTTTGACCTTGTCGGTATTTTGACCATCGGTCAATTGGTGTCGGGATTTTGAACGTCGGTATTTTGATTGGAGGTATTTCATAGCGATCCCTATTATATACTGGTGGTCAGCAAAATTATGCACTGTACTCCTACTATATACTACAATGCAGCACAGATATGGAGCATTTTTCAGGCAGAGAATGTATAATACTGGTAGTCACTGTCAGCAAAACTCTGCACTGTACTCCTCCTATATAATACTGCTGGTCCCCAGTCCCCACAATAAAGCAGTGTGAGCACAGATATATGCAGCACACTGAGCACAGATATGGAGCGTTTTTCGGGCAGAGAACGTATAATACTGGTGGTCACTGGTCAGCAAAACTCTGCACTGTACTCCTCCTATATAATACTGCTGGTCCCCAGTCCCCACAATAAAGCAGTGTGAGCACAGATATATGCAGCACACTGAGCACAGATATGGAGCGTTTTTCAGGCAGAGAACGTATAATACTGGTGGTCACTGGTCAGCAAAACTCTGCACTGTTCTCCTCCTATATAATACTGCTGGTCCCCAGTCCCCACAATAAAGCAGTGTGAGCACAGATATATGCAGCACACTGAGCACAGATATGGAGCATTTTTCAGGCAGAGAACGTATAATACTGGTGGTCACTGGTCTGCAAAACTCTGCACTGTACTCCTCCTATAATACTGCTGGTCCCCAGAATAAAGATATTTGCAGCCCCCTGAAAGATCTGAAACAAAGTGAGAGGACGCCAGCCACGTCCTCTCACTATCATTTCCAATGCACGAGTGAAAAATGGTGGCAACGCGCGGCTCCTTATATAGAATCTGAATCTTGCGAGAATCCGACAGCGGGATGATGACGTTCGGGCGCGCTCCGGTTAACCGAGCAATACTGGAGTATCCGAGTATGCCTCAGACCCGTGTAAAATGGGTGAAGTTCGGGGGGGTTCGGATTCCGAGGAACCGAACCCGCTCATCACTACTCTTATATGGTAGTTCCCATGTTTGGTTTAAAATATCTTACATTTCATAGCTAGATGGTAAGCGCAGTGTGACATACCTACAGTACATTTCTGTCCTCTGAGTGCTGCCTTCATTCTGCCTATACTGATTCATTGTGGAAGGCACCTGGCTGGTGAAAAGTTTTATCTGAGTTCCTGGTTCTAAGTATTATCTATACTGTACTTAGCATGAGACTAGTAGCACCCACTGAAACATTCAATAATGTGGAGTGCAGGGCTTTAAAATGTAGATGAAAAAAAATAAATTGAAGGCATCATCCAATATACAGTAACCTTTTATATCTTACACATCTGTGCAAAAATACACCAAAATCCATATAAAGTGCAATGTGTAGCAGCAAAAATCAGGAGGCCAGTGAACAAAAGACAAGGGCATAATAGCATAATGATACTTATCCACAAGGGCCCTCATTCCGAGTTGTTCGCTTGCTAGCTGCTTTTAGCAGCATTGCAAACGCTAGGCCGCCGCCCTCTGCTACTAAATATTTTCTTGCAGTTTCTGAGTAGCTCCAGACCTACTCCTAGATTGCGATCAGCTCGGTCCGTTTAGTTCCTGGTTTGGCGTCACAAACACGCCCTGCGTTCAGCCAGCCACTCCCCCGTTTCTCCAGGCACACCCGCGTTTTTACCTGGCACGCCTGCGTTTTTTAGCACACTCCCAAAAAACGCTCAGTTACTACCCAGAAACGCCCCTTTCCTGTCAATCATTCACCGATCAGCAGTGCGACTGAAAAGCGCCGCACGAACAACAGCACATCTACTAAGTTTTGTGTAAAATAACTTACCGCATGCGCTCTGCATACCATGCGCATTTAGCAACAAATCGCAGCATAGCGAAAATCGGCAACGAGCGAACAACTCGTAATGACCACCAATGTCAGAATATAGAAGGGCTTTCAGTCATCCTGCTGCGTGTGCATGGCTCAACAGCCATTTCGGTGTGCAACCCACATCTTAGTCATGAGCAAATGACACAGTGACTAAGGACCTTAAGTACCATGAGGTAATTGCAAACCAAACTCACCTGTGATATCAAATGCAAAGCACCTGTACCTATGGCTCCTGAAACCGCAAGTGAAACAACGTTACCCAGCGTCACCAAATGCATCAAAACACCCAAGTCCAGATTTGCTGCCCCCGCGACCGGAAGTGGCATCAGGTATCCATGGCCACCACTGTAAACACGGCAGCGGCTTTCATGACTGGATGTGATGCAATCTGGGCATGGGCAAGATAACAGGAATCTAAAAAAGCATTAAATGCAGCTGATCCCAAAACAGGAAGTGTCATGGTGCAACCATGGATGCAGAAGTAAACAATAGAAGCTGCATAACCAGTATAATATACCAACCATGGTGGCAGCAAAATATGTCAATAACCCAAGGTACGTGAAAGTGGCTTGCACTGCACCATGGTGGTCATTACGAGTTGTTCACTCACTGCCGATTTTCGCAGTTCAGCGATTAAGTAAAAAAATGGCAAAAATGCGCATGCGCATGGTATGCAGCGCGCATGCGCTAAGTACTTTCACACAAAACTTTGTAGATTTACACAAGCTCAAGCGACGTTTTTTCATCGCTCGAGTGATCGTAGTGTGATTGACAGGAAGTGGGTGTTTCTGGGTGGAAACTGGCCATGTTCAGGGAGTGTGCGCCAAAATGCAGGCGTGCCAGGTAAAAACGCAGGAGTGGCTGAAGAAATGGGGGAGTGGCTGGCGAACGCAGGGCGTGTTTGTGACGTCAAACCAGGAACTAAACGGACTGAGGTGATCGCAGTATAGGAGTAGGTCTGGAGCTACTCAGAAACTGCAGGGAAATATTTAGTAGCAGTTCTGGTAATCTTTCGTTCGCTATTCTGCTAAGCTAAGATACACTCCCAGAGGTCTGCGGCCTAGCGTTTGCAATGCTGCTAAAAGCAGCTAGCGAACGAACAACTCGGAATGAGGGTCCATACCTGTATTATATAACAGAAAAAAATAAAAATGTAGGTAAGTTTGGTAGAGAGCGATCAGACCACTAATAGGAACCAGTCAATACAATATAAACCAAGAAAACAAACATATACATTATAATAAAGTAAAAAACAAACACATACACAAACATGAAAAATTCAAGGAAAATGTTGTAAACATCAAATTAGTAAAGATAGATAGTCAATAAAAACACCACCATAAGGTCACAATACTCTCTCAAATAAAATAATTAAGGCCATATGGCACTATTGTGTTGAGTTTATGAATCCAGAAAAATTCTCTTTGTAGAAGTAATTTATTCCGATCTTCACCCCATCTCAATGGTGGAATATGATCAATTGGCATACATCGAAAGTTAGACAACATGTGGTTGTATAAAGCAAAATGTTTAGCCACTGGAGTACAATTTCACTATTGCTTTCTTGATAGAGGAGCGATGCATCACAATATGTTTCTTCAAAAGTCTAATAGTTTGCCCACATATACTGTATATTGTTGCAGGGACAGATAATGATGTAAACAACAAAGCAACTATCACAGTTGATATGATAATGAATATTATGCATTATGCCCTTGACTGGATCAATAAACTTATCACCCAAGCATAGAAACTGGCAATTCACACCCCCAATGCACTTAAAGACACCATTCCTTGATTGCAGCCAGTTGTTACTCTTTATTGGTCCAATGTCAGGTTTAGCCACATTGTCTTTAATATTCTGACTTTGTTTATAACAAAAGAGAGTGGCATTCTGACAAAAGTGGGCAATGGTATTGTCAGAGTGCACGATATGCCAGTGCTTCAAAATAGTATTGGAGATATGATGAGAGGCAATAGATTATGTGGAGGTAAACACCATCCTATCGACACCTGTACTCCGATCTTTGGCCAATAAGGCCTCCACATGAGATATATTGGTACATCGAGAGATGGTCCCATAATCTCCTGTTCCGCATATGCCCTTGTAATGAAGCATTCCCCCATTTCCTTCAATGCCAGAAGAAGTCTATCAACCTAACCTCAGAGGTGATACGCACCACTCTCAACAACTGGGATAGTGGCAAGCCTTATTTAATAGGCATAGGGTGAAAGGCTGTCAGCCACAAGTCCTTGGTATGCATGTTTATATGGAAAGAGGTGCTGGTATTTGATATTAATATGTAAGTTCCGCTTGTGTTACAGGCTGTTATAAGATATTAAGGCTACTGCGCACTGATTGGTTCAATGTGGTGGGAGTGGTTTCAACTTGGTATTTGTAGTGCCTCAGGGTTGACTCCATTTGTGTTTGATCCTGCTGGTTGCTGGTCCTGGTCTTGAAAAAGGTCCATGCTAGGACCGAAACGTCAACCTCTGCATTTGGCTATGCGAGTGTTTATTAAAGGCATTCTAGTGAGTGCTTTCCCATAAGATGTTTGAATATTATGGAGGCCATAGTTTGACACATGGTCCTCTGGAAGATAATGCACCCAAGCTGATTACTCTTTTTTGATTATTGAGAGTGCAGCTTTTTCTGCATACTATACTGTATATACACTGCTCAAAAAAATAAAGGGAACACTAAAATAACACATCCTAGATCTGAATGAATGAAATATTCTTATTAAATACTTTGTTCTTTACATAGTTGAATGTGCTGACAACAAAATCACACAAAAATCATCAATGGAAATCAAATTTATTAACCCATGGAGGCCTGGATTTGGAGTCACACTCAAAATTAAAGTGGAAAAACACACTACAGGCTGATCCAACTTTGATGTAATGTCCTTAAAACAAGTCAAAATGAGGCTCAGTAGTGTGTGTGGCCTCCACGTGCCTGTATGACCTCCCTACAATGCCTGGGCATGCTTCCGATGAGGTGGCGGATGGTCTCCTGAGGGATCTCCTCCCAGACCTGGACTAAAGCATCCGCCAACTCTTGGACAGTCTGTGGTGGATGGAGTGAGACATGATGTCCCAGATGTGCTCAATTGGATTCAGGTCTGGGGAACGGGTGGGCCAGTCCATAGCATCAATGCCTTCGTCTTGCAGGAACTGCTGACAAACTCCAGCCACATGAGGTCTAGCATTGTCTTGCATTAGGAGGAACCCAGGGCCAACCGCACCAGCATATGGTCTCACAAGGAGTCTGAGGATCTCATCTCGGTACCTAATGGCAGTCAGGCTACCTCTGGCGAGCACATGGAGGGCTGTGCGGCCCCCCAAAGAAATGCCACCCCACACCATTACTGACCCACTGCCAAACCGGTCATGCTGGAGGATGTTGCAGGCAGCAGAACGTTCTCCTTGGCATCTCCAGACTCTGTCAGGTCTGTCACATGTGCTCAGTGAGAACCTGCTTTCATCTGTGAAGATCACAGGGCGCCAGTGGCAAATTTGCCAATCTTGGTGTTCTCTGGCAAATGCCAAAAGTCCTGCACGGTGTTGGGCTGTAAGCACAACCCCCACCAGTGGACGTCGGGCCCTCATACCACCCTCATGGAGTCTGTTTCTGATCATTTGAGTAGACACATGCACATTTGTGGCTTGCTGGAGGTCGTTTTGCAGGGCTCTGGCAGTGCTCCTCCTGTTCCTCCTTGCACAAAGGTGGAGGTAGCGGTCCTGCTGCTGGGTTGTTGCCCTTCTACGGCCTCCTCCACGTCTACTGATGTACTGGCCTGTCTCCTGGTAGCGCCTCCATGCTCTGGACACTACGCTGACAGACACAGCAAACCTTCTTGCCACAGCTCGCATTGATGTGCCATCCTGGATGAGCTGCACTACCTGAGCCACTTGTGTGGGTTGTAGACTCCGTTTCATGCTACCACTAGAGTGAAAGCACCGCCAGCTTTCAAAAGTGACCAAAACATCAGCCAGAAAGCATAGGAGCTGAGAAGTGGTCTGTGGTCACCACCTGCAGAACAACTTCTTTATTGGGGGTGTCTTGCTAATCGCCTATAATTCCCACCTGTTGTCTATTCCATTTGCACAACAGCATGTGAAACTGATTGTCAATCAGTGTTGCTTCCTAAGTGGACAGTTTGATTTCACAGAAGTGTGATTGACTTGGAGTTACATTGTGTTAAGTGTTCCCTTTATTTTTTTTAACAGAATATATATATATATATATATATATATATATATATATATATTGTAACGCCGTAGGGGAACAGGGCGTCGTTTCCTGGGGTATATAGCAGCAAGCAACAGCTGAGAAATCATACCAGTCCAGTTTCTGGTGCAACTGGCCGCAACCAGTTTTATTAAACAGAAAATAAAACAAACATCAAAAGAAAATACCTTGCATGTCCGGCACTACCTAAACAGAAAACGTTCCTAACTGTCTCTAAACAAAAACAGAGTTTTCCAGTCAATACTGTATGGCTAATTTGTATAAAGAAGCGTGTTTCTCTCTCAAAGATTCTGCAATCTTCCCAGGCATTCTGCACACACTAATCAGGCTAGCAGCCCTATAAGGCTCTTGCACAGCTGAAAGCCCTGATTAGCCCTCTGTGAGGCCAAAGATCCGAACTGGGCCCAATGTCTGGAACTTGCCCTCTCTCTCTCCCAGGGCCCTTATCCAGCTTTTCCATCAAACTGAAAAGGTTCTAACAAAACAAAACATTTTCCTAGAATTTTTAATTTTCTAAAACATGTAAGACAAGAACCTGGGACAAACATACCTGCCCTCAAACACTATTCCAGTGTTCTTGTCACATATCCCCCTCCCCTGTTTCGACCTAGGGGCCGGAACACTTGTAGCCCCCAAACAGAAGATGCGGGACAACGCATCTGCGTTGGCAATTGTGTACCTGGTCTATGTTCGACAGTAAACTTAAAATCCTGCAATGCTAGAAACCATCTAGTTACACGAGCATTTGGACCTCTGTTTACATACATCCATTTTAAAGGGGTGTGATCTGTCACTAGTATGAACTGTCTCCCCAAGAGGTAATATCTCAAGGTATCTAATGCCCACTTAATGGCCAAAGCCTCCTTTTCTACAATGGCATACCGTTTTTCATGCTCATTGAGTTTCCTGCTCAAATATACTATAGGGTGTTCATCCCCATCTCTGGTTTGGGACAACACGGCCCATATGCCTACCTCTGAGGTATCCGTCTGTACAACATATTCTTTTGAAAAATCTGGTGTTATCAATACAGGTTGTGAACACAAAGCCACTTTTAACGCTTGGAATGCTTTTTCTGCATCAGGGTTCCATATTTGACTGCTTCCCTTTGGTAAGGTCTGACAATGGCACTGCTGTGGTCGCAAAATTAGGAATAAATCGTCTATAGTACCCAGTTATACCCAAAAATGCCCTTATCTGTTTTTTATTCACTGGACGAGGCCAGTTTTGAAGAGCATCAATTTTATTCAGTTGGGGTCTGATCAGACCTCCACCAATGGTGAAGCCCAAGTATTTAACCTCCTCTATTGCGAGGCAGCACTTCTTTGGGTTAGCAGTTAACCCTGCTTCTCTGATTGAGTCCAGTACTGCTTGTACTTTAACCAAGTGGGACCCCCAGCCCGTACTGGGAATTACCACATCATCCAAATAGGCCGCTGCATATTTTCTATGGGGCCTCAAAATTTTATCCATCACCCGTTGAAAGGTTGCTGGAGCCCCATGCAACCCAAAGGGTAACATCTTATACTGGTATAGCCCCTCCAGAACCGAAAAGGTTGTTTTTTCTTTTGCGCTATCAGTTAAAGATATTTGCCAGTAACCTTTGGTCAGGTCCAACGTGGTGAGAAACCTGGCTGTTCCGATCCTTTCTATAAGCTCATCCACACGGGGCATGGGGTATGCGTCAAATTTGGACACCTCATTTAACTTACAAAAGTCATTACAGAAGCGTATGCTACCGTCTGGCTTCGGGATGAGAACTATGAGACTGGACCACTCACTGTTAGATTCCTCTATGATTCCAAGTTCTAATATGTTTTTAACTTCCTTAGAAACAGTTTCTCGCTGAGCTTAAGGAATCCTATATGGCTTTAAATGGACCCTGACCCCTGGTTCTGTGACAATGTCATGTTTTATTATGGCCATTCGGCCAGGCAGCTCTGAAAATATTTCCCTATTTTGGATGAGAAATTATTTAACCTGATTGTTTTGATCAGCTGATAATGTCTCTGACACCTTTACTGCGGGAAGCAACCGAGGTGCAGACACCGAAGGGCAAGGCTCCACTGACAGAGACAACCTATCTTTCCAGGGTTTGATTAAGTTAATATTGTAGATTTGTTCAGGTTTTCTCTTTCACGGTTGGTATACTTTGTAATTAACCTCATTCACTTTTTCCCTAATCTCAAATGGACCCTGCCATTTAGCTAGGAACTTGCTTTCCACAGTGGGTACCAAAACAAGAACTCTATCTCCAGGAGCAAATTACTGTATCTTGGCACTCTGGTTATATACCCTCTGTTGAGTACTTTGGGCCTGTTCCATGTGCTCTCTGACAATAGGTACCACAACTGCAATCCTATCCTGCATTTGTGTTACATGTTCAATAACACTTCTATAAGGAGTGGGCTGTCCTTCCCACGTCTCTTTGGCAATGTCCAACAGCCCTCTGGGGTGTCTACCATACAACAAATCAAATGGAGAAAACCCTGTAGAGGACTGAGGAACTTCTCTGATGGCCATTAACAGGTAGGGCAACAAACAATCCCAGTTTTTCCCATCTCTATCAACAACTTTTTTTAACATACTTTTTAATGTTTTATTAAACCTTTCCACCAACCCATCAGTTTGGGGATGGTAGATGGACGTCCTGAGGTGAGTGACCTTAAATAATTTGCACAATTCTTTCATGATCCTTGACATAAATGGAGTACCTTGGTCAGTCAAAATTTCTTTTGGTATTCCCACTCTACTAAAAACCTGCACCAGCTTCCTAGCTATCGCCTTGGTTGTGATAGTGCGTAAAGGGACAGCCTCAAAGATACTGAGTGGCATAGACCATTATTACCAGGATATACTGATGGCCCCGAGCTGACTTTAACAAGGGCCCCATGAGATCTATGGCTATTCTGTCAAATGGGACCTCTATAATATGCATAGGAACTAGTGGGCTCCTGAAATGGGGTCTAGGGGCATGATACTGGCATTCAGGACAGGAAGAACAATATTCAGACTCTTCTTTATAAACCCCTGGCCAAAAGAACCTTTGTAAAACTCTTTCAGTGTTTTTTTCTGCCCTTAAATGTCCTGCTGTAATGTGACTATGAGCTAAATCTAGTACCGTTTTCCTATAAAGCTGAGGAACTACCAGCTGTTCCACCACATCCTCACCCCTTTTGACAATGTGGTACAAGAGCTCATTACAGATGGCCATGTGAGGATACGTAACCCTGTCACCTGGTACCACAGGTTCCCCATTAACCATCTTAACATTCTCTCTAGCCTTTATTAAGGTAGGATCCTTTAACTGTTCAGATGCAAACAGATCCTTCTTTACCTCCAGGTCAGGCACACTTTCAGTTCTAACTACTATGTCTCTGTTCCCAGCAAGAGGGTCCTCACTGGACTCCCCATCTGTCACTTCCCTAGCCAAACTAGCAAAAGGTAAAGGGTCAGAAAGTTCGGAGGACACACGTACATCCATAAAATCACCGGTATTATCAACTGGCTCTTTACTTCTCACATCTGTTGATAAACGTGATTCCCACAGTTACCAAAAATGAGGAAAATCCCTCCCTATTATGGCCTCATGCACCAAGGTGGGAACCAGTCCTACTTTAACAATTGCTGACCCACAACAAGTTTCTATATTCACTTCAGCAGTGACATAATGTTGGGTATCCCCATGTATGCAAGTTACCCCAATAGGTATTTGCTGGACCTATAAGGGGTTCACTAACCCAGCTTTCACAAGGGTAACTAAACTTCCTGAATATAGCAAGGCCTCTACCCGGTTACCCTCTAAGAACACATCACACATTTGTTTTTCCAGCTCAGGTGAAGGTACCACAGTACAGGCTAACCTAGCAAAGAAAGACATTCTGTGACATTCAAAGGCAGCATCACATTGCATGGGTTCTTGCATAACTGGGCAATTGGCAACAACATGACCTGGCATACCACACCTAAAACATTTAACCACACAATTATCAACCCGTTTGGGCAGCATAGACCTTTCTAGCCCCATTGGCTTGTCTCCAGGGCCAGTGTTTACAGTCTCTCCAGCCTTGCGTTCTCTTAACCGACCAACAACGTTTTCCCACAGAACAGTCTTATCAGTCTTTACTGAAGGGCACTGTCGAGGATCTATGGGTTGCTGGGTGGTCAGCAGTAGTTCCTCTGCCACCAGATACCTCTCTACCATGTCCACTAACTGGTCAGCAGTATCTGGATTTCCATGGCTCACCCACTTGCGCAGGACCACGGGCAAAGATCTCAAATAGCGGTCCATGACGACTCTTTCAACCATCTGGGGACCACTTAATGTCTCTGGCTGTAACCATTTTTTTGTTAGCTGAATAAGGTTGTGCATCTGGGAGCGAGGAGGCTTCTCCATGGCATACACCCAACGGTGCACCTGTTGTGCTCGTACTGACAGCGTGACTCCCAGGCGGGTCAGGATCTCAGTTTTTAGTTTGTCATAGTCCCAAGCCTTGGCAGGACTTAAATCAAAGTACGCTTTTTGGGGCTCACCTGAAAGAAAAGGTGCTAGCAGCAGTGGCGTGTGGTGAGGTCAGTGGCTGGTGAGGCACTACCATAATGTCTGCCGAATCCTGGCGATGACTCCTACCGCCGCTGAGCCAATGCCCATTACTGCCTCTGAGCTGATGCCTACTGCCACCGCCAATGGCTTACAAACTCGGCCACCATCAACAGACCCAGCCCTCCACCACTAATTTGCATCTCAGTCCGATGCCGCCAATGCCCGCTGCCTGCTTTTGTTGTCCAGGGCTTCTAGTAACTTGATATAAAAAAAAATGTGTGAGGTCCCCCCTCCTAAGTATAACCAGCCTCGGGCTCTTTGATCCGGTCCTGGTTGTTTAAATACAGGGGGGAAAAATTGGACAGGGGTTCCCCGTATATAGACAACCAGCACCGGGCTCTTAGTCCAGTCCTGGTTCCAAAAATATGGGGGACAAAAGATGTAGGGGTCCCCCATATTTTTAAAACCAGCACCACCCCCACTAGCCAGGGACATAATGCCACAGCCGGGGGACACATTTATGTAGGTCCCTGCAGCTGAGGCATTACCCCCCCCAACTAGTCACCCCTAGCCGGTGTTCCCTGGAGGAGTGGGGACTCCTTAAATCAAGGGGGTCCTCCCCTCCAGGCACCCAAGGGCCAGGGGTGAAGCCCGAGGCTGTCCCCAGCACCCCTGGGCGGTGGGTGCCGGGCTGATAGCCACTTGTCCATGGAGAATCCAATAGGGTAGGGGTACCTGTAAAAATGAGAGAGATTACTTACCTACATCCCATGCCGATCACGTCCACTTGTCCAGTAGAATCCATTACCTGGAAAATAAGTAAGCTACACATAAAAATTTCAATCCACAGGAGGGGGGAGAGAGAGAGAGAGAGAGAGAGAGAGAGAGAGAGAGAGAACAAATTATGGCAGACAGCTTCCATTTTTACACATTACGGCGGTCAGTGCGCCCATTTATACACAGTACGGCAGACAGCGCCCCCTTTTTACACATTACGGCAGACAGTGTCCCCTTTTTTACACATTACGGCAGACAGCGTCCCCTTTTTTACACATTACGGCAGACAGCGTCCCCTTTTTACACATTAAGAGAGAGAGAGAGAGAGAAGAAAAAAAAACCTGCCTGCTGCTGTGTGTGGACGGAGCCGCCGGAGAAGGACAGGGGAGAGCCGCACAGAGGACAAGTGGCTGTCAGCGGGAATGGAGGACGGAGCCGCTGGACACTGCCAGGTGAGAGCCGCCTAGAGGAGAGACGTCTGGTGCCTGTGAGCGGGATGGGGGGACGGAGCTGGCGGAGCACGACAGGGGAGTGCAGCAGTCACTGCAGACCCCCCGCTGCTCCCGTCCCAACTTCCGCCTCCCACCGCATCTGGGTGATTGGACAAGCGGATCCAGCACTGGATCCGCAGTCCAATCACAGCTGCCTCGCTCACATGGGGGTGGTGTCCCTGTCAGCGAGGCACTTTTTTTAGTGCCGCTTTCCCACTGTTTTTCAATGGGCTTTTAAAGCCCAGTGCTAGGCTCCGCCCCCCGCTCTCTCCCCGTTCCTATTATGTATGGGAGGCACTGCTATCAGTGCCTCCCAAAGTCATTTTACACAATAAATAATATGGCATTGCATCAAGAAGATACTTTTGACATGAATATGTGTCATAAGTATCTTCTATGTATTATTTTACTAATTAATCACAGGGGAGGCATTGCCTCCCCTGCCTCCCCTGACTGCACGTCCCTGGCTAGCAGACTGGCCCACTGTGCTTTCAGCTCTCACGCTCAGCAGTCCTTTCAAACGTGGTCAGATAGGCCTCCACATCATCAGCCTCTGTCATTTTCTGCAGGAAGTGACTGGCCCGTATAGAACTAGAGCGGGTCGGAGCACTGGCAGCAAAATCTCCAATCCGGGCTGCAAGGCTCTGCACCACTTCTGCTAAGGCCTCTCTATCCTGACGCTGTTGCCTGTAAAGTTCGTCAATAGCCACCTGCTGCTGTCTCCTATTTTCCTCCATTGCCACCTGCTGCTGTCTCCTATTTTCCTCTATTGCCACCTGCTGCTGTCTGTTGGCCTCCTGCTGAGCCACTGTAACTTTCAGCAAGGCTTTAAGCAGTGAGCTGTATCTGCATATACCACCGTTTTCTGCAGGCCTCATAAAGCTGCTGCTTTCGCTTATGCGCAGCATGGAATGCTCGCATTCTCCACCAAGTTGTAACGTCGTAGGGGTACAGGGCGCCATTTCCTGGGGTAGATGGCAGCAAGCAGCAGCTGAGAAATCATACCAGTCCAGTTTCTGGTGCAACTGGTCGCAACCAGTTTTATTAAACAGAAAATAAAACAAACATCAAAAGAAAATACCTTGCCTGTCCGGCACTACCTAAACAGAAGACGTTCCTAACTGTCTCTAAACAAAAACAGAGTTTTCCAGTCAATACTGTATGGCTCACTTGTATAAAGAAGCATGTTTCTCTGTCAGAGATTCTTCAATCTTCCCAGGCATTCTGCACACACTAATCAGGCTAGCAGCCCCATAAGGCTCTTGCACAGCTGAAAGCCCTGATTACCCCTCTGTGAGGCCAAAGAACCGAACTGGGCCCAATGTCTGGAACTTGCCCTCTCTCTCTCCCAGGGCCCTTATCCAGCTTTTCCATCGAACTGAAAAGGTTCTAACAAAACAAAACATTTTCCTAGAAGTTTTCATTTTCTAAAACATGTAAGACAAGAACCTGGGACAAACATACCTGCCCTCAAACACTATTCCAGTGTTCTTGTCACTATATATATATATATATATATATATATATATATATATAGTCCAAAGGAAGCCAAACAGACACCTGAATACTCAATATTGCAGGTGCATGGTGAGAATATTGCATATAAACATCTACCAAAAGAATTTACTCATGGGGCTCCAGCTGAGACAGAACCAGCACACTACTTATTTAGCTAAACAACTGTTTAGTTCCAATAAAGACGAAGAAGACAGCACAGGAGCATGGCAGCACATAAAATCATGAAAAAGTTTCAGCATTTCATGTGCTGCCATGCTCCTGTGCTGCCTTGTTCATCTACATTGGAATTAAACAGCTGTTCAGCTAATTAAGCAGTGTGCTGGTTCTGTCTCTGCTGGAGCTCCATGGGTAAACTCTTGTAGTGGATGTACTATGTATGCAGCATAAATACATATTTTTTGTATGCACAGCAATTTGGAGGCTGACAGGTCTTGACCATTTCTTGCTGTATGGGAAATGGGTTTTTCTAGGTGGCAACTGAGTGTTTGCATGGAAAAATATCACCTGGGCGTGTCATGGATGATTTACTAAAGGAACTTACAGTACCATTTGGAGTTGTACCTAGGACATGGCCAGAATGGGGCTAAAAAATGTACCCTGGCATTTAAAGCACACAGGCCCAACTTGGTGTCAACATCTGACACCTGGCATAGACTCCTCCCCTTACTTTTAATGACTCCTCCTACTTCTTAGTCTATTATCTTAGAAATATAATTCATATTCGAGCAATGTTCAAGTGTACATAATTCTCTTTATTAAAATATACATAACAAAGGATATCCTGTAGTGGATCCAAACATGTGCCATAGTCAGAAATTTGGTATTTGGTTGGGAAGGGAAGGCATTTTCCCCATTGACCAGGCCCTAGCATAGTAGTTGTAGAGGATTAGATAGTGTTAACTTTTTTAGAGCAGTGATGCTGAATACAGAGTAGGGCATGTCTATGCACACCAAAGCAGAGCTGTAACTACACATATTTGTTCCCTGTGTACATAAAGAACATTGATGCCCCACCACCATAATTGATACAGGGAGAGACAAAAACAGGTGTAGTCTCACTGGGAAGGGGCATGACCACACAATAGTACCCCCAATTCAAATTATGCCATACAGTAGTGCTCCTTAGTCACATTACTTGACACTGCACAGTGGAGTCCCTTATTCATGTTCTGTCACACAGTAGTTCCCTTTATTCATAGAACACAACACAGTAGTGTTCCTTATTCATGCTACTCCACACAGTAGAGCCCATTCATGTTACACCACACAGAGCCCATTCCTATTATGCCACAGAGTAGTACTCTTTATACACAATATGCCACATAGTAGTAGTGCCCCTTATAATACATTATGCCACAGAGTAGTAGTGCCCCTTATGCATTATGGTACACAGTAATGCCCTTACACATTATGCCACAAACAGAAACGCCCCTTATAACACATTATGCCACACACAGATATGCCACTTATAGCATATATGCCACACAGTAATGTTCCTTACACATTAAGCCACACACAGTAATGCTCCTTACACATTTTGACACACAATAATGCTTCTTACACATTATTCCACACAGTAATGCCCCTTACATTTTATGTCACACAGTAATGCCCTTTACGAATTATGCCATGCAGTAGTAGTGCCCTTTATAACACATTATGCCACACAATAGTAGTACTCCTTAAACATTTTATGTCATAGTAATGCCCTTTACAACAGTACACCACAATGTAATGCCCCTTACACATTATGTCCCCTGTCCTTCCAGCAGCCTTTCTCCTCCTCCCCTGTGCAATCAGCAGTGTACACACATCAAGAAGTCACTCACTATGGCTAGGAGGGCCAGTCCAGCCAGCGCCATCAAGGGAGGTTCTGGGTGGTTACAGTTTGTATTTAGTGCTGGGCCAATAGCTGATTACAACTGCTGCACCAGCAGGCAGCCATGTAAAATCTGGTACCAGCAGCAAGCAAATTAGAGCTTGTGGACCGGCAGTCAATCAACTGATGCCACTGCTGCCAGTCCTGATTGACTTCCAGTTCATGAGCTCTAATTGGCTTGCGGCCAGCACCAGATTTGAAATAAGGGTGGTGCAGACTCTCACATGACTGCCTGCCGGTGGTTACAGCTGGTGGACTGACACCAAATGCACACTGCTGATACCTGTGCCCCCCTTGATGGCACAGGCAAGATCAGCTCATTTGGCCATTGGCCCTTCTGGCATTTGCCATAATGGCCAGATGACCAGTATGGCCCTTCCCTATGCATGTGTGTCATATTTCCTACACCCAGCATAGGACAGCTGTAGTGCAAAATGATAGGGATTGTTGCACATTTACAGAAATAATTGCTTCTTTGTTCCATAAATACTGTAAAGATGTTTATGGCTTAGAATACTGCAGTAGAATCAAATTTGCATATTGATCATAAAGTGTATACAACGCAATTAGGTAAATGCTCATGCATTGCATGTAACTAAGAATTAGGCTTAAAGAGGGCACAAATACTATACATCCATATCAAGATTTTTATGCATCCTTGACTTACAGATGTGTCCTCATACATCTTGCCTCAATATGCCATGTAGCGGGAGATGACTGGCATGAGTGAACTAACAGGTCCCATGCAACTCCGTTAGCATTGGACAGCAGAGGCAGCTTTAGATCTCATGGGGCTCTAAACTAGACAACTATCTGGGGCCCCCCTTCCTCAAACAATCCATAACACTATATTTTAATTCCTGATTTATTCCCCTTACATTATTTGTCATTTTTCTTCCTTATATTTTACTTGTTAAAACTTTAAACATTACTGGCATCACAAACATTAAAAAGGTATATAAGGGGCGTGGCCTGGAGGCTGATCTGGCAGGCAGCATTTCACATGAGCTCCCAGGGACCTGGGAGTTTTTGTTGCTTTATTCAGCTTCCCCACGCCAGTCACCAGTATTACTTGCCCTGCCCACTGCATTACCCTGCTGGGATCGTGGTGAGCCAATGCTGCGGAGTCGGGGAGCCGGTCTCCTGGCTCCCGCGGATTGCAGCCTGCTCACTGCCCTGAGCCGGGGCCTCAATTAGTGGACGTCCCCCCGCTGTGCTGCAAACTTCCCCGGGATGCCTGACAGAGATCCCCGGAACTTGTCCCCACCTTGTACTCACCCCTCCCTGCACCACTGACACGGACGAGCGGTAGAGGTGACTCGGAACCCGGCCGGAGCCGGGCGGGGAGCTCCGGAGTCTCGGCGGTGGCCATCTTTGATTGCAGACATGGAGGGAGAGATGGCAGAAGCCTGGCAGAGGTGTCCCTCGGCATTCAGGTGACCCTCCCATGCCGTCCCAACCCGCTTGGAGCGCATTCCCCCCTCCCGCCCTTACTACTGGTGTGCGCACTTTCCCGCTACGGGCGGACTGCCGGGTCGGCTGCGGCCCCCCCATGACAGGTTTGGTGGTCCTCTGGGGTGATGCTCCCATGCTCCTGGAAGCTCCCCCTGACACCCCATTGCTTTCATCACGCCCCGCACAGCTTCTCCCTGCCCCCTGTGGCAAGATCTACCTGGCCAGGGGCCTCCCAGCTGCAGCTCTTAGTTACATATAGAGCAGCATCCTGTTTCCCCGGGCTGTGATAAGGCCCCACGTGGGACTGTGCAGGCGGGATTTGTTTGTCACCCACCTTTGCTCCCAGCTGCCGGGTCCCTCCTGATTTATAGAGGCCTCCTGCCTCCTTTATTTTCCCCGCTCAACTGATTGGCGGGCCGTCCCCTCTCGGGGCTCCTTGCAATTTTGCCACAACCTCTAGCGTTGATGCTCCATGCGGTGATGCTCCGCTCTGATCTCTTGTTCTCTACTATTTTACTTGGAACCATCTGATGGCCATCTGAGACCAGGCCGCGGGGAGTGACCGCTTCCCAGGATCTATGCTGTAGTATGTATCTTACTGATCCTGACACATCCTGAGCTAATTGCAAACATCTTCCTAGCTGTCCCCCCCCCCCCACGGAGTATGGGGCGTACCTCGAAATCCTCTAGATGGAGCAACAACAATCAACCTCAAAAAGTCACGAGGTCTCAAAAAGTCACGAGGTCTCAAACGGACCTGAGGCCCTTCCTTCATCCTACGACCTCCCCACAGATGGAAAACCATTCCTCTCCCCGCCCTCCGACATCTCCTTCTGCTTCCTCGATCTCGAATCCGGCTGACGATATGGCTGATTCTGCGTCAGCGGGTGGCCGTGATCTCCGGGAAATCCTGACCTTCATGAGGTCCCTTCCTACCAAGCAAGACCTTCAAGATACTATTGGGTCTGAGCTTGCCTCCATTAAAGGCAAAATCTCACATCTGTCTGATCGCTTGGTGACTCTGGAAGAAGATCAGGAGGCTAATGTTTCCTGTATGTCCTTGTTGAGAGACTCCATCCTTGCTCAATCCAAGGAAATCCGTGCCTTAAAGTCCAAAATGACGGATATCGATAACAGGGACAGACGGAATAACATCCGCATCCGTGGTCTCCTGGAGAACGTTCCCCAATCCGGATTAGTGGACGCTCTGACCAAGATATTTAACGAACTCTTGACTAAGGACTCAGACAACGTTATCACTTTTGATAGAGCCCACAGAGCCCTAAGGCCAAGAGGCCTCTCCACTGACTGACCCCGTGACGTTATTTGCCGGCTCCATTATTTCGCGCAGAAAGAGGAAATTATGTCCAAAGCCCGTCAATTGGACGGTATTGACTTCAATGGCTCTGAAATAAGCCTCTATCAAGATCTTTCCTGGTGCACTGTCAGGAATCGACTCACCAAGCTGACATCTGTCCGCCGCTGCGGACTCCGTCCTGGGTCCCTGCGTTCATCTGTCATCCGCGTCTCTGCCATCAGACGCCATCCTGGGCCTGGGAGCGCTCCTGTGATAGCGGGCGTGTAGCACGCCGCGTTCCCGCTAGGCCGCGGCATGGGCGCCTCCATGACAGCCTCCAGCAGTAGCATACGGCGGCCAATCCGGTGCTTGGCCGCACCCACTTTTCCTCACTCCACCAATGACTGTTTAACAAGGGGTATATATGAAGCTGCAGGATCAGTCTGCAGGCATCCTGAACTTTGTGTCACTCCTGCGACTCATGTGTAAGGATCTGGTTCCTGTTTCCTCCGTGTACCTGGATACCTACCTGCTGTTCCGTGTTCCTGGCTTTCTACCTGAGACTTTGTACTCCTGGTTACTTTTCACAGCTCCGTGGAACTTCAAGCCCCAGCAATACCTGCATCCATCTACAGGCTTCACACTCATCACCATCTCTGTGTGCTTCAGCCTAGCAGTAGAGACTGACTCCAGGTGTGTTCCATCTCCCCACCTGTGATGCAGCTTGCTCGCTGCCAGTGCCTCATCACCTGCACTGTGGACATAGTCAGACTCCTGCCTCTGCTACCAGGTTTGCCATACAACACCATCTCTGCTGGTTCCATGTTTTAATCTGCTCTGGTTTCCATACCAGAATATTCTCTGCCAAATTATCACTCATCTGTTATCATCACTACCGGTTATTATTTCATCAGTCACCATTCATTCTGTTACCATAGACTCTCAGCTATTACGCTGTACAATTGACATTTGCATTTCTACTGTTATTTTCTGCTGCCGTTTGTGAATCATCTGTATAATAAATATCATTGCGCTCATGCGCAGAAACATAATCCAGCCTCCTCGTTTTCTCCCATCCACCTCCACTGACCCACTAGCGCCCCCTCCGGGGACACAGACAAAACCAAGTCTGACAGTAAGTTCAGGATCGATGGACTCGGATGGTGGACGGAGTGTGGGGTCAGAGGCCTTGCAAAATCTGGTCTCCCGTCTGGATGGTCAAGAGGCTGCGCAGCAGCAGATGTTCCAGTTCCTGCAAGGGATGTCCTCCCGGATAGATACACTACAGCAATCCCTGCCTAGTGTACACACTTCTACAGTTCTTGTTACTCCAGCACCTGCCAGTACTGTGAGTTCCTCTATGCCGGCTGCATCAGCTCCAGTGTCACGTCTGCACCTGCCCGTGCCAAGCAAGTATGATGGCAGCCCAAAGTTATGTCGCGGGTTTCTCAACCAATGTGAAATCCAGTTTGAATTGTTGTCACATAATTTCCCCACGTCAAGATCCAAGGTTGCCTACATCATCTCTCTACTTTCTGGATCTGCTTTGAGTTGGGTGTCTCCTCTGTGGGAACGTGCCGACCCTCTGATTAACAACTATACAGAATTCGTGTCAACCTTCAGACGGATCTTTGACGAGCCTGGTCGTGCAACATCAGCTTCTGCAGACCTAATCCAACTTCGTCAAGGTACCCGTAGTATGGGACAATATGTCATCCAGTTCCAGACGTTGGCCGCAGAGATTCAGTGGAACAATCAAGCCCTGGTAGCAGCTTTCTGGCATGGACTCTCTGATCGGATCAAGGACGAACTGGCAACCCGCGATCTTCCTGTACAATTGTCTGATTTAATTTCCCTGTGCATCAAGTTGGACTCTCGCATCCGCGAACGCAACAATGAACGTGCTCGGAGTGAGCCACGCAGATCAAGGATGATACCTTCCGTACAGTTCCAGTCTCCACCTTCTGATGAGCCTATGCAAATAAATAGGTCCCGCCTAACTCCTGAGGAGCGGTCAAGAAGACTTCGTGAGAGACTTTGTCTTTATTGTGCGGCTGCAGGTCACCAGATTAATTCCTGCACAGTGCGTTCGGGAAACGCCAGATCCTGACTTGTAAAGGAGGAGTCAAGTTGGGATCTTCTAGACAAGCTCCTTCTAATCAAGACCTTATCCTTCCTGTGACTTTAGAGACTTTAGTTGGGCTTCAGTCTGCATCAGCATTAGTGGACTGTGGAGCCGCAGGAAATTTCATCACCCAAGCTGCGGTAAATAAATTTTGCTTGCCTGTATGTGAACTTTCTTACCCAGTCTACATTACCGCCGTGGATGGTAGCCGAATCTCCAAGGGGAATATTTCTCACCAAACTGCACCAGTGGTTTTGGGAGTTGGGTTCCTACACTCAGAATTAATAAAGTTCTTAGTCATTCCTCAAGCCACCCAGGAGATCGTTTTGGGCATGCCCTGGCTCCAGCTACACAATCCACAGTTTGACTGGTCAACGTTACAACTTACTTCATGGGGTTCACATTGCCATCAGTCCTGTTTAGCCCAAGTTTGTCCAATCAAGTCTACTGAAGTAAAAACCCAGTCAAGTCTTCCTGCGGCTTATCAAGATTTCTCTGATGTCTTCAGTGAAAAGGCCGCGGATGTCCTGCCGCCCCATAGAGAATGGGATTGTCCCATCGATCTCCTTCCTGGCAAGAAGCCACCTAGGGGGCGTACCTACCCGTTATCTGTTCCCGAAACTGAAGCGATGAGCGACTACATCCGGGAGAATTTACAGAAGGGATTCATCCGTCCTTCATCATCACCCGCTGGTGCAGGCTTCTTCTTTGTTAAAAAGAAGGATGGAGGACTGCGTCCATGCATTGACTACCGGGGTCTCAATGACATTACCATTAAAAATAGTTATCCATTACCACTCATTACCGAATTATTTGACAGAGTTAAAGGAGCCCGCATCTTCACCAAGCTAGATCTCCGCGGTGCCTACAACCTCATCAGAATCCGGAGTGGTGACGAATGGAAGACAGCTTTTAACACTCGAGATGGTCATTACGAGTACCTGGTAATGCCATTCGGGTTGAGTAATGCCCCAGCAGTGTTCCAACACTTTGTGAACGAAATCTTCCGTGACGTTCTGTATAAATACCTCGTTGTTTATCTGGATGATATCCTCATCTTCTCCCAAGATCTTCCCTCTCATCGTCTACAAGTCCGTGAAGTCCTCCGACGTCTTCGTGAGAACCGGCTCTACGGTAAACTATCCAAGTGTACCTTTGAAGTTTCCTCTATACCCTTCCTGGGTTATATAATTTCCGGATCGGATCTCCAGATGGACCCGACAAAGTTGGAAGCCATTGCCAATTGGTCCATTCCAAATTCTCTCAAGTCTATTCAGCGGTTCCTGGGATTTGCCAACTACTATAGGAAATTTATTCGGGGATTCTCCACTCTCATCGCTCCTATTACCAACTTAACTCGGAAAGGGGCAGACCATTCCAACTGGTCAGAAGAGGCTTTAGCGGCCTTCCAGAAGATCAAGCTGGCCTTTATGTCTGCTCCAGTTCTGTCCCAGCCAGATGTAAACAGACCGTTCGAGTTGGAGGTGGATGCCTCTACAGTTGGAGTTGGAGCTGTTCTCTCCCAGAAGGGAACCGATGGGAAAATCCACCCCTGTGGATTTTATTCTCGTAAATTCCTCCCTGCAGAAGCTAACTACTCCGTTGGAGATCAAGAACTACTGGCGATTAAGCTGGCCCTCGAGGAATGGAGGTATCTCCTGGAAGGGGCCAAACATCCGTTTAACATCTACACGGATCATAAAAATCTGCTATATTTAAAGGCAGCCCAGTGCCTTAATCCTCGCCAGTCCAGGTGGGCTATGTTTTTCTCACGTTTTAACTTTAAGCTTCATTTCCGCCCAGGTTCGCAGAATGTTAAAGCTGACGCCTTATCCCGATCTATGGAATCCGAAGAGGAAACGCCTGACTCAATTCCACATTCCATCCTGAGTCCAGTGGTATTTGCTGCATCTCAAGTCTCCCCAGCTCCTCCTCCTGGTAAGACTTTTGTTTCCCCAGAACTCCGTCCCAAGTTGCTGTCTTGGGCCCATCAATCCAAGTTCACTGGTCATCCCGGTGTCCTGAAAACCTTCAAGTTCCTCTCTGAGACATACTGGTGGCCAAAGATGAAAGCTGACATCAAGGATTTCGTAGCATCCTGTCCTAAGTGTGTGCAGCACAAGACTCCTCGTCAGTCTCCAGCAGGTCAGTTACAACCATTGTCTATTCCTAGTCACCCTTGGTCACACCTGTCCATGGACTTTATCTCCGACCTTCCTCCTTCTCAAGGATACAATACCATCTGGGTTGTAGTGGACAGATTTACCAAGATGGCCCATTTTGTTCCTCTCCAGGGTCTCCCTTCTGCCCCAAAACTCGCCCAAATCTTCCTACGGGAGATTTTCCGCTTACATGGTCTACCCTCAGAAATAATATCCGACCGAGGTGTACAGTTTGTAGCGAGGTTTTGGAGGGCTCTCTGTTCTGCCATGCAGGTTAAACTGAAGTTCTCGTCATCTTACCACCCTCAGACGAATGGGCAGACAGAGAGGGTAAATCAAGAACTAGAGACATTTTTAAGATTGTATGTTTCATCTTCTCAGGATGACTGGTTTGATCTGCTCCCATGGGCCGAGTTTGCCCACAACTTCCGCTACCACACTGCTACTGAGACAACTCCATTCTTTGCAGTATATGGGCAACATCCTCGTGTTCCAGACTTCCAAGAACTCCCTCACATGGATGTTCCTGCTGCCACTACTGCCCTGAGTCAGTTTTCTTCAATCTGGAGGAAGATTCACATTTCTCTCAAAAAGGCCTCCAGCCGGTATAAATACTTTGCTGATCGCAAAAGACGCGCAGTTCCTAGCCTGAAACCTGGGGACAAGGTTTGGCTGTCTACCCGGAACCTCCGTCTTAGAGTCCCGTCTATGAAATTTGCACCACGTTTCATTGGCCCCTTTCCTGTCGAAAGAGTCATCAACCCTGTGGCCTACAAGCTGAAGTTACCACCTTCTCTGCGAATACCTAATGCTTTTCATGTTTCTCTCCTCAGACCTTTAGTCCTGAATCATTTCCAAAGAGCTCTTCCAGTTGGCCCCAAAGTTCGAACTCAGCGGGGCGTGGAGTTCGAGATTGGCAAGATTCTGGATTCCCGTTGCCGGTATGGACGTCTTCAATACCTTGTCGATTGGTCCGGTTATGGCCCAGAGGAGAGAAGTTGGGTAAATTCGTTGGATGTCCATGCTCCAAGGTTGGTCCGTGTCTTCCATAACACTCATCCTTCCAAGCCACGTGGGTGTTCGGTGCCCACCCTTAAAGGGGGGGGTACTGTCAGGAATCGACTCACCAAGCTGACATCTGTCCGCCGCTGCGGACTCCGTCCTGGGTCCCTGCGTTCATCTGTCATCCGCGTCTCTGCCATCAGACGCCATCCTGGGCCTGGGAGCGCTCCTGTGATAGCGGGCGTGTAGCACGCCGCGTTCCCGCTAGGCCGCGGCATGGGCGCCTCCATGACAGCCTCCAGCAGTCAGCATACGGCGGCCAATCCGGTGCTTGGCCGCACCCACTTTTCCTCACTCCACCAATGACTGTTTAACAAGGGGTATATATGAAGCTGCAGGATCAGTCTGCAGGCATCCTGAACTTTGTGTCACTCCTGCGACTCATGTGTAAGGATCTGGTTCCTGTTTCCTCCGTGTACCTGGATACCTACCTGCTGTTCCGTGTTCCTGGCTTTCTACCTGAGACTTTGTACTCCTGGTTACTTTTCACAGCTCCGTGGAACTTCAAGCCCCAGCAATACCTGCATCCATCTACAGGCTTCACACTCATCACCATCTCTGTGTGCTTCAGCCTAGCAGTAGAGACTGACTCCAGGTGTGTTCCATCTCCCCACCTGTGATGCAGCTTGCTCGCTGCCAGTGCCTCATCACCTGCACTGTGGACATAGTCAGACTCCTGCCTCTGCTACCAGGTTTGCCATACAACACCATCTCTGCTGGTTCCATGTTTTAATCTGCTCTGGTTTCCATACCAGAATATTCTCTGCCAAATTATCACTCATCTGTTATCATCACTACCGGTTATTATTTCATCAGTCACCATTCATTCTGTTACCATAGACTCTCAGCTATTACGCTGTACAATTGACATTTGCATTTCTACTGTTATTTTCTGCTGCCGTTTGTGAATCATCTGTATAATAAATATCATTGCGCTCATGCGCAGAAACATAATCCAGCCTCCTCGTTTTCTCCCATCCACCTCCACTGACCCACTAGCGCCCCCTCCGGGGACACAGACAAAACCAAGTCTGACATGCACGCTCCAGCAACGGAAATCTCTGAAACCCCTAACGGGCGAATTACGAAAGCGTCACCTACGTTATCATTGGGGTTTCCCTTTTAACCTTCAAGCCTGTTCCTCTGGAAAATGGTACGCCCTGTCTTCCCACGCGGACCTCTCCTCGTTCTGCTCTTCACTGGGTCTACCTCCGTTGGTCATTCCGGACTGGTCCTCCATTCATGAGAATGGAGGACCTGTTCCTCTCATCGATAGGCAAATCTTGTGAATTTAATTCCACGTGGTCCCCCTGGCTAGAATACAAGGCTTCCCAAGCCTACATGGCCACTCCCTTGGATAGTAGTTAGTTTCCCTATTTCTCTGTTTCACATTGCTTTCTAAGTGGCCCCTCTTACTTCTCTTACCCCTCCTTCTTTTATTTTTCTCTTTTTCTTCCTTCCTACTGTTTCTAGCTTCTATCCCTGATGCCTATCGGCTTTCCGTTTTTTTTTTTTTTTTTTTTTAGTTTTTGTGTTTCACATGTTTGAAAACACCTTTTATTGCTGATGTGCATTGCAGCCCTTATGCAGACATAGCAAGATTCCCCTGCAATATTTCATTAGAGTATCTCTTGCTCCTCGGATGTTCCGCTCTAATTGCCTGTCCACTGGGTATATAGTGCCTTTGATGGATTCTCTCTTTTCTGCTGGTTTGCTACCTCTTCATCAGGCATTTGTACAATCAGATTTGTGTGTAGTAGCTTTACTTGTATAGGTGTTTCTATATTTGCAATTATATTTGTGTCTTTCTTTCTTTCTTTGTTCATGTCTTAAAATTCTTAATAAAAATTGATTATACAAGAAAAAAAGGTATATAAAAACACAGTGCAAACATAATATTTCATTATCACCTCACAGCAGGAGCTGAAATTCACATTATGCCACATACTATATGCTGAACTTCACATTACACCACATGGTATGAGTAAAAATGCATATTATGCACCACAGTATGAGCCAAAATATACATTACACCACACAGTATGAGCCAAAATTCATATTACGACATACGGTATGAGTAGAAATGCGTATTATGCACCACAGTATGAGCCGATATATACATTATACAACACAGTATGAGCCAAAAATTCACATTACACCACACGGTATTTGCCGAAATTAACAATACTCCACATGATATGAGTCAAAATTCACATTATGCCACACACTATGAGCCGAAATATACATTACGCCACACAGTATGAGCTAAAATTCATAATACACCATATGGTATGAGTAAAAATGCATATTATACACCTTAGTATGAGCGAGAAGTATACATTATGCCACACAGTCCACTCTCCCACAGCACGCATGCCCCCCACTCCCACCCACTTGCTGATTGTTGGCCTCACCAGGCTCTCCTTCACCTCCAGCAGTACAAGCAGTGGCAGGCACACTGTCAGTCTCACCCCCTGGCCGATTGCACCCCACCCCCACTGCAGGCACCCCCCGCCGGCCCCCATCAAGAAACAGTAAGGATGAGGATCACCCAATTAGCTTCACCACCCCCCTCCACCACCACCACACACACTTTAAAGGCAGCCTGGGCTCCGGCCACAGCTGCAATACTCACTAAGCACTGACAGCTCTCCTCCTTTGATCCTCCGACGGTGACCAGGCTCTCTCCTATGGCTGGGCAGTGGCTCCCCTCTCTACTATGGCTGGGCAGCTGCTCTCCTCCCACAGCCCGCTCCATCTCCCGGTCTCCGTGCTGCTAGTCAGTCACATGGAGGAGAGGAGGAGGGGGTACACTGTGGGCGTGAGCTTGCTTTGGTCCCAGCAGCAGCTGTCCAATCATCGTGCGCTGTCAGCCTGCTAGGACCGGGCCTGCTCAGAATGATGCATGTAAAAAAAAAAAAAATCTCCTCTGCAGCGCCACTCCTTATGGCAATCCGTGGCTGGGCCCCCTGAGACTCATGGGGCCCTAAGCGCATGCCTTGGCTGCCTAGTGGCAAATGCGCCCCTGTTGGGTGTGTTTTCTTGCCAAAAATGTGTCTTATTCGCATCAGTAGGATGAATAGAACACAAAATCGGACTCTGCTGATTAAAATGATAAGCGGCATGCCTATATTCTCTGTGCATCTGTGTATGTAACTGCATATGAAATGGCACATTACAGTGTTTTCTAGGAAAACACTGTAATGTATCATTTTATATTCAGATACAGCCACGGTTGCATACAGAATATAGGCATGCCACATATCATTTTAATCAGCATACGCTGCTTGTGCATCCTATTTACATCATTTTGTGAATTAGGCTCATTTTAATGAGAAAAGTTGCATGTAAAGAAGCTTAACACTACTGAGTCATGCCATGGCATGACGTGACTACAAAGTCTGTTTAACGTGCAGGTAGGCTAGATATTAATGGACACATGTGTATGTCAGGAAAGACCAAGGGCCTAATTCTGAGTTGATCGCAGCAGCAAATTTGTTAGCAGTTGGGCAAAGCCATGTGCGCTGCAGGGTGGACAGATATAACGTGCAGAGAGAGTTAGATTTGGGGGGAATGTATTCAAACTGAAATCTAAATTGCAGTGTAAAAATAAAGCAGCCAGTATTTACCCTGAACAGAAACGAAATAATCCACCCAAATCTAACTCTCTCTGCAAATATTATATCTGCCACACCTGCAGTGCACATGGGAGGTCATTCCGAGTTGATCGCTCGCTGCAGTTTTTCGCAGCATAGCGATCAGGCTAAAAACCGGCTGTTCTGCGCATGCGTATGGGCCGCAGGGCACACGTGCCAAGTAATTTCACACAAAACTAAGCAATTTTACACAGGGGCGAGCAACGCTTTTCAGTCGCTCTGCTGATCGTTGTGTGATTGACAGGAAGTGGGTGTTTATGGGCGGAAACTGACCGTTTTCCGGGAGTGTGCTAAAAAACGCAGGCGTGTCTGGCTAAAACGCAGGAGTGGCTGGGGAAATAGGGGAGTGGCTGGTCGAATGCAGGGCGTGTTTGTGACGTCAAACCAGGAACTAAACGGACTGAGGTGATCAAAAACTAGGAAACTGCAGGAAAAGATTTTCGAGCAGTTCTGCTAATCTTTCGTTCGCACTTCTGCTAAGCTAAGATACACTCCCAGAGGGTGGCGGCTTAGCGTTTGCACTAGAGATGAGCGGGTTCGGTTTCTCTGAATCCGAACCCGCCCGAACTTCATGTTTTTTTTCACGGGTCCGAGCGACTCGGATCTTCCCGCCTTGCTCGGTTAACCCGAGCGCGCCCGAACGTCATCATGACGCTGTCGGATTCTCGCGAGGCTCGGATTCTATCGCGAGACTCGGATTCTATATAAGGAGCCGCGCGTCGCCGCCATTTTCACACGTGCATTGAGATTGATAGGGAGAGGACGTGGCTGGCGTCCTCTCCGTTTAGACACTTGATTTACTAATTTTGGGGAGCATTAGGAGTACTCAGTAGTGTACAGTGCAGAGTTTTGCTGATAGTGACCAGTGACCACCACTTTTATTTATAATCCGTTCTCTGCCTGAAAAAAGCGATACACAGCACACAGTGACTCAGTCACATACCATATCTGTGTGCACTGCTCAGGCTCAGGCCAGTGTGCTGCATCATCTATTATCTATATATAATATTATATATCTGTCTGACTGCTCAGCTCACACAGCTTATAATTGTGGGGGAGACTGGGGAGCACTACTGCAGTGCCAGTTATAGGTTATAGCAGGAGCCAGGAGTACATAATATATTATATAGTGAGTGACCACCAGACACACAGTGCAGTTTATTTAATATATCCGTTCTCTGCCTGAAAAAAGCGATACACACAGTGACTCAGTCAGTCACATACCATATCTGTGTGCACTGCTCAGGCTCAGGCCAGTGTGCTGCATCATCTATATATATTATATATCTGTCTGACTGCTCAGCTCACACAGCTTATAATTGTGGGGGAGACTGGGGAGCACTACTGCAGTGCCAGTTATAGGTTATAGCAGGAGCCAGGAGTACATAATATTATATTAAAATTAAACAGTGCACACTTTTGCTGCAGGAGTGCCACTGCCAGTGTGACTAGTGACCAGTGACCTGACCACCAGTATATAATATTAGTAGTATACTATCTCTTTATCAACCAGTCTATATTAGCAGCAGACACAGTACAGTGCGGTAGTTCACGGCTGTGGCTACCTCTGTGTCGGCACTCGGCAGCCCGTCCATAATTGTATATACCACCTAACCGTGGTTTTTTTTTCTTTCTTTATACATACATACTAGTTACGAGTATACTATCTCTTTATCAACCAGTCTATATATTAGCAGCAGACACAGTACAGTGCGGTAGTTCACGGCTGTGGCTACCTCTGTGTCGGCACTCGGCAGCCCGTCCATAATTGTATATACCACCTAACCGTGGTTTTTTTTTCTTTCTTTATACATACATACTAGTTACGAGTATACTATCTCTTTATCAACCAGTCTATATATTAGCAGCAGACACAGTACAGTGCGGTAGTTCACGGCTGTGGCTACCTCTGTGTCGGCACTCGGCAGCCCGTCCATAATTGTATACTAGTATCCAATCCATCCATCTCCATTGTTTACCTGAGGTGCCTTTTAGTTGTGCCTATTAAAATATGGAGAACAAAAATGTTGAGGTTCCAAAATTAGGGAAAGATCAAGATCCACTTCCACCTCGTGCTGAAGCTGCTGCCACTAGTCATGGCCGAGACGATGAAATGCCAGCAACGTCGTCTGCCAAGGCCGATGCCCAATGGCATAGTACAGAGCATGTCAAAACCAAAACACCAAATATCAGTAAAAAAAGGACTCCAAAACCTAAAATAAAATTGTCGGAGGAGAAGCGTAAACTTGCCAATATGCCATTTACCACACGGAGTGGCAAGGAACGGCTGAGGCCCTGGCCTATGTTCATGGCTAGTGGTTCAGCTTCACATGAGGATGGAAGCACTCAGCCTCTCGCTAGAAAACTGAAAAGACTCAAGCTGGCAAAAGGCAAAGCACCGCAAAGAACTGTGCGTTCTTTGAAATCCCAAATCCACAAGGAGAGTCCAATTGTGTCGGTTGCGATGCCTGACCTTCCCAACACTGGACGTGAAGAGCATGCGCCTTCCACCATTTGCACGCCCCCTGCAAGTGCTGGAAGGAGCACCCGCAGTCCAGTTCCTGATAGTCAGATTGAAGATGTCAGTGTTGAAGTACACCAGGATGAGGAGGATATGGGTGTTGCTGGCGCTGGGGAGGAAATTGACCAGGAGGATTCTGATGGTGAGGTGGTTTGTTTAAGTCAGGCACCCGGGGAGACACCTGTTGTCCGTGGGAGGAATATGGCCGTTGACATGCCAGGTGAAAATACCAAAAAAATCAGCTCTTCGGTGTGGAGGTATTTCACCAGAAATGCGGACAACAGGTGTCAAGCCGTGTGTTCCCTTTGTCAAGCTGTAATAAGTAGGGGTAAGGACGTTAACCACCTCGGAACATCCTCCCTTATACGTCACCTGCAGCGCATTCATAATAAGTCAGTGACAAGTTCAAAAACTTTGGGTGACAGCGGAAGCAGTCCACTGACCAGTAAATCCCTTCCTCTTGTAACCAAGCTCACGCAAACCACCCCACCAACTCCCTCAGTGTCAATTTCCTCCTTCCCCAGGAATGCCAATAGTCCTGCAGGCCATGTCACTGGCAATTCTGACGAGTCCTCTCCTGCCTGGGATTCCTCCGATGCATCCTTGCGTGTAACGCCTACTGCTGCTGGCGCTGCTGTTGTTGCCGCTGGGAGTCGATGGTCATCCCAGAGGGGAAGTCGTAAGCCCACTTGTACTACTTCCAGTAAGCAATTGACTGTTCAACAGTCCTTTGCGAGGAAGATGAAATATCACAGCAGTCATCCTACTGCAAAGCGGATAACTGAGGCCTTGGCATCCTGGGTGGTGAGAAACGTGGTTCCGGTATCCATCATTACTGCAGAGCCAACTAGAGACTTGTTGGAGGTACTGTGTCCCCGGTACCAAATACCATCTAGGTTCCATTTCTCTAGGCAGGCGATACCGAAAATGTACACAGACCTCAGAAAAAGAGTCACCAGTGTCCTAAAAAATGCAGCTGTACCCAATGTCCACTTAACCACGGACATGTGGACAAGTGGAGCAGGGCAGGGTCAGGACTATATGACTGTGACAGCCCACTGGGTAGATGTATGGACTCCCGCCGCAAGAACAGCAGCGGCGGCACCAGTAGCAGCATCTCGCAAACGCCAACTCTTTCCTAGGCAGGCTACGCTTTGTATCACCGCTTTCCAGAATACGCACACAGCTGAAAACCTCTTACGGCAACTGAGGAAGATCATCGCGGAATGGCTTACCCCAATTGGACTCTCCTGTGGATTTGTGGCATCGGACAACGCCAGCAATATTGTGTGTGCATTAAATCTGGGCCAATTCCAGCACGTCCCATGTTTTGCACATACCTTGAATTTGGTGGTGCAGAATTTTTTAAAAAACGACAGGGGCGTGCAAGAGATGCTGTCGGTGGCCAGAAGAATTGCGGGACACTTTCGGCATACAGGCACCACGTACAGAAAACTGGAGCACCACCAAAAACTACTGAACCTGCCCTGCCATCATCTGAAGCAAGAAGTGGTAACGAGGTGGAATTCAACCCTCTATATGCTTCAGAGGTTGGAGGAGCAGCAAAAGGCCATTCAAGCCTATACAATTGAGCACGATATAGTAGGTGGAATGCACCTGTCTCAAGTGCAGTGGAGAATGATTTCAACGTTGTGCAAGGTTCTGATGCCCTTTGAACTTGCCACACGTGAAGTCAGTTCAGACACTGCCAGCCTGAGTCAGGTCATTCCCCTCATCAGGCTTTTGCAGAAGAAGCTGGAGGCATTGAAGAGGGAGCGATTCCGCTAGGCATGTGGGACTTGTGGATGCAGCCCTTAATTCGCTTAACAAGGATTCACGGGTGGTCAATCTGTTGAAATCAGAGCACTACATTTTGGCCACCGTGCTCGATCCTAGATTTAAAGCCTACCTTGGATCTCTCTTTCCGGCAGACACAGGTCTGCTGGGGTTGAAAGACCTGCTGGTGACAAAATTGTCAAGTCAAGCGGAACGCGACCTGTCAACATCTCCTCCTTCACATTCTCCCGCAACTGGGGGTGCGAGGAAAAGGCTCAGAATTCCGAGCCCACCCGCTGGCGGTGATGCAGGGCAGTCTGGAGCGACTGCTGATGCTGACATCTGGTCCGGACTGAAGGACCTGACAACGATTACGGACATGTCGTCTACTGTCACTGCATATGATTCTCTCAACATTGATAGAATGGTGGAGGATTATATGAGTGACCGCATCCAAGTAGGCACGTCACACAGTCCGTACTTATACTGGCAGGAAAAAGAGGCAATTTGGAGGCCCTTGCACAAACTGGCTTTATTCTACCTAAGTTGCCCTCCCACAAGTGTGTACTCCGAAAGAGTGTTTAGTGCCGCCGCTCACCTTGTCAGCAATCGGCGTACGAGGTTACATCCAGAAAATGTGGAGAAGATGATGTTCATTAAAATGAATTATAATCAATTCCTCCGCGGAGACATTGACCAGCAGCAATTGCCTCCACAAAGTACACAGGGAGCTGAGATGGTGGATTCCAGTGGGGACGAATTGATAATCTGTGAGGAGGGGGATGTACACGGTGATATATCGGAGGGTGAAGATGAGGTGGACATCTTGCCTCTGTAGAGCCAGTTTGTGCAAGGAGAGATTAATTGCTTCTTTTTTGGGGGGGGTCCAAACCAACCCGTCATATCAGTCACAGTCGTGTGGCAGACCCTGTCACTGAAATGATGGGTTGGTTAAAGTGTGCATGTCCTGTTTTGTTTATACAACATAAGGGTGGGTGGGAGGGCCCAAGGACAATTCCATCTTGCACCTCTTTTTTCTTTTCTTTTTCTTTGCATCATGTGCTGATTGGGGAGGGTTTTTTTGGAAGGGACATCCTGCGTGACACTGCAGTGCCACTCCTAGATGGGCCCGGTGTTTGTGTCGGCCACTAGGGTCGCTAATCTTACTCACACAGTCAGCTACCTCATTGCGCCTCTTTTTTTCTTTGCGTCATGTGCTGTTTGGGGAGGGTTTTTTGGAAGGGACATCCTGCGTGACACTGCAGTGCCACTCCTAGATGGGCCCGGTGTTTGTGTCGGCCACTAGGGTCGCTAATCTTACTCACACAGCTACCTCATTGCGCCTCTTTTTTTCTTTGCGTCATGTGCTGTTTGGGGAGGGTTTTTTGGAAGGGACATCCTGCGTGACACTGCAGTGCCACTCCTAGATGGGCCCGGTGTTTGTGTCGGCCACTAGGGTCGCTAATCTTACTCACACAGCTACCTCATTGCGCCTCTTTTTTTCTTTGCGTCATGTGCTGTTTGGGGAGGGTTTTTTGGAAGGGACATCCTGCGTGACACTGCAGTGCCACTCCTAGATGGGCCCGGTGTTTGTGTCGGCCACTAGGGTCGCTAATCTTACTCACACAGCTACCTCATTGCGCCTCTTTTTTTCTTTGCGTCATGTGCTGTTTGGGGAGGGTTTTTTGGAAGGGCCATCCTGCGTGACACTGCAGTGCCACTCCTAGATGGGCCCGGTGTTTGTGTCGGCCACTAGGGTCGCTAATCTTACTCACACAGCTACCTCATTGCGCCTCTTTTTTTCTTTGCGTCATGTGCTGTTTGGGGAGGGTTTTTTGGAAGGGCCATCCTGCGTGACACTGCAGTGCCACTCCTAGATGGGCCCGGTGTTTGTGTCGGCCACTAGGGTCGCTAATCTTACTCACACAGCTACCTCATTGCGCCTCTTTTTTTCTTTGCGTCATGTGCTGTTTGGGGAGGGTTTTTTGGAAGGGCCATCCTGCGTGACACTGCAGTGCCACTCCTAGATGGGCCCGGTGTTTGTGTCGGCCTCTAGGGTCGCTAATCTTACTCACACAGCTACCTCATTGCGCCTCTTTTTTTCTTTGCGTCATGTGCTGTTTGGGGAAGGTTTTTTGGAAGGGACATCCTGCGTGACACTGCAGTGCCACTCCTAGATGGGCCCGGTGTTTGTGTCGGCCACTAGGGTCGCTTATCTTACTCACACAGCGACCTCGGTGCAAATTTTAGGACTAAAAATAATATTGTGAGGTGTGAGGTATTCAGAATAGACTGAAAATGAGTGTAAATTATGGTTTTTGAGGTTAATAATACTTTGGGATCAAAATGACCCCCAAATTCTATGATTTAAGCTGTTTTTTAGTGTTTTTTGAAAAAAACACCCGAATCCAAAACACACCCGAATCCGACAAAAAAAATTCGGTGAGGTTTTGCCAAAACGCGTTCGAACCCAAAACACGGCCGCGGAACCGAACCCAAAACCAAAACACAAAACCCGAAAAATTTCAGGCGCTCATCTCTAGTTTGCACTGCTGCAAAAAACAGCTAGCGAGCGATCAACTCAGAATGAGGGCCATGGTTTTGCCCAATTGCTAACAAACTTGCTGCTGCGATCAACTCATAATTACCCCCCAAATGGGAAAGGGAATAGGCATGCAACCATGTTATATAATTACAGGTGGATGCATTTGCAAAACATCATCTCAGAAAGCGTATCTCTTTCAGGTTCCCAAATATTGGAGTTAAGATGCATGCTGATGATCAATGTTAAAAATTAATATCATAAATAAAATGTCTTCCCTCATGTGCTTATCCTTCTCTTTCATTAATAATCCTCAACTGCCCAAATCTTGCAGTTTTCGGCCACCTTGATACTTATGTCAGTGTCGTCTACTGATGTAGTTATGTTTAGTTACCCTGTACTTGTCCTATATTTTCTTCAACTGTAAGTCACTGTTTTCCTGTTTTGGTTGTGTGCATATGTACTATGTAATTGGGCACTGCGGAACCCTTGTGGCGCCATATAAATAAAGGATGATAATAATAATAATATTCTCTTTTAGATACCTGTGTAAGCGCTGGAAGAGCAGTTTGAATAAGGTACTGTATGAGAGGTGTAAATTTTAGTTGATTTGCAGCCTCAGATAGCAGAGCAGCTTATGGAAACCACAAAATTCATATTACGCATACGGTATGAGTAGAAATGCGTATTATGCACCACAGTGTGAGCCGAAATTTACATTATACCACACAGTATGAGCCAAAAATTCACATTACGCCATACTGTATTTGCCGAAATTAACAATACTCCACATGATATGAGTCAAAATTCACATTATGCCACACACTATGAGCCAAAATATACATTACGCCACACAGTATGAGCTGAAATTCATAATACACCATATGGTATGGATAAAAATGCATATTATACACCTTAGTATGAGCGAGAAGTATACATTATGCCACACAGTCCACTCTCCCACAGCACGCATGCCCCCCACTCCCACCCACATGCTGATTGTTGGCCTCACCAGGCTCTCCTTCACCTCCAGCAGTACAAGCAGTGGCAGGCACACTGTCAGTCTCACCCCCTGGCCGATTGCACCCCACCCCCACTGCAGGCACCCATCAAGAAACAGGAAGGATGAGGATCACCCAATTAGCTTCACCACCCCCCTCCACCACCACCACACACACTTTAAAGGCAGCCTGGGCACCGGCCACAGCTGCAATACTCACTAAGCACTGACAGCTCTCCTCCTTTGATCCTCCGACGGTGACCAGGCTCTCTCCTATGGCTGGGCAGTGGCTCCCCTCTCTACTATGGCTGGGCAGCTGCTCTCCTCCCACAGCCGCTCCATCTCCCGGTCTCCGTGCTGCTGGTCAGTCACATGGAGGAGAGGAGGAGGGGGTACACTGTGGGCGTGAGCTTGCTTTGGTCCCAGCAGCAGCTGTCCAATCAGCGTGCGCTGTCAGCCTGCTAGGACCGGGCCTGCTCAGAATGATGCATGTAAAAAAAAAAAAAAATCTCCTCTGCAGCGCCACTCCTTATGGCAATCCGTGGCTGGGCCCCCTGAGACTCATGGGGCCCTAAGCGCATGCCTTGGCTGCCTAGTGGCAAATGCACCCCTGTTGGGTGTGTTTTCTTGCCAAAAATGTGTCTTATTCGCATCAGTAGGATGAATAGAACACAAAATCGGACTCTGCTGATTAAAATGATAAGCGGCATGCCTATATTCTCTGTGCATCTGTGTATGTAACTGCATATGAAATGGCACATTACAGTGTTTTCTAGGAAAACACTGTAATGTATCATTTTATATTCAGATACAGCCACGGTTGCATACAGAATATAGGCATGCCACATATCATTTTAATCAGCATACGCTGCTTGTGCATCCTATTTACATCATTTTGTGAATTAGGCTCATTTTAATGAGAAAAGTTGCATGTAAAGAAGCTTAACACTACTGAGTCATGCCATGGCATGACGTGACTACAAAGTCTGTTTAACGTGCAGGTAGGCTAGATATTAATGGACACGTGTATGCCAGGAAAGACCAAGGGCCTAATTCTGAGTTGATCGCAGCAGCAAATTTGTTAGCAGTTGGGCAAAGCCATGTGCGCTGCAGGGTGGACAGATATAACATGTGCAGAGAGAGTTAGATTTGGGTGGAATGTATTCAAACTGAAATCTAAATTGCAGTGTAAAAATAAAGCAGCCAGTATTTACCCTGCACAGAAACGAAATAATCCACCCAAATCTAACTCTCTCTGCAAATATTATATCTGCCACACCTGCAGTGCACATTGGAGGTCATTCCGAGTTGATCGCTCGCTGCAGTTTTTAGCAGCATAGCGATCAGGCTAAAAACCGGCTGTTCTGCGCATGCGTATGTGCCGCAGGGCACACGTGCCAAGTAATTTCACACAAAACTAAGCAATTTTACACAGGGGCGAGCAACGCTTTTCAGTCGCTCTGCTGATCGTTGTGTGATTGACAGGAAGTGGGTGTTTATGGGCGGAAACTGACCGTTTTCAGGGAGTGTGCTAAAAAACGCAGGCGTGTCCGGCTAAAACGCAGGAGTGGCTGGGGAAATAGGGGAGTGGCTGGTCGAATGCAGGGCGTGTTTGTGACGTCAAACCAGGAACTAAACGGACTGAGGTGATCAAAAACTAGGAGTAGGTCTGGATCTACTCAGAAACTGCAGGAAAAGATTTTCGAGCAGTTCTGCTAATCTTTCGTTTGCACTTCTGCTAAGCTAAGATACACTCCCAGAGGGTGGCGGCTTAGCGTTTGCACTGCTGCAAAAAACAGCTAGCGAGCGATCAACTCAGAATGAGGGCCATGGTTTTACCCAATTGCTAACAAACTTGCTGCTGCGATCAACTCATAATTACCCCCCAAATGGGAAAGGGAATAGGTATGCAACCATGTTATATAATTACAGGTGGATGCATTTGCAAAACATCATCTCAGAAAGCGTATCTCTTTCAGGTTCCCAAATATTGGAGTTAAGATGCATGCTGATGATCAATGTTAAAAATTAATATCATAAATAAAATGTCTTCCCTCATGTGCTTATCCTTCTCTTTCATTAATAATCCTCAACTGCCCAAATCTTGCAGTTTTCGGCCACCTTGATACTTATCTCAGTGTCGTCTACTGATGTAGTTATGTTTAGTTACCCTGTACTTGTCCTATATTGTCTTCAACTGTAAGTCACTGTTTTCCTGTTTTGATTGTGTGCATATGTACTCTGTAATTGGGCGCTGCGGAACCCTTGTGGCGCCATATAAATAAAGGATGATAATAATAATAATATTCTCTTTTAGATACCTGTGTAAGCGCTGGAAGAGCAGTTTGAATAAGGTACTGTATGAGAGGTGTAAATTTTAGTTGATTTGCAGCCTCAGATAGCAGAGCAGCTTATAGAAACCACAAAATTCATATTACGCATACGGTATGAGTAGAAATGCGTATTATGCACCACAGTATGAGCCGAAATATACATTATACCACACAGTATGAGCCAAAAATTCACATTACGCCATACTGTATTTGCCGAAATTAACAATACTCCACATGATATGAGTCAAAATTCACATTATGCCACACACTATGAGCCGAAATATACATTACGCCACACAGTATGAGCTGAAATTCATAATACACCATATGGTATGGATAAAAATGCATATTATACACCTTAGTATGAGCGAGAAGTATACATTATGCCACACAGTCCACTCTCCCACAGCACGCATGCCCCCCACTCCCACCCACATGCTGATTGTTGGCCTCACCAGGCTCTCCTTCACCTCCAGCAGTACAAGCAGTGGCAGGCACACTGTCAGTCTCACCCCCTGGCCGATTGCACCCCACCCCCACTGCAGGCACCCCCCGCTGGCACCCATCAAGAAACAGGAAGGATGAGGATCACCCAATTAGCTTCACCACCCCCCTCCACCACCACCACACACACTTTAAAGGCAGCCTGGGCTCCGGCCACAGCTGCAATACTCACTAAGCACTGACAGCTCTCCTCCTTTGATCCTCCGACGGTGACCAGGCTCTCTCCTATGGCTGGGCAGTGGCTCCCCTCTCTACTATGGCTGGGCAGCTGCTCTCCTACCACAGCCCGCTCCATCTCCCGGTCTCCGTGCTGCTAATCAGTCACATGGAGGAGAGGAGGAGGGGGTACACTGTGGGCGTGAGCTTGCTTTGGTCCCAGCAGCAGCTGTCCAATCATCGTGCGCTGTCAGCCTGCTAGGACCGGGCCTGCTCAGAATGATGCATGTAAAAAAAAAAAAATCTCCTCTGCAGCGCCACTCCTTATGGCAATCCGTGGCTGGGCCCCCTGAGACTCATAGGGCCCTAAGCGCATGCCTTGGCTGCCTAGTGGCAAATGCGCCCCTGTTGGGTGTGTTTTCTTGCCAAAAATGTGTCTTATTCGCATCAGTAGGATGAATAGAACACAAAATCGGACTCTGCTGATTAAAATGATAAGCGGCATGCCTATATGTGCATCTGTGTATGTAACTGCATATGAAATGGCACATTACAGTGTTTTCTAGGAAAACACTGTAATGTATCATTTTATATTCAGATACAGCCACGGTTGCATACAGAATATAGGCATGCCACATATCATTTTAATCAGCATACGCTGCTTGTGCATCCTATTTACATCATTTTGTGAATTAGGCTCATTTTAATGAGAAAAGTTGCATGTAAAGAAGCTTAACACTACTGAGTCATGCCATGGCATGACGTGACTACAAAGTCTGTTTAACGTGCAGGTAGGCTAGATATTAATGGACACATGTGTATGCCAGGAAAGACCAAGGGCCTAATTCTGAGTTGATCGCAGCAGCAAATTTGTTAGCAGTTGGGCAAAGCCATGTGCGCTGCAGGGTGGACAGATATAACATGTGCAGAGAGAGTTAGATTTGGGTGGAATGTATTCAAACTGAAATCTAAATTGCAGTGTAAAAATAAAGCAGCCAGTATTTACCCTGCACAGAAACGAAATAATCCACCCAAATCTAACTCTCTCTGCAAATATTATATCTGCCACACCTGCAGTGCACATGGGAGGTCATTCCGAGTTGATCGCTCGCTGCAGTTTTTCGCAGCATAGCGATCAGGCTAAAAACCGGCTGTTCTGCGCATGCGTATGGGCCGCAGGGCACACGTGCCAAGTAATTTCACACAAAACTAAGCAATTTTACACAGGGGCGAGCAACGCTTTTCAGTCGCTCTGCTGATCGTTGTGTGATTGACAGGAAGTGGGTGTTTATGGGCGGAAACTGACCGTTTTCCGGGAGTGTGCTAAAAAACGCAGGCGTATCTGGCTAAAACGCAGGAGTGGCTGGGGAAATAGGGGAGTGGCTGGTCGAACGCAGGGCGTGTTTGTGACGTCAAACCAGGAACTAAACGGACTGAGGTGATCAAAAACTAGGAGTAGGTCTGGATCTACTCAGAAACTGCAGGAAAAGATTTTCGAGCAGTTCTGCTAATCTTTCGTTCGCACTTCTGCTAAGCTAAGATACACTCCCAGAGGGTGGCGGCTTAGCGTTTGCACTGCTGCAAAAAACAGCTAGCGAGCGATCAACTCGGAATGAGGGCCATGGTTTTGCCCAATTGCTAACAAACTTGCTGCTGCGATCAACTCAGAATTACCCCCCAAATGGGAAAGGGAATAGGCATGCAACCATGTTATATAATTACAGGTGGATGCATTTGCAAAACATCATCTCAGAAAGCGTATCTCTTTCAGGTTCCCAAATATTGGAGTTAAGATGCATGCTGATGATCAATGTTAAAAATGAATATCATAAATAAAATGTCTTCCCTCATGTGCTTATCCTTCTCTTTCATTAATAATCCTCAACTGCCCAAATCTTGCAGTTTTCGGCCACCTTGATACTTATCTCAGTGTCGTCTACTGATGTAGTTATGTTTAGTTACCCTGTACTTGTCCTATATTGTCTTCAACTGTAAGTCACTGTTTTCCTGTTTTTATTATGTGCATATGTACTCTGTAATTGGGCGCTGCGGAACCCTTGTGGCGCCATATAAATAAAGGATGATAAAAATAATAATAATAATAATATTCTCTTTTAGATACCTGTGTAAGCGCTGGAAGAGCAGTTTGAATAAGGTACTGTATGAGAGGTGTAAATTTTAGTTGATTTGCAGCCTCAGATAGCAGAGCAGCTTATAGAAACCACAAAATTCATATTACGCATACGGTATGAGTAGAAATGCGTATTATGCACCACAGTATGAGCCGAAATATACATTATACCACACAGTATGAGCCAAAAATTCACATTACGCCATACTGTATTTGCCGAAATTAACAATACTCCACATGATATGAGTCAAAATTCACATTATGCCACACACTATGAGCCAAAATATACATTACGCCACACAGTATGAGCTGAAATTCATAATACACCATATGGTATGGATAAAAATGCATATTATGCACCTTAGTATGAGCGAGAAGTATACATTATGCCACACAGTCCACTCTCCCACAGCACGCATGCCCCCCACTCCCACCCACATGCTGATTGTTGACCTCACCAGGCTCTCCTTCACCTCCAGCAGTACAAGCAGTGGCAGGCACACTGTCAGTCTCACCCCCTGGCCGATTGCACCCCACCCCCACTGCAGGCACCCCCCGCCGGCCCCCATCAAGAAACAGGAAGGATGAGGATCACCCAATTAGCTCCACCACCCCCCTCCACCACCACCACACACACTTTAAAGGCAGCCTGGGCTCCGGCCACAGCCACAATACTCACTGAGCACTGACAGCTCTCCTCCTTTAATCTTCCGATGGTGACCAGGCTCTCTTCTATGGCTGGGCAGTGGATCTTCTCTCTACTATGGCTGGGCAGCTGCTCCCCTCCCACAGCCTGCTCCGTCTCTCGGTCTCCATGCTGCTGGTCAGTCACATGGAGGAGAGGAGGAGGGGGTACACTGTGGGTGTGAGCTTGCTCTGGTCCCAGCAGCAGCTGTCAAATTAGCGTGCGCTGACAGCCTGCTAGGACCGGGCCTGCTCAGAATGATGCATTAAAAAAAAAATCTCCTCTGCAACGCCGCTACTTATGGCAATCCGTGGCCGTGGCTGGGCCCCCTGAGACTCCTGGGGCCCTAAGCGCATGCCTTGTTTGCCTAGTGGCAAATGCGCCTCTTTTGGGCGTGTTTTTTTGCCAAAATTTTTCTTGTTCGCATCAGTAGGATGAATAGAACACAAAATCGGGGGGGGGGGGGGGGCGTGGCTTGGCAAGCAACTCGAGCAGTCATGCTGTGCGGAGGCTCCTACAGAAATAGCTGAATATAGCTCATTAACAGCTACCCAGCGGACCTGAATCAATCTTCCCTATCACAGGGTGAGATAGACCATGGAGCCGGGGGACAGTTTTTTTAAGTCCCTGCGGGTTGTGGCCTACTCACCCCTCGATTTGAAGACCTCATCCCACGATACCGGAGGTGTCGCAGCGGCAACGGGACCCCCTCCTACCTGATGTTGGCGCCGCTCACAAGGTGAGAATGCGCTTGTGCCCTCCACCTGGGATCGGGGACGCTGCTCGACACACCAGAGCACGGGACGCAGCTCCCCTGAGACGGCGCCTGGCTGGTGCTACAGAAGATAGCGGCCATCTTCCTCCCCTCCGTGGGAGTTGAGAGGTGAGACGCCCCGCTGCGGGAGTACTGAAGACTGCCAGAGACATACTCCCAGCTCACCCCTAGACAGCCTGGGCCCCAGACATACCACATTACTAATTAGTGAAGGGGGTGAGTGTGAACGAAGCGGGCCATATTCTGATGCTTCTCTTCCCCAGCCCCTCCCCCCAATATATTCTGATGCTAACTATGAGAGCGGTGCTATACAAAATATACGCTCCTGCTCGCCCACTGTCTCACACTATCTCATTCAGGAGGGATATATGCCAAAGCTACTTTGGCGTTTAGCCTTACCGCGCTTTTCTCTGAATCACATATTCTAGAGTCAATTTTAGTGGCTAATACCAATCACATACCCACGTCATTTGGCTCTTTGTATAAGTGGTATCGAAGCTACCTCTAGCGGTCAATCTGGACCCAGCTACCTCATTTTGCAATTTCCAACTGTTTATAATACAGTGGCAGCTCTTACATTCTGTGGAGGATATTTACAGTGGAGATTTACCATGATACCCACCTTAACGGATAACCCCTCTGCACTGCACGTGAAACCAATATTAACCGAATGACTCACTAATGCCAATCCACTGGGAGTCACTGTGCTAGGGGCATTACTTCAAGCGTTATGTAGACATTCAGCTGCTGCACGTCCAGACATATGAAACCTTTTGCTCTTTTCCTCTAACTACATTATGGTCAGGCGCAAAAAATCTGCTCAGAAAGGAAACGTTCATTCTCTTACCGAGACCATGTCACAGGCAGATATGAGACCATTCCTCCGACCCACCCCATCCAGACTCACTGATTAACTTTCTGCTTCTAGCCCCTCTTCTTCCCCCCCGACTTTGCCGAAGTTATCTCCCACAGCATAACTTCCTCACCCACAACATAGAGGTGACACAGATCTACAAAATATTCTTAGTTTTATGAGAAACCTTCCAACCAAACAAGATCTCCAAGACACTATACGAAGAGAATTAGCAACTGTCAAACAGGACATTTCACATCTCTCTGACCGTATGTCTTCCATGAAAGGTCGTCAGGACTTAACCGAGGTTTTCATGAGATCACTTACAGATACCATCACTGCCCAATCAAACGAGATTCGCTCACTCAGATCACAGATGTTAGATTTGGACAACAGAGGGAGAAGAAACAATATACTGATCCGAGGTCTGCCAGAAGATGTCCCTCAAACAGGTCTGATGGATGCCCTCACGAAAATATTCAACAAAATATTGGAAGGAAGCCCTACTAACACAATAACATTTGATAGAGCCCATCACGCTCTTAAACCGAGAGGCTTGTCTGCTGATCACCCACGGGATTTTATATGCCGTCTACTCTATTACTCCCAAAAAGATGACATAATGCGCAAAGTACAACAATTAGATGGTATTGATTTCAATGGCACAACAATCCATATATTTCAAGACCTGTCCTGGCATACCCTCCAACAAAGGAGATCTCTGAAACCTCTCACAGATGAACTCCGAAAACACCAATTGAAATATCGATGGGGCTTTCCCTTTAGCCTCCAAGTCTCCTCATATGGGAGGATACACACCCTGATCACTCACTCTGATCTCTCATCATTCTGCGCTGGACTTGGTCTACCGAGTCTAACTATTCCCGACTGGGAATTCACTATGACCTGACCTACAACCACAAAAGCCACTCGGGAATAGCACCTCATGGAAAGAGGTTCATCACTCCAGAAAGAAGAGCCCTATTACAAACGCAATATGTCAAGATACAAACACCACCTGATTGACTTTTCCTAGTAGTAACTGGTGATTATCCGTATAACAATTGTATCTTTTGGCGCAATGAGTTTTTTCTGTGCCGAATGATAGTGATGCTGAAGTTTATTTTCCTAAATTACGAGAGGAAATTATACCTCTTAGTTCTTGGCTACCTAATCCATCTTAGATTTTGAATGTTCTGGATGCTGTTTTCCCTCTTTATAACTGTTGATTATATCATTATGCAACAGCTATTGCTATTTCTATAATATGTTTACATTAATTTGATAATTTCCGTGATTTCTGCTTATAAAAATGTTGTAAATTTTTTCAGAGCCCCTAGCATTGACTCCCATGCCCCTTACCCGCATACGGCCAATGTGCCTCTTGGATCTCTGGTATTTGTATACCGGTTTTCCCATGGCGGGTTTTCAATTATTGTTATTGTTCTTGTTTCCCCTGTTTTGTTTCCCCACTCTTTTCCTCTCCTATCTGACTTCCTCTTTCTCTCTGTTTTCTTGGGCCAATCCGAGGCTACTGTATATCCTGCTGATCCTTATCACATATGACAGTACCAGGTAAACTAAAAGTTTCATCAATCAACGCCAAGGGCCTTAATCTCCCTGAAAAAGATCCAATCTGCTTCAATCTTTGTGGTCTGATAGAGTTGATGTTGCTCTAATTCAAGAGACACATTTTAAAATCTCTGCTCGAGGCCGTTCATTGCTTAATCACCGATTCCCATCAGCTTACTATTGTAATAATCCAGACGGCAAATAAAAGGGTGTAGCAATACTTTTCTCTAAAAATCTGCAAATTTCAGATGTTTCAGTTCATAAACCAGTGCCGGGGAGACTACTAGTTGTAAACTGTAAAATCTTCACGCAGGCTTACACGTTTATGGTACTCTATGCACCCAACCAGGGTCAAATATCTTTTTTTCAATTACATCTCTTACACCTGGACTCTTTTATCACAGGTTTTGTTATTTTATGAGGAGATATGAATTGGTCCATGGACCCGTCCCTTGACACCTCCTCTGGTGCCCCCAGTTTTTCTAAACATAAACACCGTAAGGTTAAAAAGATTTTTCATGAGTTACAAATGGCCGATTCCTGGAGGGTTATGCACCCGACTGTACGGGACTACACGTTTTACTCTAACCCACATCGAGTTTATTCTCATCTGGACTATTTATTTATAAGTCGCAGACATCTCCCCCTTTTAGTTGAAACATCTATAGGTTCGGTAACTTGGTTGGATCATGCTCCAGTTTTTACGACAATATCGATGCTATCACATTCTGTAGGCCAGTGGACTTGGCTTCTTAGAAACCCTTTTACATGATAAATATTGCAAAGATGAGATTTATAAAACAATTACTGAATATTTCAAAAATAATGATACTACAGAGGTCTCAAAAGTGATTATCTGGGAGGCGCATAAATGTACCCTAAGAGGTAAACTTATTGAACTCGGTTCCTTTATGAAAAAGCAAAAATCAGCCCAAATAAACAAATTACTACAAAAGATTAATTTGTTGGAGACGTTACATAAATCATCTCTCTCCAAGATGGAGTTTGTGGAGCTGACTGAAGCTCGGATGAACGTAAATAAAATTCTCAATGACAGTACCCAACTTTCCATACGCAAAAGTAAAAATATATACTACCAGTGGGGCATCAAACCGGGACGCCTTTTAGCCCAAGCACTTAGGGCCCAACGAACATCCTTGTTTATTAATAATATGAAAAACGACAGAGGTAATCTCTGCTTAAAAACTCCCGAAATAGCAGACTGTTTCAAAAACTATTACTCAAAGCTATATAACTTAGTTAAACCCTCCCCAGGTGCAGACCCTTTCTTAGATATACTCCGATCCAAATGTTATTTAGAGAAAGTTGCCTACCCTACACTGACATCATCTGTAGTACTTTCATTGGAGAGGCCCTTTACCTTGCTAGAGGTAGACCTAGCTATATCGTCCATGCCCCAGAACAAAAGCCCTGGCCCAGACGGCTTCCTTCCACTTACTACAAGATGTTTAAAGACATGCTAGCGCCCAACCTTCTTCAAGCTTTCAATTCCATCTCGGCAGACACCCATTTTTCCAAACAATCCCTCGAAGCCCAAATAACAGTTATTCCCAAACAGGGGAGGGATCCTTCGGTATGCTCCAGTTACCGGCCCATATCTTTGCTGAATGTTGATGTAAAATTATTCGCAAAATTGATGGCGACTAGACTTAAAGAGTTTCTTCCTTCCCTTATACACAGCGATCAGGTGGGGTTTGTTCCAGGCCGCGAAGCAAAAGATAATACAACTAAAATTTTAAATCTGATACATTTAGCTTCTCGCGGATGGATCCCTGCTGTTCTACTGTCAACAGATGCCGAAAAGGCGTTTGACAGGGTCAGTTGGAGCTTCATGAGGTCGGTCCTGGAGCATATCAGACTCGGTCCACGGGCATTAGACAGGATCATGGCTCTCTACACATCACCAATGGCACGAGGCCATGTTAATGGCTCTCTGTCTGACTCTTTTTCTATCAGCAATGGGACGAGACAGGGATGCCCTCTGTCACCCATAATATTTGTCCTCTGTATAGAAGCATTGGCCAGTGCTATCAGAGCCAACAACTCCATATCAGGTTTACAAGTTGCGGATAAAGAATATAAACTAGCACTGTTCGCAGATGATCTATTGGCTTTGATCACACGTCCCACCCATTCTCTTCCACATTTTATGAGTGAACTAGACACTTATAGTGCCCTCTCCAATTTTAAGGTGAACACATCCAAATCTAATGCCCTGAACATCTCGGCATATCCCTCTACAGTGGCTATATTGAAAGGCTCCTTCACATTTCTTTGGAAATCCTCACATATCACTTACTTAGGGGCTCAGATACCTTGGGACCTATCACGTTTATTATCTTTGTATTTCCAATCACTTCTCCAAGCAATACGGAATAATTATAGTAGATGGCATTTATGACATATATCTTGGCTGGGCAGGGTAGGCATAGTTAAAATGAATACTCTACCCAAACTACTGTATACCCTCCAAACACTGCCAATACAAATTCCAGACTCGTGGATCAGATCCATACAGCTCCTCATTCAACAATTCATATGGTCCTATAAAAGACCGAGATTAAGTAAATTCACCATGATAAGATCAGCTAGACAGGGCGGATTTCATCTCCCCGATATAAAGAATTACTATAATGCAATTCTGCTCAATAGGATCTTGGACAGGACCAGGAGTCAGGAAATTAAGCAATGGGTGGGGCTGGAAGGTCTATATACACAACAATACCCTGAAATTTTTCCATGGCTTCCTTCCATACCTTAACTAACTGCATTTCAGCCAACCATTTCCCCCACACTATCTTTCTGGAAGACTATAAGTCGCTATACATATATTTCCTCTGATTTTGGGCCCTTAACCTCTTTTTTGGGTAATCCTGATTTTTTTACCAGGCATTTCTCTCTCTCACTTTTCGTAATTGGGCAATAGAGGGACTTTTTAGGGTTGGACAACTGGTACAAATATCTGGGGTTAAACAATTTGTAGATATTCGAACTAAATGGAACATCCCACAAACTGACTTTTGGAAATACCTACAGGTCAGACACTTCTTTAACTCAGGTAATAGACTTCCACAGGCTTCTAGTGAGCTAACACAATTTGAGAGACTCTGTGTCGCCCCTATCACCCCACACACACTATATCCACCTTATACAAACTACTACATACGCCCGAAATTCACACCCTTCCTTCATTCACTTCAAAGTGGGAGAGAGATCTGAATTTACCGCTCTCAGATAAGGAATGGGTGGCTATTTTTCTCAATACCCAGAGTAGCTCAATCTGTATTGAAATTAGAGAAACACAATACAAAATTCTAATGAGATGGCACAGACACCCCACCCTTTTGCATGCCATCTATCCTACAATTTCAGCCAATTGTTGGAGGTGCTGTAACACCTTGGGCTCATCACTAGATATCTGGTGGAGCTGTCACCTACTGAAAACTTACTGGAATGATGTTATAGCAATCTCCCAGATTATTCTTAATATCACTATTCCCACTAACCCGGCCATCTGGCTGTTGAATCATTCCTTTATGACTTTATCAGATTATAAAACATCATTGATGCGGCATCTGTGCAATGCAGCTAGAGCCATGATACCTGCTCTGTGGAGATCCACTAACCCTCCTACACGTAAAATTGGTTTTCCAGGATAGATTATTATATGGCTATGGAAGATACACTTTTGGCTTCTAAGGATAAGACATCTTCCTATAAAGATTATATATTTTTAGTGAAGTAGATGAGGCTGCGTACCTCCATCTTTTTTCCTTTTTTCTTCTTACAGCAAGTATTTTTCTGTCCTTCTATATCTTCCCCTTCTTTTTACTCTTTTTAACACCTTTCCCCCCCCTCACCCCCTCTTGTCCCCCTACTTTATCTCTAAATTTTGTTGTATTTTAATTTGGAGTGTGTGCCGTTTCAACCGGACTCGATACTAAAATTTTTCTCTTTAATAATGGACTTACGGTTTTTATATGATGCAGTGTTCTGCCAGATCTATTGAATTTGCTTACAAGAACCAGGTGTGCAATGTCTTCTTTTTCATTTCTCTGGTTCATTATATGTTTTCCGATATTGTGATGGTATGTATTTTCCATTGTTTTCAATAAAAACAGAATATATAAAAAAGAACACAAAATCGGACTCTGCTGATTAAAATGATATGTGGCATGCCTATCTTCTATGTGCATCTGCGGATGTATCATTTTATATTCAGATACAGCCACGGTTGCACACAGAATATAGGCATGCCACATATCATTTTAATCAGCATACGCTGCTTGTGCATCCTAGTTACATCATTTTGCGAATTAGGCTCATTTTAATGAGAAAAGTTGCATGTAAGGAAGCTTAACACTACTGGGTCATGCCACAGCAGGTAGGCTAGATATTAAAGGACACATGTGTATGCCAGGAAAGACCAAATGGGGAAGGGAAGAGGCATGCAACCATGTTATATAATTACAGGTGGATGCATTTGCAAAACATCATCTCAGAAAGCGTATCTCTTTCAGGTTCTCAAATATTGGAGTTAAGATGCATGCTGATGATCAATGTTAAAAATTAATATCATAAATAAAATGTCTTCCCTCATGTGCTTATCCTTCTCTTTCATTAATAATCCTCAACTGCCCAAATCTTGCAGTTTTCAACCACCTTGATACTTATCTCAGTGTCGTCTACTGATGTAGTTATGTTTAGTTACCCTGTACTTGTCCTATATTGTCTTCAACTGTAAGTCACTGTTTTCCTGTTTTGATTATGTGCATATGTACTCTGTAATTGGGCACTGCAGAACCCTTGTTGCGCCATATAAATAAAGGATAATAATAATAATAATAATAATAATAATAATATTCTCTTTTAGATACCTGTGTAAGCGCTGGAAGGGCAGTTTGAATAAGGTACTGTATGAGAGGTGTAAATTTTAGTTGACTTGCAGCCTCAGATAGCAGAGCAGCTTATAGAAACTGTTCTCTTCAATATAGACCTTTTCCATCTTGTTGTTTTAAACATTGATATTAAAGATAAATAAAGTTTAAAATAACAAAGAACCCTTATTGAGATTTGCATTCAATTAAACTAATTTTACGTTTTTCATTTTACAGTTTTTATCATACTGTACAGAACTACTGATAATGAAATAAATTAATTGTTCAATCTTAAGCAGAAGACATTTAAAATTCCTCCTAAGGAAGGGAATACCTTTCAGCTTAGGAGGTATTCTTTTTTTTCTTTTCTTTTATAGCTGTGTTTCCTTTTTGTAAATTTTGATTACTGTGTCTTAACCACTGGATACAATGTAACTGTTAATCTGAATTGTATTCATCACATGGATGTATAGTATACCTTAACCATAGAGTGTTTATTGGAGCCTTATTTTAGAAGTCTTTCACTCCTGTTAATAGGGGATGACATGACTAATACATAAAGCAGGTAACCTGCCATTTGAGTTGAGCACTGATCAACAGTGTCCAAATCTGGCTGCATGTGAGTTGACAAATTGGGCAAGATTTGGCCATTCATCACATTGGACAACAAGTTATATAATTCATTAGGATATGCCAAAACATGTTGGCAAGTAACTAATCTTTAAGAAACTTAGCTCCCCTAAGTAACATCAAAGATTCCTCTGCCCTGAATCTATTTTACTGGCTCTTACCACTGTCCTCATAAACCTCACAATTTAGACAAGCAATACATTGTTAGGTAGTGAAAGTTACAAGAACAACTAGGGGAGAGAAAAGCTGTCTGCCAACGTCCAGATTAGTGTGGGGTAGCCCAAATGTTGAGTTACTGACATGCCCAGTCAGGATATTGTACCCACTGCAAGGACATTTGGGAGGTATGTCCCACTACACTCTGCTCATGAAAGGCATGCTATTTGCAGAGCACACAGTACTGCCTGCGTAATTTGAAGTGTATGGGAAAGGGTTGGAGAGAGGTCTTACAGTGTTAAAAATGATAACCAAAGGAGTTATCACTCAGATTATAAAATTAGGCCAGCAATCCTCTTTCCTTATAAATCTTAGACAGCTGGCTCAACCCATCAGCAATGTACCACCACCCTTTAGCATGCCCTGACCATTGCCTGTTTGACCTTTCAGGCCTCAGTCCGACACTGTGTCCAAGTGGATTTTGCTGTGATACTACCATTCAAATCATCCTGGAAAATACATTGAAAAATATGTTATCAGACTTTAAAGCAAGTCACTGGTAGGAGCTGAATGGTATGGGAGTTCTATAATCACTTTAATGTAAACATATAAGTACATTTTAAGCATTGGTTTATTTTTAATACCTATTAAAACAAAACAATTGCAATTGTCATTATAGCCAATACACAAATATGTTTGATTCAACACCACTTTTGATCAAAAAGAATATATATATTTTTTGTATTGTAGCAGTCAGGATTTTGACCTGTGTATTGGCATAATGTTTTGACCTTCTCAGTTCCCAAGACAAGACAGGTATTATAGTGTTTACCCTTGTTTCTGCAAAAGATACATAGCCCTCTCTAGATTGATGAGATTGTGACTACTTGTGTGTTACTTTCTTATTATCCTAAGGCTCTGCCTGAGACCTTACTTTCAGTTTTCATTAGATGAATACTGCAGATGAATGAAAAAGTCAAAATGCCACAGTTGGCAAGAAATATTTTTTCAACAATTACGATATTTTAAAGCTAAGATTCTCATGAAAATTATAGATGCATTTGATTTGGATACTGTATTTACTGAAACTTGAACAAATACCACAATATGGTTATCAATGATAATAAAAAATAAAACTATATCTGACTGTTTATGAAAGTTAAAAACTATGGCACAGATTTATCAAGCCTTGGAGAGTGGTAACCTGGACAGTGATAAAGTACCAGCCAATCAGCTCCTAAATGTTAATTTTCAAACACAGCCTGTAACATGGCAGTTAGGAGCTGATTGGTTGGTACTTTATCACTGTGCAATTTATCACTCTCCAATGCTTGATAAATCTGGGCCTTTATTTGTTGTAGAAAATTAGAGTTGAGTTCATAACTAGCACAAACTTGTAAAATTGTAAGGTTTAATTGTTCAGATATACAGTACACAGAAAAAAATGGCTAAACACACATACAACCTATTTAGCACTTTAGAAAACTAGTAGAATATTTATGAAGCAACAGCTTTTGTGAGAAGCCACTTATTGGTCGGTTTAACATCAATATTTAAAGTGGCACTAAAACTAAGTGCAAATAATAGCATGTTTTGCACTAAATATTAGTGCCTCTTTAAATTTTATGGGCTCACAAAACTGATACTTGTTGAAATTCCTCGTATTACCATCTAAAGTGCAAATAGTACTGTAACTATCAAATTAATGCATCTTCTATAGCTGACAACAATAAAAAGGGATACTTTATTTGATGATAGTTTTTCTTTCTGTTTTATTGAGACACTTATTTGTGTTGTATTCATTTTTATATATATTGGTGGATTTGTTATTGGGCTAAACCTGTCACACAACCAATTTTTAATTGTATGGGACAGAGGAACAGACTAAAAGAGGTGTCAACTATCTCATGCTCAAATATCTAGAACAACATTAGCAACACATTGAGATCATTAGACAGGAAATAATACTGTACCTGTAGTCTGCAGGAATCTGTTATCTACTGTACAATCATTCTTTGTTCAGGCACGGTATATTACTCATTAAAAATTTAGTCAAACAAAATGTAGACACCACAATGTCAACAGATACATTATGTAGACAAACAAAGGGGGTAATTCAAATCTGATCGTAGATGTGCCAAGTTTAATACATCTATGATCAGTTTCTCAGACAAGCGGGGGTACGTCCAGCATAGGGTTAGTCCGCCCAGCATGTCAGCCCCCCCCCCCCCCCCCGTAAGGGTGCAAAAGCATTGCACAGTGGCGATGCTTTTGCAGCCGCTGAGTAGCTCCCTGCCTGCGCAGCCTAGCTGCACTGGCAGGCGGCTACCCGCCGCATCCCGAGTCTGCAGCTGCATATCATACAGCGTTCCCACAATGGTCCAGACACGCCTTTGCTACTCGGACTGTGCGCCGCCAACGGCGTTCTAATGCCATTGGCATGCCCCCTCCAGCCCCGCGACCACCTCTGCCTGTCAAGCAGGCAGAGACGATCGCAGCCCTGAGATGCTGTTAGTATCTCACTGGGCCTCCCAGGGTGCGAACGCACAGTGCGCCCTCGCACAAAAGGATTCATACTGCGAACGCTGCCGCAGCAGCGATCCAGTCTGAATTACCCCCAATATGTTGAAATGGACTACTGTATATGTCAAAAATCTATATGTAGACAGTCAATATGTACACAGGGACATACAGATGTGTCCACACACACCTTACCCCATTTTAGCTGAATAGACAAATTAAGCATGCAATGGAATCTGTGACATAGCCATGTCTTATGAGTTTTCTTAAAATATGCTACTTTAATCAACTACTATTGTATATAGTAATTATTTTTCTGCAAAAAAAGTGGGAATCCATCCAATCGTTACTAGTGGTGAAGCGTCTTAGCCATGCTACGCATTTAATCACAAATGAAGCAAAAAGGGAATGAGGACGCATCTGTAATGTAAACATGGACATACTGTAGACAATTATTGTATATATAGGTTGAAAAGTCGCCAGTTAAAATGTCATCATTTAAAATAAAGATAAATCATAAGTTCAACACAAATATGCTGACAGAATCAAAATGTCAACCACTAAAATGTAGACATTATTAAAATAGTTATATTTAATAAAGTGTCGGGTCCCTCCCAATTATTAACTAACCCCAGACTCTCAGCCTGGGCTGGTATTGGAAATGAGGGGGAGGGGAGGAGAGGTGTACGGTACCTATTATTCTCCATTAACCAGCAATGCACAAAACCAGCTGGGGGCGGTAGAGAGGGGCTATAACGGGGAGACACATAGCATGGTTTCCCCCTTACTATACCATTAACCATTACCAAACTGATAAGCCCAGGTAAGCCCATGGCTGGAATACTTCAGAAGCCTGAGGTTCTGGGCTAGATAATGATTTTAGGGATCCACACTTTTTTTAATTAAGTTTATTTTCAATAGCATTAATAATAATAATTTTATTTATATAGCGCTCTTTCTCCAAGAAGACTCAAGGCGCTTTTGATTGTCTGAGTTTTGAATACACCCTTTAGTAACATTTGGTGGGCATATATACCTTACGTGGTTAGGAAGCATCCCATTTCTGCACTGAAAATAATTATGTAAATCCGGGTATCCCATTCCCCCATTTGCCCGTGGAGTGATGAGTTTAATCTTAGCAATCCTGGTCCTTTTGCCTTGCCATATGAATTTCGAAAACAAACTTTCCACCCTAGCAATATCTGACTTGTGTAATGCCAATGGAATAATCTGCATACAGTAGTAAAGCTTCGGGAAGATGATCGACTGGATTATGGCAAGTCTGCCTAGTAAAGAGACCGGCAATTCCTTCCATGATTCCAGTTTAGTTGCTATTTTGGATATAATGGGGGGAAAATTTAGGGAGTATAGTTTAGTTAGATCCGAAGAAATTTGGACACCCAGATAGGGGAAATGGGAGGAAGCTAATCTAAAAGGAATATCGTGTTTGCCAATGAAGTCTGGGCCGGCTCCCCCAAGCAGCATTATTTCAGATTTTGTCAAGTTGACTTTGAACCCCGAGAGAGTTCCAAAGGAGTCAAGAAGGTGAAGCAGGGCCGGTAAAGAATACGAGGGTTTGGAGAGGAAAATAAGTGTATCGTCAGCAAATAGATCTATCTTCAGTTCGAGAGAATGTATGTGAATTCCATGTATGAGAGGGGAACTACGTACAGCAACAGCAAGAGGTTCAACAGCTAGAGCAAAGAGGAGAGGGGATAAAGGACATCCTTTGCACATGCCTCTGTGAAGTAGGAAGGGGGAAGTTAAAAGGCCATTGCATGCTACTTGTGATTTGGGGGAGGCATATAACGTACGAATTATCTGTATAAAATGAGGGGGGGAACCAAAATTATGTAGAGTTTGAAAAAGATGGGGCCATAAAACTAAATCAAAAGCTTTTTCTGCGTCTAACGTAATCACCATGTTAGGAGAGGAAGCACCAGACAGCGAAGAAGTTTGCTGAATGGCCGCCAACACTCTTCGCACATTCACTACAGAATGTCTGCCGGTGATAAATCCTGTCTGGTCTGATTTAATCAAGAGAGGCAATATAGGCTTCAATCTCTCTGCCAATATCTTTGTCAATATTTTGTAATCAACATTTAGCAGAGAGATTGTCCTATATGAACCAGGGAGGCTGAGGTCTCGCCCAGATTTGGGGATGACCTTTATAATAGTGTCAGAAAAGTACAGAGGGAGAGATTGTTGGTCAATTATAAAGTTGAAAGTATCCGTCAGCGGCCGTGCTATCTGTGGAGACAATATTTTATAAAATTCATTTGAGAATCCATCAGGGCCGGGCGCCGAGGCTAGTTTCAACTTTCCGATAACCCAAGAGATCTCCTCAGGGGTAATGGGGTTTAACAGGTTTACCACTAACGTTTCTGGTACTTGTGGTAAGGTCAGGGAATCCCAATAGGAAGAAGAAAGAGAAGAGGTAGGGGGTGAAGAAGAGGGAGAAGGAGGAGAGGGGGTTAAGGAGGCAGAGTTCCCCAATAACTCCTCTGGAACCACTCTCGGGGCTGAGTACAGAGACTGGTAGAAACATTTCCTAGTCTCGACTATCTGTGGATCAGAGTCAGTCTTGGAGCCGTCTGGACGTAGCAAAGGGTGGACAACCGTACGTGATCTAGACCCTTGTAGCAGATTCGTTAGGAGCCTCCCAACTTTATTTCCAAACTTATAAAATTTGGAATGCACATTAAAAAGGTATTTGTCTCCTGAATTTTGGAGAAACTCGTTATAAATTAGTTTAGTTTCTAGGTAAGCAGTTTTGTGAGCAGGTGAAGGGTGTGTCTTAAACATTTGGAAAGCAGTAGTGAGTTTCTCTTGCAACTGCAAATACTCTTGTTTATGTTGTCGTTTGGTATTTGAAACAAAGGCTATCAATTCACCTCGAAGGACCGATTTGGCCGTTTGACAAAAGAGAGGCGGGTTAGAAGAGGAATGAGACGCATTTATTTCTGCGTATTTGTTCCATTCAGTTAAAAGCTTCTGCTTTAGACCCTGGGACTGAAACATGTGAGAAGGGAATCTCCACATCGCAGGAGTAGATTTAGTTTTTCCAAGAGCTAATTTCACATTGATCAACGCATGGTCTGATAATAGGGGGGTTCAATCCCTACCGAGGTTAGGGAGGGAAACAGGGATTCAGCAAGTAGTATATAGTCTATCCTGGACCAAGTATTGTGGGTTAGTGATAAGCAAGTAAAATCCCTCTCCGTAGGATTAGGAGCTCTCCAAGAATCTACTAAGTTAAGATCCTTGCTGAGATAAGGAACTCCCAATCTAGGGAGAGGAATATTTTGTTTGGGGGGGGGGGATCTATCTTGATACTGAGAAGATATTAAGTTAAGGTCTCCACAGACTGTCAAGGAAGACAAATCATAGGCATGTAGATGTGTGAGCAGTTCAACAAAAAAGGATTTTTTATATTGAGTAGGGGCATAAACATTACAGATAGTGAAGGTGGTGCCAGCTAGGGAAAGGGACAGGGTCAAGTATCTACCAAGCGGGTCAGCAAAGACGGAAGTCACCTGTATATTCAAGGCCTTTTTTGCTAGTATTGCCACACCACATGATTTAGTGTTAAAGGACGCTGAACCTAACAAGGACCAGTTCATAATTTGAAGCTTTTTCACTTCATCCAGCATCAAATGGGTTTCCTGCAAACATATAAGGTCAACATTGTGTTTGTTAAGATAGGTAAAGAGTTTGCGGCGCTTAGCCGGTGTATGGATACCTCTAATATTAAGAGAGCCTATGTTAAGAGACATTAAAGTGGACTTCAAGTGTTAGCTGCAAGCGAATGCCAGAAAGAGAAAAGTGAAGAAAACAAAAGGGAAAAAACATGAGGGTAAGGGGAGACAGAGGACAGGGGGAACCAAACCATTCCTAAAAGTGAAATAACGGACCTCCAGAAAAATTCCTGGTACCTGTATCGCTGTGATTAAAGGTAGCAGGGAGTGTCTCTTAAAAACAAAACTTCAAAACAAACCATGTACGGCAGAGCTCCGCTCTCCCAGTTACTTCTTTAAACATATAATATCCAAACATAAGCAAAAGCATCCATACAACATGGACTGCCTTCCAATTATAACATTATTACAGTATATAAGTGTATAAAGGATTGCATGACTTCAAACCCAAACTGAAACTAAAGTTCAGGTGCGGTGTCAGACAGGATAAAACATTTATCAGATGTAAGACTAAACGTACGGCATATGCCTCATTGCAAGGTTACCAATAAGATGCTAAAGTCAATTTCCAGGTAGTAGGGCCACAGGAGTCTCACACAGCCATATCATCAGCTTCTGCACTAGGATCTGTCCCTATCTCCTCAGACTCTTCCTTGAGATAAGCTGCAGCATCCGCTGCGTTTGAAAAGTCAGCAAAGCCTGACGCTGTGAAGATTCTGAGTTTGGCCGGGCACAGCATATGAAACTTGCGTTTTGTTTGTATCAGCGTAGTGCACACTGTTGAAAAGGAACGCAGCGCTCTGGAAAGTTCCACAGAAAAGTCCTAAAACAGCCGTAGGGTGTGGGATTCCCAGGTGAGGGGATTGTGTTTTCTAGAGGCAGACCAAAGCACCTGTTTGTGCAGTAAATTCAGAGTTTTAAAGATGACAACCCTCGGTTTGTGTGCTGAGGCAGGTTTCACCTCTCCCATCCTGTGTACCCTTTCAATCACTATATCAGAGCACTCTGATTCAACATGTAGTAGTTTAGGAAGTGTGTGACGGACAAAAAATTCCAACTGCGTCCCTTTGATGGACTCAGGGAGTCCGGTGATACGTAGGTTATTACGTCGTGTCCTGTTTTCAATATTGTCCAACTTGTCAGACATGCGTTTGTTATCTAATAATAAGTCTTTAACTGACTTTTGTAATGTATGGATATCATCCATGTTCTGACTAATGTGCGCTTCAGCCCCTGTTATGCGGTCAGACAAGCGGGAGATCTGTGTGGTAATGTCTGCGACCGCTTTCTGTAGTAATGGCGCCATGGTGGCTTGCATAGCCTTAGTAAGTTCCTCGTACGTAAGGGAAGCCGTCTGGTTGCCGTCTGACATACCTTTGATCCCCTCCGTAGCAGAGATAGGTTTCTTTGCCGCTGGCGTCCCCGGGCCAGCATCCGCGCCGGGCGCCATGTTGTGCTCGCCACGCCGCTTCTCCTGGCGTTGCTGCTGCGGTGCCGGAGGCTGTTTAGCGGGAGGCGGGGGGCCCAGGAACTTGTCCATGTCGATGCCCGGTCTGCAGGGGGACCGGGAGCGGTGTCTCACAGAGGCTGACAGGGTTAGAGCTGGACGAAGCAACGTGGGGAGCGGAGCTGCAGGGAGAAGCTGCTCACTCTCCCATGCCGGAACCGGAAGTCTATCCTCTGTGTGTGAAGTTAGTTGTATATAAAAGGAGCTCCAAATTGAGGGGGTAATTCAGACTGGATCGCTGCCCACAGTCTGAATTATTATGTACAGTGCGCATTCGTGGCGTGCGCACTGCGTATGTGCAGCCAGTGAGATGCTATCAGCATCTCACTAGTACGATCGTCTCTGCCTAATTGACAAACAGAGGTGGTTGCTTGGTGGGAGGGGGCATGCCAACAGCGTTAGAATGCCATTGGCGGGGCATGGTCCGGACAACAGAGGTGTGTCTGGACCGTTGGGGGGGCGGGCCGCGGTGGCTGCGGGACATCACATAAAGCTGCAGCAACCTGGTATGTGACAAGTAGCTCCCTGCCAGAGTGCAGGATCTGTGCAGATAGGGAGCTACTTGTCAAGTACAAAAGCATCGCAGCTGTGCAATGTTTTGTACTTGTGCAGGGGGAGGGTTGGGGGGGGGGTATGGCCTGACATCTGAGGCTGACTAGCCCAGTGCTGGGCATCCCCCCACATGTCAGAGTAAATGATTGTAGATGTGCTAAATTTAGCACATCTACGATCAACTCTGAATTACCCCTTAAGTCCCCAAAATGTTTTACAGTCTCCGTGGGTACAGCACACAGATTGTGTGAGGGAGGATGGATGTGCATAGAAGCCGGGTAAAGATGATAGATTTTAGATATGTCCCACAATGTTACGGGGTACCCCTATGTTAGTCTAGGTAGGGGAACTGTCAGCAAAGGTACAGATGCCGGGACTCCGGATACACTGTCCTCACCGGGGTTCGGGCAGGACCAGGATGACTTTCTTTTCCAAGCATCCTCCTGATCTCCAGAACCCTTGGGAGTCAGTTCCAGTTCCAAGTGCAGATACCAGACTCATTTTCTATGAGATAATACTATACTCCACTTCTGCTTTTACAACTCATTTTCCAACTACTGTATAATCCCCTAGGCAGATATCAATTACAATAGTGCTGTCAGGAGGGGTGTCCTAGGTCTGACAAACTTTCTTCTGTTTATTGTTGTTACTTGTTTTTTGATTGACAATTTTTACCTTTGCCAAGATAACCCACCCTCACAACTCCTCTTCCGTGCCCCCAACTTCCTGTTCTCCTTTCTTTCTGAGATTACTTGTCAGTGCATGTTGGTTTATTAATGTATTACTTTTTGTTGATCCAGGAGGCTGTTTGGATGTGTATCCCATATGGTTTGTGATAATTTGTTTATTAGGTGTCTTCAGCAAGTATGACTCATGACTCCAGTTTCTTTGTGGCTGTGTATCTGATTTGTTGGTTAGAGCAGAGAGGCATGCACTGAGATTCTCTTTTGACTTGTATGTTGTCAGCGACAGAGTTATTTGGCCCTCTTATGCTGCTTTCACATCGCAAACCCTGCTTTTAAAACATTTCTTAAAACGGTTCTTAAAACAGGTCTGAGCAGTTAAACCCCTTTCACATCGCATGTTGTAACCGGTATATTGCCGTTTCATTACCGTTTTGGTACCTTTCACACTAAACCTGTTTCACCCATAGAAAACAGTTGTTGTCATTTTAAATGGCCTTTTCTGGCCCACACATATGACGTTTTTACACAATAAACTTATTAATAATTTGGGTAGTCGTACGTTGGAACCCAGCAGCTTCAAGCATCTTTACCATGTTTTTGTAGATTATTGCATCCTTCACTGTCCCAGTGATTTGTCTAGCAATTTCTTCATCCCCTCTGATCCTAAGCAGCTCCCTAACCTCCTCATCACTCCAATTTGCCATTTTAAACTCTCTTCTGTATAATAAAACAGCATAAAACGCTTCTTCACTCCCATGTGTTTCCTCCAGTTTCTTTCCTGCTTCTGCCTGGTGACATCATGCATGGAGACAGCATATCACCTTCTGTGGCTTGGAAATACCGTTTCTGAGCCTTTCACATTGCACAATGAAATGGGTCTGAACCGTGTAGGACCCTGCTTTTTACCCGTTTTAAAATACCGGTATTCTGTAACCGGTAAATTCAATGTGGCGCTTTCAGACTGCAGCTAGACCCGTTTTGGAAGGCTTAAAAAATGGCAATTTACCGGGTTATAGCTGCAGTGTGAAAGGAGTGTCAGAGTGCAGGTTATTCACTTTAGGGAACGACTTGGGAACCGTATACTCCCTTGAACTGAGGTTTCATTTTAAAGTCTTCTATTGTAACTAGAAGTATCAGGCATGGGATTATCTCTTGTGCTGTGATGGACAAGATGCAGAGGAAGGTTAATGTTTTGGTCTTCATGAGGATTTTTTTTATTTTGGGGATCAATTCATTGAGCATGCTTTGATATATTTTCAGGATGCCTATTTTTTTGACAGATGAGGATGTTTTCTTGATATTAGATATTATTTTTAATGTTTTAGATGTCATGTCATGATCTGATTTGTCTATGAATCTGGATTCTGGTACTGGACTGGACTGGGCTCTGTGTAAGATGTATGAAAGCTGGATGGCCTAATATATGTTCTGCACATGAGTAGAAACTACTAGGAACTACAGGTACTAGTGTTATGATTCTGTTGGTACATGTATTTCCTCTGTTCAGAATGCACATGGGGTCAGATGGCTAACTATTCAGCATGCACCTGGTGTCAGCTGACATTAACAATCCATCAGTGTCTTTCCTGTGTTTTCTGTTCCTTAGTTTCTCTGTGTACATGCAGCTCTGCAGGTGCACAGGGTTTGTAATTAGAGTTAACACTCCCAGCCTGGATTTTTCATTAGTTAGTGTGGCTGTTATAAACCAGCCAGTTTAGTTCTCTCACGCTGGTTATATTATTATTATTATTATTATTATTATTATTGTTATTATTATTATTATTATTTTCCTGCTAGAACTATCTGAATTGCCTGGTGTCTTTAGTCCAAGCTCCTGTTCATGCTGAAAGCCTGGTCTGCCGGTTCATGTCATCCAGCAACTCCTGTCTTTGCCAGTTTGTGTTAATTTAGCTAAGTATTTGCGGATTATCATTGTGCTTTGTGGATTCTCTAAGTATTAATTACTAGTGTTTACATATTACTGTGGACTTAATCTATACCTGCATTCATTTTGGATTAATTGTGCAAATCCTGCAATCTTAGTTCTGTGGATTATAAATCTGGATCCTTGTTCAACTATTTCATTACTTTGCTGAAAAACTCATATTGGACAACCATTTACACTCAGCTTATGCTGTACCTTTAATTGTACTGTGATTTCTCTGCTATACATTATCACACCACTGCTTCAATAAAGTACTTAGTATTCCCTCACATATGTGGATATTCATTATCTGCAACAGTGATTGTGATAAATTGTGGTCCTGTATTCAAGCCCTGGCTCATAGCTGTGTAACTACTCATCTGCTGTTTATCATCAGTGTAAAAGTACGGTGCTGCACATTCTAGTCTTAGGGTAGAGTCCACAGTCTGCTAAACATTACATCCTGCTACACCTTGCTCAAGACACTTAAGTATTCCACAGTCAAGTCTGGTTAACCATTTCTGTGCCACTCTGTATCTACCTGCCCCTCCAGCATTTATCCTCTTCTCGTAATTCACCTGCCAAACACTTAGGCAGGTGAATTGTAACATTACAAGCAGCCAAACACTACTGGAGTAGTATGCTCAGAATGGACCCTGTCTTGTTAGGTCCAGTCCAGATCTCAGCCGGTCAGACTTAAGTCGCAGATCTAGTTCGGGGTCTTCTGGGCAAGTTGCAGAACTTTGAGAGTATTCAGACACTGCTCTTACAGGCCTTTTTAGGAATGTCTTCTCATGTGGATGAGCTGTAGCAGCAGATTATTCCAACTGTTCCAGGTCCTCTCAGTCCCACAGTGGAGTGAATCCTGAGTGAGTATATTGTTCTTGAAAATTGAATAGTTACAATTTTTTTTAACTGGAATAATCCAATTGATGCCAGAAATTTGGGGGAGTTTTCTGGACATTTTTATAGCTTACTCTCAAGTTTCAGAGGCCAAGGTGACAGACTCTTGCTCTCCCACTACTGAAGTTTCCTTGTCAGATCGAAGTGAAGGGAGATTTTGGAGTTAGATGCGACCCAGGCTCTTTGAAGCTGAACACCAGCGGCGTATGGGGAATGGTCTTTGTCTCTATTGTGGGAGTGCTGAACACCTGATTAAAGACTGTTCATTATGCAAGTCCAGAACCGGTGATAAACTTCAGCATTCCAGGGTTCAAACTGATAATTCACTCTATGTTCTTCCAGATTCTAGTACTCCCAATAAGGTTGCCCAAAAGAAAACTCATATTTAAGATTTTAGTCCTGTGACGAAGGGCCCTAAACTCAAATGTGTAAACAAGCAGGAGATGATTAAGTTTCTCATCAATGGTGAGGTATTCACCAACTGTGCCCCAGGATGGGTCTCGAGTGTCTGTGCCCCAGGTGGGGCCTCGAGTGTCTGTGCCCCAGGAGGGGTCTCGAGTGGCTGTGCCCCAGGAGGGGTCTCGAGTGGCTGTGCCCCAGGAGGGGTCTCGAGTGGCTGTGCCCCAGGAGGGGTCTCGAGTGGATGTGCCTCAGGAGGGGTCTTGAGTGGCTGTTCCCTAGGAAAGGTCTCAAGTGGCTGTGCCCCAGGAGGTGTCTCAAGTGGCTGCGCCACAGGAGGGTACTCGTGTGCCAAAGCCCCAGGAGGGGAATTGTCTGCCCTGGCCTTCGGGCCTTCGGTTCTGTATGCACTGGCCTCTGGGACTGAGGACCTGTCTGCCCTGGCCTCCAGGCCTGAGTACCTGTCTGCCCTGGCCTCCAGGCCTGAGAACCTGTCTGCCCTGGCCTCCAGGCCTGAGAACCTGTCTGCCCTGGCCTCCAGTCCTGAGGACCTGTCTTCCCTTGCCTCACGGCATGAGGACCTGCCTGCCCTTGCCTCACAGCATGAGGACCTGCCTTCCCTTGCCTCACGGCATGAGGACCTGCCTTCCCTTGCCTCACGGCATGAGGACCTGTCTGCCCTTGCCTCACGGCATGAGGACCTGTCTGCCCTTGCATCACGGCATGAGGACCTGTCTGTCCTTGCCTTATGGCATGATGACCTGTCTGCCCTTGCCTCACGGCATGAGGACCTGTCTGCCCTTGCCTCATGGCATGAGGATGTTGTTACCCCTACTATCGGGCAAGTGAGGACCACCATGTCCGTGGTCAGTCCATATGTTGTCTTGTCTTTCAGGGTCTCCCAGTCATCCAAGCCTGCCTTGCCAGAGGTCTAAGAGGTGTCTGCCTTGCCAGAGGTCCGAGAGGTGTCTGCCTTGCCAGAGGTCCGAGAGGTGTCTGCCTTGCCAGAGGTCAGAGAGGTGTCTGCCTTGCCAGAGGTCAGAGAGGTGTCTGCCTTGCCAGAGGTCCAAGAGGTGTCTGCCTTGCCTGAGGTCCAAGAAGTGTCTGCCTTGCCTGAAGTTGTGCCAATGCCTGTGTTGCCCAGAGTCATGCCAACGTCTGCCTTAGTCGATGGCTCTTCCCCAGGAGGGGAGGCCAATGTAATTAAGAAATAAAACCCACTTCTTCACACTGCCTACTACAGTGAAGATATTTTTATGTTAAATTAATACTTAACAATTTATATATCAGGTGCTGACCAAAAAGTACACAATGCAATATTAACTGGAACATACAAAAAATTTTTATAACAATACGGATACCTTATGACAATGGGTGTGTACTGTAGTACACAACATTAAAGCCAGAGATAAGTCCGTGAAAGTCCAAATAATGTCACCAATCACAAAGGATTTGGAACCTGCACATATGTGAATCACAAGATCCACAGATTATTGTTCTCTGTCCAGTATTCCTCAAGAGAGGGAAAAGAAGAGAAAAGGGAGGACCAATGTGTATGAATCACCAATTGTGATAAGGATTTCATGATTGTGTTTCATCCCTTTTATGGTGATTCTAGATGGTTGCACAATACTCACTAAATACGTGGAGTTGGACACATATGAAGTTATCGTTAGTCATGATTCCTTAACACCCAACATGCATAGAGAAGAAAGGGCCCCATCCACTAGTGCGATATGGTCACTTTTCATCCGATTCCGAGCTTTCGGAATGAGGAATCAGATGAAATGTTCACATCTCATGTCATTTTCCTCTGACTACTATCTGTCTAGTGATGTGCACCGGAAATGTTTCTGGTTTTGTGTTTTGGTTTTGGATTCGGTTCCGCGGCCGTGTTTTGGATTCGGACGCGTTTTGGCAAAACCTCCCTGAAATTTTTTTTGTCGGATTCGGGTGTGTTTTGGATTCGGGTGTTTTTTTACAAAAAAAACTCAAAAACAGCTTAAATCATAGAATTTGGGGGTCATTTTGATCCCATAGTATTATTAACCTCAATAACCATAATTTCCACTCATTTTCAGTCTATTCTGAACACCTCAAACCTCACAATATTATTTTTAGTCCTAAAATTTGCACCATGGTCGCTGGATGGCTAAGCTAAGCGACACAAGTGGCCGACACAAACACCAGGCCCATCTAGGAGTGGCACTGCAGTGTTAGGCAGGACGGCACTTCAAAAAAATTGTCCCCAAACAGCACATGATGCAAAGAAAAATGAAAGAAAAAAAGAGGTGCAAGATGGAATTGTCCTTGGGCCCTCCCACCCACCCTTATGTTGTATAAACAGGACATTCACACTTTAACAAACCCATCATTTCAGCGACAGGGTCTGCCACACGACTGTGACTGAAAAGACTGGTTGGCTTGGGCCCCCACCAAAAAAGAAGCAATCAATCTCTCCTTGCACAAACTGGCTCTACAGAGGCAAGATGTCCACCTCATCATCATCCTCCAATTCCTCACCCCTTTCACTTTGTACATCCCCCTCCTCACAGATTATTAATTCGTCCCCACTGGAATCCACCATCTCAGGTCCCTGTGTACTTTCTGGAGGCAATTGCTGGTGAATGTCTCCACGGAGGAATTGATTATAATTCATTTTGATGAACATCATCTTCTCCACATTTTCTGGAAGTAACCTCGTACGCCGATTGCTGACAAGGTGAGCGGCTGCACTAAACACTCTTTCGGAGTACACACTGGAGGGAGGGCAACTTAGGTAGAATAAAGCCAGTTTGTGCAAGGGCCTCCAAATTGCCTCTTTTTCCTGCCAGTATACGTACGGACTGTCTGACGTGCCTACTTGGATGCGGTCACTTATATAATCCTCCACCATTCTTTCAATGGTGAGAGAATCATATGCAGTGACAGTAGACGACATGTCAGTAATCGTTGGCAGGTCCTTCAGTCTGGACCAGATGTCAGCACTCGCTCCAGACTGCCCTGCATCACCGCCAGCGGGTGGGCTCGGAATTCTTAGACTTTTCATCGCACCCCCAGTTGCGGGAGAATGTGAAGGAGGAGCTGTTGACGGGTCATGTTCCGCTTGACTTGACAATTTTCTCACCAGCAGGTCTTTGAACCTCTGCAGACTTGTGTCTGCCGGAAAGAGAGATACAACGTAGGTTTTAAATCTAGGATCGAGCACGGTGGCCAAAATGTAGTGCTCTGATTTCAACAGATTGACCACCCGTGAATCCTGGTTAAGCAAATTAAGGGCTCCATCCACAAGTCCCACATGCCTAGCGGAATCGCTCTGTTTTAGCTCCTCCTTCAATGTCTCCAGATTCTTCTGCAAAAGCCTGATGAGGGGAATGACCTGACTCAGGCTGGCAGTGTCTGAATTGACTTCACGTGTGGCAAGTTCAAAGGGTTGCAGAACCTTGCACAACGTTGAAATCATTCTCCACTGCGCTTGAGTCAGGTGCATTCCCCCTCCTTTGCCTATATCGTGGGCAGATGTATAGGCTTGAATGGCCTATTGCTGCTCCTCCATCCTCTGAAGCATATAGAGGGTTGAATTCCACCTCGTTACCACCTCTTGCTTCAGATGATGGCAGGGCAGGTTCAGAACTGTTTGCTGGTGCTCCAGTCTTCGGCACGCGGTGGCTGAATGCCGAAAGTGGCCCGCAATTCTTTGGGCCACCAAAAGCATCTCTTGCACGCCCCTGTCGTTTTTTAAATAATTCTGCACCACCAAATTCAATGTATGTGCAAAACATGGGACGTGCTGGAATTTGCCCAGATGTAATGCACACACAATATTGGTGGCGTTGTCCGATGTCACAAATCCCCAGGAGAGTCCAATTGGGGTAAGCCCTTCTGCGATGATGTTCCTCAGTTTCCGTAAGTAGTTGTCAGCTGTGTGCCTCTTCTGGAAAGCGGTGATACAAAGCGTAGCCTGCCTAGGAACGAGTTGGCGTTTGCGAGATGCTGCTACTGGTGCCGCCGCTGCTGTTCTTGCTGCGGGAGGCAATACATCTACCCAGTGGGCTGTCACAGTCATATAGTCCTGAGTCTGCCCTGCTCCACTTGTCCACATGTCCGTGGTTAAGTGGACATTAGGTACAACTGCATTTTTTAGGACACTGGTGACTCTTTCTGAGGTATGTGTACATTTTCGGTATCGCCTGCCTAGAGAAATGGAACCTAGATGGTATATGGTACCGGGGACACAGTACCTCAAACAAGTCTCTAGTTGCCTGTGAATTAACGGTGGATACTGGAACCACGTTTCTCACCACCCAGGCTGACAAGACCTGAGTTATCCGCTTTGGAGCAGGATGACTACTGTGATAGTTCATCTTCCTCGCAAAGGACTGTTGGACTGTCAATTGCTTACTGGAAGTAGTACAAGTGGTCTTCCGACTTCCCCTCTGGGATGACGATCGACTCCCAGCAGCAACAACAGCAGCGCCAGCAGCAGTAGGCGTTACACTCAAGGATGCATCGGAGGAATCCCAGGCAGGAGAGGACTCGTCATACTTGCCAGTGACATGGCCTGCAGGACTATTGGCTTTCCTGTGTAAGGTGGAAATTGACACTGAGGGAGTTGGTGGTGTGGTTTGCAGGAGCTTGGTTACAAGAGGAAGGGGTTTAGTGGTCAGTGGACTGCTTCCGTTGTCATCCAAAGTTTTTGAACTTGTCACTGACTTCTGATGAATGCGGACCAGGTGACGTATAAGGGAGGATGTTCCTAGGTGGTTAACGTCCTTACCCCTACTTATTACAGCTTGACAAAGGCAACACACGGCTCGACACCTGTTGTACGCATTTGTGTTGAAATAATTCCACACCGAAGAGGTGATTTTCTTTGTATTTTGACCAGGCATGTCAATGGCCATATTCGTCCCACGGACAACAGGTGTCTCCCCGGGTGCCTGACTTAAACAAACCACCTCACCATCAGAATCCTCCTTGTCAATTTCCTTCCCAGCGCTAGCAACACCCATATCCTCATCCTGGTGTACTTCAACAGTGACATCTTCAATTTGACTATCAGGAACTGGATTGCGGGTGCTCCTTCTAGCACTTGCAGGGAGCGTGCAAATGGTGGAAGGCGCAAGCTCTTCCCATCCAGTGTTGGGAAGGTCAGGCATCGCAACCGACACAATTGGACTCTCCTTGGGATTTGTGATTTAGAAGTATGCACAGTTCTTTGCTGTGCTTTTGCCAGCTTAAGTCTTTTCATTTTTCTAGCGAGAGGATGAGTGCTTCCATCATCATGTGAATCTGAACCACTAGTTATGAACATAGGCCAGGGCATCAGCTGTTCCTTGCCACTCCGTGTCATAAATGGCATATTGGCAAGTTTACGCTTCTCATGAAACGCTTTCAATTTTGATTTTTGGGTCATTTTACTGAACTTTTGTTTTTTGGATTTTACATGCTCTCTACTATGACATTGGGCATCGGCCTTGGCAGACGACGTTGATGGCATGTCATCGTCTCGGCCTTGACTAGTGGCAGCAGCTTCAGCACGAGGTGCAAGTGGATCTTGATTTTTCCCTATTTTAACCTCCACATTTTTGTTCTCCATTTTTTAATGTGTGGAATTATATGCCAGTATCAATAGCAATGGCCTACTACTATATATACTGCGCACAACTGAAATGCACCACAGGTATGGATGGATAGTACACTTGACGACACAGAGGTAGGTAGAGCAGTGGCCTTCCGTACCGTACTGCTATATATACTGGTGGTCACTGTCAGCAAACTGCAAAACTAAAATGCACCACAGGTATAGAATCTAGATGGATAGTTTACTTGACGACACAGAGGTAGGTAGAGCAGTGGCCTTCCGTACTGTACTGCTATATATACTGGTGGTCACTGTCAGCAAACTGCAAAACTAAAATGCACCACAGGTATAGAATCTAGATGGATAGTATACTTGACGACACAGAGGTAGGTAGAGCAGTGGCCTTCCATACCGTACTGCTATATATACTGGTGGTCACTGTCAGCAAAACTCTGCACTGTACTCCTGCTATATAATACTGCTGGTCCTCAGTCCCCACAATAAAGCAGTGTGAGCACAGATATATGCAGCACACTGAGCACAGATATGGAGTGTTTTTCAGGCAGACAACGTATACTGGTGGTCACTGGTCAGCAAAACTCTGCACTGTACTCCTCCTATATAATATACTGGTGGTCCCCTGTCCCCACAATAAAGCAGTGTGAGCACAGATATATGCAGCACACTGAGCACAGATATGGAGTGTTTTTCAGGCAGACAACGTATACTGGTGGTCACTGTCAGCAAAACTCTGCAATGTACTCCTTGTATATAATACTGCTGGTCCCCAGTCCCCACAATAAAGCAGTGTGAGCACAGATATATGCAGCACACTGAGCACAGATATGGAGTGTTTTTCAGGCAGACAACGTATACTGGTGGTCACTGTCCGCAAAACTCTGCACTGTACTCCTCCTATATAATATACTGGTGGTCCCCAGTCCCCACAATAAAGCAGTGTGAGCACAGATATATGCAGCACACTGAGCACAGATATGGAGTGTTTTTCAGGCAGACAACGTATACTGGTGGTCACTGGTCAGCAAAACTCTGCACTGTACTCCTCCTATATAATATACTGGTGGTCCCCAGTCCCCACAATAAAGCAGTGTGAGCACAGATATATGCAGCACACTGAGCACAGATATGGAGTGTTTTTCAGGCAGACAACGTATACTGGTGGTCACTGTCAGCAAAACTCTGCACTGTACTCCTCCTATATAATACAGCTGCTCCCCAGTCCCCACTATTAAGCAGTGTGAGCACAGATATATGCAGGACACTGAGCACAGATATGGAGTGTTTTTCAGGCAGACAACGTATACTGGTGGTCACTGTCAGCAAAACTCTGCACTGTACTCCTCCTATATAATACAGCTGCTCCCCAGTTCCCACAATTAAGCAATAAGCACAAATATTTGCATCAAGATTAAAAAAACGGAGAGGACGCCAGCCACGTCCTCTCCCTAACATTTCCAATGCACGAGTGAAAATGGCAGCGACGCGCGGCTGCTTATATAGAATCCGAATCTCGCGAGAATCCGACAGCAGGATGATGACGTTCGGGCGCGCTCGGGTTAACCGAGCCATACGGGAGAATCCGAGTATGCCTCGGACCCGTGTAAAATGGGTGAAGTTCGGGGGGGTTCGGTTTCCGAGGAACCGAACCCGCTCATCACTACTATCTGAGGCTCGTTCCTGTGCTCCTCAGATCGGAGTCACAGATCGTCATAGCTGCCATGAATAATTATCGCGATTGAAGGTAAAATGGTGCACATCGGAGTGCATTTGTACACCTGCGATCCTATTGAAGACGATAGCTCGGAGGAGTCACTTGACTGCCACCTTGGACACACCCATCCACATGTCCAGCAGCAGCAGCAGCAGCAGTGGAGGATCAGTGGAGGATAAATCAGATGCGTTATATAGGATGTAAAAAATACTCAATTAGCAAATCGTAATCGCAGGACTCCCGGGAAGCTGCAGGGCAGATCAGGGGTAAATTGGATCCAACTTTTACTTCAGATAAGTCTCACTAGTGGATTGAAACATGCAGACTTCACCTGTGTATCTTATTTTGGAACAGAACAAAAAGTGGGCTTACCCAGCTCACACTGAAAAGCGTGGAGTTTTTCTGATGAAAAATAGGGCATACAGTGGGGTTGGGTATGGGTGACCAGTGCTTGGGATCCCGCCTGTCACCATACCAATGCTGGAATCCCAGGGATTAGAATGCAACAGGGTCTATTCCCACTCTATGGGTGTTGTGGACACCCACGAGTGGGAATAGTCCCTGTTAATCGGCATGCTGTCGGAATTTTGAGGGGGCTGGGTGTAGGTGTTGGTTTTGTGACTGGAAGTCTCCTGACCTCCGGTCACATAACTACATCCCATACCGTGCTGTGTTAAGCACAAAGCTAACAAATTTAGGACACAGTGGTTGAAAGGTTTTAATTGACTATTATTTGTTATATTTGAGATGCCCTTTTATTGCATTTATTTACAGGTTAACAAGTCATAAAAGTTCAGATTAAAGTAAGGTTTGGATCGAAGCTAAGACTAAGAAACTACATTTTAGGCTTGTTAAATATAGGCATATGAGGTAGTGTTTGACATCAGTTTTGTACACACTGCTTAAAATAGAATATATTGTTCCCTCAGGGAAGCAGTTTAATACTATGAAAGTTACTTGGGATACACCCTTAAAACAACCACATTTCAATTACTGTAAACACAATAACACAATGTCAAAATAAATCAATGTTCTTTATTACTCTGGAACTCTTCTGCTGTTAAAGGTCTAAAAATAATCCAGAAGAAAATACAATGAATAGACAAGTATAAATAACATTTAGAGTGCACTTTATACATTTTAAATAATATTTTTTCTTACCCACCTGATGGCAGCTAGTCACCCACGTGCATTTTAGAAGTAACGGAGATCAATTAAGAAAACACAATTAACTTAGTTGTTTCTTTGATTACAATACTTTTTATGTGGTTCATTGCAGCATTTATTAACCTCACTTGAAATACTGGTTTACAGATGGACTATGAATTAAACACTGTTTATTGATTGAAAGAAGCAGATCAAGACAATTAAGTAGGCAGAACACCATGACAGAGAACTACAACATAGGGTACAAGAACCTAAGGTCTGATACAGATTCTAGTATATCAAGAAATAATCCATCAATCATACATCATTAAAGGCTGATAAAACAAAGTAGGGGAACAAAGCAAGGTCTACAGTTGTGTCTTCATACACTACTGCCGCATTCGTCAAATAGTCCTTCTCAATGCCAGCTCCCATGCAACATAGCTTGTGCCAAATGTCCTTTTCACTCAAGTGTGTGTTTAGTCACATATATTAAACAATCGGTTGTGACAAAACTCAAAACTATACTGCAGTGATTTATTTGATATGCAATCTTTACATGTGGTGCGTAACAGCCGCTGCATTTTTCATGCTTCAAGTTCTCTTGTGCTTCATTCATGACTTGTACATATTTAAAACAAACTCGCGTGCATTTAAAGTCACGCGATCTCTTGGTGGTGTTTCACTGCATCTGTGATATGCATAATATGCAAATTTAAAGAAAAAAGTCACTACACTACACTACTTGGCAGGCGCACTAATGCTGGGCGCATTGAGGTTAGGTGTATGAGGACACATCTCCACTGTTCCTTTAGGTAGGTAAAAAGAGCAGCAAGCAGACTTATTGTATAACACTTCCACAAGGAAATTCTCAGAAGAAAAGAGATTTGAGCACATGACAAAGGTTTGGGTTTTGTCACTGTATGAAGCTATTTTTGCAACTGGTTTAAATAATTAGGTCTCTGAAATTCAGTGTTGCACAAAAGTTGGCTGCAAGTGTGCCAGCATTATGTGCACTGAAATAAATGTGAATATTTGCCCATATCCTGAGTGTATATGCAGTATATCTTCAGTAAATGGCTACACCAACCTCATCCAACCCCTTGCAGAAGTAGCTGTCATTATTCTCAGTGCCATTTGCACAGGTTCTATCCTTGGTGCAACAGTGCAGTCCAAAATCAGATGCATCTCTGCCTTACTCTCAACTTTATATAGCCTGAAAATTCCACTTACAGACCCATGACATACCCTCATAACTATTAGATGTTCCTACCACAAGCAATAAGCCCCAGGGGTGCACTTAATGCAATTTTTTTATTTGCAGCATAAAGAGATGCGAGTGCAAGTCTGCACTAAATGCACCCTCTTGAGCTTAATTTGAGGGGTATAAAATAGATTATGAGAATTTAACCCAAAATATATAGGTTAGTGCATGATAGCTTCAGGTAAACCATGCAGAATAATTGAATAGCTCCACCCTTGTGGTGAACACCAAGGATAATTTAATCTGCCCCTCTGCCTTCTGTATGTGTGAATGCCCCATTGCTGCTCAATTAGTCCATTTTGGCCAGAAGGGGAGATGGATATACAGACAAACTCAAATGTTTATACAATGATGCTAGATCTATACATTAACATCACCTCTCTTGAGTTTTTGATGAAGGAAATAGAAGTGGAGATGCAAATGAAATGCTTTGTTGCTCATAAATGCATATGATAGGTTCAGACACTTACACAGTGCAAATAAACATAAGATCTATTCTCAAAATAGACTAGAGTGCATCTCTGTATGAGACCAATTACATGTAAATTATTGTTTATGGGCTGTATTTACGCTTTTCAGCTTGTTTGAGTTCAAAAATTTAAAGCGGCAGTAAAATTACTGTAAGTACAAAGAGCAGCCTTTTTTAATTTAATATTAGTGGCACTTTAAATTTCAAGCTGAAACCTGCAGAGACATCTAGCTCTAAAACAGATTATATTATTTATATAGAAAAATATATTACGGAGGCATACAATACTGTACATACAGTATAACTAAATGTTAAAGCACATTATTGTTGTTTTGCCAGTATCCTACAGCACATGGAAATCTTTAACCCTTCGTGAGGTACCCCTCTGGGACTTCCGAGTTCAGGCGCAGTGCGCCTGAGAGGCACCTGTTAGAAAATAATCATTAGCACCTAATTAACTCAATTATATCACTCTTAAAGTGATCAGTAACCTTCACAAGGATGTACAAAGAGAGAAATCATAGGTTTTACAGGCCATTTCAGCAGAAAATCTGACGCAAAAAAGAGAAAACACAAACATGAGTATAAGTTTGGGCGTAGTGTGCCTGAGAGGCTACCCTGGACAAACCTACATATTTCCGCTAAACATCCACAACATTTGTAAGTTTCATTCATAAAATGAGCAAAATAAACAATTAATAGATGAAAATATAAGGAAAAATTAACTTTCAAAAGTCGGAGGAGTTTGGGCGCAGTGTGCCTGAGAGACCCGGAGGGTCACTACTGCAATCCACGCAGGTGGCTGAAAACTGACTAGGGGGGTTTTGAACAGCAAGATACTATAAGGGACAGGCCCCTGCACCCCCTTGGGGCAGAGAGGGGAGCGAGAACAGCTTTACGGCGCTTGTCAGGCCAGCTGTGCCTGACTGAGGGTTAAACAGTTATAGATGAATATATTGAATCTATAATTTTATATCACGTTATTCCAAAAGCACATTTTTTTTTTTTAAATCATCTGTTCCTAGGTTATATTTAATACAGAAAGTTTGCATGATCTTTCAGGTTTCACTGTTGTGAGGTCTAATTCACTTCTCTAGACATTAGCTGCAATTTTAGTATAGAGTCAATATCTCCAATGTTTTGCAAATAAAGGGGTCTATTTACTAAGCCTTGGATGGAGATAAAGTCGCTGGAGATAAAGTACCAGCCAATCGGCTCCTAACTGACATATCACAGGCTGTGTTTGAAAAATGACAGGAGCCAATTGGCTGGTACTTTATCTCCATTGACTTTATCTCTACATTTTTCATTGAAGTTGGACAACATACATCCACACTCTATATATATACTGAATTAAGAAGATATGCATTACAAGCGAAGGTGTTGGTGACTGTCTTACCTTTTAAAAGCCATAAGTGTGGCAGCATATAAGTCCTTTATCCAATCATAATGGGGGCGGGACTTCAGATGGTATAAATATGTTTATGGATTTCATGGAAGCACCACCTTGAAAAAGAACTCCAGGTCAAAACGCTTTGGTTAGGTGCCTACAGAGACTATCCAGGGACTTTCATTTGGGAACATTTATCTCCTGCACCTCTGGGTAAGACTTTGTTTGCCGGGACTTTATAACATTAGCACCAGTGGTGTATGTAGAGATGAGGACTTAACAACAGTGACTCCCTTTAATGAACTGGATACCAGCTTTTTTATTGGAAAGTTTTTTAATGTTGGAATAAAGTGTTTATTTTTTATACATACCTTGAATAACAAATATTACTGGATAAGGACGATATCAAGCGATAAAGATACCTTGATGTGCGGGCATTAAAGATCAAACAAGTAAGCATTAATGTCAGCACCTATCTCTAAAGATACCTTTATATGTACAATCTCTTCACTTTTATGTAAGAAAAAAAGTGAGCAGTTTTTACTTGGATAGAATCAATTGCGGTCACCCTCTAAACATCCATCAGGAATCACCACCCCTTAAGAATACCAATTTATGATAAAGGATAGACCAATGTGTTTAGAGAATTAATTGAAAGTTTTTACACTACTGTATGTGTGATTTTTATTTCTCCACATGTGGTTCACTTTGGATTGAAGTTGTATGTTGTGCTATGATTGAATGAAGAAACTATATCAATATCGTACATAACAGACGATTGAGAATTATTTGAACTCATCCGATTAGGGGAGTATTATATGACTTATAGATTTTGAAATATTAATTGTACCTTGCATTGTTGATTCATCCATTCAGCACAGATATAGTATTCTTTTTACCTTGCCACAAGCCTTACAGCATGTCTAATTGCCCCTATTAAATAAAATTCCTGCTAAAGCATTACAAATTACAAAATGATTTTTACCTTTAGGGCAGGGTACATGATTGGGAATAAATATAGTGCCATGTTTAACTGCCGAAGGACCTTTTCCTTAGGAATAGACTATAGATAAGAGCAAATTTGTAGATATTAAAAAAAACACAGGGCTCAATATTCAATATTATTAGCTAAGGAGTCTAGGGAGCACCATGTATTACCATCAATAAAATCCAAACCAAATCTGGGATGCACTGATAACTGTAGTCATGAGTGTGACTTTCGAAAGGGACTCCGGAAGAAAATCAGAAAACCCAAATTGAAGTAATGGGAGATGGACTCGAGGATAGGCCATAACATCGGGCACAAAAAGACCACACAGAGCAAGTTAGTTTAGTTGTGGGAGTGCATATTCTCAGTTCCGGATGTAAATTGGCAACCGATAAAAGAGATGCTAATGTAGAGACTTTGGCTTCTGCCAATTCAATTTGTATCCATGGTAAAGTGACAGATTGTGGGAACCAAATAAGAGTTTGGCTTAAATGAGTCACTTGATTTATTTTTGGATCAGAGGCGTATCTAAGGTAGGGCGAGCAGGGCATATGCCCTGGGCGCCCTGACAGGACTGGAAGAAGGGGGCACTGCTGGACAGGGCAGATTAAACAGTATACTGTCAGCGACTGAATGTCCTACCCCACCTCCGCTTCGATCGTACTGGGGCGGGTGGGGATCAAAGAACTGTGTAGCAACCGCCGGGCCAATAGGAGAAGAGTGGGGTGGAGAAGTAGCAGCCAAGGCAGCATTATTGGCTGTGTGTGGTGTCCGGAGGAGTCATAGGATTTTACAGTATTTTTTTAGATATCATTCAATAAAGTCCGGCTGCCTGCACCCCCGTGTACTGGTTGCGCTGGTGCCAGATCTAGGCTGATGGGCAGCGGACTGCATTGAGGATGAATAACATACATAATACTGTGGATCACATTGCAGTCAGAGCGGAGGCACATAACTCTGCGCTTACCTCTGCTTGAGGCTCCTCACCCAACCCTCTTACGCATGGTGGGCGGGACCTGCTCCCTCTGTTCTGGAGAAGGAGCAGTGTGTGCACGGAGCAGAAAGCTGCCAGCAGTCATAAGGCCCCCGCATCCCGGTGAGTGGATGTGAAGAGGGTGGGATGTAATATGATGTAAGGGGCTGTCTGGGTGTTGGGGTGTATAAGGAAGGGGGGCTGGCTGCTATAGTGTATAAGTGGGGGTGTTGGCATGTATGAGGGGGGCTAGGTGTTGTAGTATATGAGTGGGGTGCTGGGTGTTGTATTGTATAAGGGGGGTGGGTGCTGTAGTGTATGAGGGGGGTGGTGGGTGTTTTAGTGTATGATGAAGGGGGGCTGGGTGTTGGAGAGTATGAGGGGTGTTGGAGTGTATGAGGGGGTGCTGGGTGTTGTAGTTTATGAGAAATGGGGGTGCTGGGTGTTGTAGTTTATAAGGAATGGGGGGCTGGGTGTTGTAGTGTATGAGGAAGGGGAGGCTGGGTGTTGGAGTCTATGAGGGGGGCTGGGAGTTGTAGTATCTGAGTGGGGTGCTGGGTGTTGTAGTGTATGAGGAAGGGGGGCTGGGTGTTGGAGTTTATGAGGGGGCTGGGTGTTGTAGTGTATGAGGGGGGTGCTGGGTGTTTTAGTGTATGAGGAAGGGGGGTCTGGGGGTGTTGGAGTGTATGAGGGGTGTTGGAGTGTATGAGGGGGCTGCTGTAGTGTATGATGGTGTTGGAGTGTATAAGGGGGGGTCTGGGTGTTGTAGTGTATGAGGGGGGTGCCTGGTGTTGTAGTGTATGAGGGGGTGCTGGGTGTTGTAGTGTATGAGGAAAGGGAGGCTGTGTGTTAGACTGTATGAGGGGGACTGTTTGGCTGTTGGATGTATGAAGAAGGGAGGCTGGGTGCTGTAGTGTATATAATGGCAACACTGTGTGGAATAAGGTGTACAATAGACACAATGTGCAGAGTAAGGCGTACAATGGGCACACTGCAGAGTAAGTGTACAATGGGCACACTGTTTGGAGTAAAGCGTATAATGGGTACACTGTGCGGAGTACGGCGTATAATGGGCACACTGTGTGGAGTAAGGCATACAATGGACACACTGTGCAGAGTAAGGCGTACAATGGGCACACTGTGATGTAAAGCGTATAATGGATACACTGTGTGGAGTAATGTGTACAATGGGCACACTATGCGGAGTAAGATGTACAGTGGGCACATTGTGTGGAGTAAGGTGTATATGGGGGGTGGTATGGAGGGTCGACCACACTTAGGTCGACTGTCTAAATTGACCACTATTGGTCGACAGGGATTCTAGGTTGACATGTTATAAGTCGACAGGTGAAAAGTTTGACATGTTTTTTTATTTTTTACCAATAAATGCACCTTGTCCCCTTGCATGGCTCGCTTCACTGTATGAAAAAGTAAAAAAAAAAATTCTGTAAAACTCATGTCAACCTTTTCACCTGTCGACCTAGAAACCCTGTCGACCTACAGTAGTTACTGTCGACCAATAGTGGTCGACCTAGACGTTGTCGACCTAAGTGTGGTCGACCTAGAGACCGGATACCATATGGGGTACTACTGCTGTGCGGTGTAAGGTGTATAATGAGTACACTGTGCGGCGTAATATGTGTAATGGGCACGCTGTGTGGTGTAAGGTGTATATGGCGTACTACTACTATGTGGCGTAATGTGAATAAGGAGCACTATTATGTGTCATGTGAGTTTTTGCCATTTTATTACATAACATATGATGTAATATGGATCATATTAATTTAAGAAAAATCACCCAAGGCCACCCCTGATTTAATTCATTTTTTTTACAAAAAAATAATAATTAAAAAGCCCAAGGCCTTGCTTAGAATTAAGAAAACAGAGTCCCAAGCCTTTTTTTATATATTAAAAAAAACCTTATTTATTAAAAGAAAAGCCCTGGGACTTTTTTTAATTATTTAAAAAAAGCCCAAAGGATTACTTATTTATTTAAAAAAAACAAAAATAAAACTTAGACCTTGGCCTCAGGAAACAATAAAAGTTTCATACTTGTAAATGTTTTCTTCATATCTAATTATGTAAGCTGTTTTCTAGCAATTAACCATTTTATGTATATAAGATTTTTATCATGCTTTTATATATTTTTTATTTATTTTGCTTTTCAGTTGTTTGGGTGGATTTTTTTTTTTTTGGGGGGGAGCGTTTTTCATTTTGCCCTGGCCTCCAAAAACCCTAGTTACTCTTCTGTTTCAGATATCAGGCAGCCCTCTTCCCCCGTTAAGTGAGTTTTTAATTAAAGTAGAGGTTTTAAGCCTAGCCGGTTTGTCTAGCCATATATAGGTATACCATCTGGCCCCGGGGCCTTAGCTGGTTTTTGAGACATTAGAGCTTTTTCTAATTCCTCAAGAGTGATCTCAGATGCTAATTCAGAGACTGCAGAGTTACTCAAACTAGGTAACTTACATTTATCAAGGAAAGATTAAATCCTGTCATTTAAAACTGAAGATGGAGAGACGTTAACATCAGCATTATACAATGCTTTATAATAATCCTCAAATTCTATAAAAATTTGTTCTGGGTCATGCGTTATCTCCCCAGTCTTATTTTTAATAGTTACGATATTTTTCGAAGATATCTGTGCCCTTAGTTTCCTAGTCAGAATTTTATCAGCTTTATCGACTTTCTCATAATAAAGTTGATTAAGTCGCATGAGTGATTCTACAGTTTTGTGAAAGATCAACATATTCAGTTCGCCCCTAGTTTTAATAAGTCGATCCAGATCTACTGTAACACTCGATCCGTCAGATCAAGTATTGCCTGTGTGTGTCTTTTTACCAGTTTAGAGGCGATCTGAACAAAATGACCTCTCACAACGGCTTTATGTGCCTCCCACAGGGTTATATCACTTATATCCAGAGTTTGGTTTAAATTAAAATAATCCTCTAAGATCTGAGTGACTTGATGTAAGACATCTTTATTCTGAAGTATTGCTTCTTGTAAACACCAAGCAGGCAGAGATGAATTACGCATTATACCGGATAGAATCAGAGACACTGGTGCACGGTCTGACCAAGATACAGGCTGTATAGTGATCTTTTGGATCTTAGAGGTCAGATCACGGCCCAGAAATATCATATCTGTCCTAGTATATATTTTATGTGCAAAAGAAAAATAAGTATAATCCTTAGCTAGGGGATGAGTAACCCTCCAAGAATCAAACAGTAGCTGATTTTTTTTAAATAAATGCAATGCTTTAGAATTCCGCTCATTGATATGAATTTGAGAGTTAGGAAGTGAATGAGATTGATCCAGTCTGTGATGAAGAATCATATTAAAATCCCCAGCCACTATAATATCACCTTTCCTATAAAGAGACATTTTAGCATCTAATAAAGAAAAAAAGAGAATTGATTAATGTTTGGGGCATATACATTAACTAAAGTAATCAGAGAAATATTCAATTTACCCACCACTATAAGAAACTAGAGATGAGCGCCTGAAATTTTTCGGGTTTTGTGTTTTGGTTTTGGGTTCGGTTCCGCGGCCGTGTTTTGGGTTCGACCGCGTTTTGGCAAAACCTCACCGAATTTTTTTTGTCGGATTCGGGTGTGTTTTGGATTCGGGTGGTTTTTTCAAAAAACCCTAAAAAACATCTTAAAACATTGAATTTGGGGGTCATTTTGATCCCATAGTATTATTAACCTCAATAACCATAATTAACACTCATTTTCAGTCTATTCTGAACACCTTACACCTCACAATATTATTTTTAGTCCTAAAATTTGCACCGAGGTCGCTGGATGACTAAGCTCAGCGACCCTAGTGGCCGACACAAACACCGGGCCCATCTAGGAGTGGCACTGCAGTGTCACGCAGGATGTCCCTTCCAAAAAACCCTCCCCAAACAGCACATGACGCAAAGAAAAAAAGAGGCGCAATGAGGTAGCTGTGTGAGTAAGATTAGCGACCCTAGTGGCCGACACAAACACCGGGCCCATCTAGGAGTGGCACTGCAGTGTCACGCAGGATGTCCCTTCCAAAAAACCCTCCCCAAACAGCACATGACGCAAAGAAAAAAAGAGGCGCAATGAGGTAGCTGTGTGAGTAAGATTAGCGACCCTAGTGGCCGACACAAACACCTGGCCCATCTAGGAGTGGCACTGCAGTGTCACGCAGGATGTCCCTTCCAAAAAACCCTCCCCAAACAGCACATGACGCAAAGAAAAAAAGAGGCGCAATGAGGTAGCTGACTGTGTGAGAAAGATAAGCGACCCTAGTGGCCGACACAAACACCGGGCCCATCTAGGAGTGGCACTGCAGTGTCACGCAGGATGTCCCTTCCAAAAAACCCTCCCCAAACAGCACATGACGCAAAGAAAAATAAAAGAAAAAAGAGGTGCAAGATGGAATTGTCCTTGGGCCCTTCCCACCCACCCTTATGTTGTATAAACAAAACAGGACATGCACACTTTAACCAACCCATCATTTCAGTGACAGGGTCTGCCACACGACTGTGACTGAAATGACGGGTTGGTTTGGACCCCCACCAAAAAAGAAGCAATTAATCTCTCCTTGCACAAACTGGCTCTACAGAGGCAAGATGTCCACCTCATCATCATCCTCCGATATATCACCGTGTACATCCCCCTCCTCACAGATTATCAATTCGTCCCCACTGGAATCCACCATGTCAGCTCCCTGTGTACTTTGTGGAGGCAATTGCTGCTGGTCAATGTCTCCGCGGAGGAATTGATTATAATTCATTTTAATGAACATCATCTTCTCCACATTTTCTGGATGTAACCTCGTACGCCGATTGCTGACAAGGTGAGCGGCGGCACTAAACACTCTTTCGGAGTACACACTTGTGGGAGGGCAACTTAGGTAGAATAAAGCCAGTTTGTGCAAGGGCCTCCAAATTGCCTCTTTTTCCTGCCAGTATAAGTACGGACTGTGTGACGTGCCTACTTGGATGCGGTCACTCATATAATCCTCCACCATTCTATCAATGGTGAGAGAATCATATGCAGTGACAGTAGACGACATGTCCGTAATGGTTGTCAGGTCCTTCAGTCCGGACCAGATGTCAGCATCAGCAGTCGCTCCAGACTGCCCTGCATCACCGCCAGCGGGTGGGCTCGGAATTCGGATTTGGGATTTCGAAGAATGCACAGTTCTTTGCTGTGCTGCTTTTGCCAGCTTGAGTCTTTTCATTTTTCTAGCGAGAGGCTGAGTGCTTCCATCCTCATGTGAAGCTGAACCACTAGCCATGAACATAGGCCAGGGCCTCAGCCGTTCCTTGCCACTCCGTGTGGTAAATGGCATATTGGCAAGTTTACGCTTCTCCTCCGACAATTTTATTTTAGGTTTTGGAGTCCTTTTTTTTCTGATATTTGGTGTTTTGGATTTGACATGCTCTGTACTATGACATTGGGCATCGGCCTTGGCAGACGACGTTGCTGGCATTTCATCGTCTCGGCCATGACTAGTGGCAGCAGCTTCAGCACGAGGTGGAAGTGGATCTTGATCTTTCCCTAATTTTGGAACCTCAACTTTTTTGTTCTCCATATTTTATAGGCAGAACTAAAAGGCACCTCAGGTAAACAATGGAGATGGATGGATTGGATACTAGTATACAATTATGGACGGACTGCCACGGTTAGGTGGTATAAAAAAACCACGGTTAGGTGGTATATAATACAATTATGGATGGACGGACTGCCTGCCGAGTTCCGACACAGAGGTAGCCACAGCCGTGAACTACCGCACTGTACACTGGTTGATAAAGAGATAGTAGTATACTCGTAACAACTAGTATGACACTATGACGACGGTATAAAGAATGAAAAAAAAACCACGGTTAGGTGGTATATATTATAATAATAATACAATTATGGATGGACGGACTGCCTGCCGACTGCCGACACAGAGGTAGCCACAGCCGTGAACTACCGCACTGTACACTGGTTGATAAAGAGATAGTAGTATACTCGTAACAACTAGTATGACACTATGACGACGGTATAAAGAATGAAAAAAAAACCACGGTTAGGTGGTATATATTATAATAATAATACAATTATGGATGGACGGACTGCCTGCCGACTGCCGACACAGAGGTAGCCACAGCCGTGAACTACCGCACTGTACACTGGTTGATAAAGAGATAGTAGTATACTCGTAACAACTAGTATGACACTATGACGACGGTATAAAGAATGAAAAAAAAACCACGGTTAGGTGGTATATATTATAATAATAATACAATTATGGATGGACGGACTGCCTGCCGACTGCCGACACAGAGGTAGCCACAGCCGTGAACTACCGCACTGTACACTGGTTGATAAAGAGATAGTAGTATACTCGTAACAACTAGTATGACACTATGACGACGGTATAAAGAATGAAAAAAAAACCACGGTTAGGTGGTATATATTATAATAATAATACAATTATGGATGGACGGACTGCCTGCCGACTGCCGACACAGAGGTAGCCACAGCCGTGAACTACCGCACTGTACACTGGTTGATAAAGAGATAGTAGTATACTCGTAACAACTAGTATGACACTATGACGACGGTATAAAGAAAGAAAAAAAAATACCACAGTTAGGTGGTATATATTATAATAATAATACAATTATGGATGGACGGACTGCCTGCCGACTGCCGACACAGAGGTAGCCACAGCCGTGAACTACCGCACTGTACACTGGTTGATAAAGAGATAGTAGTATACTCGTAACAACTAGTATGACACTATGACGGTATAAAGAATGAAAAAAAAACCACGGTTAGGTGGTATATATTATAATAATAATACAATTATGGATGGACGGACTGCCTGCCGACTGCCGACACAGAGGTAGCCACAGCCGTGAACTACCGCACTGTACACTGGTTGATAAAGAGATAGTAGTATACTCGTAACAACTAGTATGACACTATGACGACGGTATAAAGAAAGAAAAAAAATACCACGGTTAGGTGGTATATATTGTAATACAATTATGGATGGACGGACTGCCTGCCGAGTTCCGACTGCCGACACAGAGGTAGCCACAGCCGTGAACTACCGCACTGTACTGTGTCTGCTGCTAATATAGACTGGTTGATAAAGAGATAGTATACAATACATACAACAATATACTACTATACTGGTGGTCAGGCACTGGTCACCACTAGTCACACTGGCAGTGGCACTCCTGCAGCAAAAGTGTGCACTGTTTAATTTTAAATTAATATAATATTATGTACTCCTGGGGGCTCCTGCTATAACAACCTGCAGTGCTCCACAGTCTCCCCCACAATTATTATAAGCTTTGCCTTTTATACATTGATGTGCAGCACACTGGGCTGAGCTGAGTGCACACAGACTGAGTCACACTGTGTGACTGGCTGCTGCTGTGTATCGTTTTTTTTCAGGCAGAGAACGGATATAGCAGAGAACGGATATATTATATTAAAATAAATAAAAGTTAACTAACAACAACTGCACTGGTCACTGTGGTAAACTCTGTCTGACTCTGCACAATCTCTCTCTCTCTTCTAATCTAATTTCTAATGGAGAGGACGCCAGCCACGTCCTCTCCCTATCAATCTCAATGCACGTGTGAAAATGGCGGCGACGCGCGGCTCCTTATATAGAATCCGAGTCTCGCGAGAATCCGACAGCGTCATGATGACGTTCGGGCGCGCTCGGGTTAACCGAGCAAGGCGGGAGGATCCGAGTCTGCTCGGACCCGTGAAAAAAACATGAAGTTCGTGCGGGTTCGGTTTCAGAGAAACCGAACCCGCTCATCTCTATAAGAAACCTGCCTTTTTTTATCCCGGATAATCTTATCTGCCTCCAAATGTAAGTGATCCGCTACCATTATAGCTACCCCCCCCCCCCCCCCCGCTTTTTATACATATGATCACATGCTTACAAAACAACTGGGCAGGGTTGGACTGCCCCACAGGTGTACAGGGGAAACCCCCGGTAGGCCCCACTGTTTGGGGTCCCACCTCCTCTAGGAATCAGGTTCCAGACTATGCACTTGAATTATTCATTATATATATATGTTATCTTATACTGCACAGGACTATGGTATATTTTCCATAGTGCATTGCTGTTATTAATTTGGTACATTATGATGCATGCACTATCAGTATTTGCTGATAGATAGATAGATAAATAGATAGATAGATAGATAGATAGATAGATAGATAGATAAAAAGATAGATAGATAGATCTATATCTATCAAGGGGCCCATACCAAGCTCTCTATAATGGTTAGCAAAACTTCTGTGGTGGCTGGTCACACCCCCTCTGGAGACTGGCCATGCCCCCAAATATGGGCCCCTACCACTGCATTCCCCTGGTGGGCCCTTGATGCCCCAGTCTGACACTGTGACTGGGTAATGTCTTGAATGCATACCTGGGTGTGCTGTACCACAAAAATGTGTCTCATGGATAAACACCAAATTTCCATTTACTTGCTTCAGAAAAAAAGATAGCTTAGACCTTTTTTGTGTGCTATTTAGCCCTTTGACATTATAAGTTATAACCTTCGTTCTCATGGCTGAGCAGGTAATCAGTTCAAAAAGAGTATTAATACAAACTTCGTGGTGGTCCCCCTAAAAAAATATACAAAAAAGAGAAACAAAAAGAAAAAGAAAAGGAAAAAGAATATAGACTCATTGTCCCGTTGGGACGAGTCAACACTAGGAGCACCCAAATAAGGGAAAAAAATGGGGAGTATATCCCCAAATCACTCAGGGCAGGTCTTAGTGACCCAATGGGGGCGTGGCACAGACCGCATCTTAGTGACATAGCCCAATAAGGGTATCCCTGGGAGGACTGGGAGAAATTTGTGAACTAGATATTAATACAAAAAGTGTATTCCCTTATTACACCAGCATTATTCGCAAGCCTGCAGATAATGAAAAAGGAAAGAGAGAGAAAAACATCATAGGGACTCAATCCCTCTTAAGAGTACAGAGTACAGAAATAGTACAGTATATTCCTCATACTATGAAATTTAAATTTAAACCTTTACACCAGCATTATCCAAGAGCCTTCAAATAACAAAAGAAAAGAAGAAAGAGAGAGAAAAACATCATAAACACTCAAACCCGCTTGAGAATACAGTTCATTTAGGGTATGTCTGAACCAGAGCACCGAGAGGAACTGTGGACCACAGACAATTTGGTGCTCTCTGCGATAAAGATGACCCTGAAAAATGTTGATTCGCTGATTCTATATGCGGACCCAAGGTACTCTCTTTAGAGGGCTGAGGAAGATTAAGTTGAGACAAGAGATGAATAGCTTCTTCTTTTGATCTTGCAGATAACCGTTTCCCCTCTACTTGCACTATCAGAGCCAAAGGGTAACCCTATCTATAACAGCTTTGATTATCTCTGAGGATTTGAGTGCAGTCCATTAGATCAAATCTATGTCTAAGAGTAACCGGGGATAAATCCTGAAATATAGACAGGGTGGAGGTTTCAAATTGACATGTGTTCTTTTCCCATGAAACCGCCAAGATTTTTTCCTTGGTTTTAAAATAATGACAACGCAATACAACCTCTCTTGGCGGATCCGAGATGAAGGTTTCTGTCTAAGAGAGTGATGTGCTTGGTCCAGGATTAAGAGCTCTGGTGGTAAATCAGGTAATAAATGTTGAAAGAAACGGATCAGATAATGCTCCAAATGAGGTAGTTCCACTGACTCAGGAATGTTCTTAATACGCAAATTATTTCGTATAGCCCTTTTTTCCATTACCTCCTGCTGATCTTGGAGCAGATGAATATCCTCCTGCATAACATACATGGAGCATTCTATATCCTGTTGGAATTGAACCACCTCATCAACTTTATGTTCCACCTCATTTGTACATGCCCCCAGTTCTGAGACCTCCTCCTTTAAACCCGAGACCGCTTTTTGAATCTCAGACTAAATTGCCTTTTTAAGTGATTTCATTTCTGTCAAAAATCGATGCTAAACTATCTCTCGTGGATGTATTCAGAGAGTGGGTCTCATCCTCTGAGTCAGAGGCAACTACTGGCTGAGATGCTGAAGACTGTTTATTAGATCCTGGTTTCATTTTAGAGATAAATGTAGTTAGGTCTGCTGGAGGAGCTGTCTCATGAGGTTTACTTTCCTGTTATAAACACCCCCAGGTATTAACTCCAGCATTGTGTTTCTATTTCCTTCATGTTAGCTATAATATTCTCTTACCATCTACCTGCTTTCCTGATTTTAATTTAGCTGTGATTTGCCTGACTTCTTTTTCTGTAATTGTTTATGTTTTGATTTTTTAAACACTTGTGGTTTACCTTTTCTCTTCATTATCTGCCTACAGCCCTGACATATTAATTCCCCCTGTGTCATAACTGACTTTCATCATATGTTCCTCTATACTCTTCTGTCCCATCTGGTTCACATTACATATTTCAGCTCTCACTGTTAGTGCTTCATCACTCCTTCTTTCTTAACTGTCCGTGCAACATTGCCACACCTTTTGATGATACTGTCACCATGCCCTCAAACACAGTTCTACCTGTACCACTCTTCTCCCTATTTTCTCTCTTCCCACCTCACCTTCCCACCTCAATTTACTTATCTGTGCCTTCACATTCTAACACTTTACTGCTGTCCTCTTCTTTTCTTTTACATTCAGCAGCCTCTTTCATTTGCTTAACACTGATCTTTCACTCCTATCCTTTTTTCTGTGTGATGCCCTGGGGTGGTTTGGCTGGGGTGGTCTGGGGGTGCTCTGCGTCCCAGAGGTGAACCCCTATAGTGTTAGGGACCTGTCCGATGAGGTCACCGTGAAGCAGGTGGGCAGGCTCATATACTGGCCAATATATGCCAAGAACCTCAAATATTATATTATGGTTATAATAATTTTAATGGTGTATGGTGCACCTACACCCTTTGTTCCTATGTTGTAGTATTACAGTACTTAGTCCCAGCAAGGTAGCACATCCCATTATAATAAACTAGGGTGTGCAGTCCAGGCCCCGTTTCCATGTATGAATCCATGTCTGAGGGGCATGTATCATCGTGCTGTATATGTTCTAAATAAGCTTCGAGGTATTGCGAATTATACATTAAATCCTTCTCATCCCGTACTAAGGGTCTGTAAATGGGCCAACAAACACTACCGAGCTCTTTTCGGCTTCTTGTTAAAACAAATGGGGTGCACATTTAGTTGATGATACATGGAGGGGGAAACATAAGTGAGTACTAGTATATGTGGATATCACCTGTCGACTATGTGTGCTATTAACTGAAGGTTGCAGAGATGAAGATAAGACATATAAATAAAATACATTCACATAAACATTTTGGGTAGGGCTGATGTCTTTTTCCGAATGGATGTATCATTCTAGATCTGTGCTCGGATGCCCTTCAACAGTCCTGCCTCTCAACCTTCCCGGAACAGACACTCCAGTGATACGAGGTTCTCTACACTCTGCTCTTTGTCACGAGTTCTCTCTGGGTCAGCGGCCTTTCTGTAGGGAACATAAATCTTGCATTTCAATGTGTTTAACTGTTGTGTATTATCAGTTGTGTGAAGTAAACCATCTGTGGAAAGTGAAAGGAAATAATAAAAAGAAAATTTTTCAGATTTGCGTTCATCATCAGGCTGTCAAGCCATCATGCATATCGGTGTCTATATACAGTCTCCCTTCACCCGTATTCCCATTCTCCACCCTTTGTGCATGACCAGGCACACTGATACTGGTGTCCCTGTGCTGGTGAGATATACTGGATTTGGGCAGAACTCTGAAAGACCGAGTAGGCCTGTGGCGTCTGAACTGTAACCCTGTCGGTGAACGTAAGAGATGAAGAGGAAACTTTGAAGACAAATCACATAGAGTTTAGTAACAGATAAGTTGGTAGAGGCAAAGAAGATTTTACAAAGTTTGACATCTGGATTGGGCACTAAGGGGAATGATTCTCTACTCGGTCTGCTCCTGTCCATTCTAAATTCATAGGGAACCCGGTATCTTTGAGATAATTTCTTCTACCTGTGATGGACATGTATCTAGAACAGTGAAATGCAACATTAGTCTTCGTGGGTATCCAACATACTTTGTGCTTCCTGGGCGGGAGCACGCTATATGTATACCATCTCTAACAAAACTTCTGCTAAATTAACTAGAGGTCACTTCTGCTAGAGAAAGAAGTAGAAGTTTAGAGACCTCCTCCCAACCCCAGTAAGTTCTGTCAAAAGGCTAAAGTTGCATTTATTCCATTCTTCCCATTAACCGAATCTGTGTTTTCTATATGGCTCGTGACTCCTTACTATATGTCCCTTGATCCCGTCTATGTGTTTAGTAATGTGGCTTGTTTTCTCTGTCTAGGGGTCTATATTGGCTATGTGCTCTACTACTCTTGCAATCTCTAGCAAAATGTCCTTTATTTTTTTACAAATGTAACAATTTCTCAGTCTTTTCTTACCACCAGGGTTTTTGGGGTTTAGGCTGATGAGACTCTGGTGTTTGAGCCTGTATACTTTCAATCCTCAGCCTCTCCTCCTGCAGTTCTCTACGCCTAGCAATATTCTTATGGTGTTCAATTGCGCACTGTCTACGACAAGCTACTGTGGCCCTTCTCCAATCAGGCAAAAAATGTTTGTACCCTGTCCCTTACTGTCTGATTGAGTCCATCCATTAATACAGAAACAGCTACCTCCCTGTAATTTGCATCGTTCCCTGTATATGATACCCCCATGTATCCATCTATTTTTTGCAGGTCCTGATGGAAGTATTCAGATGTCATTTCATTTTCCCTCTGTTTTATGGAGAACATTTTTCTCCATTTAACAGTTGTGGGGAAATACAACTCTAGTTGCATGTTAATTTGCTCTAAGTTCTCCTGATTGTGTTTTGTCAGTCATAAGACTATCCGACTCTAATCTACAATCAGTGATACATTTTTGGGTGTCAATATTAGGAGGTAGGCACGCTTTCAAAAATATCCGCCAGTGTTTGTTTGTCGGTTCATACGCATTACCCAGATCTCTGAAAAATTTCTGACATCTGGCTAAATGCTTCCGAGGGTCGGGGAATTCTGAAATGATTGATCGCTGCTCATCTCTGGGCCACGGGCAATATATTGCATTATTCCTGGTGAGGATTATTCCCTGACTATCGGTTCCCCCATTGGGGGTTACTATTTCCAAGACAGGGTGTAATCCTACCATTCCGTTCCTAATCTGTTTACTGTGAGGTGTTGTTGTCTCTGTGCAATGAACTGTCTCACACTTACCGGTAGCTGTGACCTCACCAGTTCTTTCATTGGGGAATATTGTTACTGCTCTACCTGGTTGGACAGGCCCCACCTGAGTTTACTGCAGCAAGGTGACTGCTTAGAGGAGAGCTGCGATTTGGCTGGATATATTTGTTATTAAAAAAAAAGATATAGATTCAATATATATATTACAAAGTACAGTATACCTATAGTTACAACTCATATAGTAAGCAGTTAAAACATACAGTTACATACAATTACAGTTACAGGCCAGCGATACAATTACCATTCCCTCCAATGCATCTTATGTCTCTCTCTCTCTGTAAATAAATACAGGAACTGATCTGCCAGCAAGTCCATCATCCTCTTGTGACCTATAACCTTGAAAAGACTTTAAAAACAGGATACATCTTGCAAAAAAAAATAATTAGGGCTAATACATTGTTTTTACATACTACTATATTTTACGGATATACCATTGACTGTAGCCATCTTCTCCCCCGCAATATACGATAGTGGTGGTGGTCCGGTCGCCATTGCTTTCCCGCTATGTTTGGAACCTGCTGCGCGAGCTAATTCTCTTTGTATATCCCCCTCCTGTTGCCATAAATGTAAACAATCTGTATGTCTAATCCTTTGTTTTCTGGGATTTTATCAGACATATCCTTAACCTTAAGTTTTGTAATACCTCTGGTTCAAAGCTGCTCACCTTAGGGAATGGTACCCTATCTTTGTCAGTCATACGTACCCATTCAGACAAAAAGTCTTCAGTGTGTGATCCATATTTACCACACATACTGTAACAATCCTCGCTGACCCCCTGGGCAACGGCTATTCAACCTGAACCCTGGTTACAAAACATCCAACGCTTGAGCAATTGGATCCCATCACGGACTTTTTCCTTTTACGCAATCCCCAATGCACAATACGAATAGACGGTGAAAGTTCTCTGAGCGCTTCCACCCACTCACGCCCACGTTGGCCAGTACTACCATACACTGTCGATAGCAAAGGCAATGTACCCAACCTAGTGCCCTATAGTAACCTATATTTACTGGAAGTTTTTAGGAATAACTTACCCTTTCCAGTAAAGTTTCGGTTGTTGGAGATTTTCCTGAGAGAGACCAGCGAAAACTCCCTATGCACTTCATTATACACAAATCACGCTTGCATATGCTCTATACAGCGCTAATGATAGCGCGATTTTACGCAAAAGCTCGTAAAAAGGATATCAAGTTGCGCTATCTACCGCACCCACAAACGCGCGGTCCAATCGCACAGCATATAGGTACTTGTTACTTATCTGCCGTACGACCACGGGTCGTTGTACAAACTGGGACCCTCAGTCCGGAGCATAATACCCAAAAAACCTTTTAACTTCAATACTCCGCAATACAATGCACTATCACGCTCCTCTACAAATCACCTCACGATTTGCGTATTAAACCTTATACTAATGTGAGTCAGCCTTCTCACGCCACCAAGCCTCCACTCACTTGATGTACCGAACGACGGGATCCCGAATTACTGGGTTTGAATTTCACTCACTCCTACGTTCGCTCACTCAGGTATACTTGGTTTTTCTGTACAGAAAATTAGGAATCATTCAAGTTGGCAGCTTTACCTCCAGAGGCAATTAAAAAAAAAAATATTTATACTAAATTTTGTTTTTATATTAAATTTCTTTAGAAACTGGGTAGTTTGGTGCTATTGTAGTGTGGCTACTGTCCCGCCTTTAAACTAAACGAACTATTGTGTAATTTGTACTTAGCGACCTTACTTCTTAGCAATTTGCGTAAACACGCTCCCGTGCGTGTCTCTTACGCCACGCGTGCAGTTCCGTACTTTGTCCGAGACACGTGTACAAAACCGTACGTCCTCAATTAAACAAATCCCACAGCTTCTATAAATGTGAGCAATACCAACTGTAATTGCTCACTTAACACAACACACATTCTTTCTGTATAAACCCTTACAACTAGGCCAGACTGTGTTTGTGCTTTACGCTTACTTCCTTAACTATTTATTTTAGTTTTAACTATATAGCAACAAATATCTCCGGTTTCACACAGGTCTAAATGAATCTAGCAATGATCAATAATTTAAATGATATGATTCAGTTTGGATAGCCATCTTGCAGAACATACATTGATATAAACACACACATAATTATAATATTATATATATGTACCATTCACTGGTCTCCTATGGGACTCATTTACCCATTCAGTGCTTATAATTTGCATATCAATGCTATGTGCTTTTGGCTGCCTGTAAAGGTGGTTTTTCACTGCTAGGAAAAAGCAGTTACACAGGTTAATTTGCATTTAAATGTCCATCTTATAGCAAGCAGAGTTAACTAAATTCTAGAGGTAAAAGAAAAAAAACTTTGTTTATATCTGTGTGTAATTCTTACATCAAGTATTCATCTCACTATTAACTTTCACTAGGCCCCATTGAAACTATTTGTAATTGACTATGGCATGGGTTAAATAAATGCATTGGTAACTCATAAATCGTGTTTCATGTGACCAAGGAAAGCTGATTATTCTGAGCAGACTGAAAATCAGCCATTTAGAAAATGACCTTCCCAAAATGGCCGCTGCTCCTCCCCCATCCACATCCATGAGGGTTACACAAAATGGTGGACAGTCCATGTGGTTAGTCCAAAATGGAGGACAGACCATGAGGCTTCCTTTGTCACAAAGAAATTACACATCATTCAAGCATCAGAAGTTATTTTAGGCCTGAGTTAAAAATAAAAACTATATCAAGGCTATGCAGCAACTTTTAAATGTACTTTTAAACCTACTTAACAGATAAACAATCCAATCTGAATCAAACACAATATGACTTATTTGAACCTTTGTTTTGCATTTTATAGCAAAAATACATTTTAGCATCTTAAATATTATGAGAAACGCATTGTCCCTTGAATTTCATATCAGCGGCTTACTGATACCACAACAATACATTAACGTGGATGTCATTTTCATCAGCTTCTTAATGCATCCATTGGAGCCGGTCAATTACAGCCGCGTTTGTAATGTACAGTGCATCATTAAGAACGTGATATCCCGTGAGAGCCCCCAATTGATAATGCTGTTTTATCCTTAGGAATGAAAGCTATACCTTAAACACCCCTTAAATACACTTTACCCTGTAGCCGCTGTGGCCACTGTACTTAATACACACTCTACGTACTTTGTACGCTATTAGCGTACAAAGTCCCGTGCTGTGTACGGACTTAGCGTACAAACGCCGCACTGACGGTACAAAGTACACACAACGCGTACACACCCAATGAACACACTTTAAACCTTATACTGCAATGTGATGCGTTACTAATACACTTTAAACCTTATGCAGCAATGCAGTGTGATGTTATTACACTTTAAACCTTATGCATCAATGCAGTGTGATGCTATTACACTTTAAACCTTATGCAGCAATGCAGTGTGATGCTATTACACTTTAAACCTTAGCAGGGAAAGAAAGACACGACACCAGTCTGTGGCTAAACCACTGGGTTGCGACACCACAGCGTATTATTGCTGAAAGGGGGTTACAATATAAACAATACAATACAACAGAATAATGGCTACAGTCAATGTTACATACGTGAGTGGATTCGCTTGCGCTACCCGGTCCGGTCCTCCGTCATCTGATAGATAATGTTGTGAGTCTTGTGTCTGACCAGGCCTGCAGCAGGCTCTCTTTATACAATTCTTCCAAAAAGCAATACAATAGATACTGTAATCTCTTTGTCCATTGGACACAGGGATGCACATTTACAGTACAGGAGAGGTCATAGGTCGGTTTGAATAGGTAGGCGATGTCTTTCCCAACTGCTCTTGTGGGTGGTCTCCTCTGGATTCCCGCCGCATACTGTAAAGGTGAATCCCTTTGTTCTGATACCATTTAAACTGCTGTTACTTTCTGATGTGGTGCAGGGATACTATGTGTACATTGTGCACTATTTGGATTAAATATGTCATGTGTTTTGATAGCCTTCCATGCGTTCACAAACTCTACCGTAAATACCCATACCACACGCTAATGCGCAGGACCGCGGGAGCGACCATACGCAAATTGTGAATATGTGCACGCACAGCAGAGCAAATACGCGCACGGAGGCCATCTGTGCGTAGTTTGTATGTGATGTGTGTACTGCAATATTTTTCGACTTTGACACTATGTATTGTAAATAATAGAATCCCAACTCTTAAAGTAAAGAAACTGTCCTTTGTTTATGACCAATTAATCGCCAGATCTTTCAACACCCTTGCTTCCACTTAGTGTTGGATCTCCAACTTTTAGACCACCCCACCCAGCTGCTCTCTTTTTGTGTGCTATATTTTCCACCCCTAAAACCTTGGTGTCCAGCCAAGTGGTGGCATGCATTTCCTCCTCTCACCAATGCATGAAATGTGTCATTCCCCTGAGCTCTCCTTTTCTTTCTTCTCTTTTAAAGTCTACTCTCTCTGCCTCTCCAATTAGTCCACCTGAAAAAGTCCTACAGAGGTGACTTAAATTTGTACCTACCAATGAAGTAGAACCTTTCATTGATCTTCAAAAATACAAGGAAAGGGTACCCATTGTGATGGACAGGTTTAATTACGAGAAGGATAGTACACCAACTACAAGACAAAACCATGTACCAATAACTACTGTATGTGGAGATCCAAGTAACCATTTAAAAAGAAGTATGGACAAACTTCTTGACAAATAAACAGACTTTGCTTTCTTAAAGAAAGAAGATATTTATACTCTGGTTATATTTATCTTGCTGAAAGTACATAAGAGTACCTCCAAGAGTACCCATCATAGTAGGTACTAATAGCTTTACCACAAACCTATCTTTTGTAGATCACTATCTACGAACCCTAGTGATGAAGAATCCTACATGCTTAAAAGACATGATGGACTTTGTTAATAAATTGAAAGAAGTACAGTGGACAGAAGACATGATGTTAATGTCAGCAGATGTTATTTGTATTTATACTATAATAGATCATGTGAAGTAGAAACAAGCCGTGGTGAACTCTCTTAAACCTACCCTAATGAATTCATAATTGAGTGCACTGATTTTATCTTGGATAGTAATTTCTTCTATTGTAGTGGGGAGTGTGATTTGCAATAAAATGGATCTGCAGTGGGTACCAAGCTTGACATCAGTTATGCAAATTTATTTATGACCTACTAGGAGGAAGAACAACAAACTGTTACAATGGTAGATGAGGCAAACTTGATATTCTGGTATAGGTATATTGAGGACTATTATATTAATGTAAAAAGAACAAAAGACAATCTTAAATAAGTGTTTGATATTCTATCAGAGGTTTTCAAACATGGTCCTCAAGGCACCCCAATGGTCCAGATTTTAAGTTTATCCATGCTTGGCCACAGGTGACTTAACTAGCACCTCAGTTTGATTTAACCATCTGTGCTGAGTCATGGATATACCTAAAACCTGGACTGTTGGGGTGCCTTGAGGATCACATTTGTTCTAAAAAAAACAACAACATTAATATAATTGATGTTGGTGTAATTTTGGGACTTCACTGTATCCAGACAAAGTTATATTATCTGGGACTCTTACCACTGTCCTGGGAATTCTTGAGTATCCTGGAACTGATGTGCTTAAGGATCCATTTTCTGAACTCTGCTTCTGGATGTTTGGGCAGCTGTGTATCAAAACAGGGAATCAGGTTAGTTTTTAATGGGTAGAGCCAAGATTATTTCACATTTTGACATGTTAAATAATATTTATTTAGAATGTGATATAATCAAGCACAATGTGAGATAACTAAGGCTGTATCTGTACAAGTAGACTGGAGTCTCATTACATGACCGAGTTCTCTCCACTGAAGTCAGAGAGTGGGATAAAGAACATCTTACTCAATAATAAAAAACTAAAGTGGACATTTTTCAAAACTTCTAAAGAAGACAAGTAGAGGTGTTAACCATAGCAACCAAACACTTTCCAGCTATCATTTATCTACCTAGTACATGCCATGGAAATTATAACTAGAATCTGATTGGTTGTTAATGGGCAACCCTTTCACTTCTCCACATTAGAATCAGGGCCATAACTAGGGGTGTGCAAATGGTTCCATTGCACAGATCACAATGTTCTGTGGGCATCACTGTTGCTGGCCCATGCAATTAGAGTTGGTGGCTGGTACAGGGTGCCGCAAAGCCCTCTTATGGCACTGTAAAGAATGTTTGATATATCTCCCCTTAAAGCTTTGGTTTGCAGAGGAATGAAACACAAAAGCACAACAATTTGCTAACTCAGGATATACCAGACATAAATCATTAAGAGACCTGGATAATATTATTGGACAATATTAGAAGAAGTTACAGCATAAACAATTAGATTACAATCACTCATTCAGAACTGGACAAAAGACTAATTCCCCTAGTTTTTTGTACCATTGAGTCTCACAATGAACATGGAGAAAAGTTTAGAAAAAAAAGTTTAAAAGTTTAGTTTAGTTGTCTAAGGAGGATAGACAGGAATTTTAGTGACATGGACAATCTCAAGATTACAGTTTTCAGAGACTATGGTGCTGATGCTGAGCTGCACACAAAGCCACAGTTCATGTAAATTAATGAATTTTTGCAACTGTGCATGCATCTGAATCTTTAAAATGTCACACAGGGCATGCGTACCATGGTGTCTGCATACAGAGTCCCTGGACCAATTCAGCCTCACTAACTCTGTATTGTATAGGGCAATCTTGGGTGGGTACTGGGAGGTAGCTAAACAGATGTACTGCACATAGATATTATGTCCAATGGGTGTGGGTATGAGAAAGTCAAAGGCATGTCACAATGGTGGTTGCAAACTCAGATGCTTAATTGCATATATCGGAGCCCTTACTCGGACATAGATTCTGCACCTATGAGGAGCCGGTGCAAGTCAAATGCATGCTTGTATATCAGGGGCAGAGCTTATACTGGGATGCAGTTGATATGCCGGCGGTCGGGATTCTGATGGTCAGGATACCAATGCTGGAATCCCGACCGCTGACAATGCCGCCAGCCAGAATGCCAGCTAACAGGGGCTATTCCCACTTATGGGTGTCCATGACACCCATAGAGTTGAACTAGAACATGTGGTGTGTGCAGCGAGCCCACAAGGGGCTCCGTTGCACTTGCCCCCGCCGGCTTTCTGGTGGCAGGAATCTCAGGGTCAGTATGCTGACCTCCGGGATACCGACCGCCAGCAAATCAGCCCCAACCCCTTATACTAGCTTTAACATAAAGTCCCAAATGTAACTATGACAAAAGCAGCATAGTGTGACTCAGAATCAGCCCCTATTTAATCCTATTTCCATTGTATCTAATGTTATTAGGAAGTTTAATGCCTATGAAGCTATAGCCAATCTCCCTGGACATAGCTACAACCAAAAACTTCATAGTAGTTTGCAGCAGTAAAGGCTTGTTCATATGCTGGAGAAAGCACCTCAATCACTTGCCAATCAGATTCAAACAGATCTTCAGACAAAACGGATCTACAAATTTGTTGCAAGTAAATGAATGGAAGTCATACAATAAGAGACATGCTGTAGGATGGGCCCATTGATAAGAGATACTGTATAAGAAAGTCCAAATGGAGGTTAACAAAATACACCCGAGCAAGGCAAAATCCTTCTTAGAGAATGGTCTGTGGACAGATGAGACCACATTGGAAGATGTTGGAAAAGCACATGAGTATGTTTAAAGAAAAAAAATGTGCTTCACTTGGCACTGGCTGCAGTAATTTTGAGGATGAAATTGTCATGACTCTTGCACATGGTAAATTATCATAAACAAATCTTAGTTTTCACATATACAGTAGCAGTGGTTTTCAAACTTTTTCAATCTTGACTCCATAGAGTATCACCATTTTTTTCATGGTATCCCTAGACCAGAGGATCTCAAATGTGGTCATCAAGGCACCCCAAAGATCTAGGTTGTAGGTATATCCATAGCTCAGCACAGATAGTTAAATCAAATTGACTGAGGTACTAAAAACAGTAAGTCACCTGTGGCCAATCATAGATAAACTTATTGCCTTGACTGGTGGGGTGCCTTGAGGACCACATCTGAGAACATCTGCCCTAGACCAAAAGTTTTCTATTGATAAATTCAGCAAAAAATATTAAAGTAAGTAATTTGTTCTTACCAGTCATCCTTAGTTTCAGTTATGTGGTGAACGGGGTTGCACTTCAGTGTGTCCACTGTTTTCATGATTGGCAGCTACCAGCACTGGTTTTACAGTACCTATCACAATAACTGTTAAAAAAATTGATCTTGTCCAGAATGACCAATCCATGGCACTGCTGCTTGTGCCCCATGGAACCTTAAGGTGCCATGGCAAACCGTTTGGGAACCACTGAAATAAAGAATAGCAACTAGAGATGTGCGGAAGACACTTTTAGGGTTCTGTGTTTTGGTATTGGATCTGGATCTCCATTTGTGTTTTGGATCTGGATTGAGTTTGCCAAAACCTCCCTTTGGGGTTTTGGTATTGGATCTGGATTTTTTTTTTAAAACAAACAAACAAACATTAAAACAGCTAAATTCACAGAATTTGGGGGTAATTTTGGTCCTACTGTATTATTAACCTCAATACCATTCATTTCCACTCATTTCCAGTCTATTCTGAACACCTCATACCTCACAATATTGTTTTTAGGCCAAAAGGTTGCACCGAGGTCACTGGATGACTAAGCTAAGCAAAACATGTGGACGGCACAAACACGTGTAAAAATACAGTAGGCAATTCAAAAAGTGCTATCTGAGTGGCAGCCAGAATAAGAACACTTAAAAAGGAACTTCAAAAACCCTTAGGGATAGACACTGTAATACAAAGGTAAGTGGTCTCTTTTCTCCGGCACTCACAAAGACCAAATGTTATTTATCCTTTATAGACAGAATGTCCTTTCGTTCTTTAAGGGATGTCCAATATTGGCCAAAAGTTCAAAAATTCAGTCTATACTTGACTGTGTGTGTGTAAACATACACGTTGGTCCGTTCTCATGCAATTTCCTCCAGTATATATGAAAAAAAGCAAGAGAGAAAGGACCATGGCATAGTGCATTCTTTTATTATCACACACAAAGAAACACACAATTAACAAAGAAAACACTTTAAAATATGCAACAACACTCAGATTTGGATGAGGGGTTTAGGGGGTGTGTGGGTAGGACAATTACCGGATTTGCATGGAACTGCTGTTTATGCAGTTTCTTTTGGAGCATGAGAGATTGAATCCTCAGGTGGTCTCCCGGGTTAGACTCCTGGTCTAGTGTTTTTTTTGTTAATTGTGTGTTTCTTTGTGTGTGATATTAAAAGAACGTACTATGCCATGGTCCTTTCTCTCTTGCTTTTTCTCATATATACTGGAGGAAATTGCATGAGAACAGACCAACGTGTATGTTTACACACAAACAGTCAAGTATAGACTGAATTTTGGAACTTTTGGCCCATAGTGGACAACCCTTAAAGAATGGAAGGACATTCTATCTATAAAGGAGTAATAACATTTGGTCTTTGTGAGCGCCGGAGAAAAGAGACCACTTACCTTTGTATTACAGTGTCTATCGCTAAGGGTTTTTGAGGATCCCTTTTAAGTGTTCTTATTCAGGCTGAAACTCAGGTAGCACTTTTTGAATTGCCTACTGTATTTTTACATTGTTTAACCCTTTTCCTCATTTGGTAATTGATTTTGCTGCACCATGTACAATTATAAGGAGCATAGATGCTGCATGTTGGATAAATTATATAAAGATGGAGGAGAACATGTAGAGCTTCTGGGTGAAAGCCTAGAGAATATCATGAGGAAAGTAGAAATTATTTTATTAAAAGAGAACAGGATTTAGTGGGAGATGGTGACTCATGGAAAATATATGGCCCACCATTTAATACCTAAGTGACTAAAGATAGATAAAAAGCATCCTTTTCCACATGTTCCGAATCTTTTAAGGAAGAATGGGATACAATTACAAGAAATTGTTAATTTACCCTGATGAATTTATTTATAGAGGAGAGAAAGAAAGAATTAGTTAAACTAGATGAAAAAGCAGCAGTCTATCGAGGACTAACTGTCCCATTTGTAGATCTGGCTGAATTTAAAGCTTTATAATGGAGGATCGAACAAACTATAAAAAAAAGAGAAATTATTGGTAGATAGGAAAATCAGAAAATTTATCAGAGACAAAAAAGAGACACGAGAGGATGTAGAACTGGTGAAACACCAGTTCCATGCAAATCCAGTAATTATCCAACCCACACACCCCCTAGAACCCTGATCCAAATCTGAGTGTTGTTGCATATTTTAAAGTGTTTTTTTGTTTTGTTAATTGTGTGTTTTTTTTTGTGTGATATTAAAAGAATGTACTATGCCATGGTCCTTTCTCTCTTGGTTTTTTTTCATATATACTGGAGGAAATTGCATGAGAACGGACCAACGTGTGTTTACACACACATACAGTCAAGTATAGACTGAATTTTTGAACTTTTGGCCCATAGTGGATGTCCCTTAAAGAACGGAAGGACATTCTATCTATAAAGGAGAAATAACATTTGGTCTTTGTGAGCGCCGGAGAAAAGAAACCACTTACCTTTGTATTACAGGCACAAACATGTGGCCCATCTAGGAGTGGCACTGCAGTGGCAGACAGGATGGCACTTTAAAAAACTAGTCCCCAAACAGCACATGATGCAAAGAAGAAAAAGAGTTGCAAGATGGAATCATCTTTGGGCCCTCCCACCCACCCTTATGTTGTATAAACAGGACATGCACAATTTAACAAACCAATAATTTCAGCAACAGGGTCTGCCACACGACTGTGGCTGAAAAGATTGGTTTGTTTGGGCCCCCACCAAAAAGGAAGCAATTAATCCCCCCACCAAAAAAATAGCAATTAATCTCTCCTTGCACAAACTGTTTCTACAGAGGCAAGATGTCGTCCTCATCCTCCGATTCCTCACCCCTTTCAGTGTGTACATCCTCCTCCTTACATAGTATTAATTCGGCTCCACTGAAATCCACCATCACAGGTCCCTGTGTACTTTCTGGAGGCAATTGCTGGTAAAGGTCTTCCTGGAAGAATTTAGCATTCATTTTGATGAACATCATCTTCTCCACATTTTGTGGAAGTAACCTCTTATGCCAATCGCTTACAAGGTTACCAGCTACACTTAACACTCTTTTGGAGTACACACTGGAGGGGGGGCAACTTAGGTAAAATAAAGCCAGTTTGTGCAAGGGCCTCCAAATTGCCTTGTTCCTGCCAGTATACATATGGGACTGTTAAACTTGGATGCTGTCACCGATATATTTCTCCACCATTCTTTCAATGGTGACAACATCATATGCAGTGACAGTAGACATGTCAGTAATTGTTGGCAGCTCCATCAGTCCAGACCAGATGTCAACAATTGCTTCTGACTGCCCTGCATCACTGCCAGTGGGTGGGCTAGAAAATTTTATTATTTTCCTTGCAGCCCCAGTTGTGGGAGAAAATGAAGAAGGAGCTGTTGATGGGTCATGTTCTGCTTGAGTTGATAATTTTCTCACCAGCAGTTCTTTGCACCTCAGATACAACATAGGCTTTAAACCTAGGATCGAGCATGGTGGCCAACATGTGGTGCTCTGATTTGAACAGATTGACCATCCTTGAATCCTGGTAAAGCAAATGAAGTTCTCCATTCACAAGTCCCACATACTTAGTGGAATCGCTCCGTCTTAGCGCCTCCTTCAATTTATCCAGCTGCTTCTGCAAAAGCCTGATGAGGGGAATTGACTTGATTCAAGTTGTCAGTGTCTGAACTGACTTCACGTGTGGCAAGTTTGAAGGGTTGGAGTACCTTGCACAACACGGAAATCATTCTCCACTGTGCTTGAGTCAGGTGCATTCCCCCTCCTTTGCCTATATCATAGGTGGATGTATAGGCTTGAATGGCCTTTTGCTGCTCCTCCATCCTCTGAAGCATAAAGAGTGTTGAATCCCACCTCGTTACCACCTCTTGCTTCAGGTGATGGCAGTGCAGGTTCAAGAGTGTTTGCTGGCACTCCAGTCTTCTGCATGCAGTCGCTGAATGTCGAAAGTGGCCCACAATTTTTGGACCACCAACAGCATCTCCTGCATGCCCTTGTCATTTTTCAAAAAATTCTGCACCACCAAATTAATTGTATGTGCAAAACATGGGATGTGCTGGAATTTGCCCAGATGTAATGCACGCACAATGTTGATGGCATTGTCAGATATCACAAATCCCCAGGAGAGTTTAAGTGGGGTAAGCCATGATGTCCCTCAGTTTCCGTAAGAGGTTGTCAGTGGTGTGCCTCTTATGGAAACTGGTGATACACAGCATAGTCTGCCTAGGAATGAGTTGGTGTTTGTGAGATGCTGCTGCTGGTGTCACCGCTGTTGTTGCTGAATAAGGTAATACATCTACCCAGTGGGCTGTCACATTCATGTAGTCATTAGTTTGCCCTGTTTCACTTATCCATGGTTAAGTGGATAGTGGTTACAACTTAATTTTTCAGGACACTGAGCACACTTTTCTTAATGTCCCTGAACACTCTTGGAATCTTTTGCCTAGTGAAGTGGAATCTAGAGGGATTTGGTACCGGGGACACAGTACACCCATCAACTGTCAAAATCCCACTGCACTAATTGCGGATACCGAATGCATGTTTAACACCAGCATAGTTGTTATGGCCTCAGTAATACACTTTGCAATAGGGTGACTGCTGTCATATTTCATCTTCCTCGCAAAGGACTTTTGGACAGTCAATTGCTTAGTTGAAGTAGTACAAGTGGTTTTCCGACTTCCTCTCTGGGATGATGATCAACTCCCAGCAGCGACAACAGCAGCAGCAGCAGTAGGCATACCACTCAAGGATCCTCCGGAGGAATTCAAGATAGGAGAGGACTCATCAGTCATGCCAGTGACATGGCCGGCAGGACTAGTTACGTTCCTGACTGAGGAGGAAATTGACATTGAGGGAGTTGGTGGTGTGGATTGCAGGAGCTTGGGTACACCAGGGGAAGGGATTGATATGTCAATGGACTGCTTACGCTATTACCCAAAGTTTCTGAACTTGACAATGACTTATGATGAATGCACTGCAAGTGACGTATAAGGGAGTATGTTCCTAGGTGGTTAACGTCCTTACCCCTACTTATTATGGATTGACAAAGGCAACACATGGCTTGACACCTGTTGTCCAGATTTGTGGAGAAATAAATCAACACTGAAGAGGTGGCTTTTTTTGTAATATGCCCAGGAATGATAATGGGCTTTTTCATCCAATGGTCAACAACTGTCTCCACTGGTGCCTTATTCAAACAAACCACATCACCATCAAAATCCTTATCATCAACTTCCTCCTCAGTGCCAGCTACACCAATATCCTCCTCATCCTTTTGCACTTCTACAGTGACATCTTCAATCTCAATATCAGCAACTGGACTGGCGGTGCCCCTCCCAGCACTTGCAGTGGGCATGCAAATGGTGGTAGGTAGCCTCCTCTTTCCATACAGTCTTGGGAAGGTTAGGCCCAGACATCTCAACCGCGGGCACACTTGGACTCTCCTTTGGGATTTGTGATATCTTTGAACGCAGGTGTTTTTCCTGTGCTTTAACAAGCTTAATTATTTTAATTTTTTGAGAGGGACGAGGGCTTTCATCCTCATGAGAAGCTGAACCATCAATTATGAACATAGGCCAAAGCCTTAACCTTTCCTTGCCACTTCATGTCATGAATGGCATATTGCCAATTTTACATTTCTCATCAGAGAATTTCTTTTTTTTTTCTTATTATTAATTTTTGCTTCTTGGATTTTACATGCCCTCTATAACATTGGGTATCGGCCTTAGCAGAAAATGTTAATGGAATTGCACCATCAATGTTATGACTGGTGGCAGCAGCAGCTTTAGAACTAATACTAGGAACTGGAAGTGGTTCCTGATCTTTCACTGTTTTTTCCTCCAAATATTTGTTCTCCATTTCACATAACAGCACCCCTTTATTATTACAGCACACAAAACAGTGCCCCTTTATTTTCACAGCACCCCTTTATTTTTACAGCATACAAGATAGGGCCAGTGTACTTTTATTTTAACAACAGCACCCCTGTATTTTTACAGCACACAGGAAAGAGCCAATGTAGTTTTAGTTTATTTTAACAACAGCACCCCTGACTTTTAAAATCATACAGGACATGGCCAGCACCCCTGAATTTGAAAACACCCCTATAATTTTACAGTATACAAGACAAGGCCAGTGTAATTTTATTTTAACAATAGCACCACAGTGTGTGGGCCAGGGTACTTTTATTTTAACAACAGCACCCCTGAATTTTTATAGCATACAGGACAGGGCCAGTGTACATTTATTTTAACAATAGCACCCCTGTATTTGGGCCAGTGTACTTTTATTTTAACAAAAGCACCCCTGTATTTTTATAGCATACAGGACAGGTCCAGTGTAATTTTATTTTAACAACAGCACCACTGTATTTGGGCAAGTGTACTTTAATTGTAACAGCAACCCTGTATTTTTACAGCATACAGGACAGGGCCAGTGTACTTTTATTTTAACAACAGCACCCCTGTAGTTGGGCCAGTGTACTTTTAATCCTAACAACAGCACCTCTGTATTTATACAGCATACAGGACACGTCCAGTGTACTTTAATTTTAACAACAGCACCTCTGTATTTGGGCCAGTGTATTTTTATTTTAACAGCAGCACCCATGAATTTTTACAGCATACAAGACAGGACCAGTGTACATTTTTTTAAAAGCACCCCTGAATTTTTACATCATACAAGACAGGGCCAGCACCCCTGTATTTTTACAGCATGAAGGAGGACAGTGCCCCTGTACATCACAGTGTCAGCCAGGACAGCAAGACCCATGTACAGCTGCAGCACCCCTAACAGCACATGAAACACCATTGACAGCCAGGACAGCACCCCAAACATCACAGGTAAACCACAGTGACAGGAAAGCACCCCTAGAGAGCCCACACTGACTCCACCCAAGGCCACCACCCACAGAGAGAGACAGAGGGCTGTCTCCCTCAGTCTCCAAGTCCGGAGTGAAAATGGGGCTACTTTATATGGAGTAGCGTGGCTACTTTATATGGAATCCAAAACCCATGAGAACCCAACAGTGGGATGATGACATTTTGCCTCATTCTGGAATCCGTGTCAGAACATCCCGAGCCAGACTCGGTTCCTGGCTAATATCGGGAAGTTCGGGGGAGTTTGGTTATCTGAGAACCGAAGCCTCTCATCTCTAATAGTAAGCCATGTCCCCACCCATAAAATGGTATGTATCTTTGGCTGTTCTCAGGACTTAAATTGAATGTTGTTATAATTAATCAGGTGCAGTTTCACAGTCTATAGATATTTGTCTATTTAAGGACTGGCCTGAAAGTTCCTCTCCTAGATAATACTAGAGAACTGCTGGCTGTCTCACCAATGAATTCAGCATACTGCATACTATACACTGTGCAATATTCAGGGTATGCCCTGTCTTAGCTTAGAATATCCTCCAGAATGAAATGTATACAGTACTGCAATGTAGTATGGAAGAATTTGAGATTGTATGTGACCTGCACCAGAGGGGCTGTAGAACTGCTCAACCTCAGTTCCTGAGGGTGAAGTTTGCAATGAAAAAGGGACGGACATCAGGATATACAAATAAATATCAAAAGCTCCAAAACTACTTACCAAATGTGAGTGTAACAATATAGATTGCTGAACCTAACTTTTAGAAGGTACAATCTATGCTATTCCATCTTCTTCCCCTTTCTCGACCATCTAACAATTCATAATAGGACTGAGAGAATGATGGGACTCCCTCTTTTTATGTAGCATGGAAGAACAACTGTGGAACAAAGAAAGAGAAATTAGTCTTAATTTGTTGCACAATACTAAAATTGAACATTGATTTATATAGGATAAAATTATTCATTCCAGAACGATGTACAGTGAAATATTGTTAAAAACATTATAGATATATTGTGTGTAAGTTGTCAAACATGTGATTGAGGAGTGTTAAACTTAAATGACAGCTGTGCTTGCTTGTTGCCATCTTTATATAAAAATACATCTGGGCATGTCAATGATTTGAGTATCTGAAATTACCACTTTTTGACCACTTTTAAATTCAACTTAGGGGGTCATTCCGAGATGATCGTAGCTGTGCTAAATTTAGCACAGCTATGATCATTCACTTGGCGCCAAGCACAGGGCTATCCTGCCCCGCATGTCAGTGTTGCCCCCCCCCCCCGTAAAAGTGCAAAGGCATTGCACAGTGGCGATGCCTTTGCACTTCAAGAGTAGCTCCCGACCAGCACAGCTTTAACGTCATGCTGCCGCTGCGGCCCGCCCCCAGTTCGGTCCGGCCATGCCTGCGTTGGCCGGACTGCGCCCATGAAATGGTGGCCACACGCCGCCATTTCGCCCCCCCCCCTGCCCAGTGACTTCCTCTGCCTGTCAATCAAACAGAGGCAATCATAGCGGCACGACGGCCTTTGGCCGTCTGGCATGCGCCGGCGCACTACAGGGCGCCGGCGCACTGCAGTGCCAGCGCATGCGCAGTTCTGACCCGATCACACCTCTGCGATAAATTGCAGCATGCGATCAGGTCAGAATGACCCCCTTAGTGACTGTGATTTACAGTATCTTGAGAATATTAATAAGGATACAGAAGTATTAATAAGTTATATGGTGGACAGCTGTACATATTAGTTAATATACAAAGTTTGTTCACAGTACTCTAACCTGGTCCTGGGATAAATGGTCAACCTAGTTTATGTCGACAGTCATTAGGTCGACCACTATTTGTCAAAATTAACATGGTCGACATGGGGAAATGTTTGATACGGGACAGGTCGAAACATGAAAAGATTGACATGGATTTTTTAACTGTTTTTGGTGACGAATTTACTGTGACATGAACAGGAACCCCATTTAGTGTACTGTCTCCCCTTGCAGCTGTGGGCAAGGTGCCTCGCTCTACTACAGCTGCGCTCAGCACAGGTTACTATTCCTAATCATCGTCCACGTGGATGGTAAAGTATGAAAATAATAAAAATAAATAAAAAAATGTACATATATTAAATAAAATTAGAGAATTATGTTTAGATCAAAATACACTTTACTGAGTTACAATACATACTGTACAAGTGAACCACTAAATATATATAAATATAGGTTATAAATTGCACTAAAAGTATGAGATTAATTTAAAATCATATAAAATTCAGGTGACATTGCCACTATCTCAGTATAATATACCTGTGGCATAGTACTCAGGCATCCCAAACCTAGTACATATTAGGTAGTTTATTCACTCCAAATTAAGATTTAAGTAGCGATGTTCCCAAATGTAATAAATGTATATTTGCTTACAGTGCTCTACATTATTATATTACAATATACTGGGAAAGCAACTGCAAAAACATTGCAGCTACCTGTTGTTCCTATCAGGCATTATAAAATTTGGAGATTACTGGGCCATTTTGGAGCACAATGTTGAACCCAGTGTCAAAAAGCAGGGTCCCTGTCAATTATCATGAGTCTGTTAGTGGAACAATGGGGGTCATTACTAGTTGATCGCTAGCTGCCGATGTTCGCAGCGCAGCGATCAGGCTAAAAATCAGCATTTCTGCGCATGTCGAACATTTTTGTTGCACGGCTGAATGCAGGAAGATTGACATGAAGTGGGCATTTCTGGGTGTCAACTGGCCATTTTCAGGGAGTGCTTAGAAAAATGCAGGCATGGTTGGGCGTTCGCTGGGCGGGTGTGTGACGTCAAAAGCCGTCCCTCTGTCGTTAGAATCAATGCACACGAAAAGTAACTTCAGGGCTGGTCTTGTTTTGCACAAAAAGATTTTGCAGGCGTTCTGCTGCACAAGCGTTCGCAATTCTGCAAAACTAAAATACATTCCCCAGTGGGCGGCGACAATGCGTTTGCACGGCTGCTAAAAACTGCTAGCGAGCGATCAACTCGGTATGACCCCCAGTGATCACACTTTAAAAAGTGCTATGGATTGGTTCAAGACAAGTCATTGGACTTTTCCAGAGTGGCCAGCAATCAGTTCAGATCCAAGTCTCACAGAAAACCTATGAATAGATCATCAAACAGCAGTTGGGAGAACAAGATGAGAAAGGTTTGCACAGGAAAAGTGTTCAAAACTGCCAATAGAGAAATACAGAAAGCTCATCTTTGGCTATACAAAATGACTGATTGCAGTTGTTTTGACAAAAGTCTATGTTATCAAATATTAATTCCAAATATACAACAGAGGTTTTGTAATTTAAAAGAGAAGAACTTTGTACATACTGTATAATACATTTGGTGCTTTGTATGCGCTAGAAAATAACTTTGCTAGGTATTAAAGTAGTCAATAAGGAGATTAAAACAACTTTTAGGTACCCAGTGGATTAGACAGTATTAACCACATGGGGTGATCTTGCTTTAGGGTCGGGCACATGCACAGTGGAGTTCCATATTCCCTTTTTATTACATCACAGTTGAAATTAAATGGCAAAATGGGCTCCACTGTGCAAACCTTTAATCAGTATGATCTTTTTGCAACCAGAAATATACCATTAAATGTATGTTTAGTCATAAGAATATTTTTTAGCTAAAAAACTTTTTTCTCCTTCCCCTTTATTTGATTAAAAACATGAATAAAAGTTTTAAAATAAATAAATAAATAAATAATGTTTTATTACAACACCATTACCAACATTTCCTTTTTAATTGCCCCTAACAAAGAGTCTTCTTTTTTTCTATTTCCAAGACTTTTTTTTAAAGTAGTAATTAAAAGTCCATGATTTACTAAGTTCTATAAAATCATTATAAAGATCATTGTTGCTATATTAAACTACATACAGTAAGTAAAAATGCATATCACACCTGAGACAAATTCACATATAAAATATAACGGTGTTTCTAATAAGCTTTGTGAACAAAACATTATAATAGCTCTTGATCTTACTTCAATACTGTACGTGCTATATATTTTTTTTTATTAGAAACAGTACAGTTTTATTATTCTATCCATAATAAAGTCTATTTCTAGTGCATTCCTTTTACATCATTTTTTATTAATCGAAAATAAAGATAAAATGGATCTGAAATGATGTTAACAACATTGTTAACTAAGAAATTCCAACAAATGGCATGCCATATGTCAAGGTCCAAAGGAAGAAAGTTCATTATTAACAGGTCAGCTTACAAGAAAATTACTTTTTTGGGGACAGCTACAAAAGGGCATATAGAGTATAGTAGCATTTCAAAAGTAGATAATAGTGGAATAGCTGACAATGGGTGAACGGTTACCCTGACCCTTTCATAGTAATTCACCTTCTGAGCCTGCTGCTATTGTGTAGCTTCCATCTACAGATATATAATAGCCTTAAATTTCTGGAACATGAATTCCTATAAAAATATACTGTAACTCTTTGTGATCCCTCCAATTTCCTACTGGCATATGAACAATCTGTCAACACACGACCAAATAAATAACTATGTTTTTTTTTACTCCTATTTTATTTGTCTTATTATGTAAAATTCCTTTGCAGCCATAATTACTAGTTTTGCTATTACAGTATACTGAATTTTGGATTATTTCCGTTAAGTGAATATCATGGAACATATTAAAAATGAATGTAATATAAATAAAATATGTTTAGCTATATCAGTTCACACAGAAAAGCACATACTGTAAGCATATGTACACCATATACTGTGTAACAAAAGCATTGGAAAAATAGTAAATAGTGCATACAGTATATGCTGGAAAAGTTTCTATCTTACGGTGTCATTAAACCGTATCTCCATGAAAATTCTAATGACAAATACCCCCTTCCATGCTATGATACCATACATAGACAGCTCTGGAAGTACTTCCCTGATGCTTTTGAAGCTTTTGAATGAACCCTCTGTTGTACATTTGCCACTCTAACAATATCATTGATGTTGCAGACAAAATGGACCCATTGGGCTTTTTAATTATAAGCCATCCTTTCAAGGTGGTTTGGAGGTGAAAATTTTAAACAGTACTCACTTTCAACATAAATCCAGATGTCCTTTACACTGACTTCAACTCACTGGAAAGTGACTACTTATGAAAGCTGCTGCTTCTTAAATAAAACCCATTGTCTCCTTCCCAGATTCATGCAGTGCTGATGTGTCCCAATTAAGCTAAAATTTTAGGCTTTTATGTCTGCAGAATTTGCTATAGATTTGAGTATCCCAAACAACTGTTCATATGTGTTTTTGGTTTGTTAGATTTCATAATACAAAGAGTAGACTCTAAAAAACTAAATGAGGCTTATCTAGAAACTGTTCAGTTATTCTGTTTAGGGGAAAAATACCATGATGTACTAATTACCCTTCCCCTTACCCAAAAACCTCTCTTGAGTTCATTGTTAGAGCATTTGGCAAGGCTGGCATGGATTAATGGAAAGGGTGGTGGGTTGGCAATACAGTTACTCATGATTCCTATGAGTAACTCCAGGCTAGAGAACATAAAGCTGGATCATGTCCAGAATGAATCCATACAGCCAGGGGTTAAAGTGGGCTGGAACAGGGCAGAACTGTGTCCTGTTAGTTGTGCTCCTGCACCAATGATCATTAAAGTGACTCCTCTGAGAGGAATCACCAAGTGCTTACTGCACACTGCCAACAATCACTTGTCAGGCACCCAGCCCAGACTGCATTCTCTGTCTCCTATAGCTTGCTGGTAATGAGACTCCATGATGTGATGATGTTGGTCTCATTCCTTTGGTGTGTGGCAAGGAGGCGCACACAAGCAACAGGGGAGGAAAGATTCTAGACCAACGCAGACCCTGGACCCAGCCCAGATGCAGTCTGTAATGATAACCAGTGGATAACAGTGTAACGTGAAGAGCAGCAGAAGAGCAGGATGGATGCCACCATCACCCATGGACCCCAGAGTCAAAGAGAAAAGGAAAGTGGACAGAGGTGAACAGTCTTGTCCACAACAACTAAGCTTGGGGCTGAAAAATTAAATTATATAAAGTGGGGAAGGTAGTGAATGTGATGGGACAGAAAATCAATAAATATATATAAAGAAGGAGGGGGCCAGGGTGCTTGCAATGGCTTAGTGACTGGGCCTGGTGCTAAAAAATGAAATTATATAAAGAGGAGGCAGGAGTAACTGGGGTGGGGCAGAAACTCAATAAATATAAACAACGGGGACAGGGTGCTGGCATTGGCTTAGTGACTGGGGCCGGGGTACAATATTAAATTATATAAAGTGGGGGCAGCAGTAACTGGGGTGGTGCTTTGGCTTAGGACAGAAAAATGAAATTAGTTAAATTAAAAAATATAGTGGGGACAGATTGTTTTATGAGTCCGATTTACCATTTCTCTTGGTCTTATAAGCATAGTTATGAATTGAATACATTTTTTTAGTAGAATTATTATTGACCATGACTGATGTGAAAGAATGCTTATTTCAATGTATAAACCATAAAAAACAGTTTCTGAAACAACTACATACTACATTTACATATCAATGCTTTGCCACTCCCATGTCAATATCATGGTGTATCATATATTCACATAAAAGTTTGAGAACAGAATACTGTTCATGCTCAGCCCTGAAGACTGGACAAATATTGGCAGTACCTATGTTCATATAGGTGACAGTGGTGTGTGATGTAGGTAAGACCACATGTTGAATAGCTTGACTAGTGATTGATTATTAACCAGGTGGAATAATAGGGTGCAAGACAACACAGGGTTGATGTAGCATAACTCAGGTGCATGCATGGATGATGCAGATCAGATTGCAATCTATCCTTAAGGTTTAGGACCTAATGATTAAGAAGTCTTAGTTGTATCTTTGATTTGAATTTATTAGAAATTTTCATATAGTAACATGGAAAGGTGGTCATCATATTACATACAGCTCATCAGAACAGGTTACGTGTAAACTGTAGTAATGAGTTTCATGGGCACTCTGCCACTTCCTCAGACTGTGCAAATTTGTGAATCGATTGCCTATGAAGTAAACTCTTTGAACTTCTCTGTTTAATTCTCTGAAGGCTGGTCAGATGGTCGTAAACAGATTCAGAGTCAAATGAACACTTGAAAGTGGTAGGGTATGCGATCCTGACTGAATACTGGCAGCCTGGTCAGAGTCCCAACACATTTTAGTACAGTAAGTAGTTTAACCCTACCCCTCTACCCCTTAAGATCCCCTAGCCCTCCCTATCCACAGCCTAATCCTAAACCTCCCATAATGCAGCCTAACCCTTGACCCCCTAGCCTAACCCTAACTCTGCATGGCATACTTACATTTGGGAGCTGTCGGGATTCTGGTATCGGGATTCTGAGCAGTGTGGGGATTTCTGTGCTGGTCTTCTGACCACTGGCATCTCAACCATCAGGATGCTAACTATATCCCCTGGAAGGTAATGTTAGCCTTTAGAGCAAATTCAATTAGTGTGTCTAATTGACAACCCTGAGCTATACAATTAAGGGTCGCTACTTACTTGTTAATCCACAGAATGTATACTTACAGAAACATGGATTTCTCCTTGCAGCCTTCAACCCAGAATCCATGGGTTAATGTGCATTAGCCACAGATTTACCACAGGGAGAAATTAACTAACAATTAAATAGTTCTGAGAGTTAACCTGGAGCTTCACTACAACTAATTGAATCTGCCCCCTTGTTGTAGTCTCAAGAAGGATTTAAAAGATTAAGGGGGCATTCACCTATTGCAATCATGATTTTGGTTCCCATTTTTAGCAATTTTTTGGTGGGTTATCTACTATAATTAGCCCCCATTTTTTCACACAAAAAAAAAATCTATTTTCGGGTGAAAACACATAGAATCTGTAATAAGTTCATGGACCTGTGTGTTTTCGCTGCCAGATTCATGAAAAAAGCCTAATTGCTGAGGCTCCGAAAAAAAAAATCACTGGTAATAGCTGCAACGGCTGCCATTTGAGAATAATTGTATAGCCCCGAGGGATCAATTAGACTGCAGTCCATTACCACAGATAATTGAATTCCCCCCTTAGTAGAAAAAAATATATAAAGACTTTAACTTGCTTCATTACATGTGGATCTGCACACTCCGCCTTCTTTGTATTTCTCATGCTTTTACATTCCAATTTGCTCCCATATATAATCTGTGTATAGCTATTTACTTACTTTGGGAAACCAGTTTTGATCAACATGCTGCCTGAGAGGGAAAGAGTAATGAAAGGCATAGATAGCACAAGTAGGACAACTAGGGACATGCCCAAGACTATAAATATTAATTATTTGGTATACACTATGTACCTATAATATTCTAAAAAATAAATAAAAAATCATTTTTTGGAAGAATTATAAGTACAAACAATTAGGTTAGGGACAGTTACCCCCACTCTGCTCTTCTGATTATGGGGAAGATGAACGAGATATTGCACAGTGGAGAAGTTGATTAAAGCAACCAATAAGCTTCTGTCATTTAAACGAATGTGCCAAACAAATGACAGTTACATGCTTATTCCTTGCTTTGGTCAACATCTCCACTTTATCTGTCTTCAAGACTTGATACATCTCCCCCTATGTGAGTTGTCAGTGCATGCAAAGCAAAGGTCCATTTACTGGGCTTCACTTGCATGCTTGATGCAGATGCCAATTGTGCTGGTCACCCCCTCTCATTTTCTAAGTAGGCCTAATGAATAAATGTTAGAAACTGAAAACAACACACCACTTTTAAGCATATTGCTTATACAAATAACAGAATACATCTCACAAGCTATGTGTGTCCACATACACATTCTTTGATATTAATATTGTTTTTAATAGTTACTATAGTTAAACAACTATTTTCTAAATAAACTTTTTGTAACATAATTGAATGTATACAGTATGTGTATTTATCATTTGGTTACTAGACAATTACAATTCCTAAATAAAAGTGAAGACATTTACTGTGGTCATTCATAACCTCATACTGTATATCTTTACAAGTGGAAAGCTTTAGAGCCATAATGACCATATGTGCATTAATATTAAGTTACCCAGTACAGAAAACAAAAATAACTGTATTAATAATTATTTGGTCTAACATGAAGACAAAACAGTTGAATATAAACGTATATAATTTATTAACCCTTGAATTTCAATTAAATAAGATCATTGTACAAACTGCAGAGACACTTGTAACCAACCAACTGAATTATTGTACAATCCTTAAATCTGTGGTTTTATTTTAAAATATTCATGTATATATGTATACAGATATTTGAAAGAGAAGCTTTGTTATAAAATGAAATTATTATGGTTGCATTGTAAAGTAGTACATTATTCATGGAAAAGCAAAGTACCCACATAATTAATAATTCATTTATGTTTCTCATTATTTCAGTCTCCTGCTATGTTTTGCCATTGTTGCCCACATTGCGAACATTACAACTTTAGTTTTATCACTTGTCATGTCTCTAACTAAAATATGTTGTTCCCATTCAGAACAAATAATGCTATTGAGATAAAAACAAACAAATGAAAAAAGATGTTTGATCAACAAAAAAGTGTTTACATTTCATGAGATTGTCAGTTGGCTTTTATCTGTAACAATATATCAGGTAATATTATTTTAGCAATTTATCATTCATACTTTATGCCAGGAAGGAACTGGTACAAACTGTGATCCATGGTATATTATGAGCAATGCCAGAGGTCACTCAAAAGAGAGATTAAATTAGCGGCAATGTTCCATTGAAACTGTACTTGCTGCTATTATGCATGTTGTCTGATGGGAAAACCTGGCTCATTTTTGCTTTCAGTCCATAGAGGTACAGTATAAGCAAAGAGTAGCCAGGTATTCCTCCCATAGTAATCCGCAATGTGGGCAGACCTATTGAATCTCCTGCTGTGTATGGACAGTTGTAAAAGACAGAAGGGAAAAGAGAATACCTTTGTTTTTGAAAGTCATTTAGTCATTCAACTACATTTGTTTTAGGTAAACTGATGCCAACTGCCATTTAAAATCAGACATTCACTGAAAAGTATTGCTACACAATTTCTTCAGCCACCACATTTACATTTATTCACTTACAATATTAATTTCAGGTAGTTTATGACAAAGGTGTCTGAAAGGGATTGTGATTACAGTAGCTCTGTCAGATGTGAAATAACGGTTATGGGCCTTATTCAGGTTTGTTATTAAACCAAAAAAGCACACAGCTGGGCAAAACTATGTTGCACTGCAGGTTGCCCCACCTGTAACATGTGCAGAGAGAGTTATATTGTTTGTGGGTATGGTAAATACTGGCTGTTTAATTCTAACACTGCAATTCAGATTTCAGTATGTCTGTCAGATCTGTGGTTATGTCTGTGCCCGGAGGGGGCACTAGTGGGTCAGTGGTGGTGTGATGGAGAAACCGAGGAGGCTGCAAGAAATTCCTGCACATGTGTGCAATGATGTTTATTATAGGCTCAATAATATATACAGTAATTGAAGCAGATGATAATTTGGGATGGATGGTACATGGAATGCTGACAATGATGAATAAACAGTCACAGGTATTTAGCTGGTCTGGAAACCAGTGCAGTAATTAGGCAATGAAATACAGGCAATTAACTAGTCTCATACCTCCCAACATGACCTTCTCCAGGAGGGACACAATGGTCTGCTTCTAGACTTTTCTCTTAATTTAAGATTGCCGTCACCAGTGTTGAACTAGTTAATGGATAAGAAAGGTGTTTTAGGACAGGTGATGGTATTCATAAATTAAGAGAAAAGTCCAGGAGCAGAGCATTCTGTCCCTCCTGGAGAGGGTCATGTTGGGAGGTATGTAGTCTGGAAACTAGTATAGCAATCAGATGGTTTGGAAACCAGCAACGATACTCCACACAGTCAGTTTGTAATGCAAAGTCCACAACCAAGCAAGGTTAAGCAGGAGACAACTTGAAACACATATGAAGTGGTTGTATTAAGTGCCAGATGCTATAGTACAATGCTGAATGCAAGTTAACCATACACAGATGAAGATAATGAATAGCACCTGAAGAAAGTCTCTTACTGCAAAAGGTGGAGGCTGACTGTAGCAGAAGCTGGATCTGTAGTAAATGCTGGGACCTGTAATTCCACAGGAATACTGGAACCAGGAGATAACTTGGAGATGCCAGAAATAGGAGATCGCTGGAAACAGGAGATTGAAGACTGGAGACTGGAGATTGGAACTGGAAACTGGAGATTGGAAACTGGAAACTGGAACCAGGAGACGCTATGCAGCAATGTGACGCGTTGTCCAAGGTGATGAGACTGAGCCGATGCTCTGGACTTATACCCCCTGGTCGGCAATCATTGGATTCTTGGATCATGTGAGCAATCACAGCGCAGGATTGGGTACTCTCTGGTCAGCTGACCGCAAGTGTCATAGCGGCGCCCATGCTGTGCAGATGGCAGGTACACGGGAGGGCACCCGCAGAATGGTCTTCAGGTGTTCACCACAATAGTGGGTACTGCGCTCCACAGACAGGATGCTCATACAGCTCAGACTGGGGCCGTGACCTCCGGAGTCCTGCACACCAGTGTGCCGGTAAGTGAGACATCACTGAATGCTGATTCCTGACAATGTCTTTAGAGAATGTGCTAGCCCCACTACTAACTCCCATAACTGGGCTAGCTTACCATACTGTATGTGCTTATAAGTCCTGACAGCCCATAGGGAATTGTCCTACCTGGAGGGAGGTGTGTTGCTGTATTTTCACATACTGAATTTTTGTTGTGGTTTTTTAATTTTATTTTTTGTTGGGGGGGATGGGGTGGGAGACAATCAGGATCAACTGGGACCCCCAAGAAAAGACATGATAATGGAAAAACAATATTTTTTGTAAAAACAAAAAACAATATGGTTTCACCATCAAAAAGCCAAGACATAAAAAGAATAGGAAAGTGAGTTATTTTTGATGGCAGGCCCAGGTCATCATGTATAAGCAGGGCAGCAATTAGGGTCGTGAGGCTAGTGCCACTGAACATAGCACAGATGCCACCCCCCCACACCCCACACACACACACACACACACACACACACACACAATTTTGCTGAGTGTCTACTGCAAAGTACATAACTACTATACTGTACATCTCAACAGTGGGTGCCCAGCTCCTTCTATGTGTTTGCTGGGCGCATGGAGGATGCTCGGTGTGGCATGGGGCAGGCTGTCTATATGAGTGTACATTCAGTGCAGGTGACAGTTGCCGCTGGCAGAAATGTCCAAGACATGCTGTAGTGGTGCACTGTGCACAATGCTCAGGCTGCCACTGCTCAGGACTGCTCTCCTGGTGGGCATGCTGCCACTTGTACATTTTGCCTGAGAGCAGGATCATCTGGCAGGGAGAGGCAGCACAAGGAGTGGCATCACTGCATCTAATGCCAAAGTGTTGTGGGCATGGGAGCTGGTACATCCGGAAAGCATATCTGACAGGACAGTGTATGTACTGGCACCTAGCTACATATAACTTACTGAGTTCTTTTAACTAATGGATATATGTTTGTGGTGGAAAAGACCGGTAGTTTGTTTAGTTAAGCTTTAGGCATAGTGGGTGCACTCTCCTTGCAGTGGGGTATGTAGCAGACCAATGTCCTTGGTGGGAAATGGTTACATCACCTGAACGGGTAGGTTGTGTAATGGAGAGCTGATCACCAATGATTGGTTTGTGTGAATGTGTTTGGTTGTCCTGTACGTTCTGTAGTGCCACCACCATTTTATAATTTACATTTAAACATATAATTTGTCAATTATAATTTTACAATAATTGTAAACAACAGCACTGTTGTCCGTGTTTTTATTCATAGTGGTTAAGTTCTTGATATATTCGATAGATAGATAGATAGATAGATAGATAGATAGATAGATAGATAGATAGATAGATAGATAGATAGATAGATACTGTATATAGTTATTAAGAACAGGTGACATTTAAAGGGTAACACAAAAATATGCCCATAGTCAGTTTATGGATTCTGAGCTATAGAATGTTGTCATCTAGCAATGAGCTATATAATAATCTGTGATAACAAGATGTAATAAGACAAAGCAAATACTTTAGGCAAAGTTGGGCAGGTTATATCTTCACCTCTTTTGGCAACTTTACAATAGGAAAAAAAGATTCAGAAAGCAATACAATATAGAATTAAATATTTTGCTAAATATACAGATAATGTTATATTACTAAAATCAAATATACATAAAGGTGAGCAGTCTAGCTGCTTAGAATAAATTATGTTATACTCCTTTATTGCTAAATGTATTGCTTATTAATGATGCTCAAACATTAATAATACCACATAAAGTCCATTGTTAAAATTGCATATTTTCTAGAAAAACAGACTCAAATGGAATCCGACATCAAACTGAGTATTTAAGCTGTTACTAGTAACCAGTGGTGCAAGCAGAATTTTTTTCTTAGTGGTACTAATGGTAAAAATTGGTGTGGTCACATGTCATGAGGGGGCGTGGTCACACAAAACTAGGGGAGTGGCTACACGACAATAGGGGCATGGCAACATTATGCCACACACCGTATGCCCCTTACACATTATGCCAAACAATGTAATACTTATTACACATTATGCCACACACCGTAATGCTTATTACACATTATGGCACACACCGTAATGCCCATTACACATTATGCCAGACACCGTAACACCCATTACACAAAATGCCACACACTGTAATGCCCATTAAACATTATGCCACATACAGTAATGTCTTACATATTATACCACACACCATAATGCTTTTTACATATTATGCAACACACAGTTATGCCACTGACACCATGTTATGTCCCACACACAAAAATGCCACTTATAAATTATGCCCCAGCTGTGGGCTGGTGGTACTGAGTACCACCACCATATTTCTTAATGGTACTCCGTACCACCCTGTACTACCCTACTTTCAGCACTGCTGGTAACCCACCTATTAATAATATACAGTACGTTATCATATTAAATGTACATTGTTTTTATATTGCAGCAAACGGTATTGTGGATAATTGTATTTGTTTTTGCTGTACTAGAATATTGAAGAACACAAATATATTTCTTTAATACAGGTCTCTCTATGTGGAAGCATTACTGTTTACAACATTGCATTTAGTTTAGTAGTTAACAATAACATTCCATCACACCATAGGTTGTATTCAAACATGACAGATGAAGCTCAACATGAAGTCCTCATTAGAAAATGGTTTGTTAGAAAGAACACTGTTGGATAATGTTCCATACCGTGCAAAAAAACATTTCTTACAAATATTTAACACAAGAATAATGTCTTTTATTACTGAAAAAAATAAGTCTGAATCCTATATAGATACTGTAAGTTAAGAGAAATTGGTAATTAGCTATAAATGCCAAATTGCAGGGGTTTAATAAGACTAAAGGTATTATCTTGAACCATGTATTTTTCAAGACCAGTTTGCATGTGACATATTATGCAGATTACTAATTTTATTTTACTATTGTTTATTTATATAGGGCTACCATTTTATGCAGTGCTATATAGAAAATATTTGTCATTCACATCAGTCCTTACCCCAATTGTGCTTAGTCTAAATTCCCTGTATTACAAGTGTGCACACCTACAGATGTGTACTCATACATTCAGCCTCAATACCCATGCAGCGTGCAACTCTGCTAAATTTTGTCAACAATGTGTCTTATTCCCAAATATCAATAAGAGTTGTAAAAGTGTGCAGCCCCCTGTTATATATAGTATAAAAAAAGAAATGGGTGAACCAGCACTGGCTGTAAGGGTTACTGTTACCGGACGGTCCCGTATGAAAGCCCTCACTGCTTTTGCGTCCCGTACCCAGTACACAGAATGGATGTTTAGGTCACATGGGACTGGCAAAATGGGAATTCCCGCTTACCGTCTGTAACCACCTGTTACTGACTCCACCCACTGCGCAGTGGGCGGGTTTACGCTGCCACCACCAAACTCCTAACCTGCCATGGCATTTGGAACCATGGTTCTGCTCTGTATGCATCGACATGCCGCCTTGCCACAATTGTTGACGAATCCCCAAATGTTGCTTGCCCAAGCACAGCACGGTAGCAGGCTGAAGGAGGAGCTTGGAGACGCTGGCTACACCCTGGACAGGAGGAAAACGGAGCTAGGTTTCTCCTAGCCCTGCTGGTCACAAGATGAAGCGGTCTTCTTTAGGCAGATGATGTTTATTTGCCAAATACAGCCTTCAAAAAGGCTCAGCAATACAGCAAGATGTTACAGCAGAATGAAACTGGTATAATACACTCTGGAGGCTCACATGCCTCCTCTTTTTATCTCAAATCTACACATAGTAACACAGGGGCGTAAGCCCTCCCTGTTTTCTCCAATCAATCAGGTTATTGCACAAAATATAAATAAATACACATTACATTTCAAAAGTTATGAAGTATATAAAGCACATTTCTGTTCCTTTTCATATATAACCAAACCAGTGTGTTTTCCCAAACACAATCTGATTATCATGTTCCTGTCTCTATCACAAATGTAAATATAACTTGAATTTCAATTGCATTCATCCTCTCACATATAGACAACATTCTTATAAGTTAAACATGAATCTGCATCCTAGATAATGCAGCCTAAGAAATCTTACATCAAACTGTTGTTAAATGAAACCCACTAGTTTGCATTCGTAAAACACAATCTGATTTAGCAGCTACTCCATGCTAAACCAGTTTTGACTTATCACACCACAGGAGATGCTGAAAGCACAGTCTTCTTTCCAAATCTTCATTTGTCCCTGAAAGAGAATGTTTGCCTCAACAAAAGGCCTGCTAATCGACACCCTGCCTTAGCTAGGACAATTAACATATGACTTGCTATGTACAAGTTGCTAAACAACAATAGTCAATGTCTTTTAGAAACAAAATACCTTGTACTTTTCTCATAAGTGCCCTGTCCATGCAGTTCTATAACCATGCAGTCCATCATTCTCCAACTGCGCCCTGCGCAGCGATATACCTTATGACACATTATTAAACATATTTTAAATACCCGGTGCCTAGCACCCAGAATACATTTAAAGATGGCATCTAGCGCCAGTGCACAGTTTAAAAGTGATGCCAAGCACACAAGTGCCACCCAAGGTGTCCCAACTGTGGCATACCCCACCTCCCACTATAGCAGTGTTCTGCTCAAATAGGCCACAGGGTGCTCCTGCCCATATGACTCCTTCTGGCTCAGTACTGCTCCCAATCCATGCCGTGGTGCAGTAGTTTGTACCACAACGTCCTGTCAAGAATGTGCGCAGTCAGCACTGGAGCAGGTACCAGAGCCTCCTTCAATGATTGGAATGCCAACTCACAAGCGCGTGCAAAGTCCACTGACTTGTGGATGCCCTTCCTAGTCATTTCTCTAAGGTGACAGTGACAACGTGTCCGTAGGGCTTTACAGGTTCTAAGGTCAGTACCTGTCTTGGTGATGTGGGCCAGGGACAGCCTATGGTCACCTCTGCTTTGGGCCTACCCCTGTCTCCTCTCACATGGTGCCCCAGGCACTGCACCTCCATCATCCCTATCTGGCAACGGTCTGTCCTAACTGTCAGACCTGCCCTCCAATACTCCTCTGTCGATCTATGACTCGGGAAACCTACCCTGTCACCTAGGTCTGCTCTTTCCTCCTTGTCTGCTACCTGTGCCACAGGTAGGCTGCGTGTCTTTCCCAATCTACTGCGTACAGGCAGGGGACCTGCTATGTCCACAGCAACTTGCTGTAAGGGTTCTCCTATGGGCAGAGGCTTGGAGACAACACAAACGATGGAGTGCCCCAGCCGTACAGTTGGTCTGGGCATCATCCAACATTCCAGACCAGGGTAAGCTCTGTGACAGGCACTTCAGGGTACGGTCTACTTCCGGCTTACTGTCCAAAGGGGTTTCGCTGGCAACCAACACTGGTTGCGCAGGAAAGTTCCCTGGTGGGACCAGCTGGACACGTTCCCTATCTGGTCTATCCCCTCCCACTTTCCTGGCTACCCTGTACCTTAACCCTTCCTGCCAGGCCACACCTCCTGCCCCAAACCTGTCAAGACCACTGCCAGAGTGGCACCTCATGCTTTTCAGGGATGGGCCAGAGAGTTGAGCCTCCCTAAACTCCTGCCTGCTGCCCTCAATCTCTCCTAAATTGGGAAACTCTACAGGGGATCTCGGTAAGGACTACTAGGGTCAGTTTGGTAGGGGTCAGTCACAGAAAGGACAGTGTGGTTTCTCATACTCCCCACCGGAGTTGTCAAACCACTTGGGTCAGGAGCATCATTAGGCACCCTCACAGGATCAAATGAGCTGGAACCAACATCCTCTGCGTTGCTAGGGGACGTGGGCATACCAGAGGCAAAAGGCATGCAGGGTTGATGTGCCGATCTAGCCACTGTAATCTTTTCCTCTGGGCTGGTTGATGCTGTGGTTGACTGTGCTGGCAGCTGTCTAGCAGCTGTAGTCTTTTCCTCTGGGCTGGGCTGTGCTGGAGTATCTGATGTCAATGGTGGATGTGGAACTTGACTCCGGGGAATGGTGCCAGCAAACATGGTGACGATCCCACCACCCAGATCATTTCCCAGGACCACATCAGTTGGGAGACCATACATGTACCCAGGATAACCTGAAAAAGAAGCAGGTGTGCTCCAAAACGCGTTGTTGTGTGTCGTCAACCAACCCAGCCGCCCAGGACATCTGATCAGGGATCCGTGAAAGGAAGGGAGAAGTGTGGCGATTACCACTGCAGAGGTTCACCAGCACCTTTCCCCCCAACAGGACCCGGCTGATGTGAGATCATAGAACTTTGTGCAGGCTGGCATGTATTATTGTTTTTTATATTTTTATACTTTTTTCATTTTCCTGAAACACTGTTGCAGTAATTAGGGTTTTTTAATAACATCCACCTTTTTTAACTACTCTACGTGTCTGAGAGGATATCTTATACCTGAGTGAATTATAAAGAAACCATGAGGTGCACGCAAGACTGAAATATGATGTAAGTCCATTTCTGATTGTGTAGCTGCTGTAGAAATAATTAAAAGAAACCATTATGTGTATGCGGGACTGAACTAAAATTTAAGTTTGTCTCCACTATTTTTTGTGCAAGATCTAGAATCCTACTGACTGGTGTACAAAACCATAACAACTTATCTGGGAGCGCAAGAGGCTGGTTACCATTTTCTGGAATTTAGTATATATTTGTTGGCTGTGGGTGTGCCTTCCGTTTTCCAGCCACCTGCCTGCACTCAGGAAGAGCGAAAAAGGAGAATAATCAGAACCATTTGTTGTATCTAGTATCAAATATTGTACCTTTCAACAGGGGAGCCCACTTATTGCCCAACACGAATCCTTTTGGTTATAATTTACGTCAGGAAAGGTGGGCATCAGATAGCACAAGAAACTCTAAACTGCCTCAGTCACATTAACCCACAATAGTGTGTCAGGCAAGTGAGGACCCTTTGTGTACTTCAGACCCTCCACATCTCTGTCAGTTTTATTTACACCTTACTTGCCATCTGCTTGCACCTTGCATGTGATGATGAACTGTACTGCTCGCACAACCTAGCTATTCTGAGCAACCTGAACTAGTATAATCTGCATCTACCAGCTGTGCTTAAAATCTTATGGCTTTGACTGAAAACTGATCTTTAGTTGCAATCTCATTGAACTCTGCTGCTTATATGCTAATGCCTCATCCGTTACACTTATCAGCATATGCGACGTACCCTTGCTGACCGAGCTGTGTTCTGAGTTTGCATGCCATCTTTCATCCCCTCAGAACTGCTTGATATGAACTGTATACCTAATGCTTGCTTTAGGTTAGAAGCAGATTAAAGTAACAGCGGAGATTATCCCGCCACTGAGTTTACATGTTGTAGTATTACTGATAACCAGTACATTTATAGTGTTAGAAGGTGATTATACTAGTGCACTGTGACATTGTCTTATTGTTTGCAATATTTCATATGCTTTATCTCTGCATCGTTTTCCTTATTTTTGGAAGTGTATTTGCAAATAACTCATTCATTCCATAGTGGTGACCAGTTGATCCTGAATAATAAATCTTTATGTCTCCGTCCTAAAGTACGGTGACTATTTTGTTGGGTCCTCCGGGGTTGGGGTTTCTCGTCCCTCTGCCTAGGGTTCCAATAGTGCAATCTGGTCCAATAGGTGATCCCTGGTGAAGAATCCAGGTGCGCCCACTGACACCTGCACCCACAACAACACTTCACCATACTTACCTGTTACATAAACACTTCCCTGCATTATTTATAAACACTTCCCTGCATTACGTAGTGGGACACATCTGTAATTGAGCTGTTTGTAGTTGTAAGGTATCTGCTGGTATGTACAGAAACTCTGCTACATCCTCAAGGCTGTGTACACATATTTCCAATAGCAAGTAATGGCACATTCCACAGTGGGCTATAGGATGAATGTGGTTGTCAGCTAATTTCTTGCTAATGTGTTTTAGCTAATGGTTAGGCTTTATAAAAGCTATGCATTTTATTTTTTTTGTGATATACATTGTGTTTTGCATCCATTCTATATTGGTGGCAGTTAGCCTCTTTATTTCACATGTATATTTTTTAATGAATTTTTTTGATGCTTTACAGGAATTAAGTTTCATTCATATTGCTCTTTAAAGCTTAATTCATTATTGTGAAATGTCTCTATCAGCTATAGTTTTTATGTGACATATAAAATATATATCTAAAAAATGCATATATTTACTGTATGTACTGAATAAAATATGATGAAAAAGACAAATGTATAGACTAAAAAGTAGCTTTGCTTGATTTCCTGCAATTCTTCTCCAGTAATAGTGTGCCAGCAATTTTTGGCTCTACACAATTTTGTAACACTATTCCATGTTGGAAATGTATTGATAGAAAAGTTTACCATTTTTCTTGCTTACCACACTCATGTTCTGGGAAAAAGTCCAAGAAATTAAACTTTAATGACATATTGTAAGACGAAAAAGGTCATCCCCTATTTTATTATAGTAAATAGCCTTGTGGTTCACCAAAAAGTTTGGGAGAGAGCTTTTTAAACTCTATCATGCAGTTTTCTCAACATCATTCAACTCATCTTCAAATCATCTATCTCTTAAAAATTCTCTGATCTGATGTACTACAATATATCTTGTTTAACCTTTGCATCACTTATTTCTCAAGTATGTGAATCCACTTTAATTTTATACATCACTGTAACAATATTTTTCATAAGTTTAAGCTTGATGTGAAAAGGAGGAAGGTACACTTAGTCAGGGTCAACAAATCAGCTGTTCATAACATTTACAGTATTTTGTCTGGAACAAATCATCTAGACAAAGTGGTTTTGTTTGTCCCTACTGTCCCACACCTAAAAAAAACAACTTTATTTGGTGTAACCTAACTCCAAGCCTAGCAAAATTGCAATAACTGTTAGATCTCCACAAATATACCACTTTTATTTCTAAAGCTGAACATTTTCTAAAAGCAACTTCATGTTGTTGTACATCTATTTCATGTTTGTCACATGTGCAGTAGGTTCAGAAGGAAATGTATTTCTATTATTATTATTATTATTATTATTATTATTATTAACTGTTTCTTATATAGCACAGCAAATTAATTTGCGCTTTACAATTGGTAAACAGTGATAGAACAAACTGGGAAATAACAGACATACATAGAGGTAGGAAGGCCCTGCTCGCAAGCTTACAATTTATGGGGAGAATAGGCATTGATACACAATGACATGTGCCATCTATTGCAAAATGGTTCACCAGATTGCAAAGGGCAGTATGATATAGTCACACATCAGTGATAGCCAGGGGTCAGGAGGACAAAATAAGTGAGATTATGTGTGGACTGTATAGAGGGGATGTACTTGAGTAAGATAGCTTATGAAGGACACATGGGTGGTTCCATAATTTGATAGGCTTGCCTGAAGAGGTGAGTTTTCATGTTGGCTACTAGAGGAGAGTCTAATTGGCATGGGAGGGCATTCCACAGAGTGGGTGCAACTCAAAAAAAGTCCTGCAGTCATGAATGGGAGTGAGTAATAAATGTAGATGAGAGACGCAGATTTTGTGCAGAGCGGAGAGGTCGGGTTGAGAAATATTTTGAAATAAGAGAACTACTTTTAAGATGCCTTTTGAGGAGTCAATTAACAAGTGTTAGTTGTCTACATTGTATTCAAGAGCCAACATGACTGAATTAACATTCAGTATTATACTGACAGCATTAGCAATTCTGCATAATATTACAAAAATGAATAACATTATTTTTTTTATCCTGTGATAAGGAAAATAAATATTGTGTCACAAGAAATCTAAGCATGATATGAAAAATCAAATTGTATATTTGGATTCAGCATACAAAAGTATAGTATCACCCTTCAAAACCCTTTGGGACAAAATTGTTGTTGACCAGTGATTATCAAAGTTTAGCACAGAACATAAAAGGTACATAAGCATATGGACTATATCATTATAAGTTTGCCAACAGAGCCTATTTTCTTACATTTCAGGAAAGGTGCATAATAGATTTATCATCTCAAGTGTCGTAGATCTTCATGCAAATTCAGAAGTTTTCATTACATCAAACAATAGTTTCATCTTCAAAAAATAGTTTGAAGATGTGATGGTTATGTAAAATCTGTAAGTGTGATTCTTTGTGTGTAATGTTCTTGACAAATCTGACACTCCACAGGTATTTTCTTTTTGTTTGTGTTTTACCACTGGAAACACACGGAGTCATAGAAAGTAATCAAAATTACACCTGCATGAAAATGCGCTTATAGGCAGCAGAGGAATGGATATCCAAAAGGGGGTGTTACCCTCACCCCAATAAGTCTTTCAGATTGCTATTAAAATTTGGATATCCTATCTCCTGCGCTCTCCTATTTCAATGTATGGGGAAGGGATAAATCTCTACTTATCTCAAAAGCAGATACTTTTTCTCACGTCCCACCGTCTTCTCAATAAATTCTATTGTGAATAATGTTGGGTGATGTGTTTTCTAGTGATCCGATAATTAAACCATGTGAAGAAAATAAAACACAATCTAGTGTAATACAGTCAAAAAAATCCCATCATTAGCAACAATGCAGCATGAATTCGCTGATCCGAATTTAAAATGAATGTGATTCATATACACATGTAAAGTGTAATTTGTTTAATACTAAAAGATCCAATCATAAAATATATTTCAGTCACATAGAGCATATGACATATATTCGCTTTACATCCAGAATTTGTGAGGGTGGCTTCCTACCAGATTTGGAAATTTTGAAGTGCTCATAAAAAAGCTGTGCAGATGTTCTAGCAGTCCCGGGAAGAAATCAGCTCCAGTAGTCAACACCCCATCCTCTCCTCGTCTGGTATGTCCGCCACAGGTCCTCACCATCAACCAACGCGTTTCGATCAAATCGTTGATCTTTGTCAAGGCATAATTATCGGATCACTGGAAAACACATCACCCAACATTATTCACAATATAATTTATTGAGAAGACGGTGGGACGTGAGAAAAAGTATCTGCTTTTGAGATAAGTAGAGATTTATCCCTTTCCCATACATTGAAATAGGAGAGCGCAGGAGATAGGATATCCAAATTTTAATAGCAATCTGAAACACGGAGTCATAGAGTCTAACTGTGGATGCTCAATCATCCCTATTATTTGGTCCACTAATAAGTATGTATTTGCATGATATTTTTCAGTCATATGATGGTGGCAACAAGAGCACACCAATCATTTTTAAAGTTGGCTCCTATGCAAGGAGTAATAAATAAATGATACTACAAGTAGTTGGCAAAATAGCCTTAAGTAAGGGTAGTATCATACTTAGGGTAGGTAATTGCATCAGTTTACTGCACTATTTTATTCTCTTTTGAAGAACACACATGTGGGAATTCACTTCATCATGAGAAAAAGGGTCAGCAAAAGTATTTTACAATGAAGATTCACACAACCTTTACAATAATTCTGAATATAGTAAAGCCAAGGCCTAGTCCTATTTTATTATGCAAATCCCAGAATACCATGTTTTTTCTAATGCCACAGACCTCTGCCTTATCAAAAAAGCCAGGTCACATTCTGTCTAACCATTTGATTTTATTCTTCAAGGGAAAATATCTTTAATTGTTAAATGCTGAATGGATTTGTAAATTTAAACCTGTCAAGTTTGCTCACAGTATCTATAATTTTGATATGCAGTTTATGACAACTCTGAGAGTGTTCATTACTTACATGATAAGATGGTTATCTAATGCGCAGCAATCTTCATATTTCACAGATCATGTTTTCATCTATTTGTTTATATAACTCCACTGCACTGTACATTACCTTTAATTAGAAAGATATATCTAACATGAACAGAATACTTGTTTTCAGAAATATGTCTTGTTTATTATTGATAAAATGTTGAACATTGTAACGGATTGTGTCCTATAACTGTGTATGTTTTCCCAGACCCATAAATAACCCTCAGTGGAATTTTAGTAAAGGTTGTGCATTATATTTTTGTACACCTTTAAAGTAGATGCTGAAAATGGAATAGTATATTTGGATTTATTTTTTTCATAATGTGAAGTGCTGTAAAACAAACTTCAACTGTCTTTACCTGATTATTTTATTAATAAATCATATTGCTAATGAGACTTTAGTGCCACGGTAATGCACAACTTGTAGGTACTTTGTCTGCAAACCCCCACGTGAAGGTACATTCTCTGTGAAAATATAAGCTATATTCTTTACTTTGCATTGTAAATGAGTTATAAATCCAGAGCATAAGAAGCCAGCTCTGTGGCCTTGCATGTACCAGACAATTTAATCAGTTGTGAATTAGCATTTTCCGGTTGCTAGGGAATGGCACCTCTGAACATCTGACATAAAGAGCAGCATGAAGTTGTTGTCAAAGACAAAGACATATTATAAGAAGGTTAATTTGATTCCAGGCACCAACCAATAAAGGGTGAAGCTATTTACATTGGTTTGTCTATCATAAGCAACATTTTAATATAAAGATTGATTGGTAATCATACAGGTAAAGTCCACCATTTTATTGCAACTCAAATAATGAAAATAATGTTTTCTGTGACTTTTGTTAACAAACAAAATAAACTCTTATGTTATATTAAATGCTATTAAATTACTGTTTAACCGATAAAAGCTTGCCTTCCTTTCTTCTATTGGTCTCAGGTACATATGGACAGTTTCCATGCTTTTCCACATCTAATCTTGTACATTTTCTGTTTTATATTACATACGGTATACATCATATAGTATATCTGTCATATGTTTCTGCAATCCCATCCACCACCATTTTATTCACTATAATCCATCCATCTCTTTTAAAACCCGAGGGGTTTATTCATGAAGCAGTGAAATGTGTGGAGAAGTGAGCCAGTGGAGAAGTTGCCAATAGCAACCAATCAGCATTGAAGTAACATTTATAATTTGCATACTGAACAATTGTGTGGAGCAGCTGATTGGTTGCGATGGGCAACTTCTCCACAGGCTCACTTATCCACTCTTTTCACTGCTTCATGAATAGACCCCTGAGAGCCTTATACTGTTTTACCTATGCAAATCCAAATGTAGTTCCTTCTAAGCACTTATTATAAAAACACTTTCCACATACACAAAATACAAATTTGAATTTGATGGAAGAAAAGAACCTATTGGCCCATTTAGTCTTCCCCTTAAAGATAAATACAATGGGGAAATAAAGTGTTTAGGATCGGTGTCAATTTGTCAGCTTACAAAGGTAGATGTTCATAAAGGAAAGAATGTGAAAATATCATACTAATTTCAAGTATCTAAAGTACATGCAATTTTGACGCTCAGTGGTTATTTACAGATAAAAAGCTCTTTGTTTGGACTAAATGATTTATTAAACACACCAGTTCAGATTGTTCTCTCTGTAAGAAGCAGGTCACACAGTAAGAATCAGACTACATATCTATTTAAACTGCAAAACTCTAATAAGGGAAATTTAAAATACATCACATTTTCCATCTCCTATTTTAAATAAATATTATACGTCTAAAATATTACACACAGAAATGCAGTTTCCAGAAAAATCATGTGCTGTATTTTTTTCTCCTCCTTTCCTAAGTTGTGTTCAGTCTTTTTTTCCTTCATGCTGCAGCCGGGAACCTTCATACCATGCCATGTATACAAACTAGAGATGAGCGGGTTCAGTTCTCTGAGAACCGATCTTTACCGAACATCACATCCCTATCCCAGATCCAAGTCCGGCTCTGGACTTCCCGCCAGACTTGGAAACCAGAACGAGGCAAACATCATCATTCCGCTGTCGGATTCCCATGGGTTTTGGATTCCATAAAAGGAGCCACGAGTCGCTGCCATTTTCACTCCAGTCCTGGAGAAGGTAGCGAGAGGACGTGTTTCTCTCCTCAGTGTCTGTCTGTGCAGGAAATTGGTGTGGCGACCTGCTCTGTCTTATGTGTGTCATTCCAGTGCTGTGTTGTGCTGCATCAGTCAAGTGGTGGTGTCTTGTGCTGCATCAGTCCAGTCACAGTGGTGGTGTCCTCTGCTGCCATATGTCCAGTGCTGCTGTATAAGTCCAGTCCAGTGGTGCTGTGTTGTGCTGCATCAGTCCAGTGGTGGTGCCCCTGTGCTGCTAAATAAGTCCAGTGGTACTGCCGTATAAGTCCAGTGACACTGCCGCATATGTCCAGTGGTACTGCCGTATAAGTCTAGTGGTACTGATATATAAATCCAGTCAAGTGGTACTGCCGTAAAAGTCCAGTGATACTGCCTTATATGTCCAGTGGTACTGCCATATAAGTCCAGCGATACTGCCTTATATGTCCAGTGGTACTGCTTTTTATGTCCAGTGGTACTACCGTATATGCCCAGTGGTATTGCCGTATAAGTCCAGTGATAATGCCATATAAATCCAGTCCAGTGGTACTGCTGTATAAGTCCAGTGATACTGTCATATATGTCCAGTCGTACTGCTTTATAAGTCCAGTGATACTGCCTTATATGTCCAGTGGTACTGCCGTATAAGTCCAGTGATACTGCCGTATAAGTGCAGTGATTCTGCCTTATATGTCCAGTGGTACTGCCATATATGTCCAGTGGTAGTGCCGTATAAGTCCAGTGATACTGCTGTATATGTACAGTGGTACTGTGGTATATGTCCAGCAGGGCCGTAACTAGGTGTGTGCAAGAGGGGCCTCGCACACAGCGCAGAGCCCTGGGGAGCACAGTCACAGCCCTGTTGAACACTGTACGGAGCATCAGAGCTCCGTACAGCTCCACTGCCCAGCCACAGCCCGCCCCAGCACAGCAAACTGCCTCAGCTCCACTGTACAGACTCCGTACAGTGGAGCTGAGGCGGCTTGCGGCATGTTGGCGGGTCCTCCCCGCTCCCATACTCCGTACTACGGAGCATGGGAGCGGGGAGGACCCGCCAACATGCACCAGCCGCAATCCGCCTCAGCTCAGAGACGGATTTTTAAAAAGAACCCCCCCCCCTGCAGCCCCGCCACCTACCACAGATCGGATCTTTGATCCGACCTGCGGTGCTGTGCTCCCGGCGCTCCCCACTGCACTGCAAGATGCTTGTGCGGCTGCGCCACAAGCAGGGCAGGCAGCTGGGTGATGGCTGTCCCGGGCTCCCGGCTCTCCTGGCTCCCGTCTGCAACTACAAAACACTGGTGCAGCGCCGCACGCCAGTGACGACACAAGAGAGCTGAGCTACAAGCAGGGCAGCTGAGTGACGGCTCAGCTGCCCAATCATCTGTGAAGGCTGCAGGGAACAAGGAGGAGTCGGACTGCCTCTGGAGCTCTGGAGCGAAGGGTTGCGGTGTGGAGCCAGCACCCAGTGGAGTGTGCTGCTTGAAGATAGAGGATAAAGAGAGAAGAACTCTTGCTCTCCTATGTATGATAGCTGCCTGCCAGCAAAGTAAAAAAAAGTAAGGCTGGCTGCACTTAAAGTTTAGGTTATGAGTTTTATATATATATATATATATATATATATATAAAAAAACGATTCAGGCGGCACTCGGAATACACTGCACAGCACAAGCAGGTAAGTAATAACGTTTAGAAGTTTATTCACCTCTTCATCAGATTACAAACATGAAGTACAAGAAACATACCTTTATAGCATCTCCCCACCTCGTGCACTGAGCTCAATCGCGGGTCAGACGGAAACGCCTATTACTGACGTCACCAGAATGAGCCACGTCACCCGGGCAATGTATACAAACAAAAACCAAAATGCAACCCAAAATGGATAATCAAAAATGTTTAAAAATATACGGATACCTAGCATCAGTATATAAAGATATAACCAGGTGAACTAATACAAGACAAACATATACACATTAATGCAAAAATGCAAAAATACAAAAATGGCACAATGAAGTCACCCTCTAACTCAAGGTACATATAGAAAGCAACCATTATATTCACACAGATAATGAATTAAATAATAGGTACTCATATTAAACATAAAGCATTATGAAATGACCTATATTTCACAGAAAGCAGCAAAGTCCTAACGTTTCATTAAGTCCCTTTGGTGCCAGAGTCTGAAGTTCAAAAATCCAACGGGATTCTTTTCTCAGTAACCGAGCTGACCTATCACCCCCCCCCGAAGTCTCTCGGGTTCATGATCAATGATCATGTACTTGAGTGTAGCAACACTGTGGTGTGCCAGAGCAAAATGCCGGGCGACCGGTTGGTCACTATTCCCGCAACACGCCCACGATTGGTCGACATAATACTGCTTTCTGCAAACGATGGATTGCAATCCTCAATAAATGTAGCTTTGATTTGTTGATTCTTGTTATTGAGGATTCTGCCCGCGAATTGGCTGTGGTACGTGAAAGGATACAGCAGTTTGAGATGAAATATAAAACCATCATTGCGAATGATACTAAGTGTAATTGGTTGGAGAGATTGGAGGGTCAAATCACTGCCTATCGACGTGATTTGATACAATTTAAATGTCAAAAACTGGCTAAAGTTAATGAAGATTATGTCCAGAACCGTGTGTATTTGTGGGCCAGTGGCACACGGAATGACAGACAGCGGCATTACAGACAACGTAATTACAAACAACTCTGGCAGTCTGACTCCTCTGGTGGGGCGATTACACACAGTGACTCTGATGGTGGACTTGATCCTACATTACCTGTATCACGATCCCCTTTAGGGGTACGTACCCGCAGAGTTGGCGGAGGCAGAGGAGGTGGACGCGCAGAGGTGGACAATGCAAGAGGCAAGGGCAGGGGCAGGGTGGGCAGACCACCCTTACATCGGAGGAAATAGTATTTAACCTGTCATCGCATCAATTATCCACTACTGAGATGAATGTTTTAAGTAAGGGATTGTCTTTTGTTCCCACTGTACGGTTTCAACCCATGCAGTGGGAAATTGAAAAATATAAAATCAACCGGCAATTAAAATTGCATGAACATTTCAGGGGGCGCTAAAGCCAATGTAGGGTCTGTGACACATGAGATTTTACCTAAACAATTGTTGAAATTACAGGGTAAAAGTAAATTTGATCCTGTTTCGAGTAATGCTTCCATTAAAACGTTTGGTAGATTGCTTGATCATACTGTGTCAACTGAAACTGCATCTTGTGCTAATATTGTTTGTCATAACAACTTGAATAAATCTGAGTTTCAGGCTTTGAAAGATCTTGCCAGTTATTCTGATATCACAATACGCCCCGCTGACAAAGGCGGGGGTATTGTGATACAGGATTTACATGAGTATAGAAATGAGCTCCAGAGACAACTCTGTGATAGTAGCATATATAGCCTGCTCCCTGGTGACCCTACTGTGGCATTTTCCAAATTATTAAAGGACCAGCTACAGCTGGCAGTTGACAATAATGTTATTTCAAGTACATTGATGAAGGCTCTCATTACTGAACACCCGGTGGTGCCGATTCTTTACTCCCTGCCTAAAATACACAAGAGCTTAGTTAATCCGCCGGGGCGGCCCATTATTGCAGCCCGTAATGGGTTGTTCCAGAAAGTGGCGACATACATTGATTCATTACTACAACCTTATATTGTAGATAATGATCGCTACCTGCTTGACACTACTGCTTTCATCAATTGCAATAGATCATTGGGTAGGATTCCGGCTAGTAGTATGTTGTGTAGTGTGGACATTTCCAGCCTATACACAGTTATACCTAACAACATGGGACTGACGGCGGTCCGCAAATTACTTACTTTTAATAGGTTGTATTCCGGACCTGATGTAAACTTTGTGCTGGATTTACTGGAATTGGTGTTGACGCACAATTATTTTCTATTTGATGGCAAGTTTTACTTGCAAGTTGCCGGGTGTGCGATGGGGTCCCCTGTGGCCCCATCGTAAGCTAATGCGTATATGTTTTGCGCTGAGAAAGAAATTTTCTTTGATGGCTGTGTATCTACATCAATTCTTGTATATAAAAAATATATAGATGATCTTTTCATCATCTGGTTAAATTCAGAGGAGGATTTCGTTACATTTATTAATGCACACAATAGTTCTAACCATCCTATTAAGTTCACGTATACCATCAGTAAGGAATGTGTTAATTATCTTGTATTATGCACACCAGTGCCAGCAGGAATGTACTGGTGTCTGAACGGTGAGGGATGCAAAACAAATGAACTCACAGACAGACTGGGGAATATGACATTACATACACAGAAGGTGATAGGGTAACAAAATAAACACAAAGTGAACAGAGAAGCCCAAAGGCTAAGAAACTGGGTGTCTCCCTAGTATTAGGAATGCTCAGATGGAAAGAAGCGAGATGTAGTGATTTAATACGTAGAGAACCCGAAATGCTGTTGCTAAGGGCAACAGCAAAACCCTAAAGGGTTACCAACGGGTGTGGCAGTAAACTCCTTGGTCAGAGATGGAATAATAGACACAAGGAGAGTCTCCACAATCCTAGTCCTCACTTGCAGTGCACTGGTTCAGCTTACTGCCACTAAACTGACACCTGAACACCTTGCACAGTGAGAAAGGATTTTGGCAGGCAAGTCTGAGAATACAGCCGCAAACTTGCTAGGTTCACAGAGTAGCAAAAGAACCCCAGCAGGTTAAACGACTGACTCCAGTCTTACTGCTAGGTCTGGATTGGCAGAGTGTAATACCAAATCCCAAGGCCTATTTGCAGTAAGCAACAAACAAATACAAAGTTTACACAGTACTAGCTAGCTTTCAGGAACTGACTAACCAACAAATATTCAGCAGCATCTGCCTAACCTGAGAAGAGGGTTTATATAGCAGGTGCTGTCCACGCCCCACTCAGACCTCACAGACTGTGAGCACAAAAACCAGCACCGGATCCCCTGCCATGCACAGAGCCTGTAACCACTGCACAGCAAAAGACCCGAACCGGAGTATCAGCTACGCTCAGGTTACTCCGCTAGCACTTGTCTCCCAGTTGCCATGACGACGTGGCAGCACAGAGCAGGAGACCCTAACAGTACCCCCCCTCTGACGAGGGGTCAAAGAACCCCTACCACCGGGTTTATCGGGGAACTGCGAGAAGAAAGAGCGTAACAGTCTGGGGGCATGAAGATCACAACTGCGCACCCACGACCGCTCCTCCGGACCATACCCCTTCCAGTGCACCAAAAATGACAGCTGACCCCGAACCATCTTGGAGTCAAGAATCCTTTCAACAACAAACTCCCTCTGGCCACGTATCAGAAGAGGGGAAGATCTTCCACTGGAAGAAGGATCACTAATCGCCCGTTTTAAAAGGGAACAATTAAATGTTTTATTGATACCCAAAGAACGGGGTAGATCTAACTGAAATGCCACCGGATTGATAACCCTAGTGATCTTATAAGGACCGATGAACCAGGGGCCTAACTTATGAGATGGCTGTCTCAACTTCAAATTCTTGGTAGACAACCAGACGAAGTCTCCTAATTTGAAGCTGCAGGGTCTTTTCCGCTTATCAAAAACCCTTTTGGTCACTAATGACACAGACACAAGGGCTTTCTTCACTTTCCTCCAAATACCTCTAAGGACCGAAACCACAGAGGAACCACCAGGCGTAGAGTCCAGGGGGTCAAAAGGATTGGCCTTAGGATGATGCCCATACACACAAAGGAAGGGAGAGATCCCTGTAGCAGAGTGAGCCGCGTTGTTATAGGCAAACTCCGCCATGGACAGATGAGCCACCCAGTCAGTCTGACACTTGGAGACATAACACCTGAGGAACTGCTCCAAGGACTGGTTCACCCTTTCAGTCTGCCCATTAGACTGCGGATGGTAGCCTGACGACAAGCTGACAGAAATCTGGAGATCAGAATAAAATTCCCTCCAGAATTTGGCCACAAACTGGGATCCGCGGTCAGAGACCACATCAAGTGGCAACCCGTGGAGGCGCACAACATGCAGCATAAATAATTCAGACAGGCATCTGGCCGATGGCAGCCCAACCAATGGAACGAAGTGCGCCATCTTCGAAAACCTGTCAACGACAACCCAGATGGCTGTCATCCCCGAGGATTTGGGCAAGTCCACCACAAAATCCATTGAAATGTGGGTCCATGGCTTAGATGGAATAGAGAGTGGATGTAATGGGCCAACAGGAACCCCTCTAGGAGTCTTATTTCGGGCACAGATGTCACATGCCCGAACCCACTGATCCACATCCCTAGCCACCGAGGGCCACCACACCGCCCTAGATAGCAACTCCCGAGTTCTGGCAATACCCGGGTGACCTGCCGACTTCTTGGCATGGAATTCCAGGAACACTCGCTGTCTTAACCTAGGAGGCACAAACAAAAGACCTACCGGAAGGTCTGGAGGAGCCTGCTCCTGTGCTCTAAGGACTAATGACAAGAGGTCCTGGGTAATGCCCACTTTAATACATGATGGGGACAAAATGGGCAATGGCTCCTCGGTGGTCTCCTGGATTGGAGCAAAACTCAGCGAGAGCGCATCAGCCTTGATGTTTTTTGACCCAGGGCGATATGTTATCAAAAAATTAAAGCGAGCAAAAAACAAAGCCCATCGTGCCTGCCTGGCATTGAGGCGCTTCGCTGACTCTAAATATGCCAAATTCTTATGGTCGGTGAGAATTGAGACCACAAACTTAGCCCCCTCAAGCCAGTGTCTCCACTCCTCGAGTGCATCCTTAATAGCCAACAATTCCCGGTTACCCACGTCATAATTCATCTCGGCAGGCGAAAATTTACGGGAAAAGTAAGCACAGGGATGAAGGCAATTATCAGACACCCCCATCTGAGAGAGCACTGCCCCAATACCCATCTCAGAGGCATCCACCTCCACCACAAAAGGACGCTCTGGATCTGGGTGTCGCAGCACCTTGGCCGAGACAAATGCCCTTTTGAGACGGGCAAAAGCCGCTTTGGCCTCACAAGACCAGTGAGCAACATCCGCCCCTTTCTTAGTGAGTGCCACCAAGGGCGCCGCTATAGACGAAAATCCAGCGATAAACCGTCTATAAAAATTCGCAAAGCCCTGAAAACGCTGAAGCGCCTTCAAACTAGTGGGCTGCACCCAATCCAGAACTGCCTGTACCTTGGAACCCTCCATTTGGAAACCTTCTGGGGAGATAATATATCCTAGAAATGCGATTTGCTGAACTTCAAATTCGCACTTCTCCAGCTTCGCCCCAAGCCGGTGGTCTCTGAGTTTCTGGAGGTAAGCGTACATGCTTCCGATGTTCCTCCAGGGAATGGGAGAAGATTAGGATGTCATCTAAGTATACAACTAAGAATCTATCCAAATATTCCCTGAGCACATCGTTCATGAAGTCCTGGAAGACTGCCGGGGCATTACAGAGCCCAAAAGGCATCACCAAATATTCATAATGCCCTGAGTGGGTATTAAAGGCAGTCTTCCATTCATCCCCCTCTCTTATTTGGATTAGATTGTACGCACCGCTTAGGTCAATCTTAGAAAGAATGGTGGCAGTACGAAGCTGGTCAAACAAGACCGAAATGAGAGGCAGTGGGTATGAATTTTTAATCGTGATACGGTTCAATTCCCTGAAGTCGATGCAGGGTCGCAACGAACCGTCCTTTTTACCCACGAAGAAGAACCCCGACCCAACTGGAGACTGTGAAGGTCTGATAAATCCCTTAGCCAAGTTCTCCTGAATGTACTCTGCCATAGCCTGAGTCTCAGGACGTGACAGGGAGTACAACCTGCTCTTGGGAAGCTTAGCATTCGGCAACAAATCAATGGCACAGTCATAGGGGCGATGGGGAGGTAGTACCTCTGCAACTCTTTTGGAGAACACGTCCGCAAAATCTGCATAACATCCTGGCAATCCTGGCAAACTTAGCTGCGAAAGCCTGACTGGAAGGCTCAAGCAACTCCTGAAACAATCAGTACCCCAACTAAGAATCTCCCCAGAGACCCAGTCAAATTGAGGATTGTGGGCTCTTAACCAGGGTAACCCCAACACCAATGGGGCAAAAGTACAGACAGTCACATAAAAGGACAATTTTTCAGAGTGTGTGGCTCCAATAAACAAAGAAATCTGGCTAGTGCAAGAGGTAATTTTACCCTGGGATAATGGTTCCCCGTTTAACCCACAAATCTGAATTTCCGATGCCAAGGGTACTAAGGGAACAGAGTGTTTCAGGGCGAATTGGTGGTCCATAAAAACCCCGTCGGCCCCACTGTCCACAAAGGCCTCAGTCTTGATAGTTTGACCGAGGATCTTCAAGGTCACCGGAATGATAAAAGTCTTCTTGGGAAATTTCGACTTCTGACCTGACAGGATATTTCCCATCACCCTCAGGCCCTGAAGTTTTCCGGCTTTTCTGGGCATGATACTACCACATGACCTTTATTCCCACAGTACAAACATAACCCCTGCTGTCTCCTCCGCGTCTTCTCACGCGAGGAGAGGCGGGTAGCCCCAATCTGCATAGGCTCCTCGGAAAATTCCTCAGAGTCTGAGGTTCCCTTGGGAAAGAAGGAAACCTCGGTCTCCCTTTCAAGCCTGCGCTCTCTCAGCCGTCTGTCCACCCGAATGGATAACTGCATGAGCTGATCCAAGCTATCAGGCAAGGGATATTGTACCAGTTGGTCTTTTAACTGGTTAGAAAGACCTCTTCGGTACTGGTGTCTCAGGGCTGGGTCATTCCACTGGGTATCATGGGCCAACTTCCGAAACTCCGTACAATAAACCTCAACTGGCCTTCGCCCTTGCTTAAGGATCGAAATCTGAGCCTCGGTTTAGGCCGTCTTGTCAGGGTCATCATACAACATGCCCAGTGCCGTAAAAAAAGCATCAACACTTTTAAGCGACGGACAGTCAGGCTGCAACCCATATGCCCAGACCTGTGGGTCTCCTTGTAGCAAGGAAATCACTATGCCCACCCGCTGAATCTCCGACCCAGAAGACTGAGGCCTAAGCTGGAAATATAGCTTGCAGCTCTCCTTGAAACAAAAGAACTGCGAGCGATCTCCAGAAAAACGATCCGGGAGATTTACTTTCGGCTCCTTAACCCCTGAAGGTACTGCTGCTGCGGGAGCTCCGCCAGCGGCCTGCGAGGTGTGCATTTTAATGGACAAATCATTAAATTGTCGTGTCAGGACCTGCACCTGATCGACCACCTGTTGCAAAGTATTTTGAGGGGTATGCTCCATATTCCCACAAAATTTCAACAGGAGTATTAGGCTGCTGAATATGTTATGCACACCAGTGCCAGCAGGAATGTACTGGTGTCTGAACGGTGAGGGGTGCAAAACAAATGAACTCACAGACAGACTGGGGAATATGACATTACATACACAGAAGGTGATAGGGTAACAAAATAAACACAAAGTGAACAGAGAAGCCCAAAGGCTAAGAAACTGGGTGTCTCCCTAGTATTAGGAATGCTCAGATGGAAAGAAGCGAGATGTAGTGATTTAATACGTAGATAACCCGAAATGCTGTTGCTAAGGGCAACAGCAAAACCCTAAAGGGTTACCAACGGGTGTGGCAGTAAACTCCTTGGTCAGAGATGGAATAATAGACACAAGGAGAGTCTCCACAATCCTAGTCCTCACTTGCAGTGCACTGGTTCAGCTTACTGACACTAAACTGACACCTGAACACCTTGCACAGTGAGAAAGGATTTTGGCAGGCAAGTCTGAGAATACAGCCGCAAACTTGCTAGGTTCACAGAGTAGCAAAAGAACCCCAGCAGGTTAAACGACTGACTCCAGTCTTACTGCTAGGTCTGGATTGGCAGAGTGTAATACCAAATCCCAAGGCCTATTTGCAGTAAGCAACAAACAAATACAAAGTTTACACAGTACTAGCTAGCTTTCAGGAACTGACTAACCAACAAATATTCAGCAGCATCTGCCTAACCTGAGAAGAGGGTTTATATAGCAGGTGCTGTCCACGCCCCACTCAGACCTCACAGACTGTGAGCACAAAAACCAGCACCGGATCCCCTGCCGTGCACAGAGCCTGTAACCACTGCACAGCAAAAGACCCGAACCAGAGTATCAGCTATGCTCAGGTTACTCCGCTAGCACTTGTCTCCCGGTTGCCATGACGACGTGGCAGCACAGAGCAGGAGACCCTAACATCTTGATGTACTAGTCTCTGTACATAATGGAGAATTACATACTGAACTTTACCATAAGCCCACTGATCGCAATACTTTATTACATTCAGAAAGCTTTCACCCTAGTCCACTCAAGTACGGGCTCCCGTATTCGCAGTTCCTACGGGCAGTACGTATCTGTAGTGATAAGACAGCAGCATGTAAACATATTGATGAGATGGTGACTAAATTTAGACAGTGGGGATATCCCATGGATACTTTATTGTCTGCTAAATCTAGAGCTTGAGTATGAATAGAGAGACACTACTAACAGCCAGACGCAAAAAGTGTGATAGGGAACGACTACCGTGGGTAAATCATTTCAATACACGTAGCACTTCTATTTCTAGAACGGCAAAAACCTTGTGGCCTATTGTAGGGACTGACAATGATTTAAATTTGGATACGGTGTCCATTATGCCTACATACACGAGGGGTAAAAACATCAGAGATTGGGTTATGAAAACGAACATTACTGGTCTACACACGGCACAGAGTGAACAAAATTTTATGGCACTCAGGAAAGGGTGCTTTCGGTGCCTTAATTGCACCACATGTAGGTCCTTGATCACTGGCTCTTTTTTCTCCCATCCTCATAGTGGACGTAGATACTCGATAGATCATCGGGTTACGTGTACCACTAAATTCATCATCTACCTTATTACGTGCCCATGCGGGCTGTGTTATGTAGGCAAAACTGACCGCACTTTGCGTGAGCGTATGGCTAACCATAAACTAGCGATTATGAATGCCCTTTTATCCGTGAATAGTGATCAACCGGTCGCCCGGCATTTTGCTCTGGCACACCACAGTGTTGCTACACTCAAGTACATGATCATTGATCATGAACCCGAGAGACTTCGGAAGGGGGGGGGGGTGATAGGTCAGCTCGGTTACTGAGAAAAGAATCCCGTTGGATTTTTGAACTTCAGACTCTGGCACCAAAGGGACTTAATGAAACGTTAGGACTTTGCTGCTTTCTGTGAAATATAGGTCATTTCATAATGCTTTATGTTTAATATGAGTACCTATTTTTTAATTCATTATCTGTGTGAATATAATGGTTGCTTTCTATATGTACCTTGAGTTAGAGGGTGACTTCATTGTGCCATTTTTGTATTTTTGCATTTTTGCATTAATGTGTATATGTTTGTCTTGTATTAGTTCACCTGGTTATATCTTTATATACTGATGCTAGGTATCCGTATATTTTTAAACATTTTTGATTATCCATTTTGGGTTGCATTTTGTTTTTTGTTTGTATACATTGCCCGGGTGACGCGGCTCATTCTGGTGACGTCAGTAATAGGCGTTTCCGGCTGACCTGCGATTGAGCTCAGTGCACGAGGTCGGGAGATGCTATAAAGGTATGTTTCTTGTACTTCATGTTTGTAATCTGATGAAGAGGTGAATAAACTTCGAAACGTTATTACTTACCTGCTTGTGCTGTGCAGTGTATTCCGAGTGCCGCCTGCATCGTTTTTCTGTGAAGGACCCGTGGCTAAGTGCGGAGTCAAGGAGGGCACCGGAGCAGTATTGTACTTTGTGTGAGTGCTGCCACCAAGAACTGTATATATATATATATATATATATATATATAAATACAAACAGAGAACCCAACACTCACCAAGGTAAACTCACTTATCCTCAACAATTCAATAAATAAATGATGGGGGTTTAGTTGGTGGATTGGCCAATGCACGGAAGCCTGCATACCAATTTTCAAGGTACCCCACCTTCATGCAGGTCCTACACTATCACAGAGTCTTAAAACCTGACTACTTCACTGCTGCATCATCTGCCTGCTAGATGTAATGTGTACCTGCCACAGACTTTATGGCTTTTAAAGGCACACTAGTCACCTATTGCACTGGCTCAAAGATGATTGCTAAAGAACAGCTGAGACAGGTTCAGGATAATAAAGTCCACACAGGGGTGCATGAGAAAGCTAGTGGCCACGGTTAATAAGAGCTAACAATAGATTAACCCCTTCATATACACACACAGAGGAAAAACCACAGCACTCACCACACCAGAAGTGGGGCACAGCTATGCACTTACCACTCACAGGGTGGGGTGCATGTAACACTGCACTCTCCACCACAGAAGCGGGGTACACAGCTGTACTTACCACTCACAGGGCGGGGTGCATGTAGCCCATGACCACATCGCTCTAATAAATACAAACAGAGAACCCAGCACTCACCAAGGTAAACTCACTTATCCTCAACAATTCAATAAATAAATGATGGGGGTTTAGTTGGTGGATTGGCCAATGCACGGAAGCCTGCATACCGATTTTCAAGGTACCCCACCTTCATGCAGGTCCTACACTATCACAGAGTCTTAAAACCTGACTACTTCACTGCTGCATCATCTGCCTGCTAGATGTAATGTGTACCTGCCACAGACTTTATGGCTTTTAAAGGCACACTAGTCACCTATTGCACTGGCTCAAAGATGATTGCTAAAGAACAGCTGAGACAGGTTCAGGATAATAAAGTCCACACAGGGGTGCATGAGAAAGCTAGTGGCCACGGTTAATAAGAGCTAACAATAGATTAACCCCTTCATATACACACACAGAGGAAAAACCACAGCACTCACCACACCAGAAGCGGGGCACAGCTATGCACTTACCACTCACAGGGTGGGGTGCATGTAACACTGCACTCTCCACCACAGAAGCGGGGTACACAGCTGTACTTACCACTCACAGGGTGGGGTGCATGTAGCCCATGACCACATCGCTCTAATAAATACAAACAGAGAACCCAGCACTCACCAAGGTAAACTCACTTATCCTCAACAATTCAATAAATAAATGATGGGGGTTTAGTTGGTGGATTGGCCAATGCACGGAAGCCTGCATACCGATTTTCAAGGTACCCCACCTTCATGCAGGTCCTACACTATCACAGAGTTTTAAAACCTGACTACTTCACTGCTGCATCATCTGCCTGCTAGATGTAATGTGTACCTGCCACAGACTTTATGGCTTTTAAAGGCACACTAGTCACCTATTGCACTGGCTCAAAGATGATTGCTAAAGAACAGCTGAGACAGGTTCAGGATAATAAAGTCCACACAGGGGTGCATGAGAAAGCTAGTGGCCACGGTTAATAAGAGCTAACAATAGATTAACCCCTTCATATACACACACAGAGGAAAAACCACAGCACTCACCACACCAGAAGCGGGGCACAGCTATGCACTTACCACTCACAGGGTGGAGTGCATGTAACACTGCACTCTCCACCACAGAAGCGGGGTACACAGCTGTACTTACCACTCACAGGGCGGGGTGCATGTATATATATATATATACTGTGTGTGTGTGTGTGTGTATACACGATACATAGATTGCAATGGCGGTGGCACTCATGGTCATGCAAGAAATGTAATGTTAAATGCTTCTAATTTTCGTTTATTAGAAAAACGTTGCATTTTGCATTACATTTCTTGCATAACCGTGAGTACCCTCCACCATTGTAATCTGTTTTATTTTTATTTTAGATCTTGGGGCTCCCCTGTCTTAAGTACCCAGCGCCCTCCGAAGCCTTAATCCAGCTCTGCCTCAGCTCCACTGTACGGAGCTTCAGAGCGGGGAGGACCCGCAATCATGCACCAGCCGCCGCTCAGCTCCATTGCCCAGCCGCAGCCCGCCCCAACACAGCACAGCAGCACCAGCCAGTGTCACAGAGGACAGCGGGGAGAGATGGTAAGTGTCTGTCTCTCTCTCTATCGACGCTGTCTGCCGTAATGGTAAAAAGGGGGACACCGTCTGCCGTAATGTGTAAAAAGGGGGACACCGTCTGCCGTAATGTGTAAGAAGGGGACACTGTCTGCCGTAATGTGTAAAAACGGGGACGCTGTCTGCCGTAATGTGTAAAAGGAGGACGCTGTCTGCCGTAATGTGTAAAAAGGGGACGCTGTCTGCCGTAATGTGTAAAAAGGGGAACGCTGTCTGTCGTAATGTGTAAAAAGGCGTACTGTCTGCCGTAATATGTAAAAAGGGGGACTGTCTGCCGTAATGTGTAAAAAGGGGAACGCTGTCTGTCGTAATGTGCAAAAAGGCGTACTGTCTGCCGTAATGTGTAAAAAGGGGGACTGTCTGCCGTAATGTGTAAAAGGGGCTCTACCTGGTGTAGTGGCGCTACTGTGCGGTTTAATTTGAATAATGGAGACTACTGTGCACCGTAGTATGAATTGGTATTATTTTGTGACCACACCCTTTCCCCATGAAGCCACGCCCCTAATTTTTTTGCACGCGCCTACTGCGTGCACTGCCCATGTTTTGCATGAGGTGGTGGTGTGGGGCGCCAATGCCGTTTCTTGCACGCAGCGCTAAAATGCCTAGTTATGACACTGATGTCCAGTGATACTGCTGTATATGTCCAGTGGTACTGCCGTATATGTCCAGAGGTACTGCGTAAGTCCAGTGATACTGCCATATAAGTCCAGTCCAGTGGTACTGCCGTATAAGTCCAGTCATCCTGCTGTATATGTACAGTGATATTGTGGTATATGTCCAGTGATACTGCCGTATATGTCCAGTGGTAATGCCGTATAAGTCCAGTGATACTGCTGTATATGTACAGTGGTACTGTGGAATATGTACAGTGATACTGCCATATATGTCCAGTGGTAATGCCATATAAGTCCAGTGATACTGCCTTATATGTCCAGTGGTTCTGCCATATAAGTCCAATGATACTGCAGTATAAATCCAGTCCAGTGATACTGTTGTATAAGTCCAGAGATACAGCTGTATATGTCCAGTGGTACTGCCGTATAAGTCCAGGGATACTGCCGTATTAATCCAGTCCAGTTGTACTGTTGTAAAAGTCCAGTGATACTGCCGTATATGTCCAGTGGTATTGCCATATAAGTCCAGTGATACTGTCATATAAATCAAGTCCAGTGGTACTGCCATATAAGTCCATTGATACTGCCAAATAAATCCAGTCCAGTGGTACTTCTGTATATGTCCAGTTATACTGCTGTATATGTCCAGTGGTACTGCCATATAAGTCCAGTGGTACTGCCGTATATATCCAGTCCAGTGGAACTGCCGTATAAGTCCAGTGATACTGCCTTATATGTCCAGTGGTACTGCTGTATAAGTCCAGTGATACTGCCTTATATGTCCAGTGGTACTGCTGTATAAATCCAGTCCAGTGGTACTGCCGTATAAATCCAGTGATACTGCCGTATATGTCCAGTAATATTGCCATATAAGTCCAGTGATACTGCCGTATAAATCCAGTCCAGTAATACTGCCATATAAGTCTAGTGATACTGCCATATATGTACAGTGGTACTGCTGTATAAGTCCAGTGATAATGCCTTATAGGTCCAGTGGTACTGCCATATAAGTCCAGTGATACTGCCGTATATGTCCAGTGGTACTGCCGTATAAGTCCAGTGATACTGCCATATAAATCCAGTCCAGTGGTACTGCTGTATAAGTCCAGTGATAAGGCTGTATATGTCCAGTGGTACTGCCATATAAGTCCAGTGATACTGCTCTATAAAGCCAGTCCAGTGGTACTGTCGTATAAGTCCAGTGATACTGCCATATATGTCCAGTAGTACTGCCATTTAAGTCCAGTGATACTGACGTATAAATCCAGTCCAGTGGTACTGCCATATAAGTCCGGTGATACTGACTTATATATCCAGTGGTGCTGCCGTATAATTCCAGTGATACTGCCGTATAAATCCAGTCCAATGATACTGCCGAATAAGTCCAGTGATACTGCCGTATATGTCCAGTGGCATTGCCGTATAAGTCCAGTGATACTGCCATATAAATCAAGTCCAGTGGTACTGCCATATAAGTCCAGTGAAACTGCCATATAAATCCAGTCCAGTGGTACTGCCATATATGTCCAGTGGTACTGCTGTGTATGTCCAGTGGTACTGCCATATAAGTCCAGTGGTACTGCCGTATAATATCCAGTCTAGTGGTACTGCCATATAAATCCAGTCCAGTGATACTGCCATATAAATCCAGGCCGGTGGTGCTAATATATAAGTTCAGTGATGCTATCCTGTACTGTATATCATTTACTCCAAATAAAAGGGTTATTAATATTTAAAACAAATAATTTTTACAGGGTTTGCCCTGTGTGGTGTAGAGGTATGCTCTCCTTTGCTGCATTTTGTTATATAACTCCAGAAAAATAATGGAGAAGAAAAATTTGGAGGATAAAATAGGGAAATATCAAGAACCACTTCCTCCTACTACTGCTGCTGTCGTTGCTGCTGTTGTTGATGCTGGGAGTCGATCGTCATCCCAGAGGTCAAGTCGGAAGACCATTTGTACTGCTTCAACTAAGCAAATGACTGTCCAACAGTCCTTTACGAGGAAAATTAAATATGACAGCAGTCATCCTGTTGCAAAGCGGATAACTGAGGCCTTAACAGCTATGTTGGTGTTAGATGTGTGTCCGGTATCCGTTAGCGATGAGCTGGTTCAGTTCTCCGAGATCTGAACCCCTCCTAACTTCACCTATTTTACACGGTTCCGAGGCAGCCTCGGATCTTCCTGCCTTGCTCGGTTAACCCGAATGCGGCCGAACGTCGCCATTCCGCTGTCGGATTCTCGCAAGATTTGTCTTCCATATAAAGAGTCGCGTGTCGCCGGCATTTTCACTCGTGCATTGGAGATTGAACGGAGAGGACGTGGGCACGTTCTCTCCCTGAAAAGCTCCATATCTGTGCTCAGTGTGCTGCAAATGTCTGTGCTCAGTGTGCTGCAAATATCTGTGCTCAGTGTGCTACAAATATCTACGTTCTCTGCCTGAAAAGCTCCATATCTGTGCTCAGTGTGCTGCAAATATCTGTGCTCAGTGTGCTTCATTTTGGTGAGCAACAGTATATAGCTGTACAGTACAGTAGGCCATTGCTGTATCTTGCAGCTCTGTGTCACTGCAAGTATCCATTCCATATCTGTGCTGCATTTTTGTGAGCAGTATATATAGTAGTACAGTGCAGCATTTTGGTGACCAACAGTATATAGTTGTACAGTACACTAGGCCATTGCTATATCTTGCAGTTCTGTGTCACTGCAAGTATCCATTCCATATCTGTGCTGCATTTTTGTGAGCAGTATATATAGTAGTACAGTGCAGCATTTTGGTGACCAACAGCATATAGTTGTACAGTACAGTAGGCCATTGCTGTATCTTGCAGCTCTGTGTCACTGCAAGTATCCATTACATATCTGTGCTGCATTTTTGTGAGCAGTATATATAGTAGTACAGTGCAGCATTTTGTTGACCAACAGTTTATAGTTGTACAGTACAGTAGGCCATTGCTGTATCTTGCAGCTCTTTGTCACTGCAAGGTTCCATTCCATATCTGTGCAGCATTTTTGTGAGCAGTATATATAGTAGTACAGTGCAGCATTTTGGTGACCAACAGTATATAGTTGTACAGTACAGTAGGCCATTGCTGTATCTTGCAGCTCTGTGTCACTGCAAGTATCCATTCCATATCTGTGCTGCATTTTTGTGAGCAGTATATATAGTAGTACAGTGCAGCATTTTGGTGACTAACAGTATATAGTTGTACAGAACAGTAGGCCATTGCTGCATCTTGTAGCTCTGTGTCACTGCAAGTATCCATTCCATATCTGTGCTGCATTTTTGTGAGCAGTATATATAGTAGTACAGTGCAGCATTTTGGTGACCAACAGCATATAGTTGTACAGTACAGTAGGCCATTGCTGTATCTTGCAGCTCTGTGTCACTGCAAGTATCCATTCCATATCTGTGCTGCATTTTTGTGAGCAGTATATATAGTAGTACAGTGCAGCATTTTGGTGACCAACAGTATATAGTTGTACAGTACAGTAGGCCATTGCTATTGATATAATAATATTACTGGCATATAATTCCACACATTAAAAAATGGAGAACAAAAATGTGGAGGGTGAAATAGGGAAAGATCAAGATACACTTCCACCTAGTGCTAAAGCTGCTGCCACTAGTCATGGCAGAGACGATTCAATGCCATCAACGTCGTCTGCCAAGGTTGATGCCCAATGTCATAGTAGAGAGCATGTAAAATCCAAAAAACTAAAGTTCAGTAAAATGACCCAAAAATCTAAATTAAAAGCGTCTGAGGAGAAGCGTAAACTTGCCAATATGCCATTTACGACACGGAGTGGCAAGGAACGGCTGAGGCCCTGGCCTATGTTCATGGATAGTGGTTCAGCTTCACATGAGGACAGAAGTGCTCATCCTCCCGCTAGAAAACTGAAAAGAGTTAAGATGGCAAAAGCACAGCAAAGAACTGTGCGTTCTTTTAAATCACAAATACCCAAGGAGAGTCCAATTGTGTCGGTTGTGATGCCTGACCTTCCCAACACTGGACGGGAAGAGGTGGCTCCTTTCACCATTTGCACGCCCCCTGGAAGTGCTGGAAGGAGCACCCACAGTCCAGTTCCTGATAGTCAAATTGAAGATGTCACTGTTGAAGTACACCAGGATGAGGATATGGGTGTTGCTGGCGCTGAGGAGGAAATTGACAAGGAGGATTCTGATGGTGAGGTGGCTTGTTTAAGTCAGGCACCTGGGGAGACACCTGTTGTCCATGGGATGAATATGGCCATTGACATGCCTGGTCAAATTACAAAAAAAATCACCTCTTCTGTGTGGAATTATTTTAACAGAAATGCGGACAAGAGGTGTCAAGCCGTGTGTTGCCTTTGCCATGCTGTAATAAGTAGAGGTAAGGACGTTAACCACCTAGGAACATCCTCCCTTATACGTCACCTGCAGTGCATTCATCAGAAGTCATTGACAAGTTCAAAAACTTTGGGTGACAGCGGAAGCAGTCCACTGACCACTAAATCCCTTCCTCTTGTACCCAAGCTCCCGCAAACCACACCACCAACTCCCTCAGTGTCAACTTCCTCCTCTTAGACAGGAACGCCAATAGTCCTGCAGGCAATGTCACTGGCAAGTCTGACGAGTCCTCTCCTGACTGGGATTCCTCCGATGGATCCTTGAGTGTAACGCCTACTGCTGTTGGCGCTGCTGTTGTTGCTGCTGGGAGTCGATCATCATTCCAGAGGGGAAGTCGGAAGACCACTTGTACTACTTCCAGTAAGCAATTGACTGTCCAACAGTCCTTTGTGAGGATTATGAAATATCACAGCAGTCATCCTGTTGCAAAGTGGATAACTCAGGCCTTGGCAGCTGTGTTGGTGTTAGACGTGCATCCAGTATCCGGCATTAGTTCACAGGGACTTAGAGAATTTCTTGAGGTAGTGTGTCCCTGGTACCAAATACCATCTAGGTTCCACTTCTCTAGGCAGGCGATACCGAGAATGTACACAGACGTCAGAAAAAGACTCACCAGTGTCCTAAAAATGCAGTTGTACCCAATGGTACAATGTCCACTTAACCACGGACATGTGGACAAGTGGAGCAGGGCAGACTCAGGACTATATGACTGTGACAGTTCACTGGGTAGATGTATTGCCTCCCACAGGAACAACAGCAGTGGCGGCACCAGTAGCAGCATCTCGCAAACGCCAACTCTTTCCTAGGCAGGCTACGCTTTGTATCACCGCTTTCCATAAGAGGCACACAGCTGACAACCTCTTATGGAAACTGAGGAACATCATTGCAGAATGGCTTAGCCCAATCGGACTCTATTGGGGATTTGTGACAACGGACAACGCCACCAATATTGTGCGTGCATTACATGTGGGCAAATTCCAGCACGTCTCATGTTTTGCACATACATTGAATTTGGTGGTGCAGAATTTTTTCAAAAACGACAGGGGCATGCAAGAGATGCTGTCGGTGGCCCGAAGAATTGCAGGCCACTTTCGGCATTCAGTCACTGCGTGCCGAAGACTGGAGCAGCAGCAAACACTCCTGAACCGGCCCCGCCATCATCTGAAGCAAGAGGTGGCAACGAGGTGGTATTCAACCCTCTATATGCTTCAGAGGATGGAGGAGCAGCAAAAGGCCATTAAAGCCTATACATCTGCCTATGATATAGGCAAAGGAGGGGGAATGCACCTGACTCAAGCGCAGTGGAGAATGATTTCAAAGTTGTGCAAGGTTCTGCAACCCTTTGAACTTGCCACACGTGAAGTCAGTTCAGACACTGCCAGCCTGAGTCAGGTCATTCCCCTCATCAGGCTTTTGCAGAAGCAGCTTTAGAGATTGAAGGAGGAGCTAAAATGGAGCGATTCCGCTAGGCATGTGGGACTTGTGGATGGAGCCCTTCATTCGCTTAACCAGGATTCACGGTTTGTCAATCTGTTGAAATCAGAGCACTACATTTTGGCCACCGTGCTCAATCCAAGGTTTAAAGCCTACGTTGTATCTCTCTTTCTGGCAGACACAAGTCTGCAGAGGTTAAAAGAACTGCTGGTGAGACACTTGTCAACTCAAGCGGAACGTGACCCGTCAACAGCTCCTCCTTCACATTATCCCGCAAGTGGGGCTGCGAGGAAAAGGCTAAGAATTCCGAGCCCACCCGCTGGCGGTGATGCAGGGCAGTCTGGAGCGAGTGCTGACATCTGGTCTGGACTGAAGGACCTGCCAACGATTACTGACATATCGTCTACTGTCACTGCATATGATTCTTTCACCATTGAAAGAATGGTGGAGGATTATATGAGTGACAGCATCCAAGTAGGCACGTCAGACAGTCCGTACATATACTGGCAGGAAAAAGAGGCAATTTGGAGGCCCTTGCAAAAACTGGCTTTATTTTACCTAAGTTGCCTCCATTGTGTACTCCGAAAGAGTGTTTAGTGCAGCCGGTCACCTTGTCAGCAATCGGCATACGAGGTTACTTCCACAAAATGTGGAGAAGATGATGTTCATCAAAATGAATTATAATCAATTCCTCTGTGGAGACATTCACCAGCAATTGCCTCCAGAAAGTACACAGGTACCTGAGATGGTGGATTCCAGTGGGGACGAATTAATACTCTGTGAGGAGGGGGATGTACACAGTGAAAGGGGTGAGGAATCGGAGGATGATGATGAGGTCGACATCTTGCCTCTGTAGAGCCAGTTTGAGCTAGGAGAGATTGATTGCTTCTTTTTTTGGTGGGGGCCCAAACCAACCATTTCAGCCACAGTCATGTGGCAGACCCTGTGGCTGAAATGATGGGTTTGTTAAAGTGTGCATGTCCTGTTTATACAACATAAGGGTGGGTGGGAGGGCTGAAGGACAATTTCATCTTGCACCTCTTTTTTTAATCTTTGCATCATGTGATGTTTGGGGCCAATTTTTGTAAGTGCCATCCTGTCTGACACTGCAGTGCCACTCCTAGATGGGCCAGGTGTTTGTGCCGCCCACTTGTTTTGCTTAGCTTAGCCATCCAGCGACCACAGTGCACCTCTTTTTCTCTTTTCTTTGCATCATGTGATGTTTGGGGGCAATTTTTTTAAGTGCCATCCTGTCTGACACTGCAGTGCCACTCCTAGATGGGCCAGGTGTTTGTGCCGCCCACTTGTGTCGCTTAGCTTAGCCATCCAGTGACCACAGTGCACCTCTTTTTCGCTTTTCTTTGCATCATGTGCTGTTTTGGGGACTATTTTTTTAAGTGCCATCCTGTCTGACACTGCAGTGCCACTTCTAGATGGGCCAGGTGTTTGTGCCGCCCACTTGTTTTGCTTATCTTAGCCATCCAGCGTCCACAGTGCACCTCTTTTTCTCTTTTCTTTGCATCATGTGATGTTTGGGGCCAATTTTATTAAGTGCCATCCTGTCTGACACTGCAGTGCCACTCCTAGATGGGCCAGGTGTTTGTGCCGCCCACTTGTGTCGCTTAGCTTAGCCATCCAGCGACCACAGTGCACCTCTTTTTCTCTTTTCTTTGCATCATGTGCTGTTTGGGGACTAGTTTTTTAAGTGGCATCCTGTCTAACACTACAGTGCCACTCCTAGATGGGCCAGGAGTTTGTGCCGCCCACTTGTTTCGCTTAGCTTAGCCATCCAGTGCACCTCTTTTTCTTTTCTTTGCATCATGTGATGTTTGGGGCCAATTTTTTTAAGTGCCATCCTGTCTGATACTGCAGTGCCAATCCTAGATGGGCCAGGTGTTTGTGCCGCCCACTTGTGTCACTTAACTTAGCCATCCAGCGACCACAGTGCACCTCTTTTTCTCTTTTCTTTGCATCATGTGCTGTTTGGGGACTATTTTTTTTAAAGTGCTATCCTGTCTGACACTGCAGTGCCACTCCTAGATGGGCCAGGTGTTTGTGCCGCCCACTTGGGTCACTTAGCTTAGTCATCCAGCGACCTCGGTGCAAATTTTAGGACTAAAATATTGTGAGCTGTGAGGTGTTCAGAATAGACTGGAAATTAGTGTAATTTATGGTTATTGAGGTTAATAATATTATAGGATCAAAATTACCCCCAAATTTTATGATTTAAGCTGTTTTTGAGGTTTTGTTTTTTTTTTTAAACACCCGAATCAGACAAAAAATTTCCAGGGAGGTTTTGCCAAAACGCATCCGGATCCAAAACACGGCCGCGGAATCGAATTCAAAACCAAAACACAAAACCCGAAAAATTTCCGGTGCACATCTCTAGTATCCGCCATTAGTGCAGTGGGACTGCAGTGCCACTCTTAGATGGGCCAGGTGTTTGTGCCGCACACTTGTGTCGCTTAGCTTAGTCATACAGCTACCTCATTGCACCTCTTTTCTTCTTTGCATGATGTGCAGGGTGGGGACTAGTTTTTATTTAAGTGCCATCCTGTCTGCCACTGCAGTGCCACTCCTAGATGGGCCAGGTGTTTGTGCAGCGCACTTGTGTTGCTTAGCTTAGTCATACAGCTATCTCATTGCACCTCTTTTACTTCCTTGCCTGATGTGCTGTTTGGGGACTAGAATTTTTTAAGTGCAATCCTGTCTGCCTCTGCAGTGCCACTACTAGATGGGCCAGGTGTTTGTGCCGCACATTTGTGTTACTTAGCATAGTCTTATATGCAACTTTTAGGCCTAAAAACATTATCATGAGGCATTCAGAATAGACTGGAAATGAGTGGAAATTAATGTCATTGAGGTTAATAATACCGTAGGATGAAAATTATCCCCAAATTCTGAGATTTTAGCTATTTTTATGTTTTTTTTCAAATATCATCCAGATCCAAAACCAAAACACGAAAGGGTGGTTTTGGCAAAACCTATCCAGATCCAAAATACGAGCTGGAATTCAGATCCATAACCAAAACTCAAAACACGAAAAGTGCCCGCCGCACATCTCTAATACAAACATAGCCAAACCACATGTATAGCAATCACAGCCACTATTGTACAATAAAAATAACTGTCCCTGTTGGACAGACCACATGCACCCTCAAATACTTAAATCTTGGAGGAAAAGTAGAGGCCAATTGGCAGCATGATCATTGAGTAATACAAAATGTGTGACTTTGTAGGCTATAAAAATGCAGATTTAAATTGAGAGAAAAAGAGAGAGAGAGAGAGAGAGAGAGAGAGAGAGAGAACAAACAACTTATCCTTCCCATGTGGCTCCTTACATGCCTGCTTCAGTTTCCTGGCCTTAAAAAACTTTATTATACACCTTGCAATAGATCATTGTAATTCTAGGCAGACAATGAAAATAGACCAATAAGTACCACATGAATTCCGGGTAAGTGCCCCTATATACTTTCTATGAATCTGGATTTGTTAATTTGTATAGATGTGAGTGCAGACTTTCCCTCTAAGTACCCTTCTCTCTCTCTCTCTCTCTCTCTCTCTCTCTCTCTTTGTTTCCATCTCTTTCCCTCCCTCCCTCCCTCCCTCTCTAGATATATACTGTATAAAGGGATGCATTTTCTGGGGTGTTATATGGGGGCACACTAACTGAATGGAATAACAATTTTTATAATTTATGTCATTAAAAAAATCTATAAAAATATTAATTGCTGGAAAATTCAATTTGTCATAAAAAACCCAAACACTAGAAAATGTACTTAGATATACTGTTAGTAACAAATCCAAAAATGCATTGTTGTTTAACCAACACATATCAAAAATACTTAAAGGTAAAAAAATAATAATTACTGTTTATTATTTAGAATTACTAAACATTACTGTTTTTCAGCCAGTAAACTCAATTTTCAATTACTGAGGTTTTAAAGACCAGGGATGCCACTTTTGCTTAGTGTATTGCAAAAAGTCTTCCCTGGAGGATAGGATACAAATTAAAGGTACTTCTGTTGAATGTTGTACAAAGCAGACTTCTTTAGCTGACTTGTTTATATAGGAATATCTTAGTGTACAGTTAACAACTTACATGCCATACTGTGTAATCTAATGTAGTGCACACCATATGACTGGCTCACCTGGTACTTTTATCAGCAGGATGAATAACATGTGGGAATCTTGTTACTTGCTTTTCATGGGTGTGGTTCATAGGGTCGACCACACTTAGGTCGACAGTCACTAGGTCGACCACTATTGGTTGACAGTGACTACAGATTGTAAGCTTGCGAGCAGGGCCTTCCTACCTCTATGTCTGTCTGTTTTTACCCAGTTTTGTTCTATTACTGTTGTTCTAATTGTAAAGTGCAACGGAATATGCTGCACTATATAAGAAACTGTTGTTAATAATAATAAGTCGACACCTAAAATAGATAGACACAAGCATTATGTCGACATGAGCAAGGTCGACATGACAAAATGTCGTCATGAGTTTTTATTAACAGGTTACCTTTCCCATAAATTGTCCATGTGGATAGTAAAGTATAAAAAATGAAAAAAAAATGTAAAAAAAAAACAAAAAAAACTCATGTCGACCTTTTGTCATGTCGACCTAGTACATGTTGACCTAGTGACTATGTCAAGCTAGAAACCATGTCGGCCAAATTAATGTCGACCTATAGTGGTCGACCTAATGGCTGTCGACCTAAGTGTGTTCGACCTAGAGACTAGATACCGCTTTTCATATACCATTATATAACTTAGGGGTCTATTTACTAAGCCCTGGATGGAGATAAAGTGGACGGAGATAAAGTACAGATGGAACCGCGCACCTCTGAGGCGGCTCCATTGCAAACGAGCACTAGCCAAACGAGCCAGGAGTGCACAAAGGCGTGTGGACAGAGATGCTCTCCATTAAAGTGAATGGGACATGTCTCTGTCACAGGCTCACGCGCCCGGGCGGACGGGAATGCTCCAGGCAATAGGCACGCCTGGGCGGGCGTGCCTAGTCACAGACAGAGTCACGACTAGCGTGGCTCCATCTGTACCAGCCAATCAGCGTCTAATTGCCATGTCACAGCCTGGGTTTGAAAAATGACAGGAGCTGATTGGTACTTTATCTCCACCCACTTTATCTCCATCCAAGGCTTAGTAAATAGACCCCTAAATTCCATGTGTTCCTTATGTTATTATTGGCCAGATGTACTAAGCCTAAAAAAGTGAGTGGACAGTAATAAACAACCAGCCAACCAACTCCTGTCATTTTTCAAACAGGGCCTGGGACATGTTAGTTAGGGGCTGATTGGCTGGATCTTTATCACTCTCTACTTTATCACTTTTTAAGGCTTAGTACATCTGGCCCTATAACCTATGTATTGCACCCAAGATGGGTAGGGTGAACAATGCACGGATCTGATAATTTTGTCAGGATCCAGCATATTGATTAAGTATTCTGTAGCTTTCCCATTATGTTTCATTTCTGTCAAGCATTGCCTATTCTACCCTGTGTAATCTACAGATGTGTCCATATTCATCTATAATCCAAATCATGGCAAACCACACTTGTTTGCTGTGAATAGCGTAACCGCTACTGTGCGTGTATACATGCGTATATGCACCCACCTCTTTAGGAATGCATAGCACGCACAATTCAACTAGTCGCAGCAGAGTGCAGGAAATTGCTTAAGCAATGCGTACGCACGTGGCAAGCGATTTCATGTCAAGACACATCTGTATGTAGTGTGCACAATATGGCCTCCTCATCTAGTTCCTTTATAGTAGGATAAATAATCCTTGGAATTTATGATCCAAAATATGGCTGCTTCAACCCTGTATTACTCATGTTCATGGTTTCAGTTTTCTTTTCCCCAAATCTAAATCTCTGTGTTATGTTCATGAATTTTGTAAAACGCATTGAATATTTCTGGAGAAAAGTGCTAAACTAGTATCATTAATATTATTATTATTATTATTATTATTATTATTATTATTATCGGTGGTGGGATGTAATGAACTCCTAAACCATGCCTTGTACGTAATTGCCCCTTGAAAAAATCATCCTAGTTCGGCCGGCATCCCGCATAGCCGCCGTTCTCAGAGTTCATTACATCCCACCCTATATGCCAACTTACATATAAATGAGAAACAAGAGGAGCTTGTGTATACAATTACAAACTATGGTCTAAACTAAGAATTACTGCTAGTTCATATATGATTAGAATTGTATTATACCAAAGAAAGGGATATGTTGTGGGAGTTTCTAACAGGGCCATAACTAGGTGTGGGTGGATGGTCCTTCACACACAGTGCATTTGTGCTGTGGGCACACCATCCGCATCCACCCCGAGTGGTTGCCAGCACTGCCAGCTGCAATGTATAATAGTAGTGTTGCGACCGGCTCCTTCCCTGTCATGCGCACTGCTACTAATATACATTACAGCTGACTGTGCTGGGCAGGCGGGTCTGTCACTCCGTTGCGTAATGCACCATCCCCTGCCTTCCTGCTGTGTGTCTGTAAAGGGACTTCTGGGTACTGGAGCCGGCTGCTGCTGGAGCTGAGGCTGGCCACAAGTGAAGTAAGCCATGCATAGAATTGGGAGGCAGAATGTGACCACGGGGGTGGGGGGGGGGGGGGGGGGAGGTTAGCGCAAATCTTCTGTACATGTTGCACCATCTTCACCTTCTGCTCCTCACCCTGACCTCTTTGCCTTTCTCTGTGTCACTCTCTTCCCTGCTCCATCTCCTGAGGCTATGTTATTAGAGAGGTGCACGATGTTCGTGGAGGAGTCTGTTTGCTTCTGACATTGGTACATAAATTCTATTGGGAAACAATTCTGTTATCATATCAAGTGGTGATTTTCTAATAAAATAACTTATTTTTACCTCCAGCATTATACTGTTTCTTTTTCTGAGTTCCCTTGGTGGTGACTGTATAGTGGATATCAGGGCCAAAACTAGGTGTGGGCATCCACCCCGATTGGTCGCTTGCTAAAGCGCTGCCTGCTATAACATATAAAAGTAGCGTTATGCCCAGCTTCTCTCCCAGATGCACAGCTGCTGCCCACTGATATATATTATAGCGGGCCAGCTGTTACAAGCTGCGGCGTGCAGCATGCGGCTCTGAACTTCTGCTCTCCCCGTCTGCCAGCTCCCTAGCAACCAGGGATGCTGGCTGAAGGAGGGCTGTGGACATGCAGCATGTCAGCTGCACTTAGTTTGTCATTAAGGAAGGGCTGGTCTGTGCTGGGGCTGTAATTGGTGGGGGTGTCCTTTATATTCACACTCTGTTCATTGCTCTCTGCTGGTCATAGATCCTGGTTGCTGTGGTAGCCTTTATCACGGTGTCCCAGTCTCCAGTTATAGTTAATTCAGCACGGTTTGTCAGAGTCTGCTCCAGATTCAGCTCAGTACCAGCCTTTCATTTCATCATTTAGCTAATTATAATACCTTCAGCCTTTGCATATTGTTTTAGCTAGGTTCTAGTTACCTGCCATTATATATATATTCCTCCCAGTCCGGAGGTTATCCCCGGTTAGAGGTACTGTTTGTGTTAACCTTCTTTAGTTTAATCTCTCCCAGATCTGTCAGTCCCAACTCCCCACTGTACATCAGTTTCAGTTTTCTAGCCATAGTTTGCCGTCCCTTCTCCCTGTCAGTTCTGGAAGCCAGCTTAGTCATCTTAGGGTATCTGTTCCAGGTGGCTTTGATTCAGGTCACTTTGGGGTTGAGGTCATACTACTGCCAGTTGCGTAAGTCCTGGTGGACATCCCAGTACTGGTAGACACATAAAGTCTTATGGGAAAAGTGGCTCTTATAGGCAAGAAGATCTGCTGTGTGCTGTTTTATGAGTCTCAACCCCGGATGTACAGGGGTCATAGCCTGAAGACCATCAAGTGACAGAACTGAAACTGAAGATCACCAGTTTCTTTGTAACAGTAACTCTGCAATTACTATCTCTGTCTCCCCATCCCATGTGCTGCAGCTTTGCCCCACTTCTCCCCCCTCCTCTTTGACTGGTACAGCGGTGCAGTGTCCCTGCACCATATAGGTCAGGCTGGAGATGCACCTCTTCCTGGCAGGGAGCCACACAGGGAATGCCAGGAGGATGGAGTGACAGCAGCTCCAGCAGCAGCAGCTCTGATTCCATAGTGTACTGCAAGCTAAAGCTGTCACCAGCACAGGTACATCCCCCCGCCACCACCATGGCTGCCTGCACTCCAGCCATCATCACATAGGTACCGCTGTGTGTTTCTCCCTCCCTCTCTCTCTCCCTCCCACCCCCCTCTCTCTGTACCTTTCCCACGACTCTCTCTCTGTTTCTCTACCTGCCACCTTTCTTTCTTTCTCTCTCCCTCCCACCCCTATCTCTTTGTCCCTCCCTCTCTCTCTCTCTCTCTCATGACTCTATCTGCCGCAATGTGTATAAGGGGACTCTACCAGCCGTAATGTGTAAAAGGGTGCTCTACCTGGCATAATGTGTGGTAGGGGCTCTACCTGAAGTAATGTGTACAATGGGGCTCTATCTGGTGTAATGTGTGACAGGGGCTCTACCTGGTGTAATGTGTGTAAGTGGCGCTTCTGTGTGGTGTAATTTGAATAATGGAGACTACTGTGCAGCGTAATATGAATTAGTATTATTTTGTGGCGATGCCATTTCCCCATTGTGTCCACTCCCATAGATCTTTGTTGTACACCTACGGCTCGCACTGGCCTTATTTTAAATATGGGGGGTGCTGATGCTGTTTCTTGCACACAGAGCAAAAATGTCACAGTTACAGAATTGGTTTCTAAGCACAGGTTATAACTAGTAGGTGCTGAAAACATGAAATATACAGATCTATCCACATAATGAAAGTACTGTAAATAATAAATGTAGGAGTAAAAGTGTGTGAGGGGGCTCCCTGAGAATAATGAATTCATAGATATACACTTCTGTTAGGGGCACTCTACCTATAACTAAAATGTAACCTTTAGGACTTCCAGTGAGTGTTGAGAACAATGTGGCCACTTTTTATTAAAGCCCATTCCTACCTTCTGGACAATACTCACAGTGCTGCAACCACCGAGGCTTCCTGAACATCTGCTGTATGGAGGACAAGACCGAGCAAGAGTAGTTGTCTCTGCCAGCTCTCTATACAATGTACATACCCAAATCCCTGCCTCTGTGACTTGAGGCTCATATCACAGCTGCCATCTTCCTACTGGGACCCACAGTTTGTGCACCATTCCTGCACCAGATGGATGTGCTTACTGCTAGTGGCTCCAGCCTCTACTGCTTATTGCTGAGGCATTGGGACTGGCTCTTCAGGACAAGGGCAATCTCATTTGGTTTACATGCTAACACCTCACATTTTTGTATATGTTAAGAGTAGGGATAACTTGATTACTGAGCTGTGGGTTGCCCATAACATTAAATTTCTTTCTTGAAATATATGTGTTTTCAGTGCTATGGTTGGAAGCAGCTCAAATAGGTAGGTTCATGTAATAAAAAGAAAATTGAGTGCTAGGCTTTGTTTTGTCACCTGTAAAAATATAAAATAATTTGTTAGTGTAAAACAGCAGCCCCTTTGGAGCATGGGTGTGGGCATCCAGGGTTAGCCAATCCAGATGATGGACCTATCCCTGCATGTCCCTAACTGGTGACAAACATGGGATTCCTCAGACTTATGGTTAACTCCAATGTGGCTGTCCGTGGCTCCTGTTGTCTTGCCACTTCAGTGCAGCTGCGTCCAGCAGGGTGTGGGGAGCGATGACATCTCTCAGTGGGTGCCGGGATTGCCAGATGGTGGTGTCAGTATCCTGGGTGCTGCAACTAGTCCCCAACCTGTTTTGTGCATTAAACACGCTTTTTCAAGTTAGACTGTCATTTGTATAGGCTCAAGCATTCATAGGTGAAAAGCTATATTGTTCATTTGATAAAAGAAACAGAAGGGATAGGTATATCATCTGGATTGGCTAACCCAACAGGTGCCATTACTAAGCCTATCACTCAATTTTATTTTTATTGTTTCTTGGAATGTTGAGTGATTAAACACACCCTCAAAAGGAAGACAGTTTTGCTTCAAATGAAGCATGTCTAACCTGATGTGTCTCTCTTGCACTCACTGGAAAAATTCAGACCCTAATGTATTGTGATTTCCCGAAACCTAGTGTATGCCTAGAGAAGCCCTTGGCAACAAAGGGTTATTTAGAGGCATCCAACAGGCTGGTCATCATGCTGTGACTAAATAGCTGCATGAGCTGCATGCAAGGCTATAATAAAGTCCCAACTTCTGGAGAACCCATTTGCTGAAGTGGTTGGAGTTAAAGGTAGAGATGAGCGCCTGAAATTTTTCGGGTTTTGTGTTTTGGTTTTGGGTTCGGTTCCGCGGCCGTGTTTTGGGTTCGAACGCGTTTTGGCAAAACCTCACCGAATTATTTTTGTCGGATTCGGGTGTGTTTTGGATTCGGGTGTTTTTTTCCAAAAACACTAAAAAACAGCTTAAATCATAGAAATTGGGGGTCATTTTGATCCCAAAGTATTATTAACCTCAAAAACCATAATTTACACTCATTTTCAGTCTATTCTGAATACCTCACACCTCACAATATTATTTTTAGTCCTAAAATTTGCACCGAGGTCGCTGTGTGAGTAAGATAAGCGACCCTAGTGGCCGACACAAACACCGGGCCCATCTAGGAGTGGCACTGCAGTGTCACGCAGGATGTCCCTTCCAAAAAACCCTCCCCAAACAGCACATGACGCAAAGAAAAAAAGAGGCGCAATGAGGTAGCTGTGTGAGTAAGATTAGCGACCCTAGTGGCCGACACAAACACCGGGCCCATCTAGGAGTGGCACTGCAGTGTCACGCAGGATGGCCCTTCCAAAAAACCCTCCCCAAACAGCACATGACGCAAAGAAAAAAAGAGGCGCAATGAGGTAGCTGACTGTGTGAGTAAGATTAGCGACCCTAGTGGCCGACACAAACACCGGGCACATCTAGGAGTGGCACTGCAGTGTCACGCAGGATGTCCCTTCCAAAAAACCCTCCCCAAACAGCACATGACGCAAAGAAAAAAAGAGGCGCAATGAGGTAGCTGTGTGAGTAAGATTAGCGACCCTAGTGGCCGACACAAACACCGGGCCCATCTAGGAGTGGCACTGCAGTGTCACGCAGGATGTCCCTTCCAAAAAACCCTCCCCAATCAGCACATGATGCAAAGAAAAAGAAAAGAAAAAAGAGGTGCAAGATGGAATTATCCTTGGGCCCTCCCACCCACCCTTATGTTGTATAAACAAAACAGGACATGCACACTTTAACCAACCCATCATTTCAGTGACAGGGTCTGCCACACGACTGTGACTGATATGACGGGTTGGTTTGGACCCCCCCCAAAAAAGAAGCAATTAATCTCTCCTTGCACAAACTGGCTCTACAGAGGCAAGATGTCCACCTCATCTTCACCCTCCGATATATCACCGTGTACATCCCCCTCCTCACAGATTATCAATTCGTCCCCACTGGAATCCACCATCTCAGCTCCCTGTGTACTTTGTGGAGGCAATTGCTGCTGGTCAATGTCTCCGCGGAGGAATTGATTATAATTCATTTTAATGAACATCATCTTCTCCACATTTTCTGGATGTAACCTCGTACGCCGATTGCTGACAAGGTGAGCGGCGGCACTAAACACTCTTTCGGAGTACACACTTGTGGGAGGGCAACTTAGGTAGAATAAAGCCAGTTTGTGCAAGGGCCTCCAAATTGCCTCTTTTTCCTGCCAGTATAAGTACGGACTGTGTGACGTGCCTACTTGGATGCGGTCACTCATATAATCCTCCACCATTCTATCAATGTTGAGAGAATCATATGCAGTGACAGTAGACGACATGTCCGTAATCGTTGTCAGGTCCTTCAGTCCGGACCAGATGTCAGCATCAGCAGTCGCTCCAGACTGCCCTGCATCACCGCCAGCGGGTGGGCTCGGTATTCTGAGCCTTTTCCTCGCACCCCCAGTTGCGGGAGAATGTGAAGGAGGAGATGTTGACAGGTCGCGTTCCGCTTGACTTGACAATTTTGTCACCAGCAGGTCTTTCAACCCCAGCAGACCTGTGTCTGCCGGAAAGAGAGATCCAAGGTAGGCTTTAAATCTAGGATCGAGCACGGTGGCCAAAATGTAGTGCTCTGATTTCAACAGATTGACCACCCGTGAATCCTTGTTAAGCGAATTAAGGGCTGCATCCACAAGTCCCACATGCCTAGCGGAATCGCTCCGTGTTAGCTCCTTTTTCAATGCCTCCAGCTTCTTCTGCAAAAGCCTGATGAGGGGAATGACCTGACTCAGGCTGGCAGTGTCTGAACTGACTTCACGTGTGGCAAGTTCAAAGGGCATCAGAACCTTGCACAACGTTGAAATCATTCTCCACTGCACTTGAGACAGGTGCATTCCATCTCCTATATCGTGCTCAATTGTATAGGCTTGAATGGCCTTTTGCTGCTCCTCCAACCTCTGAAGCATATAGAGGGTTGAATTCCACCTCGTTACCACTTCTTGCTTCAGATGATGGCAGGGCAGGTTCAGTAGTTTTTGGTGGTGCTCCAGTCTTCTGTACGTGGTGCCTGTACGCCGAAAGTGTCCCGCAATTCTTCTGGCCACCGACAGCATCTCTTGCACACCCCTGTCGTTTTTTAAAAAATTCTGCACCACCAAATTCAAGGTATGTGCAAAACATGGGACGTGCTGGAATTTGCCCATATTTAATGCACACACAATATTGCTGGCGTTGTCCGATGCCACAAATCCACAGGAGAGTCCAATTGGGGTAAGCCATTCCGCGATGATCTTCCTCAGTTGCCGTAAGAGGTTTTCAGCTGTGTGCGTATTCTGGAAAGCGGTGATACAAAGCGTAGCCTGCCTAGGAAAGAGTTGGCGTTTGCGAGATGCTGCCACTGGTGCCGCCGCTGCTGTTCTTGCGGCGGGAGTCCATACATCTACCCAGTGGGCTGTCACAGTCATATAGTCCTGACCCTGCCCTGCTCCACTTGTCCACATGTCCGTGGTTAAGTGGACATTGGGTACAACTGCATTTTTTAGGACACTGGTGAGTCTTTTTCTGACGTCCGTGTACATTCTCGGTATCGCCTGCCTAGAGAAGTGGAACCTAGATGGTATTTGGTAACGGGGGCACACTGCCTCAATAAATTGTCTAGTTCCCTGTGAACTAACGGCGGATACCGGACGCACGTCTAACACCAACATAGTTGTCAAGGACTCAGTTATCCGCTTTGCAGTAGGATGACTGCTGTGATATTTCATCTTCCTCGCAAAGGACTGTTGAACAGTCAATTGCTTACTGGAAGTAGTACAAGTGGGCTTACGACTTCCCCTCTGGGATGACCATCGACTCCCAGCGGCAACAACAGCAGCGCCAGCAGCAGTAGGCGTTACACGCAAGGATGCATCGGAGGAATCCCAGGCAGGAGAGGACTCGTCAGACTTGCCAGTGACATGGCCTGCAGGACTATTGGCATTCCTGGGGAAGGAGGAAATTGACACTGAGGGAGTTGGTGGGGTGGTTTGCGTGAGCTTGGTTACAAGAGGAAGGGATTTACTGGTCAGTGGACTGCTTCCGCTGTCACCCAAAGTTTTTGAACTTGTCACTGACTTATTATGAATGCGCTGCAGGTGACGTATAAGGGAGGATGTTCCGAGGTGGTTAACGTCCTTACCCCTACTTATTACAGCTTGACAAAGGGAACACACGGCTTGACACCTGTTGTCCGCATTTCTGGTGAAATACCTCCACACCGAAGAGCTGATTTTTTTGGTATTTTCACCTGGCATGTCAACGGCCATATTCCTCCCACGGACAACAGGTGTCTCCCCGGGTGCCTGACTTAAACAAACCACCTCACCATCAGAATCCTTCTGGTCAATTTCCTCCCCAGCGCCAGCAACACCCATATCCTCCTCATCCTGGTGTACTTCAACACTGACATCTTCAATCTGACTATCAGGAACTGGACTGCGGGTGCTCCTTCCAGCACTTGCAGGGGGCATGCAAATAGTGGAAGGCGCATGCTCTTCACGTCCAGTGTTGGGAAGGTCAGGCATCGCAAACGACACAATTGGACTCTCCTTGTGGATTTGGGATTTCAAAGAACGCACAGTTCTTTGCGGTGCTTTTGCCAGCTTGAGTCTTTTCAGTTTTCTAGCGAGAGGCTGAGTGCTTCCATCCTCATGTGAAGCTGAACCACTAGCCATGAACATAGGCCAGGGCCTCAGCCGTTCCTTGCCACTCCGTGTGGTAAATGGCATATTGGCAAGTTTACGCTTCTCCTCCGACAATTTTATTTTAGGTTTTGGAGTCCTTTTTTTTCTGATATTTGGTGTTTTGGATTTGACATGCTCTGTACTATGACATTGGGCATCGGCCTTGGCAGACGACGTTGCTGGCATTTCATCGTCTCGGCCATGACTAGTGGCAGCAGCTTCAGCACGAGGTGGAAGTGGATCTTGATCTTTCCCTAATTTTGGAACCTCAACTTTTTTGTTCTCCATATTTTATAGGCAGAACTAAAAGGCACCTCAGGTAAACAATGGAGATGGATGGATTGGATACTAGTATACAATTATGGACGGACTGCCACGGTTAGGTGGTATAAAAAAACCACGGTTAGGTGGTATATATTGTAATACAATTATGGATGGACGGACTGCCTGCCGAGTGCCGACACAGAGGTAGCCACAGCCGTGAACTACCGCACTGTACACTGGTTGATAAAGAGATAGTAGTATACTCGTAACAACTAGTATGACACTATGACGGTATAAAGAATGAAAAAAAAAACACGGTTAGGTGGTATATATTATAATAATACAATTATGGATGGACGGACTGCCTGCCGAGTTCCGACACAGAGGTAGCCACAGCCGTGAACTACCGCACTGTACACTGGTTGATAAAGAGATAGTAGTATACTCGTAACAACTAGTATGACTGACTATGACGGTATAAAGAATGAAAAAAAAACCACGGTTAGGTGGTATATATTGTAATACAATTATGGATGGACGGACTGCCTGCCGAGTTCCGACACAGAGGTAGCCACAGCCGTGAACTACCGCACTGTACACTGGTTGATAAAGAGATAGTAGTATACTCGTAACAACTAGTATGACTGACTATGACGGTATAAAGAATGAAAAAAAAACCACGGTTAGGTGGTATATATTGTAATACAATTATGGATGGACGGACTGCCTGCCGAGTTCCGACACAGAGGTAGCCACAGCCGTGAACTACCGCACTGTACACTGGTTGATAAAGAGATAGTAGTATACTCGTAACAACTAGTATGACTGACTATGACGGTATAAAGAATGAAAAAAAAACCACGGTTAGGTGGTATATATTATAATACAATTATGGATGGACGGACTGCCTGCCGACTGCCGACACAGAGGTAGCCACAGCCGTGAACTACCGCACTGTACACTGGTTGATAAAGAGATAGTAGTATACTCGTAACAACTAGTATGACTGACTATGACGGTATAAAGAATGAAAAAAAAAACCACGGTTAGGTGGTATATATTATAATACAATTATGGATGGACGGACTGCCTGCCGACTGCCGACACAGAGGTAGCCACAGCCGTGAACTACCGCACTGTACACTGGTTGATAAAGAGATAGTAGTATACTCGTAACAACTAGTATGACACTATGACGGTATAAAGAATGAAAAAAAAACCACGGTTAGGTGGTATATATTATAATACAAATATGGATGGACGGACTGCCTGCCGAGTGCCGACACAGAGGTAGCCACAGCCGTGAACTACCGCACTGTACACTGGTTGATAAAGAGATAGTAGTATACTCGTAACAACTAGTATGACTGACTATGACGGTATAAAGAATGAAAAAAAAACCACGGTTAGGTGGTATATATTATAATACAATTATGGATGGACGGACTGCCTGCCGACTGCCGACACAGAGGTAGCCACAGCCGTGAACTACCGCACTGTACACTGGTTGATAAAGAGATAGTAGTATACTCGTAACAACTAGTATGACACTATGACGGTATAAAGAATGAAAAAAAAACCACGGTTAGGTGGTATATATTATAATACAATTATGGATGGACGGACTGCCTGCCGACTGCCGACACAGAGGTAGCCACAGCCGTGAACTACCGCACTGTACACTGGTTGATAAAGAGATAGTAGTATACTCGTAACAACTAGTATGACACTATGACGGTATAAAGAATGAAAAAAAAACCACGGTTAGGTGGTATATATTATAATAATACAATTATGGATGGACGGACTGCCTGCCGACTGCCGACACAGAGGTAGCCACAGCCGTGAACTACCGTACTGTACACTGGTTGATAAAGAGATAGTAGTATACTCGTAACAACTAGTATGACTATGACGACGGTATAAAGAAAGAAAAAAAAATACCACGGTTAGGTGGTATATAATTATACAATTATGGATGGACGGACTGCCTGCCGAGTGCCGACTGCCGACACAGAGGTAGCCTCAGCCGTGAACTACCGCACTGTACTGTGTCTGCTGCTAATATAGACTGGTTGATAAAGAGATAGTATACAACAATATACTACTATACTGGTGGTCAGGCACTGGTCACCACTAGTCACACTGGCAGTGGCACTCCTGCAGCAAAAGTGTGCACTGTTTAATTTTAAATTAATATAATATTATGTACTCCTGGCTCCTGCTATAACAACCTGCAGTGCTCCCCAGTCTCCCCCACAATTATTATAAGCTTTTATACATTGATGTGCAGCACACTGGGCTGAGCTGAGTGCACACAGACTGAGTCACACTGTGTGACTGCTGTGTATCGTTTTTTTCAGGCAGAGAACGGATATAGCAGAGAACGGATATATTAAATAAAAGTTAACTTAACAACAACTGCACTGGTCACTGTGGTAAACTCTGTCTGCACAATCTCTCTCTCTCTCTCTCTCTTCTAATCTATTCTAATGGAGAGGACGCCAGCCACGTCCTCTCCCTATCAATCTCAATGCACGTGTGAAAATGGCGGCGACGCGCGGCTCCTTATATAGAATCCGAGTCTCGCGAGAATCCGACAGCGTCATGATGACGTTCGGGCGCGCTCGGGTTAACCGAGCAAGGCGGGAAGATCCGAGTCGCTCGGACCCGTGAAAAAAAAAGTGAAGTTCGTGCGGGTTCGGATTCAAAGAAACCGAACCCGCTCATCTCTAGTTAAAGGACCATTGTTGGTTTCAGGCAATTTGGGGAGAAGGTAGGGAAGAGCCACGCTACCATGAGCTGTAGCAGGTTGCTACTTACCATGACCAATAAGAGGTGACTGAGAGACTTGCAGCAGGTGTAGCAAACTGGAGGATGAAGACAAGGTCCCACCCTATCCTATCATCAGATGGACATCTGAATATCCATTCCAGGACAGTGGCATTATCAGCTTGGATATGTGGCTGCCTACTATATACTGGGGATGTAGTCCCACCCAGTGGTGGATCTACATTTTTGGGCCCTGAAGCTTGAACTATTATGGGGGCCCTTTTGCAACCAACAGCAATATGGGCAACATGAAACAAGGTCTACAGAGCCTGTCCAAAGAAAGTACACACTGCTAAGCACAAGTAAAATTACATTAGATGCCTCCTTGTCCCTGACTCCTTCTCACCTGTCATTGCTTCCGGCCACCTTCCTAGGAAGGGCCTTCTCAAATTCCACTTTTCCTGGGAATGTCACAGAGAGAAGTTCTGCAGGCTGTCAGGAATTGTAGTTTAAAATGGATGCACGTTTCACACTATTTACAGAGTGCAAATCACAGAGCTAGACTACAACTCCCAGCAACTCCAGTGGTACTAAGCGACACACATCTAAGTTGTAATAGCAGCCATGCTGTACTAGAATCCTGGTTGTCATGCTGTTATTGGTGATGAGCTATAACCATACAGCACATAAAAACAAGAAGTTAAAACCTGATTTTTTTGGTGTTACAATGCACAAGTGAAATGAGTGATGATTTTATTAAGAACATTTATTTTATTTATTAACAGTTTCTTATATAGTTCAGCATATTCCATTGCGCTATACAATTAGAACAACAGTAATAGAACAAAGCTGGATAAAAACAGACAGAGGTAGGCAGGCCCTGCTCGCAAGCTTACAATCTATAGGGAAATAGGCATTCATACACAAGGATAGATGCTATCTACTGCATAATTGTCCACCAGATTGCTAGGTTCTTAATGGGTTGTATGATATGATCACCCAGCAATTTTGGCAAAGGGTCAGGAAGGTGTGAGAGTAAAGAAAGACAAAATATGTGAGGTTATGTGTACTGTATAGAGAGGATGTAATTAGATAGGGAAGCATTGAAGGTTTATGCGGGTGGGTCTGAAATTTGATAGGCTTGTCTGAAGAGGTGAGTTTTCAGGGAATGCGTAAAGGTTTGGAGTCTTACTGTGTGTGGGAGAGCATTCCACAGAGTGGGTGAAGCCCAGACAAAATCCTGTAATTTTGAGTGGGAACAAGTAATACGTGTGGATGAGAGACACAGATCTTGTGCAGAGTGAAGAAGTCAGTTAGGAAGATATCTTGAGATGAGTGAAGAGATGTATGTTGGTGCAGTTTGGATAATAGCCTTGTATGTAATTAAAAGTATTTTATATTTAATACAGTAGAATACCGGTAATTAACGGAGGGACTGACAGAGCTGATCTGCAGATGGTGAACGTCTAGTGAGGAAGATTAGCCTAGCTGCTGCATTCAAAATGGATTGTAGTGGTGAGAGCCTATGTTTGGGAAGACCAGTGAGGAGACTATTACAATAATCAATGCGGGAAATAATGAGAGCATGGATCAGAGTTTTTGCTGTGTCTTGTGTAAGATATGGTCATATTTTGGACATGTTTCTTAGATGTATGTAACATAATTTTGAGACAGATTGAATGTGGGGGACAAAGGACAGTTCAGAATCAAGGATGACACCTAGGCAGCAAGCTTGTGGGGTAGGGATGATTGCTGAGTTATCAACAGTGATAGAGATATCAGGTTGGGAACTACTATTGGCCGGTGGAAATATAATTAATTATGTTTTGGAAATATTAAGTTTGAGGTGGCGAGATGTCATCCAAGATGAAATGGCAGAAAGGCATTCAGTGACACGGCCCAATACAGATGGTGACAAATCTGGTGAGGATAGGTAGATCTGAGTATCATTTGCATACAGATGATACTGAAATCCGAAAGAGCTGATTAGTTTTCCAAGAGATGTGGTATAGATAGAGAAAAGCAGAGGACCTAAGAGTGAGCCTTGTGGTACTCCAACTGAGAGAGGTAGCGAATAGGAGGTAGAATCAGAGAAACAAACACTGAAGGAGCGATTAGATAAGTAGGATGAGAACCAAGAAAGGGCTGTGTCCTGAAGACCTAGGGATTGTAGTGTTGTATGAGGAGAGAGTGGTCAACAGTGTCAAAGGCAGCAGAGAGATCAAGGACAATAAGTAGTGAGTAATGGCCTTTAGATTTAGCAGTGACCAGATCATTCACAACCTTAGTCAGTGCTGTCTCTGTTGAATGTTGGGCACGATATCCTGACTGAAGTGGGTCCAGTAAGCTGTGTGAGTTAAGAAAGTGTGTGAGGTGAGTGTAGGAAAGTCTCTCAAGTAGCTTGGAGGGGCATGGGAGCTGAGAGATGGGACGGTAGTTTGAGAGAGCATTAGGGTCAGAATTTTGTATTTTCAGAATGGGAGTAATCACTGCATGCTTGAACAGAGAAGGGAAGATTCCAGCAGACAGAGAGGCCTTACAGATTTTAGTTAAGGTCAGGATGAGCACAGCAGACAGATTTTTACTAATTTGTGAGGGTATAGAATCAAGAGGAGAGGTAGTAGAATAGGCAGATGAGAAGAGTGCTGATACTTCATCTTCATTTGTTGGATCAAACGAAGAGAAGATGTTAGAGGGATCAGGAAGGGAACTGAGCAGGTCACTGGCTGTGGAAGAGCATACCATTTCATTTAGGATCTTGTCCTTGAAATAGGATCTTGTGCACTGCTAGTGGCTGGTGGGTTGGGTGAGGGAGGGACAAGAAGGGATTTAAATGTATTAAAAAGTTGCTTGGGGTTAGAGGCTTGAGCAGAGATGAGAGATGGGAAATATGTTTGTTTGTTTGGCAGCGTCCAGAGCACTACGATAGGAGTGGTACATGGTCTTATAAGTGAGAAAGTCACTTGAACTACAAGATTTACGCCACTGTCGTTCTACTTTACGTGAGAGTTTTTGTAGGTGTCTTGTGTATTTAGAGTGCCACGGTTGACATCTAAGTCTACGTGGAGTGTAAAGGGTAACCAGAGCCACTACATCATGTGCTGTTTCTAGAGTTTGGTTAAGGTGTGATACAGCAGTCTCATGAGAGAAGAATGTAGAAAATGGTGAGAGCAGTGGTTGCAGAGAGGTAGTTAGTTGTTGAAAATTAATAGCATTAATATTTCTGTGGGTTAGAGGAGGATTGGAAGACTTCAAGGACATTGAGTTTGAAGTAATGGAGGGGAGCATGCAGGTGATAAGGTTATGATCTGAGACAGGGAAAGTAGAGATGAGCGCCGGAAATTTTTCGGGTTTTGTGTTTTGGTTTTGGGTTCGGTTCCGCGGCCGTGTTTTGGGTTCGACCGCGTTTTGGCAAAACCTCACCGAATTTTTTTTGTCGGATTCGGGTGTGTTTTGGATTCGGGTGTTTTTTTCAAAAAACCCTAAAAAACAGCTTAAATCATAGAATTTGGGGGTAATTTTGATCCCAAAGTATTATTAACCTCAAAAAACATAATTTACACTCATTTTCAGCCTATTCTGAACACATCACACCTCACAATATTATTTTTAGTCCTAAAATTTGCACCGAGGTCGCTGTGTGAGTAAGATAAGCGACCCTAGTGGCCGACACAAACACCGGGCCCATCTAGGAGTGGCACTGCAGTGTCACGCAGGATGTCCCTTCCAAAAAACCCTCCCCAAACAGCACATGACGCAAAGAAAAAAAGAGGCGCAATGAGGTAGCTGTGTGAGTAAGATTAGCGACCCTAGTGGCCGACACAAACACCGGGCCCATCTAGGAGTGGCACTGCAGTGTCACGCAGGATGTCCCTTCCAAAAAACCCTCCCCAAACAGCACATGACGCAAAGAAAAAAGAGGCGCAATGAGGTAGCTGACTGTGTGAGAAAGATAAGCGACCCTAGTGGCCGACACAAACACCGGGCCCATCTAGGAGTGGCACTGCAGTGTCACGCAGGATGTCCCTTCCAAAAAACCCTCCCCAAACAGCACATGACGCAAAGAAAAAAAGAGGCGCAATGAGGTAGCTGACTGTGTGAGAAAGATAAGCGACCCTAGTGGCCGACACAAACACCGGGCCCATCTAGGAGTGGCACTGCAGTGTCACGCAGGATGTCCCTTCCAAAAAACCCTCCCCAAACAGCACATGACGCAAAGAAAAAAAGAGGCGCAATGAGGTAGCTGACTGTGTGAGAAAGATAAGCGACCCTAGTGGCCGACACAAACACCGGGCCCATCTAGGAGTGGCACTGCAGTGTCACGCAGGATGTCCCTTCCAAAAAACCCTCCCCAAACAGCACATGACGCAAAGAAAAAAAGAGGCGCAATGAGGTAGCTGTGTGAGAAAGATAAGCGACCCTAGTGGCCGACACAAACACCGGGCCCATCTAGGAGTGGCACTGCAGTGTCACGCAGGATGTCCCTTCCAAAAAACCCTCCCCAAACAGCACATGACGCAAAGAAAAAAAGAGGCGCAATGAGGTAGCTGTGTGAGTAAGATTAGCGACCCTAGTGGCCGACACAAACACCGGGCCCATCTAGGAGTGGCACTGCAGTGTCACGCAGGATGGCCCTTCCAAAAAAACCTCCCCAAACAGCACATGACGCAAAGAAAAAAAGAGGCGCAATGAGGTAGCTGACTGTGTGAGTAAGATTAGCGACCCTAGTGGCCGACACAAACACCGGGCACATCTAGGAGTGGCACTGCAGTGTCACGCAGGATGTCCCTTCCAAAAAACCCTCCCCAAACAGCACATGACGCAAAGAAAAAAAGAGGCGCAATGAGGTAGCTGTGTGAGTAAGATTAGCGACCCTAGTGGCCGACACAAACACCGGGCCCATCTAGGAGTGGCACTGCAGTGTCACGCAGGATGTCCCTTCCAAAAAACCCTCCCCAATCAGCACATGATGCAAAGAAAAAGAAAAGAAAAAAGAGGTGCAAGATGGAATTATCCTTGGGCCCTCCCACCCACCCTTATGTTGTATAAACAAAACAGGACATGCACACTTTAACCAACCCATCATTTCAGTGACAGGGTCTGCCACACGACTGTGACTGATATGACGGGTTGGTTTGGACCCCCCCCAAAAAAGAAGCAATTAATCTCTCCTTGCACAAACTGGCTCTACAGAGGCAAGATGTCCACCTCATCTTCACCCTCCGATATATCACCGTGTACATCCCCCTCCTCACAGATTATCAATTCGTCCCCACTGGAATCCACCATCTCAGCTCCCTGTGTACTTTGTGGAGGCAATTGCTGCTGGTCAATGTCTCCGCGGAGGAATTGATTATAATTCATTTTAATGAACATCATCTTCTCCACATTTTCTGGATGTAACCTCGTACGCCGATTGCTGACAAGGTGAGCGGCGGCACTAAACACTCTTTCGGAGTACACACTTGTGGGAGGGCAACTTAGGTAGAATAAAGCCAGTTTGTGCAAGGGCCTCCAAATTGCCTCTTTTTCCTGCCAGTATAAGTACGGACTGTGTGACGTGCCTACTTGGATGCGGTCACTCATATAATCCTCCACCATTCTATCAATGTTGAGAGAATCATATGCAGTGACAGTAGACGACATGTCCGTAATCGTTGTCAGGTCCTTCAGTCCGGACCAGATGTCAGCATCAGCAGTCGCTCCAGACTGCCCTGCATCACCGCCAGCGGGTGGGCTCGGAATTCTGAGCCTTTTCCTCGCACCCCCAGTTGCGGGAGAATGTGAAGGAGGAGATGTTGACAGGTCGCGTTCCGCTTGACTTGACAATTTTGTCACCAGCAGGTCTTTCAACCCCAGCAGACCTGTGTCTGCCGGAAAGAGAGATCCAAGGTAGGCTTTAAATCTAGGATCGAGCACGGTGGCCAAAATGTAGTGCTCTGATTTCAACAGATTGACCACCCGTGAATCCTTGTTAAGCGAATTAAGGGCTGCATCCACAAGTCCCACATGCCTAGCGGAATCGCTCCCTTTTAGCTCCTTCTTCAATGCCTCCAGCTTCTTCTGCAAAAGCCTGATGAGGGGAATGACCTGACTCAGGCTGGCAGTGTCTGAACTGACTTCACGTGTGGCAAGTTCAAAGGGCATCAGAACCTTGCACAACGTTGAAATCATTCTCCACTGCACTTGAGACAGGTGCATTCCATCTCCTATATCGTGCTCAATTGTATAGGCTTGAATGGCCTTTTGCTGCTCCTCCAACCTCTGAAGCATATAGAGGGTTGAATTCCACCTCGTTACCACTTCTTGCTTCAGATGATGGCAGGGCAGGTTCAGTAGTTTTTGGTGGTGCTCCAGTCTTCTGTACGTGGTGCCTGTACGCCGAAAGTGTCCCGCAATTTTTCTGGCCACCGACAGCATCTCTTGCACGCCCCTGTCGTTTTTTAAAAAATTCTGCACCACCAAATTCAAGGTATGTGCAAAACATGGGACGTGCTGGAATTTGCCCATATTTAATGCACACACAATATTGCTGGCGTTGTCCGATGCCACAAATCCACAGGAGAGTCCAATTGGGGTAAGCCATTCCGCGATGATCTTCCTCAGTTGCCGTAAGAGGTTTTCAGCTGTGTGCGTATTCTGGAAAGCGGTGATACAAAGCGTAGCCTGCCTAGGAAAGAGTTGGCGTTTGCGAGATGCTGCTACTGGTGCCGCCGCTGCTGTTCTTGCGGCGGGAGTCCATACATCTACCCAGTGGGCTGTCACAGTCATATAGTCCTGACCCTGCCCTGCTCCACTTGTCCACATGTCCGTGGTTAAGTGGACATTGGGTACAACTGCATTTTTTAGGACACTGGTGAGTCTTTTTCTGACGTCCGTGTACATTCTCGGTATCGCCTGCCTAGAGAAGTGGAACCTAGATGGTATTTGGTAACGGGGGCACACTGCCTCAATAAATTGTCTAGTTCCCTGTGAACTAACGGCGGATACCGGACGCACGTCTAACACCAACATAGTTGTCAAGGACTCAGTTATCCGCTTTGCAGTAGGATGACTGCTGTGATATTTCATCTTCCTCGCAAAGGACTGTTGAACAGTCAATTGCTTACTGGAAGTAGTACAAGTGGGCTAACGACTTCCCCTCTGGGATGACCATCGACTCCCAGCGGCAACAACAGCAGCGCCAGCAGCAGTAGGCGTTACACGCAAGGATGCATCGGAGGAATCCCAGGCAGGAGAGGACTCGTCAGACTTGCCAGTGACATGGCCTGCAGGACTATTGGCATTCCTGGGGAAGGAGGAAATTGACACTGAGGGAGTTGGTGGGGTGGTTTGCGTGAGCTTGGTTACAAGAGGAAGGGATTTACTGGTCAGTGGACTGCTTCCGCTGTCACCCAAAGTTTTTGAACTTGTCACTGACTTATTATGAATGCGCTGCAGGTGACGTATAAGGGAGGATGTTCCGAGGTGGTTAACGTCCTTACCCCTACTTATTACAGCTTGACAAAGGGAACACATGGCTTGACACCTGTTGTCCGCATTTCTGGTGAAATACCTCCACACCGAAGAGCTGATTTTTTTGGTATTTTCACCTGGCATGTCAACGGCCATATTCCTCCCACGGACAACAGGTGTCTCCCCGGGTGCCTGACTTAAACAAACCACCTCACCATCAGAATCCTCCTGGTCAATTTCCTCCCCAGCGCCAGCAACACCCATATCCTCCTCATCCTGGTGTACTTCAACACTGACATCTTCAATCTGACTATCAGGAACTGGACTGCGGGTGCTCCTTCCAGCACTTGCAGGGGGCATGCAAATAGTGGAAGGCGCATGCTCTTCACGTCCAGTGTTGGGAAGGTCAGGCATCGCAAACGACACAATTGGACTCTCCTTGTGGATTTGGGATTTCAAAGAACGCACAGTTCTTTGCGGTGCTTTTGCCAGCTTGAGTCTTTTCAGTTTTCTAGCGAGAGGCTGAGTGCTTCCATCCTCATGTGAAGCTGAACCACTAGCCATGAACATAGGCCAGGGCCTCAGCCGTTCCTTGCCACTCCGTGTGGTAAATGGCATATTGGCAAGTTTACGCTTCTCCTCCGACAATTTTATTTTAGGTTTTGGAGTCCTTTTTTTTCTGATATTTGGTGTTTTGGATTTGACATGCTCTGTACTATGACATTGGGCATCGGCCTTGGCAGACGACGTTGCTGGCATTTCATCGTCTCGGCCATGACTAGTGGCAGCAGCTTCAGCACGAGGTGGAAGTGGATCTTGATCTTTCCCTAATTTTGGAACCTCAACTTTTTTGTTCTCCATATTTTATAGGCAGAACTAAAAGGCACCTCAGGTAAACAATGGAGATGGATGGATTGGATACTAGTATACAATTATGGACGGACTGCCACGGTTAGGTGGTATAAAAAAACCACGGTTAGGTGGTATATATTATAATAATAATACAATTATGGATGGACGGACTGCCTGCCGACTGCCGACACAGAGGTAGCCACAGCCGTGAACTACCGCACTGTACACTGGTTGATAAAGAGATAGTAGTATACTCGTAACAACTAGTATGACACTATGACGACGGTATAAAGAATGAAAAAAAAACCACGGTTAGGTGGTATATATTATAATAATAATACAATTATGGATGGACGGACTGCCTGCCGACTGCCGACACAGAGGTAGCCACAGCCGTGAACTACCGCACTGTACACTGGTTGATAAAGAGATAGTAGTATACTCGTAACAACTAGTATGACACTATGACGACGGTATAAAGAATGAAAAAAAAACCACGGTTAGGTGGTATATATTATAATAATAATACAATTATGGATGGACGGACTGCCTGCCGACTGCCGACACAGAGGTAGCCACAGCCGTGAACTACCGCACTGTACACTGGTTGATAAAGAGATAGTAGTATACTCGTAACAACTAGTATGACACTATGACGACGGTATAAAGAATGAAAAAAAAACCACGGTTAGGTGGTATATATTATAATAATAATACAATTATGGATGGACGGACTGCCTGCCGACTGCCGACACAGAGGTAGCCACAGCCGTGAACTACCGCACTGTACACTGGTTGATAAAGAGATAGTAGTATACTCGTAACAACTAGTATGACACTATGACGACGGTATAAAGAAAGAAAAAAAAATACCACAGTTAGGTGGTATATATTATAATAATAATACAATTATGGATGGACGGACTGCCTGCCGACTGCCGACACAGAGGTAGCCACAGCCGTGAACTACCGCACTGTACACTGGTTGATAAAGAGATAGTAGTATACTCGTAACAACTAGTATGACACTATGACGACGGTATAAAGAATGAAAAAAAAACCACGGTTAGGTGGTATATATTATAATAATAATACAATTATGGATGGACGGACTGCCTGCCGACTGCCGACACAGAGGTAGCCACAGCCGTGAACTACCGCACTGTACACTGGTTGATAAAGAGATAGTAGTATACTCGTAACAACTAGTATGACACTATGACGACGGTATAAAGAATGAAAAAAAAACCACGGTTAGGTGGTATATATTATAATAATAATACAATTATGGATGGACGGACTGCCTGCCGACTGCCGACACAGAGGTAGCCACAGCCGTGAACTACCGCACTGTACACTGGTTGATAAAGAGATAGTAGTATACTCGTAACAACTAGTATGACACTATGACGACGGTATAAAGAATGAAAAAAAAACCACGGTTAGGTGGTATATATTATAATAATAATACAATTATGGATGGACGGACTGCCTGCCGACTGCCGACACAGAGGTAGCCACAGCCGTGAACTACCGCACTGTACACTGGTTGATAAAGAGATAGTAGTATACTCGTAACAACTAGTATGACACTATGACGACGGTATAAAGAAAGAAAAAAAAATACCACAGTTAGGTGGTATATATTATAATAATAATACAATTATGGATGGACGGACTGCCTGCCGACTGCCGACACAGAGGTAGCCACAGCCGTGAACTACCGCACTGTACACTGGTTGATAAAGAGATAGTAGTATACTCGTAACAACTAGTATGACACTATGACGACGGTATAAAGAATGAAAAAAAAACCACGGTTAGGTGGTATATATTATAATAATAATACAATTATGGATGGACGGACTGCCTGCCGACTGCCGACACAGAGGTAGCCACAGCCGTGAACTACCGCACTGTACACTGGTTGATAAAGAGATAGTAGTATACTCGTAACAACTAGTATGACACTATGACGACGGTATAAAGAATGAAAAAAAAAACACGGTTAGGTGGTATATATTATAATAATAATACAATTATGGATGGACGGACTGCCTGCCGACTGCCGACACAGAGGTAGCCACAGCCGTGAACTACCGCACTGTACACTGGTTGATAAAGAGATAGTAGTATACTCGTAACAACTAGTATGACACTATGACGACGGTATAAAGAATGAAAAAAAAACCACGGTTAGGTGGTATATATTATAATAATAATACAATTATGGATGGACGGACTGCCTGCCGACTGCCGACACAGAGGTAGCCACAGCCGTGAACTACCGCACTGTACACTGGTTGATAAAGAGATAGTAGTATACTCGTAACAACTAGTATGACACTATGACGGTATAAAGAATGAAAAAAAAACCACGGTTAGGTGGTATATATTATAATAATAATACAATTATGGATGGACGGACTGCCTGCCGACTGCCGACACAGAGGTAGCCACAGCCGTGAACTACCGCACTGTACACTGGTTGATAAAGAGATAGTAGTATACTCGTAACAACTAGTATGACACTATGACGACGGTATAAAGAAAGAAAAAAAAATACCACGGTTAGGTGGTATATATTGTAATACAATTATGGATGGACGGACTGCCTGCCGAGTTCCGACTGCCGACACAGAGGTAGCCACAGCCGTGAACTACCGCACTGTACTGTGTCTGCTGCTAATATAGACTGGTTGATAAAGAGATAGTATACAATACTTACAACAATATACTACTATACTGGTGGTCAGGCACTGGTCACCACTAGTCACACTGGCAGTGGCACTCCTGCAGCAAAAGTGTGCACTGTTTAATTTTAAATTAATATAATATTATGTACTCCTGGGGGCTCCTGCTATAACAACCTGCAGTGCTCCCCAGTCTCCCCCACAATTATTATAAGCTTTGCCTTTTATACATTGATGTGCAGCACACTGGGCTGAGCTGAGTGCACACAGACTGAGTCACACTGTGTGACTGGCTGCTGCTGTGTATCGTTTTTTTTCAGGCAGAGAACGGATATAGCAGAGAACGGATATATTATATTAAAATAAATAAAAGTTAACTAACAACAACTGCACTGGTCACTGTGGTAAACTCTGTCTGACTCTGCACAATCTCTCTCTCTCTTCTAATCTAATTTCTAATGGAGAGGACGCCAGCCACGTCCTCTCCCTATCAATCTCAATGCACGTGTGAAAATGGCGGCGACGCGCGGCTCCTTATATAGAATCCGAGTCTCGCGAGAATCCGACAGCGTCATGATGACGTTCGGGCGCGCTCGGGTTAACCGAGCAAGGCGGGAGGATCCGAGTCTGCTCGGACCCGTGAAAAAAACATGAAGTTCGTGCGGGTTCGGTTTCAGAGAAACCGAACCCGCTCATCTCTAAGGGAAAGGAGTGTTAGTGAGTTCAGAAACAGAGCTTAGTCTGGTAAATACAAGATCAAAGCAGTGGCCATCCTGATGAGTAGGGGAGTCAGTCTATTGGGGAGGACAAGAGAGGAGGTTAAATAAGCTTATTTTAATAACACACACTTAGAAAAAAACTCAAGAATATAAGAAACTCAGCACCAAACTGTTACAAAAAGTAGTTTATAAATGTACAATTTGCAGCAGCCGAGCCTGTAAAGAGGGGTGACAAACCTCTTAAATAGAAAGTTACCAACAAAAGACAAATCATGTGGTGCTGCTAAAAACACATGATCACTTGAATCACAATAATGGTAAAATTATATTAAATATTTTGTTACAACATATACGAAACAAATGTCAACACTCCAGGGAGTACAATATTAAAAATGATAATATAAAACAACCGCAGACATTTGTTTGGTAGTGGCAAACATGTATCATGTAACTGGGAAATATTTAACACTGTTACTAATAACAGCAATCTCTGCCCATAGAAAGTGAACAGTATATTTCCTTCACTTGGAATACTGGAATAGTGCTGCCAATTAATAAATGTATGCAGCCGTTGTTATGAAGACTCTCAAAGATACTGTATCTTGTCAGTCTCAAAAGTTAACTGACTCACCAATGTGGTGCTCTATAATGGGCCGGTTCATGGTCTGTGCACAGTCCTGGCTCCTCCTTAATTGATCCAAAGTTTGTATACAGTAATATTGAATGAAGTTAGTGCCATTGCCTTAAAATAAACCGATGATATGTAGCACTTACCGGCGGCGGGTTTTGCTGTGGCCATTTGCTGGGACCAGCAATGCAGCCGATTAATGTGCACACTCAGTGGAGCACTGTCACGTCAGTGGTGTGGGACTTGTCGGCGGCAGGCTGATGTGTCTACCACTTACCAGGAGTGGAAATGTAGCCGGTGCACATGCACAGTCGCCAGGGTCACGTCACACTGGTGGACAGTAGCAGGAGGCACTCTATGGCTGGAATAGCTGTTTAAGCAGTGATTGCGCTCCACTTGCTCTGAGCTAACAGATCTGGGCAGTGAGAAGTAGGATAAACCAAAGTTAACACAGATAGCTATAAGGCTGCATATGAGGGATCTGTAAACCTGGGAGTGTTACAAAGACAAGTTCTGCAGACTGCCGGGGATTCTAGTTCAAAATGGATGCACGTTTCACACTATTTACAGAGTGTAAATCACAGAGCTAGACAGTTCCCAGCTGCTCCAGCAGTATAAGCATCATGCATCTAAGCTGAAATAGCAGCCATGCTGTACTAGAATCCTGGTTGTCCTAGTGTTCTTGCTGATGATCTATAACCATACAGTACATACATAAAAACAAGAGGTGAATATCTGATTTTTGGTATTAAAATGCACAAGCGAGACGAGTGATGATTATATCAAGCTTATTTTAATAACACAATTAAAAAAACTCCATTGATTTTGTTGAAAAATTCACTCATTAAAAAAATGTTGCCTCAGGGCCCCTCTAGTATTAGGGGCCCTGAATCTTAAGCTTCATTAGTTTAGTTTCACAGTAGATCCATGAATGGCCCCGCCTCCCCTCCTGTCTTTTGAAATGGAAAACAAAATGTAACATCAAAAAATGGAATATCAAGCTCCAAATTTGTTTACAGTTACACTTTATAGAGTACTGAGTATGCTGTGAATTTTTTTACATTTTTGTCAGGTTACCCAACAGAGATATAAGAGGTCAATTTAGGTGGGGAAAAAAACAAGCAATTTCAAAGTGCTTTAATAAAAAAAGTAGACAAGATAGATAACTTAAAAGTTGTCTGGCAAATTTTTGCGTATATAAATATTCCAAACAAAATTACAGCTCTGAAATTGTATCCCTTTCCACTAAAATACAATCCAAAAAATAGACTTTTTTTTTTAGAAATATGGCAATTACAGTAACTTTGGCCTTAAATTTAAGTCAAAAAGTGAGGTAGTGAAATAGTTATATGACAAAACGTGTAGCTTGAAATGTGATGAAAATAATGTTGTTTTTTTATCACAGTTTTCTATTACTTTTCTGAGCTGAGATTTTGCATTTACTCCAAATGCCCTCAACAGTGAAAAATGTCATACTGTAAGCCATGATACAAAAATGGCCACCATCTTCATATGAAGGTAAATAAAAATAAAGTAATGGTGGTTTCTGACTACTAACTTACAGGAGACATCACACACACACAAAAATTAAAAAAATAGTTAAGCAAACAATAAAATTAATTCTGGACCATTTTATATGGATTGACCCTTATAACAGGTGTGTAGGTAACTGTCTCACTTATATAAACAAAGTTGCTGTGAGCTTTAGACCAGATAGCATACCTAATGTTTAACCCATATTTCAATACTTACCTTTCCAGAGTCCCGCGATGGGCGCTACAGCTGCAGTGAAAATCTCTTCCAAAATGGCCACCACACATATGCAGTAGTGAATTGGTCTCCAGAACATGGTAGGAACCATGTTTCCGGAGACCTGCACATGTGCATTAGACTCTGGCACAATGCTGGAGACTACTGAATCATGCAGAGGAGGGAGCCCACCCGGAGTTTACACAGGGGACCTCTCCTCTGTTAAAATGCCCCTGTATGTCAGCTCAATTCCTCAAAATGCCACTAGGTCAATGGCCCAAAGAATCTGAAAATGATGAAGATGGAACAAGCACACTAATAGTGTAGTATTTCTTGAATGAATATTCACATAGTGTCATATATACTGTAGGTAATCTGCATACCAGATATGTTTTCACAGGCACATCAAATGTGATTCTCATCCTCTCCATCACCATTAGCCTTAAGGTCACCAGGTAAATGGCCAAACAAATCCAGTGGTACACTATCCACAAACATTTCAGCCCCTCCAGGCACCTTTTTCAAGGTGGTCATACTTTTGGCAGGTACAGATATTGCCAAGACACTGGCAAGATCATAGGAGATGTTGGTGGATGGTATATATACATACTCTTTTAAAACCATTTTTAACTGTCCCATGAGAATAAAGCTAAATATAAAAATCAACATAGAGCCCAAATAGGTTTGACAACTGATAGGTTTACTACTGAAGACAGAAAAGCAGAATAGATGATGCCTATCTTGTCTGATATTTATACATTTCTAATTTTAAATACCTCTATACTGTATTAAAAATTAAACATTAACCATAAAAGATTTTCTTCCTTTATATACTGTTACCAATATGGGTTAAGGCTCCCATAAACTAAATGCTTGGGACCAGAAGTATTTTGGATATTGTATTTTTCCATATTTTGCTATATTTGCATGCCATAATAAGATAAAGTATCTTGTGGATCTGAACCAAGTCTAAACAGAGAATGTGTTTATGTTTCATGTACACCTTATACACATAGCCTAAAGGTAATTTTATAAAATAGTTTTAATAATATTTTCAATGTAACAAAGTTTGTGTACACTGAAACATCAGAAAGCAAAGGTGTCACTATCTCGGTCACACTCAAAAAAATCTGTATTTCACAAATTTGGATATGGGAGACTCAGCCTGTAATACGATATACTTTTATTTGCTTAATCTGTATAACTGTAGGACTATATTATTAATTCCTTGCCAGAACTGAATTTATATATTTGCTTTTTATTACCCAGTTTATTTCCAATTTGTTTATGCAGTTCAGATTTTTAGTACTTTACATTTTGCACAGTACTGTGATTGTATACTATCAGATTCTCTTATAGGGGGCTTTTTATCAAAGCTTGGAGAGAGAGAAAATTGTGAGAGATACAGTACTAACCAATTAGATTTTACTTTACATGTTGCAGTCTGTGATTGAAATATGAACAAAGCTGATTGGTTGGTACTTTATCTCTCACAATGTTATCTCTTACCAAGCTTTGATAAATACCCCCATAGTATAATATAATATGGTAGATGTGCAGTTTACCAGTTTAATGATAAAGAAAATAAATGAAAGAAGTGTTACTTCATGGCTAAATATATGATAAATAATAAATATGTAACATTCCTTGATGTTGAGATCAGATATAAAAGCAACTTGTTTGGTAAGGAAGAGGAGAACACTTCCAGACGCGCTGTCACAGCAGCCAGCAAGGGATTGTCAGTCCCAAAGAAAGAGTTTTAACAACAAAATATACTGAAGCTGGCGCTGGCTGCCTTTCCAATAATTAAAACAATTAAACAACTATGGATGATGAAAAAGATATTTAGATTTATTACTAAACACTAATTAATAAAAACATGAATAAAATCAAGAAACAAATTCATATAAAGTTAGGGCATAAATGGAGCTGAAAAGATTTAGAATGTGCTGCTAAATGAATGTCCACTGGGGATCCCGGACTGGAACGCTGGACCAAAAGTTCCCTGGGGAAATAAGTTGAATTACAGCTGGTTTTACCCGTATAATCGGAGACTTCCAAATGCTTTGTAGAAAACAGCAAGCACGCTGTATCACTTGAATCCAAGCTGGGTCTCTCCGAATGGTGCTGTAGTGTTGAAGTCCCACAGGGAATGGTTCCAAAGCAAATGTTCCAAAGTATAGTTAGTAAATGTCCATATCTGGATCCTGATGTAATGTGGAGTATTTGTATTTAAGCAGCTTCTTCACACTTAACGCGTTTCCCTAGGCACGGTCACCTAGCTTCATCAGAAGTAAAGCTCCCTCTAATTCAGGGATCTATTTAAACCCTGTTTGATCACCTGATGCCCAACAGGTGTGTGGCAATCAAATATCTATCATCCATAGTTTTTATAAAAATAATGCTTTTACAACATGACTGATCCCATTAGATAAATAGAGCGATGTGTAGGAGGCAAACCAACAAGAAAGATGCATATATAATGTGACATATGAACATAAATAAGATAAAAATAAAGTAGACAGGATGTCAGAGGTCAGTGCGGTCACGTGACCTAATTCTAAACTCAGAGGTTTTACTGATTTTTATATATCTCTCATAGATCTCTTTAACATACTGTATATATGTATATCTCAGGTCCCCAAACATTACCTGAGATGATAGTATCCTTTCTGGGTACTTAGTATCCCGGCCTAGTTGCTCCGTATTGCGGCTCCGTGTCACCCGGTCACGTGACCATCTTCGGCGGAAGCAGCTCGGTTGCCTAGTAACCCGAGTCAGCTCCCATACGCCGCATCCGGCCCGTGGTTGGTGTGGTTGCTTAGCAATCCCAATGCTCGTCATCGCGATACGCGATGACGTCATTCGCCTGACACGTGACCCCCAAATACGGAACTCTCAGACGAGGATACCAAAACTAAATTGCCCAACTGTGGGCATGAGAAAAAGGACGGGAAACCATATTAATAGGGAATAGAGAAGGTGATACATGAATATATATATATATCTCATATGCGGAAGCTTCCAATTATATTACATTAATCCATAATCTCGTTCTCAATCCTCAGATGTCATCTGCCGTCAAAGATGGAATACATACATCAGTTACATTGATCAAATGAAACTTATATAAATTATATAATAAGCTTCATAAAATAATTATACATATTATCATTCAGTCGTCCTATGCATCAGATATTTATTATTTCTCCTTAGAGTATATATATTACACACTTAATATTTCGAAAAGTCATCATTATTCCCCCTCCAAGATGATAAGGGACATATAGGGAACAGTGATATTATGAATGATCACTATTAGTGACACTTCATAGTACAGGATTTATTGCAATGATAAAAAGATATCTCAAGGAATAGAGAAACTAGTCATTCCACATTTTAATATAACCCACTAGATGTAAGAAGAGGGGAGGGCGGGGGGGGGGGTAAGGAAAATCTACTTTATATAAATATAGGATGCATACCAATAAATAAGCTGTAACTAATATTTGTTAAAACATCAGCCTGAGCTCAATAATGACATATCAGGACATATGAAGTCTAATGTTGATTAAAAAGTGACAAAAAATGAAAAGGAATAGCATCATCTATCATTCAGAAGGCTTGTCAGAGAAAGACCTGTATTAAATCTTTTCAGAATCGACCATTGCAAGTACAAATTGACAGATCTCACAATCTAAAGGGTGCCTAAGTCTGACTTGAAGTCAAAGGTAATGAAAACAACACTTTTGTTCTGCATACAAACTTAATTGCTGCCACTGAAAAATATACAAGACATATTGTTTCAAGGTTATACTCTTTGGTTGTTGTGAGGATTCTGGGATAACATCTTGCTCTTTTGTCCTTGCCAGGACTGGGCTGTCCACAACCCCCCCCCCCCCCTCTTCCAGACAAAACATGTACAATAATCTCTGCTGTATAATATGCATAAAATAGGCACAGTTTACCCCGACCTTAATGTTAGTTACATAGATTATCTAGGCAAATATGGGGTAAAAATTCACCTTTTTAATGTACAGAAACATACAGCACAAAATAAATGCAATAAATTACAATACCAGGAGGTCCACCATATTACAATAAAAAACACAAAACAAAACTGATCCATGCCTCCTTGTACCAGTCTAACCTAGCACTTGACAGGTTGCAACCAACACACAAGCCCCACCTCTTTTTAAACCCTCTTGCAATGATTCTCATCCCCTAGGTGCTCCTGGCTCTTTTATTCTGCCACTGTTGCACGTGTGACCTGGCTGACATGTCTGCCTAGACCAAATGTGACCCATTGGGACTTCAATAGATGCAAAAAGATGTATCTTCTAAAGAATAAAAGACATTTAATGATACATAAAATATATATCAACATACAGTATACACAAAAAACATAAACATTGCCATAACAGAAATAATAGTACATATATTATTACACAAGCTGGTTTAACCTTTATCCTCAGTGCCTGTCACCCCGGATTTACCAGTGTTATATTTCTTGTTTGTTTGTGCAGTTAGAACATTAGCCAAAATAACAGAAATATTTACCTTGTAATAAATACTTATTGCACCTTTTAACTGAACTAAAACCACAATGCACTAACAATACACATATTATTTAGGATTTGTAAATAAGGCAAAAAAGCAAGCAGCTGGGCAAAACCATATTGTGCAGCAGGTGGGCCAGATGTAACATATGCAGAGAGATTTAGATTAGCATGGAGTCTGTTCAAATTGACTGACATCTGCGGGCCACATGCAAAAGCAGCCAGTATTTACCCTGCATAGAAAAAAGATAAATGTCTTTGCTCCCCTTTCATGGCAGTATGGTTTATTCCAGACACAAAGGGTTTTATTCAGAGATGGACGCAGGTCACTGCATACGCAGCCAGATCTGTGTTCATCCCCTCACATGCTGGGGCCGCCCAGCACAGGGCATGGCCGCCCAGCATGTGTGAGGCCGCATACTAATGGGTCCGCAATTAGATAAGGGTCGCATCGGAGCTAAGGTTGACCACTAGCAGTGCAACCTGGCTGCATTGTCAGGTTCCCTGCCGCCATTTTTTTAATCAGAGAAGCTGCATGTGACATCACGCAGCTGCCCTGAAAATGGTACTGGCCTCCCCCGTGCCGTGACAATGGACCCCCAATGGCCGCCGCTGTCAATAACACTGCAGCAGCATCCATCCTGGATGAGGCCGCAATGTGTAAGGTCACGCATGCGCACTACAGGACGTGCATAGACCACCTGAATGCAGTTGCTACGTACAGATGCACAGGTATGAAATAGGCAAAAAGTTTCTTGTTTTTTTAATCAGGCCCAATGTACTGCAGTGCATACCGTGTTGTATTAACGTATTTATATATGATACTGTTTTATACTATATATTATTTTGGTCTTTTTTGTGTAATCTTTCCTTCATTTTATATTAATATACTTACACTCCTATCTTTTAATCCAAAAGCCTGAGCAATGCACATCTATATTATTTTTATAAAATAGAAAATTTAGCAATCATAAATAGACTGACTCCTTTATGCCCGTCTGAGTAACCAACTGAAACACATTATTAAAGTTGTACACAGTTTATATCAATCAACAATGAACTGACTTGTCTCAGCAGGACTACATGATTGCTGTTGAACAGGTAGAGATGTATAAATCCTTCAGAAATGTGATTTGATCTCACAATTTGTAACCTGGCAGCATTGGGGTGAAACAGAAATTTGTAGGGGTAGAAGAGAGGAATTTGATGAAGTCATTATTTGCAAAGAACAGATTAAATGAAACATCTACTTTTTCAGAACAACACAACTGAGATATACTTTTGGAGGGCGAGATTATTGAATTTGGCTAAAGAGAGGAGAAAGCATCATTTTAGGTACATTTCGCAAATGTGTGGAGAGATGCATGTGGATGTTTCCAGATGGCTGTCCCATCCATACAAAAAATGAATTAAATAGCTATATGTCCCTAATAATGGAAACACACACACTTGCCCTAGTGTACGCCTGCCTCCGGGCTCCAAGCCGTGAAGGGGCACCTGCATGTACAGCAATACCTGTGTGCTTCACAGTGGGATCCAAGTGTGACTACTGTGTCACATCCGCTGCTGCTGAGTTAATCTGCTCTGTCTCAGGAGCCCTACTAACATCTGCAATGGGGGACAGGATGGCTTCCACCTGGTACTGCTCAGCCTGCGCTGCAGCAAGTGATTGTGTACTTGCTGCCATAGGCGTGCGCAGGGGGGGTTCCTGGTGCGCACAGGCACCCCCTAATGTCTGTAACCCCCTCAACACACACCTGCTGCTGCTGCTGCAGTATCGGCGATCACCGGGTGTGCTTATTTCTGTCCTCCGCCCATTGTGCCCCCTCCGCTTAGTCTGGCTGTCATTCATTTTAATGGTGCAGCATCACTGACGTAATCCTTCTCCCAGTTCCTCTAACCTGTGGGATGTGTCGTGATGATGTCATGCCGCGTGCATGCCTGCTCATGCTCCTACCCACGCTCTCTCTCTCCTCATCATGTGCCAACGCCATAGAATACAGCCTTCCTCTTGGAGGAGGACAAGTTCAAATTCAATATCAATATATATTTCGAGAGATTAGGATATAATCTATGGTAATAAAATATACAAATTGAACATATATTAAACAGATTTTATCTATCTATCTATATCTGTGCATCAATTCTCTATATTATTTAGCTTGCATTGAGTGCCAATATGTGGTTGTAGACATGCCTGATAGGTGGTGCTAGACACGCCCATTAGGTGGTGTTAGACATGCCCAATAGGGGGTGCTAAACACGCCCTTCTAATCGTGCACCCCCTAATAAAATGTCCTGCGCACGCCTATGCTAGCTGCTGCTGCTATTTGACTGTGAGATGGAACCCACTGGTGAACGGTGATCCTGCATGTTGCAGATGGCTGAATCACAGCGTATATACGCACACCACACTTGTTTTCATGTCTGTTTTTTATTTTTTAAGGTGGGGGGCACACACGCACACACAACTTGGCTTTGGGTGACTGGGATGAATTTATGCCCCTGGTACTATCCCCACTTAAGCTAAAATAAATGTGAATAAAAAGCGGCAGCACTGGAATGTGAGAAGTGGAAAACTTTTCTAATGAACAAATAAAATATATAAATTGGTCAAGACTTTCAAATCACTTTATATTATAAAAAATGACTCTGATATCAGTATTAATATTTATTATAGCAAATTCACATATCCGCAGCACAATATTTCTATCAAAATTATCAATTTAACATTGCTTAGTACATTAAATTCAAGTGTAAACAATGCAACTATAGCACAATAAATAGAAGAAACACCTAATGAGACTTCAAGCTGTTAAAGAACATACAGTTCCACATGAAGCATAATTGGGTTATGCAAAGCCAGAATGATAAATTACACAATCAATCTTCCAAATGTCACAGATTATCAATCCTCTTTAGATTCCAATCTAGACATGCCAAGACAGGAACAGATTATCTTAATACATTAGTAACAATAAAAGTTCCAAACAAATAATCACTAAAGTGAATCACATAAACAAGAGCTGGTGAATATGTTTATACTAGCAGCGGAATGCAATGCAGTCCGAGATCGACGGAGGTGCGGGTTGCTGGCCGATCTCTGACGTTTTTTTAAAGGGACCATCACTTACAAGGCATGGTTTTGATTGTCCCTTTAAAAAAACATCTGCCCATTTATTGAGTAATGCAAAAAACTTTTTTTTATAATAGAATATGTGTCCATTCTTCAGTCCCTTGGCATGTAATAAAACAAACCACTGGGGCAGTTTGTGGGAAGGAAGCAGGACAAAAACCTCTTCTCTCCTGTGACAATCTAATCCCCGTTTCAAAGAGGAGACAAATACAAACAAAATAAAGTACTACCCAACAGGCGATCCTGTGCTTGGAAGACCAAAACTGGAAATTCTCACTTTGTGACTGCTATCTCCAGAGTTACTGCACCAAACATAAAATTACAGGCCCTCTGGTATGCCTAAAGTTCTAGTTATGCCCACCTGACTATGATTCTGTTTAAAGTTATATTGCTAACATGGTTAAATGCTGTAACTAACAACCGTGTCAGCAATATGATGTTGACATTGTCTCATCCATACATAGTTATTCAGCATAAATTATGACTGTCAACAAACCATATATATTCCCCTAAACCAGATTCCTAGCTGAACCCACCACCTCTGACAAAATGCATTAATGGTTATTTGGTACAGCATTTGCACTGCATGTATTCTTTCCTACTGCCATACTGTACTGGAGATTAGTGCCTGTTACCCTGCCGATTCATACTGATCAGCTGTAAGTGAATTCCTGCAGAAGCCTGACTAGAGTCACTCTGGGCACTGTTGCACTGGAAGGGATTAATAAACAGTCTGAGTGCAAGAAAGCCATCACTTCCCGGTACAGCACTAGGGGGGAGGTATTCAACTTAACACTGCCATTAGATCCCCAGTAACCATCCGGACCAGAGTATCTTGGGCAGCCAACACTGGAGGGAACCCCTGTATCAGTGCATGTTGCAAAGGCCCACCCGATCGGCATTAGGAGGACCTTAGCCGATCCTTGTCATCATCCTTGTCATCTTACGCGTAAGGTAACGATGTGGGATGCCTCTAGCTTTATAACATATCACTACAAATACACACATACACCTGCCTAACTCGCTCTATTAATTGTGTGCAATTATCTAAAAAAGATTGTAGTATACTGAAACCTAAGACTTAACACAATCGGACTAATCTGCATCTTATATTCCCCTGAACATGTATACATTAGCATTAACACAGATGAGAAAAATGGTTGGCTATCCTTTATTTTAAAGGGAAGCTAACAATCATCCCACTATCTAGAAGAGGCTTTTTGGTTGAAGTAAAGCTCTTAAACAACTACAGTATTTTACCTTGAACCAACTGTTGTCTTCAAAAAGATTCTGTCCATGACGGTAGACACCTCCAACAGATCACCCAAGTTTTCTTTCTGTCTAGAACTTAAAGTGAGTGGTCTATTCATGAAGCAGTTAAAACTGTGGAGAAGTGAGCCAGTGGAGGAGTTGTCCATTGCAACCAATCAGAATTGAAGTTACATTTATAATTTGCATGCTATAAAATTACAGTATCTAGAGCAGCTGATTTGTTGCCATGGTCAACGCCATTGGCTCATTTCCCCACTGTTTTCACTGCTTCAGGAATCACTTATTCCATCTGTACACTTGGAAGATTGAACACCCTTCTGACCTAGGCTATACATTTTTGTCATATCCAAATCATTTATACACAGAAAAAAATAGGTCATCATAGCCATTTGTATGTAATACTCAACTCTGCAATTGAACAAACAAAGTAGTCTAACTGTGCACCTATATTCTATACACTTGACATCGTTCAATTCAAATCTAGATAGTGGACCTAGCAAATGAATTGTTACTTATCACTATACATCTCATTGATATGATGCAATATATACTGTAGCTGTAATAAGTAGCAATTTAAGTATACTTACCCTTCCAGCGATCCGGTACCCTGGTGTTCTGCCAGTGGGTCCCTCTGTGCATGCACTGCTGGCTGACCTCCTAGGAGGCGACAGGGGCTGCTGTGAAGTCAGGGGGTGGAGCCAGCATGGGTGTTGAACAGAGAGCAGGGAAGAATTGAGCTTTCCTGTCATCTCCGCACCAATGTTAAGGTTGCGTCATCCTGGGATGGCGAACCTGAACTCCATGAAGAAGCGGAAAGCAGAGCTTTTCATTCCTTCATGAATTGCATTCACCATACAAAAGTATGGTGATGCAATTCATCCACGGAGTGGGGGTGCCGATGGAGATATCAGGGAGTTCTCCACAGTAACCTGCTCCATGAATAGCAGAAAGCAGAGAAAAGCCCTGTTTTCTGCAAAACTGGGCTTTCTCTGCCTTATGAATAGATTCCTTTATCTCTCCACTTGATGGGGTCTATTCATGTAAAAAACAAATAAATTATTGTTACTTATCACTATACATTGCATTGGTTCGATGAGATATATAGCTATAAGTAGCAATTAATGTATACTCACTTTTACGGCGATGTGATCCAGTAACCTGGGGTCCAGGGGTGAGGTCTTCTCCAAGTGGTCCCCTCAGTGGTGTGGAGTCAGCAGGCAGGTCCCTCTGTGCATGCATCGCTGACTGACCTCCCAGGAGGCTGCGGAGGCTGATGGGAAGTCAACGGAGCCAGCATGGGTGCTGAACAGAGAGCAGGGAAGCATTGAGCTACCCTGTAGTAACCAAACCACAGTTCAGGATCTGCCATCCTGGAATGGTGAACCTGAACTCCATGGAGAAGTGGAAAGCAGAGCTTTTTGTCCCTTCATGAATCGCACTCACCATACAATAGTATGGTGATGCGATTCATTCATGGAGTGATGGTTCCGATGGAGAAATCATGGACTTCTCCATGGTAAACTACTCTGTGAATAGTACGAAGCCTAGAAAAGCCCTGTTTCCCGCAAAACAGGGCTTTTCTCTACTACATGAATAGACCCCAATATCACTTCAATCTCTGCATAATCTACACTTTAGTGATTACAAATCAGACAGCTAATCTGCAATACTACCTTTATAGCTACAGTATGTAGAAAATGTAGTCCATGCTCAAATGTGCAGTGGAGAGCATTGCTCATGTGCAAGCACCTACAGATGTATCCCCATAGGCAATAGACATGTGACACCAAATGTAAAAATAATCTGAAGTAGTTTAAAAATGAATTTCTACTTGCTACAGTTACCAAAATGTGTATTGAAGCTACTGTGCTGTAGGTAGTGTATCTCCTATGCTTATTGTGCTCTGGTTATGTAGAACTTCTATGAGTGAGAAATAATCCAATTGCTTATTATGGTATGTGGGTAGACAACAGCGATGGGTTTGTTGAAATGCTCAGTCCTGGTTCTCCTAATTTTTCTATCATTTAAATAATGATCTAGTTAAGCTTGAAACTTATATTATATGCAAAGGAGGTCTTCTGACAAGACACAATATTTTCTTTCTGATCCAGAGTGCCCTCTCGAGCTTTCCTCTCATTCTGTTTAGCCAATGATGGGACAAACCTATGATGCTGGGCAGTAGCGGCTCTTGCCACGGGCAAGCAGGACTTTTGCCTGTGGCGCCGCTGTCCCAAGGGTGGTTAGGAAAAGGCCCTCTCCGCGAAGGGAAACTAGACACGCAGTGAGGTAGTGTCTAGTTTCCCTTCGAGGAAAGGACCTTTCCCTGCTACTGGAGCCGGCAGTTTAGGACAGTCATAGACGCTATGGGTCATAATTGACCTCTAGTGTCTATGTGCTCCTATGGATCTGAGGAGCGGAACCGGCGGCGGAAGATGGACGGCAGCAGTGGTCAGGAAACAGGAACGGGGCTGGTGAGTATTCTTGATTTTTTTTATACTAGGGGCACAGCAATGGGGGCAAAAGTAATGGGGGCACAACAGCTACTGGGGGCAAAACTAATGGGGGCACAACAGCTACTGGGGGCAAATCTAATGGGAGCACAACAGCTACTGGGGTCAAAACTAATGGAGGCGCAGTACTGGAGCACAGCTGCAGGGAGCCCAACAACTAATGGGGGCACAACTAATGAGGGCATAGTACTGGGGGGCAAAACTACTGGGGGCACAACAGCTACTGGGGACACAACTACTGAGGGTGCAGTACTGAGGGCACAACAGCTACTCGGGGCAAAACTACAGGGAGCAAAACTGACAATGCCCTTTCCCTATGAAGCCACGCCCCTATTTTTGGTGCACGCCTGCGGCACGCACTAACTCTATTTCAGCTGTGGGGGGGGGGAGAGCGCCAAAAGAAACTTTCGCCCTGGGAGCCACAAGGTCTAGAACTGACCCTGATGCTGGGCTAAGTGAAAGGTCTCACTGTAGAGTTTTAAAAACCAGGCTATATATTTTTGGCATTTACTGTAGTTATATTACAGCCTGGAGACATGTCGCCAGATCCCAGACCTGGGGATGCTATACTGTGGAAAGTTAATTTCTTACTTCTTGTGTTGCTCTTTTTGGTTGCAATGTTGCCATGGTAGCATTCTTCTCATTACTATTCATCAGGGAAGCACTGTACATAAAGCAGTAATGAAGAAATATTACAAGATTGCTGCTATGATAAATCGCAGAATGAGATGGAAAAACATTCTGACCATAAAACAAATAGTTTTATTGTAACATGATTCAGTAGTAAGTAATGCTAATATAGAATTAGAATAAATGATAAGGAATTTGGGCTGTATAGGATTCAACATAGCATACTGTATTGTACTGATTTATGGTTTTATTTTTGCTATTGCTATTAGTTGCAATGCAATGTATTGCTAAATAGGTGATATTGGATGCAGTGCATGTATTTGTACATAGGTATATATAAGTTTACTGCATGACTTTTATAGGTAGAGATGAATGTTCCATTTGCTGATGATGATGATATTGTGTAACTTGTTCAATTTGGAACATATTTCAAAATGAAACAATAAAATAATGTTAATAAAGTAAATGGTTTAACAGTATGAAAAAAAGTTTTGTAAAAATTGTAAAAACACACAAATATATATATATTAAACAATTTTTGTCAGTGATCTTTGCAAGCTGACCCACTGGTCATAAAACATTGCTATTAGTAGACATTTTGAATATGATTAAATTAACAGTAGTTGCAAAAAGTACCCTAGCTTTCTAGAATACTGAACAATAATAAGCTGCATTACAGAACCTATATATTTTCTAGTGGGTTCTTCAGTACCCTTTTATACTGTGATTAATAACCTTTCCTGGGTTTGTTTAATGTCTTTTAATTTAAAAAGTAGTCTTTCTTGTCTGCTTTTCTGTCATACCGTTCCTCAGTCTAGAATGTATTACTTATAACCCTTTTTCTCTTTTCATATATGCCCTCTTTATTTTATCTGTTATAGGTGTATTCATCAAACAATATACCCATAAATAGTAAGGATCCCGTGGAGGTACCGTGGTATCTCTGATATCTGGCGAGCTCTCTCCATTTCCAACAGAAGAAGCAGCCCCCATAGATTTCTATATGGACTGCTATGCTGTCAGATTTACCATGCTCTGGAATGCAAAGTACCGCTAACATCATTTTCAGAATGCATGTACCCTATATAATGCATGAATTAAGTAAGGGATCCAAAGGATACCTCCACGCCAATTGCAGACTGTGTGTGGGCAGTAGCGATGCATTAACAATCATTTCACTTCTTTGACATCACAGAGATGGGCTCATTTTGGAATAAGAGAAATTATACATTTATTATCTGATAATCATCTAACATAAATTACCACCTTTTAAAACAATCACATATAAAAAACAACTTTAACATAGCATTATAAATGTACATAAAGACTCAATAACATTAAACCACTGTTTGCAGTTCATGATTAACACAAAGGATATTTGCTACCACAAAATGGGACTTATCCAGGTAAATTGGACCTTAAGGCTATCCACATGTAGTTATTAATAGAATCAGTTTGTATCAAGTATAAGCTTCCAAATACTGAATGACAGGTTCTAGAAAAAAAAAAAGTTGAATACACCAGCTATCAGTCCAAACTATCTGCTTATAAATATATTTAATTTTATGCAGATGCAGTATTATTCACAGAAAAGTGTAGTCAGAATTGGCAGCAGTGTTAAGCTCGCCACCAGTGCCAGAGCTACCATTAGGCAGCTTTAGGTAGTTGCGCCGGCTCCTTGGGAGCAATATTGAGGTCGCCAGCACAAGATTTAAGGTCCTTCTTATGCAACTTACTACTGACAGCTGAAACAGATTATATAGACAGCTGCTGCACTCGTACTTTTACTCTGCTCTTGCTTTTATTCATTTATAACATGCCTGGCTGGTTTAGCATTGCAGACAGGCAGTGTACCTCCCCTCTCATCCCTCCCTAACAGTGAATCACAGACAAAAGAAGGAGCTAAGCTAGTCTCAGACAACACAAATAGATCCCAGAGCTGCATACAAGGCTGTCCTATGCTAGTGTAACACCCCAGGGTTGGCATGTATGTCCAAGTGGTTGGAAGAGGTATCACAGATGTTCAGTGGCTGTGTGACAGACCTTTTCCCTAAAATGTATTCTCCCTGTAATTTGTCCATAGTATCATACTCAGAGAGGTAGGAAAGATTAATACGCAACAGGAATGTATAGACAGCAATTCCAACAGGATGTCTTTATTGAGCTGCAATGAACTCTGGGTTTAAAGAGGATGAATGGTTATTTGGTGAAAATTAGACAATCACAAGAATAAGATAATTTTGAAAATGATTTGCAAATCACAATTGACCATAGCTTACAATGCACTGGAACATTTAGTAATGAAATCGACAATAAATCTAATCACAGATATATGCATATTTCAATAACATATAATAATGAGGGTGATGAGAAGAGTGATGAATAATACAATTCTCAATAACAGTTGTTAAATTCCTAACTTTCCCTAATAATGATGTTTCAATCTTCACTGGCAAATTACATTGGAGCTCTCTTTTGTGAGTCAATTATGTAAAGATGAAATAAATAGCAAAGATATCCTAGTGTCTCTAACAAAAGTAGCTTACTCTGTAGTAAGGGTTTCTTGAATAGGTTGAATCCATCTCTCTTTCTTAAGTAGCTCAATATTTCTTGGGTAAATAACTCAGTCTTTGCACTGCTTACATTTCTAAATGTCTCTTAAGCTCTTCTTAGAATAGGTATCTCTATCCTGAAAATTGTATGCTGTTACTATAGAGCCTGATTTCAACCCTTCTCTTCCAACAATACTGCACAGTATATTTGACCAAAGGATAACACTTGCCTACTTGCAACTTTCCATACCAACAGTCTCTGTATACTCACTCCGATCCTCTGTGGTAGCTACTTTCACTGACTGGACCTGTCTCAGCGGTCCTCAGTGACAAAATGGCCACGACATTCACCCCTTTCAATAGGCCTGGTGGTGTCCGGTCCCTGGCTGCGATGTCCCACACCCTCTCTCTGGTTCTCTGTACTCCGGTAGCACTCCACTTTGCAGCGCTGCTCTTGACCACCCAGCATGGCCACCCAGTTTGCCCTTCTCAGCACTCACTTAGCTCCTCTCTGCATATTCAACACCACAATGACTTCCTCTCAGCTCCACCTTCTATGGAGTTGAAAAATAATTTTAAGTAACCAGCAATGTCAGTTAAGTGTTATTGTCTGTGATCATGAAAAATTTATATTTTATTTGCATAATATGCCAAATCCACAAATTCCAATCCTAATCAAACCTTTAAGTCTTTATGGTGGAGTCCTTAGAAAGAAATACTAATTTATTTTGTAATAAACCTTATTCTGATTACTGACTGTGGGAAAATTATGTGCCTCTTTGCTGTGGAGTGAAAGGGGATATCGAGAACATTACCACTAAAGAGAAAAGCCAGGACATGTGTCACTACTTCCTTAGTCACCATAAAAAAGTATAATCAGTGCCTGTGATAATCCTGTCATTATAAAATCATACACAAATACATTTATTCAGGGTACCATATATTAGCCCTTAAATTCCTACTTTGATACGAGCAACCATTTGCTAGATTGCAAGTTCAAAGATCAAAAATGTACATTTAAGGTCCAGCATTCTAACACTTTAAGATTGCCCCATGATTAACAATTTTTTCCACCATATATAGATAAGAAAATATTCAGGCAATAAATCCCTGCGCAAGTAAATGTAGGCAGCCGTGTGGAGCAAAAATCAGAACAAAGTGACTCTTCAAAACACTTTAAACTGTACAGAAAGGCGTGAAAAAGACTGATTCTGCTCAAATAGGCGCCTCCTATTATAGTGCTACCATCACATATGGATAATAAATGATGAATTTATACATTCCTTAAGGTTGTCCCATGAATATTTTCATCCACATCGAGTTTTTGCTGATTATTCACTCCACATGTGGGAAAGAAAGCATAAAATTTCATGTGTAGCACAGTAAAATTTAATGACAATTTACATAAGTTGACAGGTATTAAAAACAAGAATTAGTAACAAAAATCCGATATTCAATATTCCCTGGTGGTGTCCAAAAGGGGACTGAACAATTACCAGAAACGAAGTTCTCCTTCGTTTCTGGTAATTGTTCAGTCCCCTTTTGGACACCACCAGGGAATATTGAATATCGGATTTTTGTTACTAATTCTTGTTTTTAATACCTGTCAACTTATGTAAATTGTCATTAAATTTTACTGTGCTACACATGAAATTTTATGCTTTCTTTCCCACATGTGGAGTGAATAATCAGCAAAAACTCGATGTGGATGAAAATATTCATGGGACAACCTTAAGGAATGTATAAATTCATCATTTATTATCCATATGTGATGGTAGCACTATAATAGGAGGCGCCTATTTGAGCAGAATCAGTCTTTTTCACGCCTTTCTGTACAATTTTTTCCACCATGCCAATTTTTTTTTTACCATACAGTACTTATACTTAGGCGTGCCATAATATCCATTTAATCCTGGGATACCCATGATTAGCAAAGGTTCTGTGGCTGGTTAAATTTAAGCCTGCATATCACCTGGTTCAGTCACATAATTTGTGTAAATCCTAGGTGTCCTGGATTAAAGAAATATTATGTCAAGCCTATTTATATCTTAAGTGTAAATTTTGCTTTAAATAAATCATGAGAAATAGAGAATACTAGCTGTTCTACCCGTTCTTCACATGGGGGGCTTCTGATTTTCATGTTTGTACATATAAATGAGTGTTAAAAATTTGGTATCTATAGAGATGTTAATATAAGACGTCTTAATGTAAGTAAAAATTCAGCTATGGTTCTTGGCGTTACCCAAGGAGCACCCATAGCAAATATGGTAAAACATTACAGGACTATTTTTGTAGTTTATTAAATTCTACACACTGGAGGTGCAATCCAAATTTTGATCTGATTGCCCGTTTGTGTTTTCGTCCATGCAAAGCAAGCCATACATCAGTAATGACGTCATTATGTTAGCACCCTTTTCATGCCCTTAGGGGAGGTTTATTAAAATTCTAATTATGTCGTATTCCTGTTCCCCATCTGAAGAATAGCTATGTTAAATTTCAAATTTCTAACATATCGGGAAGCAAAAGAATTAATGATGAGTCAGTGAGTGAGTGAGTGAGTGAGTGAGTGAGTCAGTGAGTGAGTGAAGGCTTTTGCATTTATATATATACATTGGGATTATCTTTTTTATATGAACAGTGCCATAAATCTACATTCTCCTCCTATTGAAGCTAATTTAAATTAAATGATTAAAGTATGTGTATGTGTAGTCCAAGGTGAAAAAGTCTGCCTAACCTGCAATTACCTGTGAACAGTCTGATCCACCCAGCTCATAACATGAAATTATGTAAACATTTGCAGCTCCAAGGAACATTGGTGGTCATTCCGAGTTGTTCGCTAGCTGTTTTCGTTCGCAGCGCAGCGTTTTGGCAAAAAAGCAGCACTTCTGCACATGCGTATGCGGCGCAATGTGCATGCACGACGTACTTTCACAACAGCCGAAGTAGTTTCACACAAGGTCTAGAGAAGCTTTTCAGTAGCACTGTTGGCCGCAGAGTGATTGACATAAAGTGGGCGTTTCTGGGAGGTAACTGACCGTTTTCTGGGAGTGTGTGGAAAAACACAGGCGTGTCAGATACAAACACAGGCATTCCTGGGGATACGCAGGCGTGGCTGGCCGAACGCAGGGCGTGTTCGTGGCGTCAAAACAGGAACTAAATAGTCTGAAGTGATCGCAAGCGCTGAGTAGGTCTGGAGCTGCTCAGAAACTGCACAATCTTTTTTTGCAGCAGTGCTGCGATCCTTTCGTTTGCACTTCTGCTAAGCTAAAATACACTCCCAGAGGGCGGCGGCTTAGCGTTTGCACGGCTGCTAAAAGCAGCTAGCGAGCGAATAACTCGGAATGAGGGCCATTACCATCTTGCAACAATAGTCCAGTGTTGTCAATGTCTCTACTTAAATACAAATATAACTTTGAAATGCTTTAAAATGAAAATTTTAATATGTTTAAATATATAAAAAAAGTTTACGAGTGCAAAATTGTAGATACGACTTTGATGAATTTTCTTTATGAGATCTTTACATAACTGACATTACTTTACTTTGAATATTTGGAAAAGGTACATGATCCCTGCTAACGATACAGAGATGTGTAATATGAAGGCGACTGGTAGCTCTAGAGCTTTTCAAAGAGAATATTGATTAAGCAATTAAACTCTGAAAAAATGTGTTCCTGTAAGGGCATTCGTCAGTATTATGCCCATTTTATTTTATTCTAGTTTTTCGCACACAATGTATTGTAGGATAAGTCATCTAGGTTGTCATAGTAAACAGTAGTCACTCAGTATCTAAAATTAGTCTTTTCTTAGACAAAAGATAAAACCTAACAAATAACTTTTAAGTGTAGGAAATTAATAAACTGTGATAGCACATAGTGTACAGATGAAAAAGGCTCTGTGTAGCATTGTACAAGTGATAAACAAATAAGTAATTATCATTTATTTTCTTTGCATTGAAGATCAAGATGACAATGCATAAATATGATGTATTAAGTATTACTGCATATCCTAGTTGCCGCATTTACAAAACTTTAGTCTGGCTCACAGCTATGGTGGTACTACATGTACCAGCAACTTTCAGCCATTGACTAAATAAAACTAGCATGTCAATGCAAGCAGTTGCATCCATAGCCGCAGGCATACTAGGCCATGGTCAGATGGTAAAGCTGTTGGAAATGATGTGAGTGCAGGTGTTGATATTGCAGAATTATGTAGGCACAAACAAGCATATGACTCAAACTATGAACAGTCTAGTTCCATAACTGGTGGTGTTGGTTTTATTGATAGCAGGTACAGCTGTACTCACTGTTACATGTACACTGGTGAGTGTAAACTGCAGGGAAGCTCGCATAGCTTTATATGCAGGTAATCACAGGTCTCTCATAGGAACTAAGCTTGAGACATCTTCCTAAAACCATATCATACAACACAGATAAAAGACAAGATGGCCTCTGCACATACTCAGTAGAGATCTCAGCGATTATCTTGGGATAGAACAGGAAGCCTCCCTGGAACAGGAAGACTAGAGTATATACAGTAGCACACTCCTCTTTCAACAAAATCTGCACCTGCTGTAAGGCTGGTGCAATTTTCGATGGTGCAACCAATAGTGACAATCAATTACTTGCTCATTCGTCTGAACGGATGTACACAGGGGAAGGAGTTTTAGTGCCATTTGCAAAAACTTGCAGATGGGCGACCACAAATAGCTGCTGCTGTGTGCGCTTTAGCCTGTAACTCATAAGCCACAGATTACTTGTGCATGTCTGCAACAGGTTCACAGGGTTACCAAACTGCTGGGGGGTTTGCAGCTGCTGGCTCTGATTCTCCCGGGGTTATAGTAGTGATAAGAAGGTCAATGTGGTAGATAAAGGAAGCTCACGGTGAACTTTTTACATTTATTTTTGTTTCAAATTGTTTTATTTAAACTGCATTTTTTCTATAGCACATTGGACTCATGTATTACTCATTTATCATTAGTCTATTACTCGTAATATTTTAGCTGATGGGAAAGAGCTGTGTACTATTATTTCTACCACATCAATACAAATTTGTGGCTCCCTGCCTCCCTTACTGCACCATTTTTCATGGACTAGATACTCTGTCACTGTTGACTTATTAAAATAAATAATTCAGGATTGCACTATACAAATTTCAGGGAGTTATAATAGATTTACAGTAATTTGTACAAAAAACATTTGATGAAATAACGAGGACCAGATCTGCACATGAGCAATGCAGTTCCTATGCATTCACAGATCATTAAACATTGTAGATTTAGGTTAATCTCTTAATCAGTCCCTTGCTGTGAAAAAAAGCCACAGCTGCAATATTGTAGCCCTTCGAATATACAGCATTACAGTATACTCAGCAGTGACGTGTGCAGAGGCAGCGCCTTTAGATCAGATCATCTCTAAGCGCCGCCTGTCCTTATAGTGCCGCCTCTTCCTATAGTGAAATGGGTCCCGGGTCTCATTGACCCAGCAACCCATTCATACTGCACTGCACTTCAACCCAGGAATAACCCTGGAAATTGTAACATACCCATTTCACACTGCACCTTGACCTGCATCGGACCGGTAATATACCGGGTTATTTGTGTGATATGAAAGTATAGTAAACAGTATAAAACATACTATTTTTTTTGTTTAACCTACAGTTTGTATTATTGATTTTGTAATTTCATATATTTTTAAAATATGCAATATTAACAAGGAAAAAACTGGAACAGCAAAAGTGCACCTACCTGAATCTGGCAATACAAAACTGATGTTTGGCGGTCTGCGCATGCCCCCCTTGGCTTCAGCATAAATTACATGCTGTAGTGTTTGGGTGCAGAGTGGGGGGTGGTAACCGGCCCCATTTTATAAATTGGGGGTATGTCACCCCCATCTTGAAGGTGTACCGGGCCCATGGTCTGCGTTGTTGGACGCAAACTTCCTTGATCAGGCTGACCAGATCTGACACCCAGTCTGAGGCTTCAGCTTATGCAGACTGACTGAGGGCTGCTACCATTGCGAATCATGACCGATGGTCAAGATGGTGATCTAATGCTGTGTCTTTAGGCGCAACACTCAGATCTTGCAGATATATGCAGGAGGTGTTTATCTCTTACAGATGCCTCCTGCTGCATTTGTCTTTTCTTTGTGCAGTATTGCACAGCCACTTCCCTGTGACTATACAAGACCTTACAAATCAGAATAAGGCCCAGTATAAGGTACATAACTGGTTCTACGAACATAGGCGTGCGCACGGGGGGTGCCTGGTGCGCACAGGCACCCCCTAATGTCCGGCACCCCCCGCACATCATGTCTGCGATCCGATCATCGCTGTCTGTGTGCTGCTGTTGTAGCAGTGCTACTACAGCAGCACACTGATAGCGATGATCGGATCACCTGCATCGCTGCCTGGGCTGTCACACGGTCACCTCCTCCCACTCCACCGCTTAGACTCACAGCTGTCAGCTACGTTGTGGGTGGGTGGCTGGCCGCACAGCCCAGCCCACCCGCCGTCATGATCCGACTGTCTGCCTCACGATGTGACATACTGACGTCACACCGCGCGCCCTCCCCGGCCTCCATGCGCTGTAGTACTCACGCCCGTGATCAGTCAGTCTCTCCGGTCACTCATGTGTGCCCTGCTCTGCTATTTTCAACAGCAAAACACAGGCGTAGACTGGAGCCGGCCTAGGACTATTATTCATAATGTGAGTGTTCAGACTTGATGACCACTCACTCACTGTGTGCACCAGGGAAAAGAGAGGGATTTAGGCCAGCCAAGGGGTGGGGGGATAAAATTCTGTATAAAAAAATAAAGGGTTATTACCTTTTGCTCATATAGATAGATAGATAGATAGATAGATAGATAGATAGATAGATAGATAGCATAAGGTAATTACCCTTTATTTTTTTATACAGAATTTTATCCCCCCACCCCTTGGCTGGCCTGAATCCCTCTCTTTTCCCTGGTGCACACAGTGAGTGGTCATCAAGTCTGAACACTCACATTATGAATAATAGTCCTAGGCCGGCTCCTGATATGCCGCTCCTGATTGACTGCCGTCAGCGGCAGATTTGATATAGTTGCGCAGCGCTCATAGGAGCCGCAGTGCCGCCAACCACAGCCTCCTACTCCTTGCACCGCCGTCCTCTGTCTCCTCCAGATCACCGCCACTGCCCTTAGTCCTTCTCTGCACCATGCAGACAGCCTCCTCATCCACCACAGATCACAGCATCCTCAGTGCTGCCACTGCTAAATAGGTAATCTTGCCCTGCCGCTTTACTCTCTCCCTAGTCCCTACTGTATGCCTTTGCTGTCCCTCTCTCTGTCACTCTCCTTGTCCCTTCTGTCACTCTCCCTGTCCCTATGTCCCTGCTGTCACTCTCCCTGTCTGTGTCACTCTCCCTGTCCCTTCTGTCACTCTCGCTGTCCCTATGTCCCTGCTGTCACTCTCCCTGTCTGTGTCACTCTCCCTGTCCCTTCTGTCACTCTCGCTGTCCCTATGTCCCTGCTGTCACGATCCCTGAATTTCGTCTCATTCCATGTGTCATCATTTGAATTTCAGCTTATTCTGTGTGCAATAATGTGAATTTTGGCTCATTCTATGTACTATAATGTGAATTTCGGCTCATTCCGTGTGCTATAATGTGAATTTTGGCTTATTCCGTGTGCTATAATGTGAATTTTGGCTTATTCCGTGTGCTATAATATGTATTTCGGCTTATTCTGTGTGTTATAATGTGAATTTCGGCTCATTCTATGTTCTTTAATATGAATTTCGGCTCATACCGTGTGCTATAACGTGAATTTTGGCTCATACCGTGTGCTATAATGTGAATTTCGGCTCATACCGTGTGCTATAACGTGAATTTCGGCTCATACCGTGTGCTATAATGTGAATGTTGGCTCATACCGTGTGCTATAATGTGAATTTCGGCTCTTACCGTGTGCTATAATGTGAATTTCGGCTCTTACCGTGTGCTATAATGTGAATTTTGACTCATACCGTGTGCTGTAATGTGAATTTTGGCTCATACTGTGTGCTATAATGTGAAAGGGACACCAGTAATACATAGTATGTGTGTGTGTGTGTGTGTGTGTGTGTGTGTGTGTGTGTGTATATATATATATATATATATATATATAAGGACTTGTAATCCGTATGCAGGTTACATACTTGTCTCCCTCATCTTGCTAATATACGGTGCGAGACATGCCCAGTGGGTGGTGCTAGGCATGCCACTCCAGTCATGCACCCCCTAATAAAATGTTCTGCGCACGCCTATGTCTACGAATCCTACATTTTCAAACATTAATACAGTGGGTGGCTATTTTAAAAAAGAGTTAATCTTATCTGATCACCCACTGGTTTAAAAACAATTAAAAATAAAAAGATAATTAAGTCTGGGATGTCTGAACAGGACTTTGTGGACAAGATAATTAAGTTGGGACTGACTAAATTTTTCACTTAGCTGGACCTGACCAACAATCAGATGGGAAGAAAGTGCTGACACAGTGAGACTTCATACTTGTTTTTTTAAAACACTGCTCCAGAGGACCCAGGTATCCATGAGATAGACCTGTCAAGATGGAAGGAAGTATTACACTGTAGGCAGTGCCACCTGATACAAACCCATGCCTTGTGTGACACAGTATTATAGTATTATCAGATATTAAGTTGTCCATTTTGTAAAATGGACTTTTGATATATTCCAACTGTTTTTTCCAGTATTTTTTATCTTTGATATTGAATTGTTGTTTTATTGTATCCAAAGACTAAGGGGTATATTTACTAAAAGTTGATTTTTGGTCTATTTAAAATCGACCAGAATAGAACCAGAAAAGCCCACAAAATGGTAACAGTATTTCTATTCCAAATAGCTAATATACTAAAAGTTAATTTTGAGTTCCATTTTAAAATCGCTTGGTGATGTAAGTTTCATTTGAAGTTCTAAAAGTGTTCTATTCACCAAAATCGACCAAAAACCAATTAAAAATAGACCAAATTATACAAATGCATTCTATTGTCCAGAACATGTCACATGCACTGTATTACCCACAAACACACTCTATTGAAAATTTTTGGTCATATTGAGGCTCTATTTTAAAATCAACTGTTAGCAAATGAGCCTTTCATATTGATGTCTATGAGGAAGTACCGATGGTTTATTTGAAGTTCTATTTGTGTTTGAAGTTGAATTTCTTGTGACTCTGAGGGGACTATTATTATTATTACATTTTATTTATACGGCACCACAAGTGTTTTGCAGCACCGTAAATATGACACACATTAGAACAATACAGGGTACACAGAAAAAAATAGACTAAAACAGCACAGGTAACAATTAGTAACACAATTCTCAGTACACATTACAGCCAAGATGAGAGGAAGCAAAGGAGTAGTCGTCATACTAGTGGGCAGCCACTGGAAGATATAAACAGTAATGAGCGAGAGGAGATTCAGGTATAGACATTCGCTAAATTCGCTACGTAGGCTGTAATTGAAGTTTGAGAGAAGTGAGTTGTGAGAACAGGCCCTGCTCCAAGGAGCATACAATCTAGGCGGTGGGGGGAGAAAAACAGGTGACATGAGGTGAGAACAAGAGAAAGGCAGCCTGATGGTAGGAAGTAAGTGAGGCATAAGATGTCCAAAGCATGAGGTAGTGAGTTGGGAGAGTGGCCTCAAAACTAGGTTATGCAGAAGGGTACGCTTTGATTAATTGATGGGTTTTCAGTGCCCATTTGAAGCTTTGCACAGTCGGGAAAAGTTTAATAGAGCAAGGGAGCTCATTCCAGTGAAGGGGGCAGCACATGTAAAATCTTGAATTCGTGCATGGGATGCAGTTACCAGGGTAAAGGAGAAGCAACAGTTGTTGGCAGTAGGGAGTATCTTGGGAGATGAGTATGGAGATGTAGGGAGCAGTGGAGTTATATAGGGCCTTGTAGGTGATGGTGAAGAGTTTGAAGAGGATTCTGTTGGGGAATGAGAGCCAGTGCAGGTTTTGTCAAAGAGCAGTGGCTGATGTAGAGCAGCGGGAAAGAAAGATAAGTCGAGGTGCAGAATTCAGGACAGATCACAGTGGAGTGAGAAGGGAGCATGGGAAGGGGTTGAGTTCAAACCACAGGCAGACACAGAGAAGGAGTGGATAGTGATGTAAGAGTTGAACCAGGCAAGGACAGTGTCAAAGGCTGCAGAGAGGTCCAGAAGGATGAGTGGAGAGAGTAACCCCTGGATTTGGCCAAAAGCAGGTCATTGGTGACATTGACAAGGGCAGTTTCAGTGAAGTGTAGGGGCAAAAGCATGATTGAAGAGGATCAAGGATGGAGTTGTCAGAGAGGTAGCTGGTGATCTGGATGTACACCAGCCTCTCATGTAATTTGGAGACAAATGGGAGAAGAGAGATGGGGCAGTAGCAAGAAAGTGAGGAAGGGTCAAGGTTGGGTTTTTTAAGAATAGGTGAGACCTTTCCCTCGCCATTCCCTCGCATGTTTGAATAGCGAGGGAAAGATGCCAGTAGAGAGTGATATGTTGAAGAGTTGAGCATGGTGTGAGCAAGCAGTGAGGGAGAGAGAGCAGAGGAGGTGGGAAGGGAGGGGGTCCAGGGGTCAGCTTGAGGGGGAGAGGATAAATGAAGAAGTGGACTTCCTTGTGGTGGGAAATGGGGAAACATTGTTTTGTGGCTGAGACATACAGATGTAGTCACCTTCATCTATCCCATGATGTGAATAGTCACACCATTAGTTAACAATACAATGTCTATGGGGCACAGGTGCAATTAAACACACATGCATGTCTGCTGGCACACTTTCAGTGAAAAATGTATTTCAGGTGTGACTATTCACATGATGGATGAAGCTGGCTACATCTGCATATATATAAATAAACTAAATAAACCATTGAATGAAACCATATAATAGTGGGGGAGTGGTTGGCTTGCTTGATATCAGCAAAATGAGGCCTCATTTAATTTTAGTTGGCTAATGGGTTGACACACATTTAAAGATTGTATCAGTCATTAGCACCATTTTTCTGATATTAAATGCACCAACCACTCCCCCAACTATTATATCAGTATTGAGTGGGTCCTGGGTACACACACAGGTTGTGATGCAGCTCCTACCCTAAACCCTTATTATTGAAGCACAGTCTCTTCAAATAAACCAACTGAATGACACCAGTTGTTATAAACAACTGATCTTCAACCCCACACTGAATTTTTTAAATCAATACAACAATCTGATTTGAACAGCATTATCTAACGAGATAATTAGTAAGGCAGAGAGTGATTTCCTAAGAATCAATAAACCTAAAATTGACACATTATATTTACACCCAAGATTCCCAAAAATCAAAATGTCCCAACAGGGAGACCCATAGTCTCTCGTGTCAATAGTCTGACAGAAAAAACAGCATATTTATAGACCAACATCTACATAAACATGTACTGGCATTACCATCGTACACCAGAGATGTGATGGATGTGTTGGTAAATCCAGAACTTTATCTCATGTGATGTGGCAACTTTATATACTAGTATAAACCAGAAGAATGGTATCCAAGTGACCAAATAGTTCCTGGATATGGAAGCTCACAATAATTTAATGAATTTACAGTACAATAGCATTATTGAGGTTTGTATTAATCAAAAATGATTTCAAATGTGATGAATGCTTCTTTCTCCAGGTTAGGGGGGCAGCAATGGGCACAGTTTGCGCCCCAACTTATGCTAACCTCTGCCTGAGATGGCAGAAAGTAAGATTATTTTTAATTAATACCATACTTATTTACACCAGCCATATCTTACTCTACCTAAGATATATAGATGGCATCTTGATACTCTGGAATGGGGAAAAACATCAATGTGAGAAATTTATAACCAATGGTGGCTCCAGAGGTAGGACAATTTACACCCTAAATGCTGTCAAACATCACTGGCTGGGACGCTCTGGCAGTTGGTGTGGCTCCCCTATTTCAATTTTGGACTGTGCTGCAGCCCCACCTCTGGAGTCATCACTGTTTATAACCATTTTGAATAACAACAATCTGAATTTAAAACTGATGGTGGAAGTGAGTCAATAGAAGATTAACTTCTTCGATTTTACAATTCTTAAAGAATCTGACCGTTCAATATCAGCTGAGATCTTAAGAAAAATCACAGCCACAGTGTATTACATAGTGATAGTGCACATCTGTCTGCCACTATTAGAGCAATTCCTTAGTGAGAATTATTATATGTTAAATTAAAGTGCTTGAAAATGATACATATTTTCTAAAGAAAAAACAGATTTGTGATAGATTAAAAAAAAGAAGATTGGGATAGAGTAAGAAAAAAAGGCTACTGCGGAAGTATGATTAGTGAAATCCACAAAAATGTATTCATGAGATTCTCTCCTACTGTAGTTCCAAAAGTAATTTATCAAGAAGAAGAACCAATTAGGTATATTGAAACCTACAGTATAATAAGAGTGATGAATTCAGTTCTTCAGAAACAACTGTTTACAGGTGCAGTCAAGTTGGAGAAGATCAAGATATTTTAGGGACATCATTTAAAAATTCCAAATATAACAAGAAGGATATTCTCATGTTGTGGGCATAGTAAAGCATGTCAGTACATGAAACACAGGCAATGGTTTTATAACAAATTCAGATGCAATATCATGGACTATATTGATTGCACAACTAGTGGAGTCATCTTCCATTTAGAGTGCCCATGTGGGGAAAAAATACATGGGCAAAGCTTTAAAACCACTCAAAGTTAGAATGAGAACATATTGGAACTACAGATGGAGCCTCGCTCATCTATATTATCTATGGCATTTGTCCTGATCACAAAGTCACAGTGTGCCGGTCGAAAGGCAGCGCATTTTGTTGCAGGGTGGTGCATAGAGCTTAGTGAGGCATATCGCTTTACCAGTGTGTGTGGATGTCCCTTTTTGAAATCACCATTGCGCGTGTGTGAGGTTAGCAGAGCTACCCAGCAAATGGAGGCTCACTCATGCCAGGCATCGCTCGATCTCTAGGTGCATGCACAATGATGCTAACATGCTTTACAAATGAATGTGCCTTCTGTTGCTTCTGGGTGAGACATCATTTGCCAGGCAGCTCTGCTAATGTCGGGCATCTTTTCTTGCTGTAAATGTATCTAACAGATGTCCTCTTACATCATTGCTGCAGTCACGCTAAACAGTCCTTGAAGTCACACCATGCCGTGGCGGGACTTGGTAGTGCTGATCATGTTTTTTTCTTTTTTTACCGCGAAAATGCATCTTAGATGCAAAGTAATGTAACAGGACACACAATCAGCTGACTGCGACTGTATTTACATACAAAATGCTCTGCTGGAAAATACTGTAACATTTTATTTTGTATGCAGATAGAGCTGCTATTACACACAGACTATAGGCATACTGAATATCATTTTAATCAGCAGAAGCTGCTTGAGCGTCCTATTAAATTACTTTGTTTCTAAAGGCCCGTACACACTGGTCGATGTATCGGCCGTTCTCTTGAACGGCCGATACATCGCGGGACCGTCGGCCAGTGTGTACAGGCGACACCTCTGTGAACTCCGTCGTTCACAGACGTATCGCGTCGGCCGCACAGCACAGCCGACAGCCAATATATCTAACGATATATTGGCGCGTCGCTGTGTGTGTACGGGGCGGTCGTCCGACCGCCCGTACACATGCTGCGGCGGTCGGCGGTGATTGACAGGTGAACTGGGCGGGCGGGCCGCCCGCCCAGTTCATGACGTCAGTCCCCCGACGTATCGGGCTGTGTGTATGCACAGCACACTGCCCGATCCGTACATAGATATATCTGCAGATCAATTGATCTGCAGATATATCTAATAGTGTGTACCCACCTTAAGTCTAAGACACATTTTCACAGAAAAAAAAGGGGGAAAAAAAGATGATCGGTGCTACTAAGTTCTGCCGCCGGCATGGTGTGATTTCAAGGGCTGTTTAGCATGACTGCAGCAAAGATGTAAGAGGACACTGTGGCTCAGCATCTCGAATGCACACAAAGAAAAGCATAGGTCAGAGTTCCACACAGCTCTCTAAAAGAAAAGAAAAATCATTAAAATCAGCAATAGAGTTGGGACACACAGTGACAGTCACAGTCACACACAGAATATAGGCAAGCTGCATATAATTTTAATCAGCAGAAGCTGCTTGTTCATCCTATTACATTAAATTGCATCTAAGACACATTTTTGTGGGAAAAAAGTAAAAAGACGATCAGCGCTACCGTGTCCCGCCGCCAGGATGGTGTGACTTCAAGGCCTGTTTAGCATGACTTGATACATGATTTACTAATGAAGCCCAGCGTTCATTAGTAAGTCATGGCATCAATGTGTCTGTGACACCCGCACATCACTGCCAAAATGACAGCCCCAGCATTTTTGAACCCACTGCATCAAAATATGTCTCCTTTAATTACAGTATGCTATACACCTCAAGTTCCTGATTGACTCTCTCAATCTGACCGCTGGTCTGTGTGTATAACATTACAGTTGTCACTGGCCATTTGCCAGGGCTTGCTAAGAGTACACTATTACAGTATGATTACTGTACTGTATATCCATCTGCCACTATACGCTCTACAATACTGGATTAGTAGAGCAATAGCCACCCAGTGGTGAAGAACTGTATTGCATGCTGTATATGTTGTTGCACCTTAACGCGCCTTTCCAGACAACACCTCAACAACCTGAGCTATAGCTAAGGTGCAACAAATACTACGTTTAGGGCGGAGAAACTGCAACGATGAGGGAGGCCCCATTTTATTCGCAAAATGTAACAAAATGTAAGACCCCAGCTCCAGTAGTTAGACATATCCTTAAGTACCTAAGGGACTGAAGGCTTTTTGTATGAAAAAGATCAACTTGGGAATCAGAGAATATATTTATCAGGGACTTCTTAAATTGACGACTAAAATGATATTCTACATGCATAGCTTCTATCCCAAGGGAATTAATAAAGAAAATAGCTATTCTGCCTACTTATAAGGAATATATCATAGCAATATATCACAACTTTAATAGAAAATAGTCTCTCAAATGTTATAATAAGGGATAGAGCACAATTGAGGGTATTATCATCTAGTATACTATGAAAGCTGGCCCTATGTAAAGATTTTTTTAAATGAAGGACTGCACGTAGATTACAGCCTATAGGTGTCACATTTTTGGTGTATGCTTCATATAGCCTGAAGACATGTTGATATTCTGTAATACAAAATGGTATGCTGCAAAATCCATAGAAACTGATTATTGATTTTTGTATATGGTAAAATTGCGTGCTCCCTGACACATCCTGAGGAAGACTTTTAAGTTGAAATGCATTGGTGGTTTGGAAGAGATGTTTTATGGATTTGGCAGGACCTGTTAGCCCAATGTCTATTCAGCGGGAGAGAGGTTTGCAACCCAGGTTTTACCCTCCATTCTTTCTGCTGTTGTCTATGCCTTTGGAATAAGGACCTGCACGGTACTAATCCAATTCTTTTATTTTGTGGTTAGTCTGCATGCTTGATTTAAATAAATGTAAAAATTTTACACTATGAGTGGCCATTCTACATTTCTGGGAGGTTAAAAATCAGATGGAAATGTTGATGGGCTAAAGAAGCTGGAAGTAAGCACAGATGATCACAAGTTCTCCATCTTATATGCAATGATATTGGCCTAATCGAGGTCAAAATATGATAGACAGTATATTTTATTAAGTACTTGTTATGTTTTACAATTGACTCACTTGTGTGCACCATATATAGTGGTCCATTTGTCTTATTGAGGTACTGTAATCAAGAAATTGAGCACGGAGGATCACAAGTTGTCTACCTTGTATGTAATGTTATTGGCCTAATCGGGGCCAAAAGATGGTACCAAAAGATGGTTATGGTTTTTATTTGACCCACTGATGTGCACCATATCATGGTCCTTTTGTGTTTTTGAGGAAATCAAGACTCTGAGACTGAGGGGTTTGAAAAGACTTCCTTTGAAGTAAGAAAAAAACAGCGTGCTTTTTAAAGGACTTTTTATTAAGACTTTGAATACATAACAGATCAACCCAATTAGGAGCGCATACTGAAGTGTTGAAGTCTACAATACATTGTTTTTATATGGTCATCTGATTATTGACTGTCTGTATTTACACGGAGGTCCCATGCTGTACCAGACACCAGTGTGACTATGTGTGAGATTTATTGAGTGCCAGATATTGCTGATAGATATATATATATATATATATATATAGATATATATATATATATATATATAATTAGAGATGAGCGGGTTCGGATTTACTCGGTTCTTTACACCAGAATTATTGCCATTTCTTATTTTCGGGATTTTTCTTATTGGCTAACCAAAACACCGATAGCCAATAAGGAGATTCGGGTAAAGCTGAGTAAAACCGAACCTGCTCATCTCTAATATATATATATATATATATATATATACACTGCTCAAAAAAATAAAGGGAACACTTAAACAACACAATGTAACTCCAAGTCAATCACACTTCTGTGAAATCAAACTGTCCACTTAGGAAGCAACACTGATTGACAATCAATTTCATATGCTGTTGTGCAAATGGAATAGACAACAGATGGGAATTATAGGCAATTAGCAAGACACCCCCAATAAAGGAGTTGTTCTGCAGGTGGTGACCACAGACCACTTCTCAGCTCCTATGCTTTCTGGCTGATGTTTTGGTCACTTTTGAAAGCTGGCGGTGTTTTCACTCTAGTGGTAGCATGAGACGGAGTCTACAACCCACACAAGTGGCTCAGGTAGTGCAGCTCATCCAGGATGGCACATCAATGCGAGCTGTGGCAAGAAGGTTTGTTGTGTCTGTCAGCGTAGTGTCCAGAGCATGGAGGTGCTACCAGGAGACAGGCCAGTACATCAGGAGACATGGAGGAGGCCGTAGGAGGTCAACAACCCAGCAGCAGGACCGCTACCTCCGGCTTTTTGTGCAAGGAGGAACAGGAGGAGCACTGCCAGAGCCCTGCAAAATGACCTCCAGAAAGCCACAAATGTGCATGTGTCTACTCAAACGAACAGAAACAGCCCTCCATGTGCTCACCAGAGGTAGCCTGACTGCCACTAGGTACCGAGATGAGATCCTCAGACCCCTTGTGAGACCATATGCTGGTGCGGTTGGTCCTGGGTTCCTCCTAATGCAAGACAATGCAGGACCTCATGTGGCTGGAGTGTGTCAGCAGTTTCTGCAAGACAAAGGCATTGAAGCTATGGACTGGCCCGCCCGTTCCCCAGACCTGAATCCAATTGAGCACATCTGGGACATCATGTCTCGCTCCATTCACCAACGCACCACAGACTGTCCAGGAGTTGGCGGATGCTTTAGTCCAGGTCTGGGAGGAAATCCCTCAGGAGACCATCCGCCACTTCATCAGGAGCATGCCCAGGAGTTGTAGGGAGGTCATACAGGCACGTGGAGGCCACACACACTACTGAGCCTCATTTTGACTTGTTTTAAGGACATTACATCAAAGTTGGATCAGCCTGTAGTGTGTTTTTCCACTTTTATTTTGAGTGTGACTCCAAATCCAGACCTCCATGGGTTAATAAATTTGATTTCCATTGATAATTTTTGTGTGATTTTGTTGTCAGCACATTCAACTATGTAAAGAACAAAGTATTTAATAAGAATATTTCATTCATTCAGATCTGGGATGTGTTATTTTAGTGTTCTCTTTATTTTTTTGAGCAGTGTATATACACACACACAACTGTAGTCAGTGGCACTCCTCACCTAAATGCAAAACAGCATGATAGCTGGTACCTTCTATGAGAAACATGCAGGGCCCCCGTATATAAATGAACTATCTGCGGCACTCACAGCATCAAAGAAGGAGACAAGACTGTGTCTAATAGTCAACGTTTCAATGTTATATTATAACATTTTCGTCAGGACAATGCAATGTGAGCAAAAACATACCTTTATACCCGCCAGACCATCCGTGGCCCCCAGCATCTGCTGCACCCGTTCAGTGAAGATGACGTCATCACGGGACGCCGGCTGCGGCGTCACAGAGAATCTTACCTGTTAGTGATACAGAGCAAACAACTTATTACAAGGATAACAGACCATATAAAAAAAAAGGAAAGAAAAAAAGGTGTATATAATTATAAATATAAAAACTGTCACTGCTACCTTGTTGCAAAATGTGGATATAACGATCAAAATATATAATTATTGTTAAAGGGCAAGCAACATCAGCGCATAATGCCCTAACAATCAAAATACAAATACATTATTTGCAAAAAGCATATTTCAAAGAATGTACACTGTATGCAATACCCACATACAATAGCTTATAAACGGATCCCACATACACAAATACACTTATTCCCACTAATATCGGCGGACGCTGGGTGCCACGGATGGTCTGGCGGGTATAAAGGTATGTTTTTGCTCACATTGTATTATCCTGACGAAAATGTTATAATACAACATTGAAACGTTGACTAATAGACACAGTCTTGTCTCCTTCTTTGATGCTGTGAGTGCCGCTGACAGTTTTATATATATATATATATATATAAATCCAAATGTGGTCGCACTCACACAAAGGAGTATAACATCGACTGGGGTGGCTCCCAAGAGGTCCAGAGTGTTAGTCCAGACGTCAACGTATAGAAAGACAGCATAAAGGGGCACTCACCAGAGTTTTGCACGTAAAAAGCATTGAATATTTTATTTATACTTATCAAGGTAATATCACAAGGAGAGTTCTTTCAACGTTTCGATCCATCAGGATCATCATCAGGAAAATACAGCATAGGCAGCATGTACAAAAAGTTGCATCCGTTCATGTACACCAGTATCTAATGGTCAATGCCTAACGGGCCTCCTAAAGTACCCCCAGCACATTCAAAACAACCAATCCCAGTGGTCATGCAATCAGTAAAACTAATTGATTCATTAGGCTATTCCAACTCACAGAGGGGAGGTGCAATACAACCATACCTCACCATCTGAGTGCAACTGCCAGAGACACAGAACCAAAAGACCCCCATATAGATGGTACTTACCAAGAGACAGAGCTGGTAATACATTAAGGGCTGATACCCTTACCACATGTGCCGGCGTGCGTTCCAAATGTGTCCAAAGATGAACACATTTGGTTTCCTGTGTAAGTTGCGGGCAGCGTCAGCTGTACGTCTCGTCACGGCCGCGCCCGCCCATAGAGCACACAGGAAGCACCGCCGTGCATTCCATTGAGTCCATATGGAACGCACTGCACTTCCTGTTACATCCGCGTCACTTCCGGAAGCGGCTACATAGCGCCGCTGGACGCTGAATGCATACAGGATACTTGTAGTCATAGCAACACTCAATTTGGGCTCATATTATCATTTGTCAGGATAGTTATAAACAAACTATACACACATTGTATTATCCATCTACTATTCTATATCAATATCCAAATTGCTGGTAAAAGTATAGATATAAAAAAAGAATTTAAATCTTATTGGATGTTTGTTAGCATCATACAGAGCCTAAAGGTATCATGACTGCATATAAAGTTGATTGTGCTGAGGTCACTGGGAGACCCGCTAGAGGAAGTTTTACATAATGTTTAAGAAAATGTGTCCGCAAAAAGTATGTGCATATCACATCGTGCATAACAGACACCACTACACCTTACTTATATATAATATTAAAACCTATAACAGAAAAGACAACCCATATAAATCTATTGTTAGATCTACCTACTCGCAGAGACCCCACAAAGCGGGTATTGTGAGGTAGATTTATATTGAATTAAAATTAAAAATGAGTGCGTTGGCAAAACATGCTTAGATTTGGAGAATCAAGAAAAATATTTTTACAATTTAGTGATCCCTATCTCAGACACTAGATTTAACGTAGAAAAACACTGAGAGGGTTATTCTCGTTTAAACCGTTGGGTGAAATTGTGCCCAAATGGTAAATACATCTTGACTCCAACTTCTTGAGGATCAGTCCCCTGTCCCCACCTCGTGGCAGGGGTGGTACCCAATCAATAATACGACATTGCAGAGTAACTAGTTGATGTCCAGCGGTTAGAAAATGTTGCGCGATGGGTTTATCGGTTGATCCTGTAGACAGAGCTTTTCTAATCGTCATCCTGTGGTTGGCCATCCGTTCTCGAAACATGCACGACGTCATCCCCACATATGATAGCCCACATGGACAGGTGAGAAGATACACCACATGATCCATGCGGCAATGCAGCTTGTAACGTATTCGGATAGGCCTTCCTGTTTGAGGATGCGGGAAAGTGGTTCCAGGGACCATTGAGCGACATGTCGTACACCATGTACATTTAATGCACCCAGGCTTCTGGGTCATCAGCCACGTATTCTCACCCACAGTGGGCAACCTGCTCGGGTGCATCAGGAGTTGTTTGAGGTTTCTTCCTCAACGGTGCGACATCATCGGGTTACCAGTGTTAAAGGTAGTTAATGAAGAGTCTGTAGAGACAATCGGCCAATGCTTTTTTATCGTTTTGGCAACCTTTGATGATTTCTGATCATACTGTGTTACAAAGATTAAACGATCACCTTGTTTCTACTTTCGTTTGCATGTATTGTTACGTGCTCTGGTGAGGCATCCTTCAATAGTTTTACTGTCATAACCCCTTTCAAAGAAACGTTGACTCATTTCAGCCAACTGTGTTTCCGCGACAACCGGATCGGAGTTGTTTCTAATAACCCGCATAAATTGCGAAATGGGCAAACTGTTCTTTAGATGAGGCGGGTGATTACTTCTACTTCTACTCTGATGAGTGCCCCTTTATGCTGTCTTTCTATATATATATATATATATATATACATATATATATATTTATATATTATTATTTTTTAAATAAATTAAAATAAAAAAACACTAAATATAAAAATAATAAAAATAAATTCCAAGGGAATATATGTACATATGTATTTATAAATGCACAGTATATACACATATATATATATATATATATATATAAATTTCAAGAAGAACTGGCACTCACCCCAAAGTTGTTGCTCCGGTGCCCTCTGGTATAATAAGTATAAGCAGACAGTGGAAGCATGCAGCGGCACTCAGAGACTGATTCCAAAAAATATTAAGGTGCAAAAATAGATAGTTTAATCCATGAAAACAGCAACACAAAGGTGAACCAACGTTTCGGGGCGTTGACGCCCCTTTGTCAAGGTGATACAAGTGCTTACAACAATTACATACCTTTAAATAGGCCAGAAGACCCGCGAACGGGACACACGCCACGGAAGGTGAGGGCGAGAACCGCTCTCCGTGCACTTCCGGGTGTGGTGACGTCAGCACGCTCCTACGCCGGAGTCCGTCTCTTCCTGGATACCCGCAGTTTACTCGGTCACTAAGGAAGCCGGCGCTGTGGTAACCAAGGGAGGGATAGACGTAGGTGCACTGGCATAAAACAAATGTGAAATTAAGCTAAAATAAAAATATATGAGTACTTGGCAACAAATATATATATACATAAAATGAACTGTGAATTATGTTTAAAATTTACGTAAACTGAAGAAAACAACATATACAGAATTGGGAGACACAGGCTGGATGTAACCTACAAAAAACGGAATGCTAATGTTAATATATTTCTTGCAGCTGTAACTAGGAAAAAATCTTCCTATAAAATTAATAATTTATAATTTGCTGCAAGGCAATTAATTTCAGTTACATGCAAAAAATGAAATGAAACCTTGTTAGCATAAATCCGCCCCTTCAATTTTGAAATATACTCCAAGCTATTTTGTCATTAAGACCTTTTGGTCTGATGGTATCTAGGGTGTAAATCCATCTAGCCTCAAGGCGTAAAAGCTGTCCTCCACGGTCGCCTCCACGTAAAGATTTGGGGATGTGATCAATGATCTGAAAATTCAGGTCATGAAGCGTATGTTGACATTCAGCGTAATGTTTGGCGACCGGTTGGTCAGAAGACTTCCCTGTGATGGCATATTTGATGGCGGATCTGTGCATGGCAAAACGTTCTCGTGCGGTACGGACAGTCTTGCCTACGTACTGTAGCTTACAAGGGCACGTGATTAAATATACAATGTGGGTAGTGGTGCACGTAATGACATGCCTGATGTTAAAAGATTTTCCTGTAGAGGTAGATAAAAAAGATGGCCCAGGTTGAATATTAACACATGTCTTGCACCCAAGACACCTGTAACATCCTGGGAGCTTGGTCATAAAGTTTGTAACGGGCTGTTCCCCAAAACCCGTTATATCTGAGTGTACCACATAGTCCTTTATGCTTCTGCTTTTCTTGAAGCATGTAAGGGGTCTCTTATTTTTAAATACCGGTAACTTCTTATCAGTAGATATAATAGGCCACATTGCTTTCACGGCTTGTGGTATCACAGGGCTGGCGGTGGTATATTTGGTAACTAATGGTACCAGATCCCCTTGTTTCTTAGGTTTTTGCTGTAGCAGTTCTTGTCGTGGAATGGCTGCAACTTCTACTTTATGTTTGGAAAGTTCGTTAATGTCGTAACCTCTGGCCTGGCAGTAAAGCGGTCAACTACTGTAGACAAGGCCTGTTCCAATTTAGATGGATCACTGGTTATTCTTGCGGTTCTTATTAATTGAGACCTTGGTAAACCTTTTTTCAAGGCTCTTGGATGGTGACTGTTAGCTCGCAGTAAGTTGTTCTTATCGGTAGGCTTGTAAAAAATGTCCGTAGTAATATAACCGTTAACGATAGAAATCTGCACATCTAGATAATTGAGAGTATGTGCATTACTTTCTGCCGTTATCTTAATTGGGGATTGTCGATTATTAATTGTGCTAACCAGTTGTTCGAAAAGCAATGTTTCGTAACATCTGGTTAATAAAGCCTTTATTACAAGCATCTGGTTGGAGATACATCCATTTCAAGTTCTGACTGTGATCACCTGACTGTAAAATCCTCACATCTACTGTAAATTGTTTATGTATAAGACTGTAACATTGTTTTATTGAATTTTTAGAAGGTTGTGTCAATGACGAACGTTTAGGATAAATATCGTTTGTTTCTGTACAATAAAAACTTTTAATTATTGTCATACAAAAGGCATATTGGCTCCCACGAGAATCCTTTTCTATTTTAAATCTACTTTTAATACCTTATCTGACAGAGGGTATTTCTTGGTGGTTTGAGACTAGTGGTATAGCGCAAGAAATTAGGGTTGAATCTTTGTTTTATATATATATATATATCCATGCAGAGGATCCGGCACTCCAACCATAAATATTGTAGATGCTCTGGTGCCTTCTTTGAGGGGTCTGCGCCCCAGCACATGCAGCAAATAAACAGGAAGCGGCACTCAGAGACGTGGTAAGTAGTGCAAAAATAAAGCAACCAAGCTTTAATATATCATCACATCATCAACGTTTCGGGGTTGTCCCCCTTCATCCTGATGAAGGGGGACAACCCCGAAACGTTGATGATGTGATGATATATTAAAGCTTGGTTGCTTTATTTTTGCACTACTTACCACGTCTCTGAGTGCCGCTTCCTGTTTATTTGCTATATATATATATATATATATATATTTATATATATGTCACTGACATGGGTTGGGAGTGTTGAGAACTCGGGGGTTCTTCCGATGGTAGGGAAGAGAAACCACAGCTGGGCCAGAGCAGGGATGGCCGGATGTAGGTTTTCCTCATGCAGAACTGTCGGAGAAGATTTAGATGTAACGATACTCAGGCGCCAGGACTCTGTACGGCGTCTGCCTTTGAACTTCCCGCCCTCTCCTGATTGGCAGAAGGGACCGATGACATCCCACGCTCACCACGCTCTCGTGGAAGCCGGGCGCAATGGCGGCGCCCACACCCCAGGAACCCACCGGAGGCAGCGCCAGCAAGACGCGATGACCCGGAGCCCACTGGGGGCGACGACCAACGGGAGACCCAGCGCACCCGGAGCGGTAAGCGCGGCAGCTGCAGCGCCGCGAGTGTGACAGTACCCCCTTCTCTAGGAGTGGCCCCTGGACACTTTCCAGGTTTTGTTGGATGTTTAGAATGAAAGATCCGGACTAGTCGGGGAGCAGTGACTTCAGAAGCTTTGACCCAGCTCCTCTACTCAGGACCATAACCTTTCCATTCTACCAGATACTGTAAATTCTTGTGAAGATAAGTCAAAAATAGTTTTGATTTCAAATTCTGTTCCAGCTTCAGTCTCTACCGAGGTTGGGCTAGGAGACTCCGAATGAAACCGATTTAAAATGAGGGGATGAAGGAGAAAAACATGGAAAGAATTTGGTACCCGAAAGTGGGAAGGCAATCCCAAATTGCAGACAACAGGGTTCAGGACTTGCAAAACGGGGTAAGGACCGATAAACCTCAGAGCAATCTTCATAGCGGGTACTCTTAAACGAAGATTGCGGGTAGAGAGCCATACCCTGTCACCAACTTTATATTGAGGAGCTGCTCGCCGTTTTCTATCCACAAAGAATTTGTAGCGGCCAGAGATTTTCTTGAGATTAGCATGAACCCTACTGCAGATTTGACTGAAGTGCCGGAGAGTGGAAGCTGCAGCAGGAACATCCTCCGAAGGAAAAATTGGTAATTCTGGGACTCGTGGATAGAAACTGTAATTAATGAAGAATGGGGACTCACCAGTGGAAGAGTGGTATAGATGATTATGGGCAAACTCGGCCCAGGGTAACAGTTCCACCCAATCGTCCTATGAAGGAGAGAGATAAACGCGGAGAAAAGTCTCTAAATCATGATTGACACGTTCAGTTTGCCCATTGGTTTGTGGATGGTAAGCAGATTAGAACTTGAGTTTTATTTGTAAGGCTGAGCAGAGGGCCCTCCAAAATCTTGCAGTGAACTGTACCCCTCGATCAGAGACTATCTCCTGAGGTAACCCGTGCAGGCGGAAGTGTTCACGAATAAACAGTAAAGCCAACTTGGGAGCCATTGGTAAACCGGTCAACGGAACAAAATGTGCCATTTTTGAAAAGCGGTCAATAATCACCCAGATGGTATTGTAACCCTTGGAGAGGGGTAATTCGGTAATAAAGTCCATAGAAAAATGGGTCCAGGGTTTCTTAGGAATGGACAGTGGACGAAGCAACCCCGCAGGAGGCAGACGAAGAGTTTTGTGACGAGCACATTGAGGACATGAATTGACATAATCTTGTATATCCTTCTTCATGGTGTCCCACCAATATGACCTTCATAGAAATTCAAACATTTTTTGAACTCCAGGATGACCGGAAAACTTGAAGATATGAGCCCACTGCAGTAACTTTGGTCGAAATTCAACTGGTACAGACATTCTCCCAGGAGGAGGACCCAGAGAGGTGGGAGCTGCTGAAATAGAGACTGGACTGAGAATTAAACTCTTTTCAAAGGAATTCTCCTCATCCGAGGCCGTTAAAGAACGAGACAGAGCATCAGCCTTAGCGTTAAGAGTCCCGGCCTGGTACTTAATAACGAACGAGAACCGAGTGAAAAAAAGCGCCCATCTAGCTTGACGGGGATTCAAGCACTGGGTCATCTTGATATACAACAAGTTCTTGTGATTGGTGTAAATAGTAATTAGGTGTTTAGCACCTTCCAATAAGTACCTCCATTCTTCTAGGGCAGATTTTATTGCTAAAAGTTCCTGATCTCCAATGGTGTCGTTTCGTTCAGCAGGAGAGAACTTACGAGAATGGAAACCACATGGATGTAACTTCCCATCAGAAGAGTACTGTGAAAGGACGGCACCGATGCCTACTGAGGAAGCATCGACTTCCAAGAAGAATGGTTTTGAGAAATTCGGTTGTTGGAGTACCGGAGCAGACATAAAGGCTGATTTCAACCGGGCAAACGCTTCTACAGCTTCGGAAGACCAAAGACTTGGGTCAGACCCCTTTTTGATTAGGGCAGTAATGGGTGCAATGATGGTACAAAATCCCTTAATGAATTTCCAGTAGTAATTTGCAAAGCCCAGGAATCTTTGTACCGCTTTCAAGGAGAGAGGCTGAGTCCAGTCCCGAATGGCAGAGAGTTTTTACGGATCCATGCGAAGCTCCGTACCCGAGATGACATAACCGAGGAACGGAATCAAAGGGACCTCAAAGATACATTTGGAAATCTTGCCATAGAGATTATTCCTTCGTAAGCGAAGAAGTACTTCTTTGACCTGTACTCTGTGCTCTGCAAGATTCTTAGAAAATATCAGAATGTCATCCAAGTACACCACTACGCTTTGGTATAACATATCTCGGAAGATTTCATTTACAAATCCCTGAAAAATGGCAGGGGCATTGCTGAGGCCAAACGGCATTACCAGATATTCGTAATGCCCATCCCTGGTATTGAAGGCCGTCTTCCATTTGTCCCCCTGTCCGATACGTATCAGATTATAGGCTCCTCTTAAGTCGAGCTTAGTGAAGACGTGGGCTCCACGAACCCTATCAAATAGCTCAGTAATTAGCGGCAAAGGGTATTTGTTCTTAACGGTGATATCGTTTAAGCCACGATAATCATTAAATGTTCTTAACCCCCGTCCTTCTTCTTCACGAAAAAGAAACCTGCTCCAGCCGGGGAGGTAGAGGGGCGAATGAATCCTTTCAGTAGATTAGATTTCATATAGTCCGACATAGCTTGGGTCTCGGGTAATGACAAGGGATATGTGCGTCCCCGGGGTGGCATTTTCCCTGGGATAAGCTAAATGGGACAGTCCCAGGGTCTACGGGGTGGTAACTGATCGGCCACCTGTTCCGAGAACACATCTGTGAACTCCCGGGAAAGGCCTCCGGAATGAGCTCCTCATCCGACTTGGAAGATGCACGGAGCGGGTAAACGGGAGTGAGACAACTAGAGTGACAAAATGAACTCCAGGACAATATTTGTGATGACTTCCAGTCGACGTGAGGGTTGTGAATTTTAAGCCAAGGTAGACCAAGAACAAGATCGTGAGGCATCTCCGGAATTACTAGAAACTCCAAATGTTCTTGATGCAGAGCTCCGACCTGCAGCTTGATTGGCTCTGTGCGACTTGTAATAAGACCATTAGATATTTTGGTACCATTGATTGCAGTCAACGTAAAAGGTCGTTTGATAGACTGTAACTGTAAACCCAGACTCTGAACACAAGAAAGAGAAACAAAATTCCCTGCAGCCCCAGAGTCCAGCAGGGCCTTAACAGGTTTGGCTATAGACTCAGAAAACAGAGACACAGAGAGTAAACAATCCACTGTCGGAGAAGATTTAGATGTAACCCCTAACTTGACTCCTCCAGAACAAGCTAGGCCTGCCCTTTTCCCGGATGGGCTTGCAGAACTTGATAAAGTGATCCGCGGCTCCACAGTAGAGGCAGAGTTTACCCTCATGACGGTGCTGTCGTTCCTCCGGGGACAGCCGGGATCGGTTGATTTGCATGGGTTCGTCCGGACTCGGGGTAACTGTTTGCTTAGGCGGGAGAAGCCGGAATCTGGATCGATCTGACCGACTACGTTCGCCACCTCGTTCCTGCATGCGAAGATCCACCTTGACACAGAGTGAGATCAACTCTTCTAAAGGATCCGGCAGATCCCTAGTGACCAGCTCGTCCTTCAGATGGTCAGAGAGCCCGTTCCAGAAAGCGGCCCTGAGAGCATCATTATTCCAGTGTAGTTCTGAGGCAATGGTCTGGAAGTGAACCACATACTGTCCCACAGAATGGGAGCCTTGACGGACTCGGAGCAGGTCCGAGGAAGCAACGGTCGTTCTGCCAGGTTCATCAAAAGTCCTTCGGAATGACGCAATGAAATTAGTGTAACTGGAAACCAATGGGTCAGATCGTTCCCACAACGGAGACCCCCAATCCAACGCTGAACCTTCAAGCAAGGAAATAATGTATGCCACTTTGGACCGATCCGTGGGGAAATTGTGTGAGAGAAGTTCAAAATGCACCTCGCATTGGTTGAGAAAACCACGGCAATTCTTTGTATTCCCATTAAAGCGAGAGGGAGTGGGAAGCTGAAGGCGTGACCTGGTTCCAGACGAGGATTGAACATTACTGGAGACGAATACTGGAGCGAGTACTGGAGCAGGAGCCGGAACAACTGAAGCCAGGGAGGCCTGAATTTGATCCAGCCGGCCGGATAATTCCTGGAGATACTGCATCACCTGGCTCTGTGCCGCCTCCTGACTCTGAACTCGGGAAGCCAAGTTTTGGATGGCGCTTGACTCTGGGTTCCGATCCCCCGGGTCCATGTGGCCTGAGTATACTGTCACTGACCTGGGTTGGGAGTGTTGAGAACTCGGGAGTTCTTCCAATGGTAGGGAAGAGGAACCACAGCTAGGCCGGAGCAGGGATGGCCGGATTTTAGGTTTTCCTCATGCAGAACTTAGCCGTTGTAACCGACGTTTAATGCTAAAGAATTAGTTGTGGCCAAGGCTTGGGGGCGATGCTGAAGTACACAGAAGAATGAAGAACTTGTGAGCAATGTTGAAGAAATGAATGAAGACTTGAGAACGATGTTGAAGCACACAGAAGAATGAAGAACTTGTGAGCGATGCTGAAGAGATGAATGAAGATTTGAGAACGATGTTGAAGCACACAGAAGAATGAAGAACTTGTGAGCGATGCTGAAGAAATAAATGAGGATTTGAGATTCAGTGTAACTCTGGAAGTTTGGGAGGCGTTCCACTTAGGGATACCCTGTAATACTGGAAGCACAGGAGGTGTCCCTCTGAGAGATACACTGTAACGCTGGTAATGCAGAGAATGTCCCACTGAGTGATACACTGTAACGCTGGTAGCACAGGGAAGGTTCCACTGAGTGATACACTGTAACACTGGTAGCACGGGGAAGGTTCCACTGAGTGATACACTGTAACGCTGGTAGCACAGGGAATGTCCCACTGAGAGATACTCTGCAATGCTGGAACACAGGAGACGTTCAGCTTGAGAACACGCTGAACGCTGCTAGCACTGGTGATCATTGGAAAAGACGATACTCAGGCGCCGGGGCTCTGTACGGCATCTGCCTTTGAACTTCCCGCCCTCCTCTGATTGGCGGAAGGGGCCGATGACGTGCCCCGCTCACTACGCTCTCATGGATGCCCACACCCCGGGAACCCGCCGGAGGCAGCGCCAGCAAGATGCGACGACCCGGAGCCCACTGGGGGCGATGACCACCGGGAGACCCAGCGCACCCGGAGCGGTAAGCGCGGCAGCCGCAGCGCCGCGAGTGTGACAATATATATATATATATATATATGTGTGTGTGTTATGTATGGACATATCATACTAATCAACTTTTATCATACAATTTTTTTTATAATAAAACACTGTACATCTATATTACACCATTAACATTATGCATATCCTTTACCACATGAAGTTAATGGTTTACATACATCTCCAATGTTTGTGGCCCTGTAGAATCACTTGGAATCTCTCCTTAGCAGCAGCATGATTGACGTGCTGTGGCGTTTGGCGGGCAGAGTGTGTGCAGCGAATGGGATCGCTGTACAAAATAGGGGCATGTCAACTCTGTTTTATAGGTCTACAGAGGCCATTTCCTGGAACCAGCAGAGAAGTTTAAGCAGTCAATCTAAGTAAGCTTACAGAACTCTAATAGCCATCAGCTATGGCCATTGGATAGGACCATTGGAAATGTTGTTCTTAACAGTGATCCGATGCTGCTTCTCCATATGCAGCACTCAGATCAGCGCTGCATGCAGGAGGTTTCTTTTTAATACAGACACCTCCTGCTGCATCTGAGTATTGATGCTGATTCCAAAGAAATTGCAGTGACACACTATAAATGTACTGGAGTCTGTGCAGAGTCTGCTATAGTAGAGTCTGCTATGCCAACGTGCAATATCTGCAGGATGTACCATCCTGCGTGTCTATTACTGCCTTCATTAATCTGTGTACAGTTCCAGCTATAATTCTCAGTTACCTTCATATAGTACCTGTCATCAGGGGTGCCAGAATGAATTCAAGCTGGGGGGGGACAAGTTTGAATATCATTTTGGTGCACCTGCTGTGGTGCCAGTCTCCTCTCCGTCAACCCCCCCCCCCCCCCCATCAGTGCGGGGGAGCGCTTACATCTGCATCCCCGTGAGCGACTTTCAAAGTAGTGTGCTGCCGCAGGCAGGGTGCGGTGTCCCCTCTTCTGTACTACCCAGCTGTCTCTTCACTGGTGATGCATTACAGGGAGGAAGCATGGCATTCTGGGGCCACAGCCACACTTCCTCCCAGTAATACATCACTAGTTAGAAGACAGCCGGCTAGTACAGAAGAGGGGAGACCGCACCCTGCCTGCGGCAGCACTACTTTTAAAGTTGAAGCCGCTTTTGGGGATGTGGAAGTAAGCACTCCCCCACACCAGCGCCTGTGCCTCCATCATGTTTGGGGGGGGTCAAGCTTCCCCCTTGCCACCCCATTCCAACGCCTATGCCAGTCATTACCAACAGTCTTTAGCTATCATACAATGTTATAAGAAGATTGCACGCATACATCGTGTTTAACAGTTATTTAAATTCCACTGTGTCACTGATACGTATGTTCTAGACATCATATAGTATTGCTTCCGCTGCCATGTAGCATACTTCTTCCTCAGCCTAGTATTTAGTCTGTTCTCCTTCCTGCTCAGCATGCTGATCGTGGTACTGAATGAGATGCATCATTCAAACTCCTAGTTTAATTGACTCCAGTTCTAATCAGTACTGACTATTGGCCCCAGTACAGAGCCCCCCAAAAAACAACTCAGAATTGACTGTCTACTTCCTGATTGCTGGTTTGTTGCTCTAACTGCTGTCTGGAGGATAGTCCATGGGGCACACTCAAGTTCTGAGTTCATCTGTTCCTGTTATCGTCTCCAGCTTATCCTAGCTTGTGTCTGTTTGCTATCCTGTGCAATTTCCACACTGCTCATCATCTCCAGCTAGTAAGGCCAGTGCGGTTAGCCACTGCAATTCTGTGCAGTAACCACACTGTTCATTATCTTCATTTAGTAAAGCATGTGCAGCTAACCACTGCTTTCCTGTGCAATTCCAGTCTGCTATCATTCCCATATCCAGCACCTGCATGTATTCATTCACAACCTACAGACTGCTCAAACTATACATCTGTGTGAATACTATCCATCACCAGCAGTGTATTGACCCTTACCAGTGTGCACTGTCACTTCACAAGCAGTGGCTATTCATGTTCACCTAATTGCAAGCTCCTCCAGCAAGAGCTTGCTTCCATTGCAGGCCATGATATCAGTTACTCTCAGCTTAGTACTTTACCCTGAATTAAATTCCTGTCCAGTTCTGATACTGACACACAAGCTCCCGTGATATTACTGCATGAGGAAGAGCATCATAAGACCTCCAAACTATGTTCACTCCAGCTCCAACCAGTTTGCCCAGTTGTCCTAGTCAAGAGCCCAAACAGAACACAGATCCTGACTAGTGATGAGCGGGTTTGGTTCCTCGGAAACCGAACCCCCCCGAACTTCACCCATTTTACACGGGTCCGAGGCATACTCAGATTCTCCCGTATGGCTCGGTTAACCCGAGCGCGCCCGAACGTCATCATCCCGCTGTCGGATTCTCGCGAGATTCGGATTCTATATAAGCAGCCGCGCGTCGCCGCCATTTTCACTCGTGCATTGGAAATGTTAGGGAGAGGACGTGGCTGGCGTCCTCTCCGTGTATTGTTGATGCAAATATTTGTGCTTGCTTATTGCTTAATTGTTGGGACTGGGGAGCAGCTGTATATTAATAATATAGGAGGAGTACAGTGCAGAGTTTTGCTGATCAGTGACCACCAGTTTTATCCGTTCTCTGCCTGAAAAAAAACGCTCCTTATCTGTGCTCAGTGTGCTGCATATATCTGTGCTTACACTGCTTAATTGTGAGGACTGGGGAGCAGCTGTATTATATAGGAGGAGTACAGTGCAGAGTTTTGCTGACAGTGACCACCAGTATACGTTGTCTGCATGAAAAACACTCCATATCTGTGCTCAGTGTGCTGCATATATCTGTGCTCACACTGCTTTATTGTGGGGACTGGGGACCACCAGTATATTATATAGGAGGAGTATAGTGCAGAGTTTTGCTGACAGTGACCACCAGTATACGTTGTCTGCCTGAAAAACACTCCATATCTGTGCTCAGTGTGCTGCATATATCTGTGCTCACACTGCTTAATTGTGGGGACTGGGGAGCAGCTGTACTATATAGGAGGAGTACAGTGCAGAGTTTTACTGACAGTGACCACCAGTATACGTTGTCTGCCTGAAAAACACTCCATATCTGTGCTCAGTGTGCTGCATATATCTGTGCTCACACTGCTTTATTGTTGGGACTGGGGACCACCAGTATATTATATAGGAGGAGTACAGTGCAGAGTTTTGCTGACCAGTGACCACCAGTATACGTTGTCTGCCTGAAAAACACTCCATATCTGTGCTGCATTGTAGTATATAGTAGGAGTAAAGTGCATAATTTTGCTGACCACCAGTATATAATATATAGGAGTACGGTACAGTAGGCCACTGCTGTACCTACCTCTGTGTCGTCAAGTATACTATCCATCCATACCTGTGGTGCATTAAATTTTGCACAGTTTGCTGACCACCAGTATATAATATATAGCATTACGGTACAGTAGGCCACTGCTGTACCTACCTCTGTGTCGTCAAGTATACTATCCATCCATACCTGTGGTGCATTTAATTTTTGCACAGTTTGCTGACCACCAGTATATAATATATAGCATTACGGTACAGTAGGCCACTGCTCTACCTACCTCTGTGTTGTCTTTCGTCAAGTATACTATCCATCCATACCTGTGGTGCATTTCAGTTGTGTGCAGTATATATAGTAGTAGGCCATTGCTATTGATACTGGCATATAATTCCACACATTAAAAAATGGAGAACAAAAATGTGGAGGTTAAAATAGGGAAAGATCAAGATCCACTTCCACCTCGTGCTGAAGCTGCTGCCACTAGTCATGGCTGAGACAATGAAATGCCATCAACATCGTCTCCCAAGGCCGATGCCCAATGTCATAGTAGAGAGCATGTAAAATCCAAAAAACAAAAGTTCAGTAAAATGACCCAAAAATCAAAATTGAAAGCGTCTGATGAGAAGCGTAAACTTGCCAATATGCCATTTACGACACAGAGTGGCAAGGAACGGCTGAGGCCCTGGCCTATGTTCATGGCTAGTGGTTCAGATTCACATGAGGATGGAAGCACTCATCCTTTCGCTAGAAAAACGAAAAGACTTAAGCTGGCAAAAGCACAGCAAAGAACTGTGCATTCTTCTAAATCACAAATCCCCAAGGAGAGTCCAATTGAGTCGGTTGCGATGCCTGACCTTCCCAACACTGGACGGGAAGAGCTTGCGCCTTCCACCATTTGCACGCCCCCTGCAAGTGCTGGAAGGAGCACCCGCAGTCCAGTTCCTGATAGTCAAATTGAAGATGTCACTGTTGAAGTACACCAGGATGAGGATATGGGTGTTGCTGGCACTGGGGAGGAAATTGACAAGGAGGATTCTGATGGTGAGGTGGTTTGTTTAAGTCAGGCACCCGGGGAGACACCTGTTGTCCGTGGGACGAATATGGCCATTGACATGCCTGGTCAAAATACAAAAAAATCAGCTCTTCGGTGTGGAATTATTTCAACACAAATGCGGACAACAGGTGTCAAGCCGTGTGTTGCCTTTGTCAAGCTGTAATAAGTAGGGGTAAGGACGTTAACCACCTCGGAACATCCTCCCTTATACGTCACCTGCAGCGCATTCATCATAAGTCAGTGACAAGTTTAAAAACTTTGGATGACAGCGGAAGCAGTCCACTGACCACTAAATCCCTTCCTCTTGTAACCAAGCTCCTGCAAACCACACCACCAACTCCCTCAGTGTCAATTTCCTCCTTACACAGGAAAGCCAATAGTCCTGCAGGCCATGTCACTGGCAAATCTGACGAGTCCTCTCCTGCCTGGGATTCCTCCGATGCATCCTTGAGTGTAACGCCTACTGCTGCTGGCACTGCTGTTGTTGCTGCTGGGAGTTGATCGTCATCCCAGAGGGGAAGTCGGAAGACCACTTGTACTACTTCCAGTAAGCAATTGACTGTCCAACAGTCCTTTGCGAGGAAGATGAAATATCACAGCAGTCATCCTGCTGCAAAGCGGATAACTCAGGCCTTGGCAGCCTGGGTGGTGAGAAACGTGGTTCCGGTATCCACCGTTAATTCAGAGGCAACTAGAGACTTGATTGAGGTACTGTGTCCCCGGTACCAAATACCATCTAGGTTCCATTTCTCTAGGCAGGCGATACCGAAAATGTACACAGACGTCAGAAAAAGAGTCACCAGTGTCCTAAAAAATGCAGTTGTACCCAATGTCCACTTAACCACGGACATGTGGACAAGTGGAGCAGGGCAGACTCAGGACTATATGACTGTGACAGCCCACTGGGTAGATGTATTGCCTCCCGCAGCAAGAACAGCAGCGGCGGCACCAGTAGCAGCATCTCGCAAACGCCAACTCGTTCCTAGGCAGGCTATGCTTTGTATCACTGCTTTCCATTAGAGGCACACAGCTGACAACCTCTTACGGAAACTGAGGAACATCATCGCAGAATGGCTTACCCCAATTGGACTCTCCTGGGGATTTGTAAAATCGGACAACGCCACCAATATTGTGCGTGCATTACATCTGGGCAAATTCCAGCACGTCCCATGTTTTGCACATACATTGAATTTGGTGGTGCAGAATTATTTAAAAAACGACAGGGGCGTGCAAGAGATGCTGTTGGTGGCCCGAAAAATTGCGGGCCACTTTCGGCATTCAGCCACCGCACCACCAAACACTCCTGAACCTGCCCTGCCATCATCTGAAGCAAGAGGTGGTAACGAGGTGGAATTCAACCCTCTATATGCTTCAGAGGATGGAGGAGCAGCAAAAGGCCATTCAAGCCTATACATCTGCCCACTATATAGGCAAAGGAGGGGGAATGCACCTGACTCAAGCGCAGTGGAGAATGATTTCAATGTTGTGCAAGGTTCTGCAACCCTTTGAACTTGCCACACGTGAAGTCAGTTCAGACACTGCCAGCCTGAGTCAGGTCATTCCCCTCATCAGGCTTTTGCAGAAGAAGCTGGAGAGATTGAAGGAGGAGCTAAAACAGAGCGATTCTGCTAGGCATGTGGGACTTGTGGATGGAGCCCTTAAGTCGCTTAACCAGGATTCACGGGTGGACAATCTGTTGAAATCAGAGCACTACATTTTGGCCACCGTGCTCGATCCTAGATTTAAAACCTACGTTGTATCTCTCTTTCCGGCAGACACAAGTCTGCAGAGGTTCAAAGACCTGCTGGTGAGAAAATTGTCAAGTCAAGCAGAACGTGACCCGTCAACAGCTCTTCCTTCAAATTCTCCCGCTACTGGGGCTGCGAGGAAAAGGCTAAGAATTTCGAGCCCACCCGCTGGCGGTGATGCAGGGCAGTCTGGAGTGAGTGCTGACATCTGGTCCGGACTGAAGGACCTGCCAACGATTACTGACATGTCGTCTACTGTCACTGCATATGATTCTCTCACCATTGAAAGATTGGTGGAGGATTATATGAGTGACCGCATCCAAGTAGGCACGTCAGACAGTCCGTACGTATACTGGCAGGAAAAAGAGGCAATTTGGAGGCCCTTGCACAAACTGGCTTTTTTTACCTAAGTTGCCCCCCCTCCAGTGTGTACTCCGAAAGAGTGTTTAGTGCAGCCGCTCACCTTGTCAGCAATCGGCGTACGAGGTTACTTCCAGAAAATGTGGAGAAGATGATGTTCATCAAAATTAATTATAATCAATTCCTCCGTGGAGACATTCACCAGCAATTGCCTCCAGAAAGTACACAGGGACCTGAGATGGTGGATTCCAGTGGGGACGAATTAATAATCTGTGAGGAGGGGGATGTACACAGTGAAAGGGGTGAGGAATCGGACGATGAGGAGGAGGTGGACATCTTGCCTCTGTAGAGCCAGTTTGTGCAAGGAGAGATTGATTGCTTCTTGTTTGGTGGAGGCCCAAACCAACCAGTTATTTCAGTCACAGTTGTGTGGCAGACCCTGTCGCTGAAATGATGGGTTTGTTAAAGTGTGCATGTCCTGTTTATACAACATAAGGGTGGGTGGGAGGGCCTAAGGACAATTCCATCTTGCACCTCTTTTTTCTTTCATTTTTCTTTGCATCATGTGCTGTTTGGGGACTATTTTTTGAAGTGCCATCCTGTCTGACACTGCAGTGCCACTCCTAGATGGGCCAGGTGTTTGTGTCGGCCACTTGGGTCACTTAGCTTAGTCACACAGCTACCTCATTGCGCCTCTTTTTTTCTTTGCATCATGTGCTGTTTGGGGACAATTTTTTTAATCTGCCATCCTGTCTGACACTGCAATGCCACTCCTAGATGGGCCAGGTGTTTGTGTCGGCTACTTGGGTCGCTTTGCTTTGTCACACAGCTACCTCATTGCGCCTCTTTTTTTCTTTGCATCATGTGCTGTTTGGGGACTATTTTTTTGAAGTGCCATCCTGTCTGACACTGCAGTGCCACTCCTAGATGGGCCAGGTGTTTGTGTCGGCCACTTGGGTCGCTTAGCTTAGTCACACAGCTACCTCATTGCGCCTCTTTTTTTCTTTGCATCATGTGCTGTTTGGGGACTATTTTTTTGAAGTGCCATCCTGTCTGACACTGCAGTGCCACTCCTAGATGGTCCAGGTGTTTGTGTCGGCCACTTGGGTCACTTAGCTTAGTCACACAGCTTCCTCATTGCGCCTCTTTTTTTCTTTGCATCATGTGCTGTTTGGGGACAATTTTTTTAATCTGCCATCCTGTCTGACACTGCAGTGCCACTCCTAGATGGGCCAGGTGTTTGTGTCGGCCACTTGGGTCACTTAGCTTACTCATCCAGCGACCTCGGTGCAAATTTTAGGACTAAAAATAATATTGTGAGGTGTGAGGTGTTCAGAATAGACTGGAAATGAGTGTAAATTATGGTTATTGAGGTTCATAATACTATGGGATCAAAATGACCCCCAAATTCTATGATTTAAGCTGTTTTTTAGGGTTTTTTGTAAAAAAAACACCCGAATCCAAAACACACCCGATTCCGACAAAAATTTTTCAGGGAGGTTTTACTAAAACGCGTCCGAATCCAAAACACGGCCGCGGAACCGAATCCAAAACCAAAACACAAAACCCGATAAATTTCCGGTGCACATCACTACTAATTACCTATATCAGTATTACATCTGAGTCATCTGTGTTCACTGAATAAACCTGCATTACTGTTTAGGTCATTAAGTGTGTGGACTGACATCACTGCACCAGGCAATTCCAATACACTCTGCCAACACAATGAACAGGTCTTGTGACTACACAGACTCAAACATCATATTTGTATGGAAGCCAATAGATTTGCATACAAATATGATTGAGGCCCAGAGACTGTATTTTACAGGAGGATTTTATTTAAAACTGTAACATCACCAATGAACTCAGTATCTACTACCCTGCACCATTGACCATATTAGTACAGATGAGTCATCGCGGGTTGTGTGCCCGTGAGCAAGCACTGAGAAGCACCCATGATCCATAGGATTTCATGAGTGTGTACACTATCTGGAAAGGGTCGTACATGGGTGCATCTAGTTGCAATCACAACTTATACAGCCCATTCATGGGTAAGTTGACGGAGGTCACATCTCTATATAAATGTTTGTGCTTCACTACACAGCATACCACCTGCATTAACTAAATATGTTCCTGGCTTGATCTGTTTTACTTGTTAAATGCCTACATTTTGTACAGTACCTGTTGTACATAACAACATTAACCCTGTGTTATTCTGCATTATTTATGCCTTAATAAACCAAAACCTGGTAAAGTTATTCATCATGTTGACTGATCTACATGACACACTGCACCCCCCTATATCAATATCTAAATATTCTGTCAATATGTTTTGAGCCCAGGCACCCAGCCTGTGAAGAATAACAACACTGAGAAAGCAGTCCTTTATTCGCCAAGTTAAGAAGCTCATTGAATTCATGGAAATTTGCCATGCAGATGCAATTAAAGCAGGAAATGTGTAAAGTCACAGGGAGTAAATCCCATGGAGTAAACCAGATTATATGCTTGATTCATATATGAACACAAATCCAATGGTTTGCGTACAAATACGATGTCTTGTGGTCTGCACAGGTGCAAAATTCCCATTCTCACAGCCCCCTAACATGATGTAGCATTTGGGGGCAGAGTTGTGGTGACACCCGGTAACATTCTTAAAAATGGGGGGTTTTGTCCCTGTTTTTGAAGGTGTGATGGGTCCAGGGTCTGCCATAATAATTACATTTTCTGAGTACATTAAAATGAGTAACAAATTGGTATGGTTTAGTAAAGCAAGTGCAATCGCCTTTGTTTATAAATTCACTACTAGAATATGTTATTCTGAATATCACATTGAGTATTGAACATTCAGTTTATGGCCCTCATTCCGAGTTGTTCGCTCGCAAGCTGCTTTTAGCAGCTTTACACACGCTAAGCCGCCGCCTACTGGGAGTGAATCTTAGCTTCTTAAAATTGCGAACGAAAGATTCTCAAAATTGCGATTACACACCTCTTAGCAGTTTCTGAGTAGCTTCAAACTTACTCGGCATCTGCGATCAGTTCAGTGCTTGTCGTTCCTGGTTTGACGTCACAAACACACCCAGCGTTCGCCCAGACACTCCTCCGTTTCTCCAACCACTCCCGCATTTTTCCCAGAAACGGTAGCGTTTTTTCGCACACACCCATAAAACGGCCAGTTTCCGCCCAGAAACACCCACTTCCTGTCAATCACATTACGATCACCAGAACGAAGAAAAAACCGTGAGTAAAATTCCTAACTGCATAGCAAATTTACTTGGCGCAGTCGCACTGCGGACATTGCGCATGCGCACTAAGCGGAAAATCGCTGCGATGCGAAAAAATTTACCGAGCGAACAACTCGGAATGAGGGCCTATATCAAGCATTGCCATTATTATGATATTTTGTAAATCTCATATTTTTAGCCCATAGCACATTTCTTCTAAATGTGGGGTATTTGGTAATAAAGCTGCTATTCAAATATGTTTAATACAAAGGTTACCCTTTAACAAATAGATGCTTCCCACTCGTTGGGGACATGCGTAATACTTAATAGTTTAAATGCAGGTAATACTAATATTCTGTCAGAATCAGCTATGTCGGGTAAAGAACATTGAAGTACATGTTATTTGTACTTACACTTTGAAATACTAAGCCATTGTTTTTAGCTACCGCAATACATCAAAATGATATTATTTCTTATCTTTTATTTCATCATTTAAACATCAATATTTACAATCATTTTGGGAACTGAGATGCTTTTAGCAACAGTTTTCTTTACAGATCAAAAATGTCAAAGTGCTAGCTAGACTTGTGTTAGCACTATTTTTGTTATATTACTCTATGGCGCAGAGTATATTTGCTAGCACAGTAACTATAAATCTTTCAAAAACAGTACATATGACTTCTACGTTCTTATTGTGCTGACAAAATCATTCCATTTTATTCTGAAAATATTTTGTCGTTGCATCAATGGAAACCAATTTTGTAGTTGTGCAATAATTGTTTTACATTTCATGTTTTATCCCTATTCCTATGCTTTAAATGTAGAACAAATACAAGGATAATATAGGCTAGACTCATTTAGTGGTACTAAGGGGGTGATTCAGACCTTATCGCTGCTGTGCATTTTCGCACAGCGGGCGATCGGGTACCAACTGCGCATGAGTATACATTGCAATGCGCACTCGCGTCAGACAACAACAAAGGGCACCGCCGGTCAGCGACAGGATTGTGTGAAAAATCCGATCTCATGCGCATTTGCAAGGTGATTGACAGGAGGAGGCCATTTGTGGGTGGTAACTTTGCATTTATTCGGAGTGTCCGGAAAAAGGCAGGCGTGCCCAAGCGTTTTCAGGGAGGGTGTCTGATGTCAGCTCCAGTTTCTATCAGCCTGTTCTCATCGCACTGTAGGAGTAAGTCCTGGGCTGCACACAGACTGCACACACTGGCTTTTTGCAGCACGGCATACACATGGGATCGCACACTTGCATGGCAAATTATACTCCCCCTGGAGGCGGTGACTATCTGAACACAGGACAGCAAAGTTAGCAGCCCAGCGATCAGGTCTGAATCATCCCCATAATGTTAAGCTGTTGTTTAAAATATGATTATACCATGTGCAGGGCAGTAGAGAGCCAGGCTGGGCTGAGGTACTTTTAAGAGGCCGTGGTCATGCACCCTTAGAAAAAAATACTGAAAAAAATGGCATTTTAAGCACCTCCATGGCCACACTGCAGCCCAACACACAGCGGCATGTGCTGGGCTGACTAGAAGAACTGCAGCTGCTGCTACGAGGTAAGGGGGAGGGGGCTCGGGCCCTCACTGGGTCCCTCCATCAGACCTGGGCCCAGGTAATTTGTACCCCCTTCCCACTTAGCTCCACTGACCATGTACAAAGCAGATTAGTTTTTGATGTATCTGCACAAATAATTTTGCTATAGGCTAACAATATCAATGTATAACATCAATTCTACTATCATATGCTGCTTCCCTTAGCTAGCATTTCCACATGCTGTAGGGAGAATACATACTATTTACTGGCAGCCGGGATGCAGGCTGTCAAGAAACTGATAATAATAAGAAGAAACGGCTGCGCAAAAGTGGAAGAACAACCACAAATGGCTAATGGGGAATAATTAATAATAAGAGCTGACGTAGAAAAAGAAAAGATTTATTATGTTAATAACATTAATTAAGACATTCGGAGTCTACATATAAAATGCAATAAAAAACACATGAAAATAAAATTAAATATGTCAACACCTAGATCATAAGATGTATGAGCTGTAAATTCTCAATCTGCTTATTGAGAATGGGAACCACAGAGTCCAGAATTGATGTGATTGGAATGTCCACAGTTCCAGATAAACAGCCGATCAGTGTGTGGCTGATGATAGATGTCTTGAGAGATTTACACAGGCAGGTGGGCAAATGAATAATTAAATTATGATTACCTACTCCTAGGGCTGGTCCGTACCGAGCGTCCTCGGTATTGTGGTCCTGCAATGCCCAGTGTCCGTCTGCGCGGCGAGGAGATGACTGTGCGGTAACCAGGCAACCAGCGGTAAAGAATGTAGTTTCAGCCGCGTTCTAAGAGAAGATGTCAGCAGCCGTGCACAGGGCCGATGCGTGGGGCTGAAAAACCGGATGGCTTACGGGCAATTCACTGCCTGATATATGGTGGTCTCTCCAATATAAGTAGCTGACGGCCGTATAATGAGCCGGGATGTGCAGCCGGTGTGGAGCCGGGATATCTGTGGTTCAATGAGCAGTTTGAGCCAAGATGTAGGGTCGGTGTAGAACCAGGATTTCTGTGGCTCAGTGTGCGGCTTGCTACCCAATAGGTAGAATGATCCAGGTGTGCAGAGAGGCATTGAACCACAGATATCCCGGCTCCACACCGGCTGCACATCCCAGATTGAGAATTTACAGCTCATACATCTTATGATCTAGGTGTTGACATATTTAATTTTATTTTCATGTGTTTTTTATTGCATTTTATATGTAGACTCCGAATGTCTTAATTAATGTTATTAACATAATAAATCTTTTCTTTTTCTACGTCAGCTCTTATTACTAATTATTCCCCATTAGCCATTGGTGGTTGTTCTTCCACTTTTGCGCAGCCGTTTCTTCTTATTATTATCCATTTATTATAAACACACACAGTGTTTCACGGCAGCGCAGGTGACAGAACAATTGTACAAATATATAAATTATATTCATGATCTGAGGCGCTATTCAGCAGTTTTGTACCTTATTTTTTGTCAAGAAACTGAACAGAGGCATGCCACCCGCCAGTATGCCGGCAGCGGGGCGAGAGCTAGAAAACCCCTTGAGGGCACGGTGGTTCGCTGTGCTCGCCACAGGTTATATTCTCCCTCTATGGGTGTCGTGGACACCCACAGAGGGAGAAAAGCCTGTGGTGACAGTATTACGGCGGCAGCATTTCATTCCCTGTCGGGATTCTGGTGTCAGCATTGTGACCACCGGGATCCCCACAGGCGGTCTCGTGATTGCCTCCCCTGTAGGGTACATGACTTTGAACCTAAAGAATAAAACTGGGAGCACAGTATGTTAAACAATTACTTTAAAAGGGGGTAAAAAAGAGTTACATAAACGGTAAATAGAAATAAAATGTATATAGCAATTCCTGTAATTATCCAGTCATGTAGCCAACAGTCTTACTACATCTCACAGCAACTCAGAGTTTCTGCCCATAATTCAAATCTCTTCTGATTCTTTCCTACTGTGCATTTGTCGCTCCTCAGTCATGACGAATATGTTCATTATTACCAAATTGATCTGATAGAAAATGAGGAGCATCACATGCAGGCTTGGACTGGCCCACAGGGGTACAGGGGAAACCACCGGTGGGCCCCACTGCCTGGGGGCCCACCTCCTGCTCTAAGGATCAGGTTCCAGACTGTGCACTTGAATTATACATTTTACATATGTTACCTTATACTGGACTATTGTGTATTTTCTACAGTGCATTGCTGCTATTAATCTGTTATTAATCTGATACATTATCATGCATTCAGCAGCTGAATTTACTGTATATATTTATGAAGGGGCCCAAACATTGCACTCACTAATGGTTAGTCACACCAATGAGGTGGCAGGCCACACCCCATCAGCAGACTGGCCACACCCCTAAACATGGCCCCCTACCACTGCATTCCTCCGGTGGGCCCTACATACCCCAGTCCGACTCTGACAGGGTCGGACTGGGACATGTGGGGCCCACCGGGGGAATGTAGTGGTAGGGGGTGTGTGGTCAGTATGCAGAGTGGGTGTGGCCTGCCACCTCAGTAGTTTGACTAACCATTAGAGAGTGCAATGTCTGGGCCCCTTCATAAATATATACAGTAAATTCAGCTGCTGCATGATGATAATGTAACAGATTAATAACAGCAATGCACTGTAGAAAATACACCATAGTCCAGTATAAGGTAACATATGTATAATTCAACTGCAAAGTTTGGAACCTGATCCTTATAGCAGGAGGTGGGTCCCCAGTCAGTGGGACCTACCGGTGGTTTCCCCTGTAACCCTGTGGGCCAGTCCAAGCCTGGACACTGATCACATGTACAGTAGAAAAAAAAAAAAAAAAAAAAAGGTTTTACTTGTTTCCAGAAAAAACTTGCAGAGAGATGGGGTGAGACCACGATCTTCACAAATGTATTATTACAGGAATACCATAGTAATTAGCATTTTATTTATTGTGTGGTTAGTATCATTTTTAATCCATTATTAAAGTAATTTTTTTGAACAATTACCCATGTGTTTTACTTTTTATTAAAAGAATGTTGTTCTGTATTTTTAAATTATAAACTGAAAACTGAAAAACCAAAATTGGAATTCTAAATAAAAATAAATAAATAAAAAACATACATACAGTACTTATTTATTCATTACCAGTTATTTATATGGTGCACACAGATTCCGCAGTGCTTTACAGAGAATATTTGCCCATTCACATCCGTCCCTCCCCAGTGGAGTTTACAATCTATATTCCCTACCACATGTACACGCACACATTCATGCTAGGGGTTAATTTTGTTGGAATCCAATTAACATACCAGTATATTTTTGGTTTGTGAGAGGAAACCGCAGTACCCGTAGGAAACCCACGCAAGTACAGGGAGAATATACGAACTCCACACAGTTAGGGCAATGGTGGAAAGCAAACCCATGACCTCAGTGCTCTTAGACAGTAATGCTAACCATTACACCAACCGTACTGCCCACTTCAAATGGAAACATTGTAGGGGAAGCACAGAAAAGGGAAATGTATGGTTACCATATTGATGGGGTTGCAATCTAAGCTAGAGATGAGTGAGATTATAATAAAATTTAATGCACATGTATTTTTGGGCGATACAGACTGTAGTTTTCAATGGTTTAAAGTTGTGAATTTCCAGCAAAAAGGATAACAATATATCTGGGTGGAATAACACTAATAGGGGTAATTGTGGGTCAAACACTTAGTGGGAGATGTATGAAGCAGGGAAATGAGTGGGCCAGTCAAGAGGTGAGCCAGCAGAGAAGTTGCCCATGGCAACCAATCAGCTTTGAAGAAGCACTTATCATGTACATTCTATAAAATGATACATAGCAGCTGATTGGTTGCCATGGGCAACTTCTGTACTGGCACACTTCTTCACTATAGCCCTCATTCCGAGTTGTTCGCTCGCTAGCTGCTTTTAGCAGCATTGCACATGCTAAGCAGCCGCCCTCTGGGAGTGTATCTTAGCTTAGCAGAATTGCGAACAAAAGATTAGCAGAATTGCGAATAGAAATTTCTTAGCAGTTTCTGAGTAGCTCCAGACTTACTCCTACATTGCGTTCAGTTCAGTCAGTTTCGTTCCTGGTTTGACGTCACAAACACACCCAGCGTTCACCCAGATACTCTCCCGCTTCTTCAGACACTCCCGCGTTTTTCCCAGAGACGCCAGCGTTTTTTCGCACACTCCCATAAAACGGCCAGTTTCCGCCCAGAAACACCCACTTCCTGTCAATCACACTACGATCACCAGAACGATGAAAAATCCTCGTTATGCCGTGAGTAAAATACCTAACTTTTGTGTAAAATAACTAAGCGCATGCGCTCTGCTAACCTTGCGCATGCGCAGTAAGCGACTAATCGCAGTATAGCGAAAATTGGCAACGAGCGAACAACTCGGAATGACCCCCTATTTTCACTGCTTCATACATCTCCCAGTTGCTAAAGTGATCCCAGATTTAAATGTTGTAAATGCTCTATGTATTAACAAGCATGGGCCAGATGTACTAAGCCTTGAAAAGTGATACATTGCAAGGCGATAAAGTACCAACAAACCAGCTCCTAACTGTTATTTTTCAAACCCAGCCTGTAACATGGCAGTTAGAAGCTGATTGGCTGGTACTTTATCACCATTAAATGTATCACTTTTCAAGGTTTAGTACATCTCCCACAGAGCACCAGTGATTTATTATTGAGTTTTTTTTTTAAAAAAGGTGCTCAAAAAGGGTAGCATTGCTAAATTCTGTTTTCCCAGATTGACAGAGAATTTTAGCGCAGGGAATAGGGTAGAGAGAGTTGTAGCATGATCCATGAGGTAGTAATGATTACTTTCATTATCACACACAGAGATGTGTCTTTGTACATCAGTGTCGTAACTAGACATTTTAGAGCTCTGTGCAATATACAGCACCATCACCCCCATATTTAAAATAGGGCCAGTGCGTGCTATAGGTGCATTTCAAAAATATAGGGGTGTGGCTTTATGGAGAAGGGGCATGGCTACACAATAATATTAACTCATATTACGCAGCACAGTAGTCTCCACTTACACACATTACACCAGGTAAAGCCCATCACACATTACGCCAGGCAGAGCTCCCTTTTACACATTACGGCAGATAGAGTTCTCCTTTTTACACATTAGGCAGCTAGAACCCCCTTTTTACACATTAGTCAGGCAGAGTCCCCCTTTTACACATTAGGCAGGTAGAGCCCCCTTTTTATACATTAGACAGGTAGAGCCACCTTTTTACACATTACGACAGGCAGAGTCCCCCTTTTACACATTACAGCAGCAGAGTTCCCCTTTTTACACATTACAGAAGCAGAGTCCCCTTTTTACACATTATGGCAGCAGAGTCCCCCTTTTTACACATTACGGCATATATAAGTATTTTTTGGAATGATATCACAAGTGCCTCCAGGAAGAGGACCAGGCAATGGGCTATAGTTATAGGATGCAGCAGCCAGTGGAGGGACTGTGGAAGTCGGAGGTTACAGCTGCTGCAAAGTGCCAAGACACATAGCATGAGTGCACACCCTGCGATTAACAGGTCTTTGAAGGGGGCAGAACCAAATCTGGTGGGGGTGGGGCTTTAAAAGCAGCCCACCTCTCCAGCTTCTTTGCAGGGCAGTGCTGCAGTGGTGGAAAGCGGGAGGCAATGAGAGAGAGTGAACACGCCGGGCAACAGCCATGTGGGTGGTACTGCCAGATGGTGCACCCACAGTGAAGATGCGCTGTTAGCAAGGCACCACTGGCACACACCTAGTTACAGCCCTGTTGTACATTATTGCTGCGTTCTCACAAAACAGCTCCTCGTGGTGCACCAGTCCTTGTACAACTCTTTTAGCGCCAGGTGTCTTTTCTACAATCTTTGTTCCTGAAATGTACACTGTGAGAGTGTTCTGATTCACTTGTATATCTGTGTATGACTATAGGATCTGATCTATTTACTAAGACTTGGATTGCGATAAAGTAGATGGAGATAAAGTACCAGCCAACCAACTCCTAACTGTGTCTGTAAATGAAGTAAAATGATGCAGTGGCCATAGCTTTTTTCAAGGCCAAGTACCATTGTGCTTTGTGTACAGACTCAGCGCACACTCAAAGATATACGAGTTGCCGATCAAATTTATCAACACAGTCTTGTGGTGCGTTGCATTGGACCTGGTGGCTCACTTGCGCCAGGTGTCTTGCATCACATGATGCATTTAGACTAGATGTATTAAGATATATCGGTATCCATTTTCATCCCTTATACTCTCATTCCTATGTTTTGAAGTTCAAAAGTAAAGTGCTGATAATTTAATAAAACATAACTCACTCAGATCATGCTTAATAATATTGCACCTCCTTGTCTAAGAAAAAGTAGACTTTACCACTATTAGAGATGAGCGGTTCAGTTTTGCTGAAAACCCAAACACATCCAAACTTTGGGTTTCAGAGCAGAATCAAGTCCCGGCTCTGGTCTGTCTGCCAAATTTGGATCTCAATACAAGGCAAAACATATTTTTTACACAAATATCAAAAGTTTTGGACTCCCTCCTTTCACACAGAAGAGTGTATGGAGATGGTGTGGGCTATAGTGGTTCTTCAATAGACACCCTTAGATACTATTAGAGATAGTTATAGGCAAATGGAGTTGGCAGAAAGGGTGACTACAGGCAGTTTTGTGACTCTAATGTGTTTGTATAAACAGACTAGCTAGCAGCAACTACAATCCACTGTTAACTACAAACAGGCTACTGTGTTTTTGCTTGTCAGGCACTAGTAGCAATTACAAGCTGCAATCCAGTGCAAACAGGCTCTTGTGTATGTTTGTTAGAACAGTGAACTTGTATTTGTTTTTCACAAAGCTATCTATCTATCTACACTGCAGTATATATTGTTGTCACTTCTGTATGAGGGCAGAGAAAATAGGATTTTAATTACCTACCAGTAAATCCTTTTCTCCTAGTCCATAAGGGATATAGGGGGAATCTAGTACGATGGGGTATAGATGGGTCTAAAGGAGTTGGTGCACGTTAAATTTCTTCAAGTGGGTGTGCTGGCTCATCCCCTCTATGCCCCCTCCCACAGGCAGTTATAGGTAAAATAGTGCCCGAAGGAGAAAGGACATACTTGAGAGAAGGAACATAACAACAAGTGGTGAGATTAACACACCAGCACACTAGTATCATAAAACAACCAGTAACAGCTGGTAACAATACAGCAACAGCTGAACAGGTAACCATAGAAGAGATAACCTGCAGAAAAGTCAATGTACTGAGGCCGGTGCCCAATATACCTTATGGACTACGAGAAAAGGATTTAACGGTAGGTAATTAAAATCCTATTTTCACTAGCATGCATAAGGGATATTGGGGTAATCTAGTATGAGGGGGACGTCCCAAAGCTTCCAGAACGGGCAGGAATCTGTGGAGACGTCTGCAGCACCGCCTGCTTAAACTGGGTATCCTCTTTCGCCAGGGTATCAAACCTGTAAAACTTCACAAAGGTGTTCTTCCCCAACCAGGTAGCAGCTTGGCATAGTAGGAAGGCCGAGACTCCACAGGCAACTGCCCAGGAAATCTCCACTGATCTTGTAAAGTGGGCCTTCAGAGACTGTGGAACAGTTAAGGCTTTTTATTACTATTATATGTTACATGTGAGTATGTCAGTGTAAGTCTTTGTTGTTATATTAAAAGTTAAGTTTTAAATCATTATAAGAGTGCCCCATAAAAAAGAGTTGTCTTTCCTCTCCTTATGATATGTGAACAGTTAAGGCTGCCAATACATACAGATGGAGCCTTACTCATCTAGGCTTCTCTGCTGCACCTAGGTGCCCCAAGGCTTATTAGCATAAGCCTTTCGTCTATTGTTCTCAGCTGCAATACAATACAGAGAGAACAATACAGCAGGGGATTAAGTCTGACTGCCCTGGCTCAGTTAATCCTATTAAAGAGATAGATGAGGAGGGCTCCATCTGTAGGCCTGTTGGATAGTAATTCTAAGCCAACAAGCAATGGACTGCTTTGAAGCAGGGCAACCCTTTTTCTGTGCATCATATAGCACGAACAAGGAATCCGTCTCTCTGATCCGAGCCATTTTCTTGACATAGATCTTCAAGGCTCGCACCACAACCAATGCCTGTGCAAGAGCAGAAGAGCCAGAACTTGAAAGAACCACAATAGGTTGATTCAAGTGGAATACAGAGACAACCTTCGGCAGGAACTGCTACCTAGTCCTGAGCTCCGCTCTGTTCTCATAAAAGACCAAGTAAGGGCTTTTACACAATAAGGCTCCCAATTCTGAGATACGTCTAGCAGAAGCCATGGCCAAGAACACCACCGTCTTCGACGGAGGTACTTGTCTTCTACCGTCATCAGAGGTTCAAACCAGGAGGACTGTTGAAATTCCCACATTACATTCAAATCCCTGGGTGCCATGGTCGGCACAAAAAGAGGTTGAATGTGAAGCCCCCCTTGCAAGAAGGTCTGAACTTCTGGCAATACTGCAAATTCTACCGGAAGAAAAATGAGAGATAAAATCTGGACCTTAATGGAACCCAGATGTAAGCTCTTATCCACACCAGCCTGCTGGAAATATAGGAAACGTCCCAAGTGGAACTCCGCAGGCAGATACGTGTGTTCCTCGCACCAAGATACATATCTTCTCCAGATATAATGATAGTGTTATGATGTCACAGGGTTCCTGGCCTGAACCATGGTAGCAATAACCTTTTTGGATAGGCCCTTGTGAGCTAGGATTTTACCTTCAACTTCCATGCCGTCAAATGAAGCCACCATAAGTCCGGGTAGACGAACGGACCTTGTTGAAGAAGATCTCTTTTCAGTTGCAGAGGCCAAGGGTCTTCGACGGACATGTAAAGAATTTCACAAAGAGAAAAGAATCGGATTCTTACGGGTGCACTCCCTCCCTTTATTTTATTGTTTAAAACACTATTTCATTTCATTAAAATTCGGTATAGACATACCACCCATATCTGAGGGCCTGTAGGGCTCAATAATTATTTTCAATTCAACCTTAGTTGTGGCTGAGTAAAGCGAAGTATTAAAAAGCGAAATAAAGAAAAAGAAAAACGTGGCAAGAATATTATGAAATAACTAAATATGTGTTAGAAAAAAGTTTTAAAATTATTTTTGTACCCGTTCTGTTATGTATAATTTATTGTAGACTTCTCTTATTCTTAATTTCTACTTGTATTTGAGGCTAGAGCCAATATTAACATGCAAAAAAATAAAAAATAAATTGATACATTTGCCTCCACAGTTATTTTGATGTCTTGTGTGTCTTATGATGAATCCAGGTGTATACTTCACTATAGGGAATTTAACCCTGATGTTACAACTATCTGGAGAAAGTGTAGGGTATAGATTTAAAGGTGTTACCAGCGAGCTCTTTACATCAGCTACTGTAACTCCCAACTTCCATGTAACAGTATTGCACATGTAATTATGTAATGTGCTACGCTTATATTGTCCTGTTCTATACATGGGATTATTTACACACAATGTTATAATGTGACCCCTCTGTGTCTTAATTGTTTTATTTTGTTGCTCTATTAGTATGAGGGAGTTCACACTTATGCTGTATGTCACTTTCAAGCACAGTCCCCTTTATGCACATACAATTTATTTTAATTTGCATGGGAGATTGATCTGCGCCATGTATTCATACTTGTGCTACGTATTACAATGCTACTGGCAGATGAAATAAATTAACTGCCGCAATATCTAGCATTCATGTAGTATTATAGCTCAAAAAATACTATCCTATATGATGTCTTAATTATCCTATTAAAGACACCGGATTTGTTGTATATATTTTCAAAGTACAATCCCTTTTATATGCATTTGATTTCTTAGACCAACAAAGAGGGTTAGGGTGAATGGTATATAACTTGACTCTATTGTTGTGTGTCACCCTAGAGCGCAGTCCCTTCTGGACATATATAGTTATTTCAGCTTGCACGGATGTTCCGTCCGTTCAGCGCCCCCATCAAGTGCCACATGTAATACAGACTCAATAAGTCAGCTGTCGTCCTATTAGACTTTATTGCCACACTGTCACATAAGTAATTATATGATGTACTGTATATGTTTTTGTTATTCTGTTACCCTATTATGAAGATAATTTTTTTGCATGTAATTTCTAAATGCAGTCCGCTGTGTATGTATTTACTGTCTTTTATTCATATCAGAAATTACATGGGCAATATCCATACATATCAGTGACGTGCGGTAAGGTCATTGGCTGGGGAGGCACTGCTATTTTTATATATATATATATATATATATATAGTATTTGAAGTGGAAATTTTGAAGTGGGGGTATGCAACAGTTAAGGATGCAAGTATGTGCGCGCCGAAGGCGCGCACGCTCCAGAAAAGGGGGCGTGGTCACCCAATAGGTGGCGTGTCCAGTGTAGTAGAACCCCTTATACTATCTAGTACTGGTGCCCCTTTTACCTTGTAGCACACGGTAGGAGCCGAAATTCACATTATAGCACATGGTACGAGCCGAAATTCACATTGTAGCACACTGAATGAGCCGACATTCACATTGTAGCACACTGAATGAGCCGAAATTCACATTATAGCACACTGAATGAGCCGAAATTCACATTGTAGCACTCTGAATGAGCCGAAAGTCACATTGTAGCACACTGAATGAGCCGAAAGTCACATTGTAGCACACTGAATGAGCCGAAAGTCACATTGTAGCACACTGAATGAGCCGACATTCACATTGTAGCACACTGACTGAGCCGAAAGTCACATTGTAGCACACTGAATGAGCCGACATTCACATTGTAGCACACTGAATGAGCCGAAATTCACATTGTAGCACACTGAATGAGCCCAAATTCACACTGTAGCACACTGAATGAGCCGACATTCACATTATAGCACACTGAATGAGCCGAAATTCACATTGTAACACACTGAATGAGCCGACATTCACACTGTAGCACACTGAATGAGCCCAAATTCACACTGTAGCACACTGAATGAGCCGACATTCACATTATAGCACACTGAATGAGCCGAAATTCACATTGTAACACACTGAATGAGCCGACATTCACACTGTAGCACACTGAATGAGCCGAAAGTCACATTGTAGCACACTGAATGAGCCGAAAGTCACATTGTAGCACACTGAATGAGTCGACATTCACACTGTAGCACACTGAATGAGCCGAAATTCACATTGTAGCACACTGAATGAGCCGACATTCACATTGTAGCACACTGAATGAGCCGAAATTCACATTGTAGCACACTGAATGAGCCGAAATTCACATTGTAGCACACTGAATGAGCCGAAAGTCACATTGTAGCACACTGAATGAGCCGACATTCACACTGTAGCACACTGAATGAGCCGAAATTCACATTGTAGCACACTGAATGAGCCAACATTCACATTGTAGCACACAGAATGAGCCGAAATTCACATTGTAGCACACTGAATGAGCCGAAATTCACATTGTAGCACACTGAATGAGCCGAAAGTCACATTGTAGCACACTGAATGAGCCGAAAGTCACATTGTAGCACACTGAATGAGCTGAAATTCACATTGTAGCACACTGAATGAGCCAAAATTCACATTGTAGCACACTGAATGAGCCGAAATTCACATTGTAGAACACTGAATGAGCCCAAATTCACACTGTAGCACACTGAATGAGCCGACATTCACATTATAGCACACTGAATGAGCCGAAATTCACATTGTAGCACACTGAATGAGCCGAAAGTCACATTGTAGCACACTGAATGAGCCGAAAGTCACATTGTAGCACACTGAATGAGCCGAAATTCACATTGTAGCACACTGAATGTGCCAAAATTCACATTGTAGCACACTGAATGAGCCAAAATTCACATTGTAGCACATTGAATGAGCTGAAATTGTGATAGCAGGGAGAGCCAGAGTGACGACAGGGAGAGAGAGTGACGACAGTAACAGCAGGTAGAGAGAGTGACAGCAGGGAGAGAGAGTGACGATAGTGACAGCAGGGAGAGAGAGTGACGACAGTGACAGCAGGGAGAGAGAGTGACAGCAGGGAGAGAGAGAGTGACGATAGTGACAGCAGGGAGAGAGACGACAGTGACAGCAGGGAGAGAGAGAGAGTGACAATAGTGACAGCAGGGAGAGAGATTGACGACAGGGAGAGAAAGTGTGACAGTAGGGACAGGGACAGAAACGACAGGGAAAGAGGGTGACAGCAGGTGAACATTACCTGACTCATTTGTTGCGGCTGGTGGCGGTGAGTGGCTGGCGGCGGTGGGCGGCTAGCGGCGGTGAACGGCTGTGCGCTCTACACAGCCGCCGGCCGTCAAGCAGGGGCTTCTGTCTGAGAGAGGGCGGAGGAGGAGAGCACCGGGCGCCGCTCAATTCACGCTGGGTCTGTGGCTTCCCGCCGCTGTCGCCGTGCACATTAGCCAGCGTTTGGGCCAGCGGTGGACAAGGAACACTCTTTAGCTAGTAGGGGGAGGGGGGTACATGGCACACACACATTAGCTAGTAGGGGGGGACATGGAACACACACATTAGCTAGTAGGGGGAGGGGGGACATGGAACACACACATTAGCTAGTAGGGGGAGGGGGGACATGGCACACACACATTAGCTAGTAGGGGGAGGGGGGGGACATGCCACACACACATTAGCTAGTAGGGGGAGGGGGGGGACATGCCACACACACATTAGCTAGTAGGGGGAGGGGGGGACATGGAACACACACATTAGCTAGTAGGGGGAGGGGAGACATGGCACACACACATTAGCTAGTAGCGGGAGGGGGGGACATGGAACACACACATTAGCTAGTAGGGGGAGGGGGGACATGGCACACACACATTAGCTAGTAGGGGGAGGGGGGACATGGCACACACACATTAGCTAGTAGGGGGAGGGGGGGGGGGACATGCCACACACACATTAGCTAGTAGGGGGAGGGGGGGGACATGGAACACACACATTAGCTAGTAGGGGGAGAGGGGACATGGCACACACACATTAGCTAGTAGGGGGAGGGGGGGACATGGAACACACACATTAGCTAGTAGGGGGAGAGGGGACATGGCACACACACATTAGCTAGTAGGGGGAGGGGGGGACATGGAACACACACATTAACTTGTAGGGGGAGGGGGGGACACGGAAAATACTTTACCTAGATTACAGTAGGAAGATCTTCCGTTCCGCTCTCCCCCTCCTCCCTGTACCGCTGCTGCTGCACTCACTGCCTTCAGGCTCTGCCTGTGTGTGACAGGCGCCGGACCAGCAGCGGCAGCAACAGCAAGGACACTGTGAGTAAGGAGGCAGGGAGGGGGAGCTGCTCTTAATGAAGTCAGCCCCGCATGGACTCCTGAGCATCCCGGCGCCGCCGCAGCTGGAGCAGTATGAATGGTCCCGGCGCCGCTTCTTCCGGCCGCGTCTATGTGATTGGACCAGTGGATCCAGCACTGGATCCGCTGTCCAATCACAGGTGCCTCGCTAGCAGGGGCGTGCTTTCCCTGCCAGCGAGGCACTTGTATAAGTGCCGCATTCTAGACTTTTTGTAATGGGCTTTTCCAGCCCAGCGCATGGCCCCGCCCCCCCGCCTTGTCCCGTTATCACTAGCTACGGGAGGCACTAGCTGTCAGTGCCTCCCAAACGTATTAGATGGGCTAAAATGATTAAATTAATATAAAGAGGGTACAATACATATGACACAGAATATGTGTCTTATGTATCTTCTTTCTATTATTTTAATCATAATGACAGGGGAGGCACTGCCTCCCCTGACTGCACGTCCCTGATACATATATTCTACAACAGATACTGCATTTGTTTTATATGTAATGCTGTGGTATAAATGGGCGTCCCCACTTGCCCAGATGATATTGAAGCTTGTAAATACTGTTATCATATTGGTATATAAATTCTCCAGCCATTATGATCTTTTCTAGTACTCCAAATACATATAGCAATACATTCTTAATATTGAGTTAGTCACATCAATAGAGAAGTCTAGTACATAATTAGTTTCTTAGAACGGGTACAGTGCGACCCATACCAATTTCTCTTCGACGGACATGTCCAGAAGATCCGCATGCCATTCCCTAAAAAGGCCAAACTGGGCAATCAGAATTGCCTGAAATCCATGAGTCCTGATTCGCTTGAGCACCATTGGGAGCAATGGAATCTGAGAGGAACCAGGTAGACCAGCCGGTACGGTGATGTCAGTGCATTCACTGCCCTCATCTGAGGGTCCCTGGTTCGTGAGCAATACCAATGAAGCTTCTTGTTGAGTCGAGAAGCCATCATGTCTATTTGTGGGCAGCCCCACCGGTAGATGATCTGCTGAAACACCGCATGGTGAAGCCCCCACTCACCCAGGTGGAGATCATGACGACTCAGGAAGTCTGCATACCAGTTGTCTACTCCAGAAATGAAGATTTGCAGACAGTACTCTTGTATTTCTTTCTGCTCAGAGGAGTATCTTTGACCCCCCTTGCATGCAGGCCCTGCTTTTTGTTCCTCCTTGTCGATTGATGTATGCTACTGCCGTGGCATTTTCTGAATGTACTTGGATCGCGTGATCCCTGAGCAGAGCGGCCTGAAACAGAGCATTGTAGATTGCCCGAAGTTCCGGAATTTTGATCGGAAGGAGGGCTTTGTGGGCTGATCACGTGCCATGGAACTGAGCTCACTGGGTGACAGCTCCCCATCCTCTCAGACTTGCATCCGTCTTCAAGATCCGATCCTGAATCCCGAAACTTTGGCCTTCCAGTAAGTTGTAGGACTGCAGCCACCACAGAATGCAAATCCTGGCCTGAGTTGACAGCCGTATTATTCAGTGCATCTGAAGATGTGATCTGGACCACTTGCTCAGGAGATCCAATTGAAATGTTCTGGCATGGAACCTTTCATACTGGATCGCCTCGTACGTGGCAACCATCTTCCCCAACAATCTTATGCAAAGATGGATGGATATTCGAGTAGGCCGGAGAACCAAGCGGACCATATCCTTAGGTGTTCTTGCTTTGTCTTCTGGGAGCAACACATTCTGGGCGACAGTATCCAGCAACATTCTCAGGCACAGGAGCCACTGAGTTGGCTCCAGGTGGGACTTCTGTAAAGTGAGGATCAACCCATGGTGTGACAGAAGTTGGATAGTGCAGTCTATAAGGAGCAATAAAAGCTCCCTGGATCTTGCTTTTATCAGGAGATCATCCAGGTAAGGGACAATATTGACCCCCTGGACCTGGAGCTGGAACCTCATCACCACCATCACCTTTGTGAACACCCTCAGAGCTTTGGACAGGCTGAAGGGTAGCACCTGGAACTGGTAGTGATCGTTCAGCAGGGCAAACCTCAGGTAAGCCTGATGAGGTGGCCAAATCGGTATATGAAGATAGGTGTCCCTGATACCCAATGAGACAATGAACTCCTGTTCTTCCAGACTCACAGTAACTGCTCACAAGGATTCCATCTTGAACCTGAAAACCTTTAGTAAGGGCTCAAGGATTTTAGATTCAAAATGGGTCTTAACGAAACACCCGGTTTTGGTACCACTAACAGGTTGGAGTAATAACCCTTTCCCTGTTGTTGTAGTGGCACTGAAACAATGACTCGGGACTGGACCAATCCTAGAATGGCCTGTTGCAGCATAACATGCGTATCCTCCAAAGCTGTTAAGCCTGATTTGAAAAATCGGAGGGGAGGAGCACCGTCAAACTCCAGCTTGTAGCCCTGAAAAATAAGGTCCTGTATGCAGGTATCCTGGCAGGAACTTTCCCAGATGTGGCTGAAGTAATGCAGCCAAGCTCCCACCATGAGATCTCCACGAGGTGGGTGGGTACCGACATGTTGAGGCCTTTAGTGGAAGCCGAACTGGTGCTTTGTTCCTGGGAACCTACAGCTGCTGGCTTTTTTGCCTTACCTCCGGTGCTTCATGCAGTGTTTGAGGCACCACTGGTTCAATATCAAAAGATAGCGGTCCGAAAGGACTGAATAGATGGCGCCAGGTAGGAGCACCTAGCCAGTGGGGCCCCAGAGTGCAGAAACATGGAATTCACCGCGGTAGCTTTGGAAATCCACGAAACCAACTCAACCCTGAATAGCCACTTTCCTGACAAAGATAGAGACACCACACTACACTTGGAATCTGCGTCCGCTATCCACTGGCGCAGCCATAAAGCTCTGCGCGCCAACACTGCCATGGCAGTAGTACTCACATTAATAATGCCTATCTCTTTAATAGAGTCGCACAGGATGAGTGCAGTATCCTGAATGTGTTTGATCAGAGTAACCATGTTTACCAGAGACATATCCACTGTGAGGCCCTCTTGAACTGGCCTGCCCAGGTGTGAATGACATGTGTCAACCAGAAACCTACTATCACAAGTCTTTGTGATATACCAGTTGCTATGGAACAGATTTCAGTGTAGTCTTCTACTTTTCTATCCACAGGGTCCTTCAAAACCGAGGAGCCACGGACCGGTAACACCACCTCTTTAGATAGGCGTGATACAGAGACGTCAACAACCAGAGGATCTTCCCAGTTTTTACTTCCTTCAGGAGAAAATGGGAAAGTGTTAAGAAGTGTCCACCCACCAGGATTTTTTTACCAGGATTTTTCCAGGTCAACTTTAAACATATCTTCTAATTCTTTAGAATCAGAGAAAGTGACGGTATCCTTTTTCTGTGAGGAGAAAAACAAACGCTTTACTGGATTGTCTTCTACTGGAAGCTTTAACACATCCCTGATAGCAAGTATGAGGGGCTAAATCCCTTGTGCAGGAGATTAATCCTCAATAATAGGGTCCAGCTCCTCCCCTTCCTTCTGTCCCTCTTCATCAGTTACTGACAGTAAGCAGGAAGACCACATGTATGTGGCCCAGAGCTAGGGAGAAGGGTCTGTCCTCTGCCTCTTGCAGCCAGGTCTGCTACAGCTTGCTGCAGTCGCTGTGTCTTATGATTATTTGCAGAGCGCTGAGAGAACATGTCCGCCATCCAGGGAGTTTAACCAGGAAGGCTGCTGCACCTCCCCCCCTACCCCAGCCTCCTCACATACCTGTAAGGACTTGCTACATTGTTCATGAGAAAGGGGGGGGGGGAATCTGCATGTGCATAAATGGTGTTTATCATATTCACAGGAGAAAAGCTCTCACATACAACACACAGACACTGTACAAGCAAGCCTGACCTTGATTGGTATGTGAGTAGGAGACCCAGAGAAAATGACCAACACACCAAGCCTAACAGACTCAGGGAGACTGCAGGCTGTAACTTTATACTGTGACTCAGTGGAACACCTGTGTTTTGTCCATATGAGGACTCTGTTTACAAGTATAATAGCTGCTCTACCCCTTTCAAACACCCCTATATGTATCTGGAGTGTTGGAGGAGCTGTGTGTCAGCTGCTGCTTCTGCTAGAAGCAGAGGAAGGCGCCAAGAAGCCGCTGGTCCGGCTCTAAGTTAGCTCCGCCCCCTGCAATGGCGCTGGAGCTGTACACTGGAGACATACTGGCAAATGTCTCCTTTTGGTGTTAAACATAATATAAATAATTGTTTTCACAACCGCTTGCCAGTGTACACAGGGGGCTATAAGAACAAGCTGTTAAAGTGATCATAAGCTCCTCGCTACTTTTCTCAAAAGCTGATATATTTTGACAGGTTAACAGAAGTAATTGATAAAGACACATGATATAAAGGGAATCTGCACCATAAATAGTATTTGCAAATAAGACTTTTTTTTTTTTTTTTTTTTGCTGGTGTCTAATAAAATCTCTATTTTTTTTATAAAACAGCTCAGTAAATGTAACAGTACCTCATTTCCCTATAGTATGTCTTTATAGATTCACTTGGAGTGGTGGTAGTTAAGTTAAACTACAGTAGATTTACTTCTGACCTGGTTTAAAACATAAAATCAATCATGGATCAGTCAACAGAAGAAAAGGAGTAACCCAGTACTAATGCTGGCATAGTTCTTCAACATCTAATTTTAAAGGGGTTCAAGGAGGAAGAAGGTGTAAGAAAGGGCACCTCAAATCTAAACACTGTGCCACGATATTAAAACATTACACCTAGCAATGAAGGGGCAAAAATTGACAAAAAATATAAAATTCCCAACATGCCATACACCATATGCAGTGGCAAGGAAAGGCTCAGAGCATGAACTTTATTTGTTAGTGATGGCTTTGCTACTGGTCTTTCTTGCATTAAAACACCTATTGTGAAAGCAAGATCTTCTGTAGCCTCGTAAACACTACCTTCTCACTCTGAATCTAGATGTGTCACCCAAGGCCGTAGCTAGGCATTTGCAGAGGGGGCACCGCACATAGTGCTGCAAGGTAGGGGGTACTTTGGTGGCACTTGTCGATTATCTGTCTTAATTACTTTCACTTGCAGCTTCCCCCCTTTTTGAAGCCCAGCATCTCCTGATCGCCTGTGTCTCCTACCTTGACCCCTTCTGTCTCTAATACCTATACAACATTTATTAACACAACTTGCTATTTCTTTGTTACATTTCATTACATTTCAAGATGCTGACATACCTGGAATATGAACCCAAGGCCTGTTGCATTGCAGTAAGACAATCTACTCATTGCGCTATCTACACTTGTATAGAAAATGAGATAATACTAAGCTAGAGATTCCATACTATTTGAAACTTATTGTACCTTGTACTTTGTAAAAAAAAAAATCAACATTGCGGCTGAGTAGATCTATGTAGTGTGTGGCTGCAAGAGATTGGATGTGTGGCTGCACACTACATAGTTCTGCTTAATTACAATGCTGATTATTTTTTTTACAAAGTACCAGTAGCTTCATATAGTGTTCAAAGTTTTTATGCAGGATCAAATAGCTCAATGAGTAGGGTGTCTGATTAGAATTCAACAGGTTATAGGTTTGAATCCTGGGTATGGCAGTATAATGAAATGTGTTATTTAATAAAGGGTATTCTAACTGAATTACAACGAGATCTCAGGTTAAGTGCATGAACTTGTTATAAAGAGGATTTATATATAAAAAATGTGGGATGGGCCATCATAGCATGGGCATTCTCTGGGATCAAACTTGTCATGCCCCTTTCTCATGAGGCATGTGCCTTATGTCCCTATTGTAAAAATGGAGGTGGGGGGGGGGGGCAATTCTCTCTCTGGCACAGGGCACCAAAAAGTAGTTACGGCTCTGGTGTCACTTTTCAAACTGGCAGATCAATACACAAAAATAACACTTTGCTGTGAAACAAACTGTGCAATAACTTCACAAATCTTTGAGGGGGGCCTAAGAGTGTCATGAGTGCTATGTGTGAGTCTGATATTTCTGATTGTGGCACTATAATCCTAGAGAAGCCTCCTTTCACCATTTCTAAACTCTCTGCAAATGTGAGAATAAGTACAGTAGTAGTAAAATTAATGATGATGATGGATTATACATAGAAATTGAGAATGATAATTTGGAAGTGCAAGAAGATAAGAGAAATAATTGTGTATATGACACTAATGAGGATACTGATGATAAATGTGTTGGAGAAGAAGTAGTTAATACATTCAGGAGTATGAAGTAGTTTGAGTCGAGGTAAATCAGCTACCAGTGGCAGCAGTTCTTAACAATGATAAGAAGTACATTTACACGCTTCGGCAAAAGATCAAAAAAAAGACCTCTTCCTGTTGATTTTTCCCCCCAAATCCTGACATTTGTCAAGGCATTTTTAGCATTTGTAAAAAAAAATCTAAGTAGAAATAGGAACATTAACTGTCTAGGCATCTCCTCCCTGTTATGTTATCTGCAGCAAGTTATTTTAAGCTATTTATCAAAATCTGGAAAATCATAAATAACAAGTTTAGCATTAGCTACCAGTGGCATAGTTAGATATGAGCACATGCAATTTCCATTGCCAACACCTTTATCATCCACCTCCTTATTAGCAATCAAAAATAGTCATGCATACAATTTGCAAAGGTGACTCCTTACCTATTCAAGATTGCCAAGAAGAATCCATGTGTACTAGATCTGCAGCTGGGGGTGAATCTCCATCACAGAGAGGGACAAAGATGAAGCTTATTACTAGTCTAACACAACAATTGTCTGTGAAACAATCATTTACCAGAGGAACAAAGTATGACAGCCACCATGTTGTAGCACACCATACTATTCCATGATAGCTATATTAGCATGTGATTTTCATCCAATATCTACCATCAATACACCTGATTTTAGACAATTAGTTAAGGTCAAGTGTACATGCTAGCAAATTTCATCTTGACTCTATGTTACTAGAACAGCAATTCCACACCTGTACCAGGAAGTTAAAAAGTTATTATTTGCCTACAAAATGCCATTGTACTGACAATACACAAAACTACAGATATGTATAAAAATGTTACTGATCAAACGAAAGACTACATGACTACATGTGACAGCACACAATAAACTTGGTGATACAGACTTTATTTAGAAAATGACAGGTCTTTATAGGATATGCTCTTTGCGGCCTTTAAAATATCTGATCATTTTCGACATTCAGCAACTGCATATAGAATATTGCAGCAGTAGTAAAAACAGAAACATTTGCCATGCCACCAACTGAAGCAAGAAGTAGTAACCTGGCACTACTATCTCCTCTAGCCCCCAAGTGCACTGTCTTGGAGTAATCCTTGACTCCTCCCTCTCCTTCAAACCACACATTCAGCACCTCTCACAAACCTGCCGTTTTCATCTAAAAAATATTTCTAGGATCAGACCCTTTCTGACCCAGGATGCTACTAAGACTCTTATCCACTCACTGGTCATCTCCAGACTGGACTACTGTAATCTTCTCCTGACTGGCATTCCTGACAAACACCTCTCTCCACTCTGATCTATCCTCAATGCTGCTGCCCGGCTCATTTTCCTCACCAAACGCACTACATCTACCTCTCCTACTAGACCTTCACTGGCTCCCCTTCCCTTTCAGAATCCATTTCAAGCTTCTCACACTCGCTTACAAAGCCCTCACCCACTACTCTCCCACCTACATCTCTGACCTTATCTCCCTTTACACTCCCACCCGTCCTCTTCGCTCTGCTAATGCACGATGACTCTCCTGCCTACGGATTACTTCCTCCCACTCCTACCTCCAAGATTTTTCACGTGCTGCACCACTTCTCTGGAATTCCCTACCTCTCCCCCTCAGACTCTCCACCTCTCTACAAAACTTCAAACGGGCTCTCAAGACCCACTTCTTCACCAAACCCAGCCAAATCTCATTCTAAGCCTCTGTTCCACATTCTCTATGTACCCCATCTGTTTCACCCCTGTCTGTCTACCCCTCCCCTTTAGATTGTAAGCTCTCACGAGCAGGGTCCTCTTCCCTTATGTGCTTATCCTTTGGCTTACTTTAATAATCTTCAACTGCACCACATCCAGCGGTCTTCTGCCACCTTATACTTATTCCAGTGTCATCTGCTGATGTAACTATGTTTATTTACCCTATACTTGTCCTATAGTGTCATCAACTGTAAGTTGCTGTTTTCCTGTTTGATTATTTATGTACTCTGTAATTGGGCACTGTGGAACCCTTGTGGCACCATATAAATAAAGGATAATAATAAATAACCAGGTGGATTTCCATAATTTACATGATTCAGCATTATGTATACATCAAATCATGAAATAGGGAGAGTGGGTATTTGTTATCACCTTATTGCAGCACACTGGAGAATAGTCTTGAATGTATGCAATCTACTGAAAACATTTAAAATTGTAAACAATGAAGCAAGTAGATACTGCCAGCCTGATTCAGGTCATATCCTTAATTACTATACAGTACTGGAAAAGCAGATACATTCTGCTAAGTATAGTGGACTTGTAGATCAAGTTTTTTTTATGTTTGCTTCACCAGGGCCCCACACTTTCCAACATCTTGCAATTGGATCAGTGCATTTTGGCAACATTGCTTTATCCAAGGTTAAATTCCTACTTAATGTCTTCCTTTCTAAGTTCTCAGCTCAAGTGGCACATGTAAGTATATGTCCTGCTTCAACTTCTCTTGCAATAACTGCTGCAAAGAAATAAACTGACCTTTTCAAAGAGACCCACTGGTGATGATGGTGATGAATCAACTCAGCACACAATACTGGAACATTATGACATCTGGTCAGACTTAAAAGGATTTCCCACATATATTGTAACCTCTACCATGACTCAGTCTGATACAGTAAACATCAGGAGGATTACTTTAACGATAATGTACAAATAACCTTCTGACGCAGTCCTTTTAACTATTGGGAGAAAAAATACAATTTGGAGCCACTTGTACAAAGTAGCTAGGGTTTATTTAGGTTGCCCATCCTCCAGTGTGTACTCAGAAAAAGTGTTTAGCACAGCCGTGAACCTTGACAGCGATTGATGTATGAGGCTACTTCAAAAATATATTATAAAACTGAGGTCCATCAAACTGAACTACAAAGTTTATGAGGAAGTCATTGCCACTAATTACAACAGACACTTCTGTAATTATGGCAGTATGTGGTAGACTACAAGGTTAATTGAGGTCAATCTTGTGGTTGATCTCAATTAACCTTGCGGTTTACCACAGACCACCGGTTCTTACCAAAGACTTCAATGGGGATTTTTACTCATAGAAGTGTATGGGCCCTGCTTGAGTGACAGCTCAGCAGCGCTAAGCCATTCAGGTAAGCACTACTTTGTGATGCTCAGTGATTGGCTGGTGGTTCCCCAAGTGACAGATGTCATGTGAGGCCTGACATTGGGGAAAGGGTATCCTTATGTATACACATGGATTCCCTTATGTCCACTGGATTGGGTTTTTCAATATTTTATTTTTAACCCCTGGGATGCCTATGTGGAAAGAAGAGGACAGATCTACACTGGAATTTGGTAAGTATTTTTTTTAACAGGTTACTTATTGATTACTTGTGAAGTCTAAGCATTGCAATGGTATTACCATCGGATGGTTGTGATGTGATGGCTAGTGTCATCGCATTGCTAGATTTGATGTCGGAAGCCAACCAATCGTTCAATGCCAGGCTTCAGATGTCCATCTCTACCTCACGTGGACTTGGGTCCCCAGCACATGGGAAAATGAGAGGATTGAGAACATTGAAAGAAATGTTACAATTATTCATGGACTGTAAGGGCAGTTTTTACCATTGTTTACCAGTGTCGGCTAAACCTTCCTGTATGCATCTCTACATGGTTGAGTTTATTCAAATTTTTTATAGATATTGCACCACCTATTTGTTCTGAAATTATATTTTGTTGAGAGTGCTGCCTTTAACTACTCAGTGACTATATATATATATATATATATATATATACAGTTCCAATATGACCGGCACTCCAAACAAATTGATTAAATACCTGGGTGCCCTCCCACGGTCCAAGCAGAGCAAATACAGAGAGAGAGAAACGGGCGGCACTCCACGGATTTTCAAAGAGAATTGAGACAGCTACACAAGCTTAATTGTCAACGTTTCAGGTGCTGTTTAATCACACCTTTCGTCAGGACGAAAGGTGTGATTAAACAGCACCTGAAACGTTGACAATTAAGCTTGTGTAGCTGTCTCAATTCTCTTTGAAAATCCGTGGAGTGCTGCCCGTTTCTCTCTCTCTCTCTCTCTCTCTCTCTATATATATATATATATATATATATATATTTATTTATATATATATATATATATATATATATATATATGTGTATATTACAGTATTTCCCACAATGTGTGGGAGTGATAGCACTCTCCAGACTTCAAAAGTAGAAGATATAAAAAAACATTTATTAATGAAATAGATATCTCACAGTTCCATGAGGTATGCAAAGGTTCACCAACATTTCGGTCCTCGCTAGGACCTTTTTCAAGGTATTCACAACAGAGTCGATGTGTCAGCAGAGCAATCATACATATCAAGCAGGGAACTGGATATAGTGCATCCTTTTAAAGAAACTTATAGACACAGGCAAATAATTTTCATTGCTGCTCTACTAATTCTTTGGATTATTTTATCCTGTTTTTTAATTTTATATATATAATTGTCTTTTAGCTGTCGTTCTTGAAATAAACCCTGTACATAACTTTTTTAAACACGCATTCTCTATATATATTCATGCCACCATTGGCCGCTTAGAAGTATCTTATTCACTTTTTTACCACCTTTTATTTTTACCTGGCACATGTACTAGTGCGGGACATATTTAAGATACAGCAGACGCCCTTTATACACCAGGGAGTGGCACATAAAGACTGCAACGTGAGGGTTAAATATTCACTGACACATTGTGATTAATAGACTACTGCTGTTATGGGTGCTGTTCGTTCCCCCCATACATATATATATATATATATATATATATATATATAAAATCCACATTAATATTAATATTGATTGATAATTGCTAAGGTATAAATTCTCATTTTTACTTTATTCACTTTGTCTAAGTTTAAAACATTCTGAAAGCATGACACCATTTTTGTCAGTTTGCCATATTTGAACTTGGATCTGTACTTGTGAGTAAATCTGAAACCTTCCCCTTAAGCAATTTGCTGCCTCAATAAAATTGTATCTCCATCATTTCACAAATTGTCATCCATTCTCTATAAATAGTCTACACTGTTTCCAGAATTCTCCTACTTCCTGAACTTTAAGGGATATTTTTGTATCTCCCTTGAAGTCAAAATAACAGTCTCTTACTGAAGCTTAATTTGACACCTACACTGTTCTGAAATCCAGATATCCTGTAAGGCTTCCTATGACAAATTATTACGGTTTGTCATATATAGTAAAGAAGGTCAAAATCCCAATTGCTTTTAATCCTAGTGGTGGTAATTTGCTGTCAAATTCACAGAAATAAGTAAACTGAAAAGCCCAGTGACAGTTTGTATTTAATAATGATATGAATAAGGGCAACTTCCTGTGCAGTACTAAAATAATCTTCATTATTTCAAATGACTGCGCTTCAATTACTTACAATCGAAAACATTGGATGGAGGGTATTTGCAATTACTCATTGGAAAGGGTTACATAATTTATTTTTCAATTCATTAATGTATGTGTATAAGAGATAGAGAGAAAGAGAGAGAAACTGACCTTACAGATCATTCTGAATATAAAGTAGCTGTTTCTGAAATATACATGAACTGAGGGTTTTAATTAATCATTTTCCTCAAACTATTGTATTTAAACTATTGTATTTAATAGGATCTATCAAGAAATATTTCTTTTTTTCAACATACTGTAGCACATGAGTCTTATGTACTGAGCACTTTCAAAATGGCTACCTAACCATTTGTTTTCTCCTGATACTTTCTATAGAACAGCTTACCTTAAATATCCACAAGTTGGAATACAAATAAGCCTCAGGAAGTGAAACACAGTAGGTTACTGAAGTATGCTGACCACTTAAAAGCTTAGGAACAAAGCAGAATCCCACTAGTCTCACTTTGATTCTTCAACAATGCTTTCTTTAAAGGTTTTTCACACTTTGTCTTTTAAAAAGATTTTTACAACTAAGCCCATAACCGCTTTGTTGTGAATTAATTTATGTAACCTTATATCAGTTACAGCATAGTAAACTGTCTCTGTGCTGTTTAATACCCTCTGTATTATTACACTATCCTAAAGGAATAAAACAGACACTCGGCAAAAGCAATTTTCATGCCTACACGCCATCCATCCTACTATCATAGACTTCTTAGAAAAATAACCTCTTTTCTGACATCACTAACAAGTCACAGTCTCATCTTAACCATAGTTATATTTCACTAATGTTCCCATGCAATGTTTACCAAACTTTCTCGAATCATGCTGCCCTAAAGGATTTAGTATGATATAAAGATGGATGGGATGCCAGCGATCATAATACAGACAACAGCATCCCATCCATAAAAATCCCAACAGCCCCCAGAAAGTACCATAACCCTCCCCTGGTCCCGACCCTAACCCTCCCTTGTGAGTGCCTTACCCTCACTGGTGGTACCTAACCTTAACCTTCCATTCCCCGCTGCCTAAACCTAACCCTTCTTGCTTGGTACCTAACCCTAACCTCCCCTTGTAGTTGCCTAACCCTAACCCCCCCTCCCCAGTACCTAACCATCCCCTTCCTGTCCCTGCACCATAACCCTAACCCCTACTAGTTCCTAAACCTAACCTTCAACCTCCCATGGCAGGATGCGAGCGCGTCCTGCTAACAGAACGTTTGGGATTCCAGGCGTTGGCATTTTGATGTCGGAATCCTGAGCTCCATTGGGATTTTGATGCTGGCATTGTGCCACCGTTCGGGATTCCGTTATCAGTATTTCCACCGCCGGGATTCCGCCTGGCGGCATATTAACTACATCCTACCCTAAAGTATCAGGATTCTTTTCACAGCACACAGGGCAAAAGTTTCCTATTGAGAAATAAAAAAAAATCTGAAATTAATTAAATGTGCTTACCTGTCATCCATAGGTTCAGTTATGTGTCAGGTTTTGGGTTTTATGTTTGGGCTCTGTACTGGGACCACTTGGCAGGATTGTTTGAACTGGAGTTTATGAAACTAGGAGGTTAAATGATGCCTTTCCTCATTCAGTACTACTCTCAGGATACTGAGCAGTGAGAACAGTAGGCAGAATATGAGGTATGCTACCTGGCAGTAGTAGCTATACTAACGGATACCTAGAACATGTGAATGCAGGTGACATGTCAGCGACACGCTGGAATGTAAAGCAATCTAAATATACACACTGGGGATATGTGCAATCTGCCTATCATAATGTAGGTTAGTTGGAGACTGCTAGTAGTATCAGGTTCAGCATACAGGCAACTGCAGAGAGTAATAGAAACTGAACACAGTGGGTAAAGGCAGTAATTAGCATGCAGGATTGTGAATGCAGATTAGAGATGAGAGGTTCGGTTTTTACGAAAACCAAACCCACCTGAATTTAGGAGATCCAAGTGTTTCCAAGTCCTGGCTCAAATCTTCTGACCAAACTCGAATCCCAAAATGAGGCAACACTACATTGTCCTGAAGCAGGATCTCCCATGTTGTGACTTTTCCTGTAGTAAGATCTCGTGTGTTTTGGATTTTCCCTGCGTTGGATCTTGTGAGTTTTGAATATTCCAGGAGTCAGATCTTACATGTTTTTTTTATTTTGCAGAGTCGGATCTCACATGTTTTGGATCCTGTATAAAAGTCTCTCCCTTATGATAAGGCACCTTGTCACACTGGAGAGTGGAGGAAAAAGGTGTGGGACGTGGCTGGAACACTGTATTTAAAGGAAAATTCCATTGGCACACTATCAGGGCACCATTAGGGTGCAATTAAGTGTTAGTTAAGCTTTAGAGTTTATAATAGTAGGTACTGTAGCTGGAGACAAGAGTAGGTGTCTGTGTGACTGCAGGCATCATTGTCAGTGTAGGGTGTGTGTGTGTGTGTGTGTGTGTGTGTGTGTGTGTGTGTGTGTGTGTGTCACACATACTACAAATGCAAACTGTGTAGTGCTGCAAAAAAGTTAAAACACTAAAAGGAGCTTGCTAATTTTTACTAAATGAAATTATTCTGACATATTGTTGGTCAATTGTATATAAGCCTAGGAAGTGACAGTGTTGATTTTACATTATCTGTAGAAAATGACCTTCTGTGTCTGAGCTTCACCCCAAGAAGTATTTTTTGAATGTTACCCTTGCAGATAAAAAAAAAGTTTTTGTTTAAGCCCCCAACCAAACAAAATCCAGTATATTCATCAAGAAGTATGTGCTATCTTGAATAGCAGCATACACTACTGTATATTAGGGTTGTGTTTCAGGGTGCATGTACATGCTATCTGTACTACAAAGTATTTCTTGCAAAGGAGACCTTTTCTTGTTCCTGTAGTGCCTGTCATACTTTTTTGATAATCATATTAAATAATTTGCATAGTGTGTTATTAATATTAAGAGTGGTACAGCGTATATTAGGGTTGTGTTACTGGGAGCATAATATTCCCATCTGTACCATTCCCATCTGTACATTTTTACTTTTTTTGCTGGTGTCAAAATTCTCCAGTCTTTTTATAAAGCTGCATGATAACGATAACAACCATCCCTCCTTTCCCTATCTCATTGTATTTTCAGAAGAACAATCTTGATCACACTCTCATGTGCCAACTAAGCCGCCTGGATATCGTGGTAAAAAAAGTGTCACCAACACTTAAGGTACATAGCAAACAAGAAAAAATTACCACACCAATTCACGGGCGCTTCCTAAGACTTTTCAAAAGACTGACTCACGTCAAAAGGAGATATTGTCTTAAACCTTAAATAATGAGAGAAAACATATCCATAGTGTAACACTGTGCAGACATATATGCAATTGTTCAGTATTATTTCCCAATATGGACTTGTACCAAATGAGATGGCCTACATATAGTAGACTTAATTCGCTATGTCAACAACAAGCCACCGACTCACGGGACGCTTATCCTCCAGTCCTTATATAGTGTAGTCTCTCTCCCAATCGGTTCATATAAAATTCACATGTGGATAAAAAAAGGTCTCAATAGTGTAATACCATTAAAATACTTTTTACTAAAACAATAAACGAAATACAGGAACAGGTGGACTCTCACCAATCTTAATGGTCTACAAGTGAAAGTAGACAAATGCACGTTTTAATAAATATCAGCCAGGTGTCCCCAGGAGTAATTACCAACGGCAGATGAGTCCTCCACGTGTCCCCAGAATACCATTCACCAACGTGTTTCGATAACTCTTGGTTATCTTTTTCAAGGTGTATTGGTATCCTCAACACCAGGGTATTTATACCCCACTAATTAAAAAACAATCTAGTCCTATTACCAGACATGGATTCTCTAACAATTAAAAATCCTATCCTAACACATAAACTAGCCAGTCCAATTGATCCGTTCCGTGACATCGTTATTACTATTATTCCCGCTTCTTTATTATCTCCACTGCCCAGCCGCTACTTCCGGTGGAAATGACGTGCGCGACTGAGTTCAGTACGCGACTCCGATGTAATGTCCGTCTCCGGCGGAAATGCGTCATCACGCTGTCATCCGCTTTCTGTCACCTTGGCAACACAGAGATATCCTCAGTGGGACCCCATCTCTAGGACACATTTACTACCAGAAGTGTGTGTCTGTTCATAGTCAAAGGATCATTATAGGTTCTGGAGTTCATGATGTTTATTCGACGCCATTTTGATGGAGACCAGCCATATAATTGAATAAAAATTATATATATTAAAACCAAAAAAAAGCATTCAAAAGTCAGTGGACATTAACTTAAAATAAATTCAATAACTTATAAATCACAATTTGATAGATATAGGCTACATTGCTGCTATAGGACCCCTTCCAATTTTACACACTTTAAAGGAACCATTTAGTCTCAAAGTCCTTATTTATACCGATAGGTTCCAAGGTTTTATATTTAAAAATAATCTGCATTTCTGTCTTCGCTAATTTTTTGTGAAAATCTCCCCCTCTTGCATCAGGTGTCACTTTTTCATAGCATAAAAGTTCTTGATGTATGCAGGGTCAGAGTTATGGATATTTTTAAAATGTAATGACAGGGCATGGGTTTCTATGCCTTTTTTAATATTGCGGAGATGTTCCCCAATTCTAACCTTCAATGCCCTGCCAGTCCTACCAATATAAAATTTGTTACAACTGCATTCAGTGCAGTTTATAACATTAGTCGAATGGCACGTGATAAACTCTTTTACTACATGTTTCTTATCATTAATAATGATTTCTTCTTTTTTACTACCAAATGTATTAACAATATTCCTACCTGCAATGCAGGACCCACATCTATAGAATCCCTTGGATATGATCATGGATTGATTCGGAGATGCAGTGTGAAAACTATGTACCAATTTTGACTGTAAATTAGATACCTTTCGATATATACAGACTGGTCTGTCCGGTAATTCTGAACCAATTATCGGGTCTTTCTTTAATATTGGCCAGTGTTTCTTCAATATATTCCTTACTTTATTATGTTGGGAGGAATAATTGGTGGTAAAAGCCAACTTGAATTTCTCATCACTACTGGCCTTTCCCTTATTTTTAGGTTCAATGAGAGTTGTTCTATCTATTTTTGAGACAGTGTTCAAGGCTACTTTAAGTGCCTGTTTATCATAACCTGAATCTAATAATCGGTCTTCCATAGTGGTTGCTTGAGACAAAAAAACCTGTTGGTCAGAACAATTTCTCTTCAGCCTTTAAAACTGACCGGCTGGTATACTGTCCAGCCAATTGTCATGATGACAACTTAATCTATTGATATAAGACATGGAATCTGTTGGCTTGACATAGTTTCTAGTTTTAATGGCCCCTCCTTCAATATACACATTGAGATCCAGGAAGTTCACCTGTTCTTGACTTATGTCAAATGTTAACTTAACATGATGATCATTTGTGTTAAGGTGGGTGCAAAAGTGACCCAAAGTCACCTTGTCTCCTTCCCAAATAAATAAAATGTCATCAATATATCTATGCCAGGACACTACGTTCGCCCCCATGCCCACCTTCTGCCCAGACATATTTGTCTTCCCAGGCACCCATGAAGATGTTGGCATAACTAGGGGCAAACCTAGTGCCCATGGCTGTCCCACATTTTTGTAGGTAGAAATCTTCCTTGAAAACAAAATAATTGTTATATAAAATGAAACTGATTCCATCTATAATGAACTCCTGCATATTGATAGATAGATCAGATCTTAATAATGTTCCTTTTACGGCACTAAGTACCTGTTGATGGTCTATATTAGTGTATAGGGCATTAACATCTGCAGTTACTAAGTGATAGGTTTCTTTCCATGTGATGCCGTTCAAAATACGTATCACATCTCCTGTATCCCTCAAATGTGAGCGGTTCAGGGCAACAAAAGGCTGAAGATGGTGAACTATCATATGAGATAAGTTAGCTGTCATCGATTCTATCCTGGAGACTATTGGCCTACCGGGTGGACTCGTCATACTTTTATGCATCTTCGGTAAGACGTAAATAGTTGGTATGACAGGATGTTTAACAAATAAAAACTTACATTCAGCCACCGTAATAACTCCCTTTTTATTATATTTCTCTATTAGCTCCTTTAACTGAGCTTGAATCTTTTTTGTGGGATCGCCCCTCATCTGTTTATATGTCACTTTATCGCCCAACTGTCGATAAATTTCTTCTTCATAGTTTTTCCTATCCATCAGGATGATCCCGCCCCCTTATCGGCGGGCTTGATAATGAGCTCCTTATTGGAGGTGAGGGTTTTAATTGCTCCTCTCTCCTGTTGACTTAAATTATATTGAATCTTCTCTGTCTCTAATTTCTCACAGTCCTTCCTTACTAAATGCATAAAGGTTTCTATAAAGCACCCCTTAAGATGTGCCGGATAGAATGTCGATTTAGGTTTAAATGAACTTGTTTGAGTGATTTCTGTAACTATGTCATCACCTTCTTTGATCTTGAAATTTTTTTTAGAGTTAATTTTCTCGTAAATTTCTCAATATCAATAAAAAGATCAAATTGGTTTACTTTCACAGCAGGGGCATATTTTAGCCCTTTTTCCAGAAGGGACCGTTCGGCTTCGAGGAGGATATGTGAACTAAGATTGAAAATTTTTACTTTTTCAGTTAGTGCCTTTCCCTGGGTGTGATTCTTTAATACCTCTGGATTGGGCTTGCATCTCCTTCTACCTTTTCCCCTTCTTTTCTTTTTCAGTCCCCCTCTCTTGCCTCTATGTTGTCTCTTTATCTCAGGTCCCAAAATCTCCCTCTTCTTTCTAAAAAAGGTGTCCTATATTCATTTTCCTCTAATGGTTGGTATCTATTTCTAATAGGAATCGGACTGTGCCATTCATTTCTCTCCCAATGTCTCTTAATTGATCCTCTCTCTGGGCCAGGGTTCCTCCAATTAGGGGTATCGTCATTACGATAATTGTGATACAACCTATTATACTGGTGTCTAGACTTTGACTGCCATATCCCCTGATCCTTTGAGTGGTCTTCATATTTAAAGTTTTTATTTTTAGAGGGTCCTCTTTTATCACTCCTTACATCTAAATTCCTAGTGGCTTGAGTCAGGTTCTGGGATGAAGGGTTTTTTTGTTTTTCCTAATTGGCCAGTTTCTGTTTCTGACTCCCCCTTATCTCTAAGATACTTGTTTCTTTTCCTAGAGACAATCACTCTTTCCGATCTTTCTGTCTTGGAAATTATTTTGGACTCTTTCTTTAAAATCAATTTTATCTATAAAAGGTGTAATCATCTCTTTATAACCTTTTATCTCTTCATCTAAAGCCCTTAAATCTCTTTTCCTCTCACCAATGATTAATTCCATAAATTTAAAGGAACAATCTTTCATAATCTGGTCTTTTAATGGTATTACACTTTTGAGACCTTTTTTTTTATCCACATGTGAATTTTATATGAACCGATTGGGAGAGAGACTACACTATATAAGGACTGGAGGATAAGCGTCCCATGAGTCGGTGGCTTGTTGTTGACATAGCGAATTAAGTCTACTATATGTAGGCCATCTCATTTGGTACGAGTCCATATTGGGACATAATACTGAACAATTGCATATATGTCTGCACAATGTTACACTATGGATATGTTTTCTCTCATTATTTAAGGTTTAAGACAATATCTCCTTTTGACGTGAGTCAGTCTTTTGAAAAGTCTTAAGAAGCACCCGTGAATTTGTGTGGTAATTTTTCTTGTTCATTGTATTTTCACTTGGTGTTGTGGCAAATAAGTTCAACAATAGTAGCTTTACTACTTTCTTGGTTTTAAAAAATAAAACCAATCATGGATCAGTCAATAGAAGATCAGGAGCAACCAAATACTAGTGATGCGGCTGCTGCAGTTATAGTACTTCTTCCACATCTACTAAAGGTGTCCAAGGGGAAGGAGGTGTTAGAATGGGCACCTCAAATCTAAACAGTTTTTCACAATGGTAAAGAAAACATTACCTTTGACTATGAGAGGAACATTTACAAGTGGTTGTCCTACTACGGTTGATTCATGTAATAAAAGGCCTACTGCAAAGGCTGGTGCCAAGCACAGGCAGGCATAATCTGTAACCTCACAATCAATACCTACTTGTGTCTAGATGTACTGTATCTCCTTTAAAACTGGCAAATCAGTGCACAAAAAGAAGAACACTAAGGCTGAAGAACAAAAAATATGTTCACAAATCCGTGAGGAGAGTCTAAGGGTGTCCATGAGTGCTATGTCTGAGTCTGACATTTCTGATTCTGACACTGTAATCATAGAAAAGCCTTCTTCCACCATTTATAAACATCTGCAAATGTGAGGATGAGAGGTAGTAAAAGAAAGGATGGTGATGGTTTAGAGGCAGACATGGAAATTGAGGATGCTACTGTGGAAGTGTAAAAAGATGAAGGAGGTATATGTATATCTGATGAGAAGGTTATGATGAATGTGTTGGCCAAAAAGAAGTTTATCAAATTCAAGAGGAGGATGTTGTTTGTGTCAAAGAAGTCAGCCACCAGTGTCAGCAGTTCTTGCCAGTGATTACAAGAAGGAGAACATTGGCATGCCTGTTTATAGGACAAAAATATCCACTGCTTTCATGTGGACTAATTTTTACCATAATCCTGTCAACATTTGTCAAGGCATCTGAACCATTTGTGAGACCAAAGTTGGTAGAGTTGGGGGTGTTAATCATCTAGGCACTTAGTCCCTGTTACGTCATTTACTACGAGTTCATGCAAATTATATTGATCAATATCTGAAAATAATTCTGTTAAATAATAACAAGCAGTCCAGTATCAGCTACCAGCAGTTTGGACCAGCACATGCAATCTCCACCACCTAAACTCTCGTGATCAACCTCCTTATTAATGATCAGAGGTAGTCCTGGTATATCATATTTGCAAAGGCTAACCAATTCCTTCTCTATGCAGGATTCCAAGAAGTATCTTTCTCAGCTATGACTTCTGCTGCTGGGGGCAACTCTTCATCCCATTCTCTATCATTCTCGATAATTATAATCTCTTCTCTGTTCTTAATTGTATAATCTTTGATCAATCAACAAATCAATCAATCAAATCAGCCCATCAATGGCATACTTTACCCAGCTTCCACACATGTTTGCCAGGCCCAGGTTTTTCTTTATAGTAATAACAGCTTTTCTTTTAATGTAATCAATCAATCAATGCTTTGCCTGACTTCCACTGCACAAATAGTATTAAAATACTTTACCTTAGTTTACCTTTACTAGCTTTGGGCCTCTGATTTAGTTCTTGATTAATGAAAACATTATGAGGTTGTATAGTCTATTTTCACTGCCATCCTGTCTGCCACTGCTGTGCCACTATGTTTCATAAATGTGCTATATTCTTTTAAACTGCCATGTGTTTGTGCCATTGCTCTGTCTCTTACAGTAATTTACCCAGTCACTTTGCTCCAGTCTTTTGCCAATATTGGTGAAAGAAATATTGGGGCAGATGTATTAACCTGGAGAAGGCATAAGGAAGTGATAAAACAGTGATAAGTGCAAGGTGATAAACGCACCAGCCAATCAGCTTCAATATGTAAATTAACAGTTAGGAGGTGATTGGCTGGTGCGTTTATCACCTTGCACTTATCACTAGTTTATCACTTCCTTATGCCATCTCCAGGCTTAATACATCTGTCCTAATGTGAGCTGTGACGTTATCAAACTTCACTGGAAATGAACTTTATGGATGTTAATAATACCAACAAAATAGGTCCAAATGACAATTTTAGCTATTCTAATTAGTTTTAAAGAAATCTAAAACCAACAAATCAGAACCAAAACACCTGAGGATGGTTTTGTCTAAACCAAAATGGGGGGGGGGGGGGGGTATAGCACAACTCTAATGCAGATAACAGTCTGTAGACTGCAGCACAAATTGGTAATTGCAGACTAGAAACAGATAGCACATTGGTGTATTGGAGGAGCACTTGAGTACAACAGAGAGTCCTCTGCCGTAAATAAAGTGTTTCAATCCCCAATCCACAGTCCATTGTGCTGTGTCCATCCAGGGGCTGCTGTTGTTTGTTTCCGTTCTCCGTTCTAGTGTCCGAATGCGCCCGTGTTCCACAATCAAAAGACAAAAACAAAAAATAATACAAAAAAACAAAATACAAAAAAAAAATACAAAAACCATTACCCCGCACCCCCCACCACAAAAAAATTAAAAAATGTTAAAGTTGATATTGTTACTGTATTTGTGATGTTACCTTTTGATTAAAGTACCATACAGTATGTGTGATGTTGGCTTTCTTATTACAATATGTGTGATATTACATGTTCCTACTGATTTTGTCCCACGTCCTCTGCCGTAAATAAAGTGTTTCTTAAAATAAACATGACGTGGTTTCCAATTTTTGTATTCCCAACTTCCTCATATACTGTACTCTATAAGTTAGTACTACTGTATGAGGGGAATTCAATTAAGAGTGGTATATGTAAAACCACTTGGTTAGACTGCTTGTTTCACTGGAGTCTATGGCGGCCTGGGGAGCACTGTTACTCAAGAGAAGGAGTTGTACTGTATGCATTGTACAAGCTTCCAGAGGGGCAGAATCCTTGGGCATTTCAGGGCATGGTAGAAGTGTCCCCCATGTTATCCCCCTGTTACTGGGCATGAGTCTATGGCTTGTGATGGCTTCATCCAGGCAGGGTCATACTGTTACTGTACTAGCACTTTGTAGTACACACAACTTTGTATATACAGTACAGTAGGTCACCATTGGTACTGTACATTACCAGTTGATCCTAATCAGTTTCCCAGTGATACAGTACATGCCACCCACTGTATTATACTGTACATGTCACACTTACTGTGTGCTATTGCTACAATGTACAGTATGCTCAATCCACTGTGAGATAGTGTCCTAGTCCCTTGCATTGTACTGCTGCCATGTCCCTTGATGCACCTTTCTGCATTCTATGTAAAGCACACATGGGGTAGATGTACAGTATGAAACAGTGAGAAGATGGAGAAGTGTGCATACAGTATCAATCAACTGCTACCTGTACATTGATTGATTGGCTGTTTGGAATGAAATTCTGGTAATGGATGATTGTCATTTGCTCTCATCCATTACCAGAATTTCATACCAAACAGCCAGATCTGGCCGATTATCTGCCAGATAATTGTATGGTGCACAGTATGCCTAGCTTATAAATGACCTGAGATTCTGTCATACAGTAGAAAAAGATACTATACAATGGAGTACAGTATAACAAAAAAAAATGTATTCAACAAAAATAACAAAATTAAATTAAATTGATCTTAATAAAAAATTAAACAAGTGGTCCACTAAAAGGTGGACCACCACCCTCAGGAGTAGGATGGCACGCTGCAATTCTTCTGTGGGGAAAAAGGACAGTATTACAACACAAATACTGAATACTTTACATTGTGGTAGTGGCAATACAGTACTGTACTCTATATTAGAAAATCTTGATATTTACAATGTTTAGTACTGTATTGTAGAGATGAGCGGGTTCGGTTTCTCTGAATCCGAACCCGCACGAACTTCATGTTTTTTTTCACGGGTCCGAGCGACTCGGATCTTCCCGCCTTGCTCGGTTAACCCGAGCGCGCCCGAACGTCATCATGACGCTGTCGGATTCTCGCGAGACTCGGATTCTATATAAGGAGCCGCGCGTCGCCGCCATTTTCACACGTGCATTGAGATTGATAGGGAGAGGACGTGGCTGGCGTCCTCTCCATTTAGATTAGGAGAGAGAGAGAGAGATTGACCTGAGGCTGATACTGTAGAAGAGAGTGCAGAGTTTAGTGACTGACCACAGTGACCACCAGCAGTGCAGTTGTTTTATTTAATATATCCGTTCTCTGCCTGAAAAAAACGGTACACACAGTGACTCAGTCACATACCATATCTGTGTGCACTGCTCAGCCCAGTGTGCTGCATGCCTGCATCATCTATGTATATATTATATATCTGACTGTGCTCAGCTCACACAGCTTATAATTGTGGGGGAGACTGGGGAGCACTGCAGTGCCAGTTATAGGTTATAGCAGGAGCCAGGAGTACAAGACAGTCACATACCATATCTGTGTGCACTGCTCAGCCCAGTGTGCTGCATCATCTATGTATATATTATATATCTGACTGTGCTCAGCTCACACAGCTTATAATTGTGGGGGAGACTGGGGAGCACTGCAGTGCCAGTTATAGGTTATAGCAGGAGCCAGGAGTACATATTATATTAAAATTAAACAGTGCACACTTTTGCTGCAGGAGTGCCACTGCCAGTGTGACTGACCAGTGACCTGACCACACTGACCACCAGTATAGTTAGTAGTATACTATATTGTGATTGCCTGAAAAAGTTAAACACTCGTCGTGTGACTTCACTTGTGTGGTGTTTTTTTTTTTATTCTATAAAAAACTCATTCTGCTGACAGACAGTGTCCAGCAGGTCCGTCATTATATAATATATATACCTGTCCGGCTGCAGTAGTGATATATATATATTTTTTATATCATTATTTATCATCCAGTCGCAGCAGACACAGTACGGTAGTTCACGGCTGTAGCTACCTCTGTGTCGGCACTCGGCAGTCCATCCATAATTGTATACCACCTACCCGTGGTTTTTTTTTCTTTCTTCTTTATACATACATACTACTACATCTCTTTATCAACCAGTCTATATTAGCAGCAGACACAGTACAGTACGGTAGTTCACGGCTGTGGCTACCTCTGTGTCGGCACTCGGCAGTCCGTCCATAATTGTATACCACCTAACCGTGTTTTTTTTTTTCTTTCTTCTTTATACATACATACTACGACATCTCTTTATCAACCAGTCTATATTAGCAGCAGACACAGTACAGTACGGTAGTTCACGGCTGTGGCTACCTCTGTGTCGGCACTCGGCAGTCCGTCCATAATTGTATACCACCTAACCGTGTTTTTTTTTCTTTCTTCTTCATACATACATACTACGACATCTCTTTATCAACCAGTCTATATTAGCAGCAGACACAGTACAGTACGGTAGTTCACGGCTGTGGCTACCTCTGTGTCGGCACTCGGCAGTCCGTCCATAATTGTATACCACCTAACCGTGGTTTTTTTTTCTTTCTTCTTTATACATACATACTACGACATCTCTTTATCAACCAGTCTATATTAGCAGCAGACACAGTACAGTACGGTAGTTCACGGCTGTGGCTACCTCTGTGTCGGCACTCGGCAGTCCGTCCATAATTGTATACCACCTAACCGTGTTTTTTTTTTCTTTCTTCTTCATACATACATACTACGACATCTCTTTATCAACCAGTCTATATTAGCAGCAGACACAGTACAGTACGGTAGTTCATGGCTGTGGCTACCTCTGTGTCGGCACTCGGCAGTCCGTCCATAATTGTATACCACCTACCCGTGGTTTTTTTTTCTTTCTTCTTCATACATACATACTACTACATCTCTTTATCAACCAGTCTATATTAGCAGCAGACACAGTACAGTACGGTAGTTCACGGCTGTGGCTACCTCTGTGTCGGCACTCGGCAGTCCGTCCATAATTGTATACCACCTACCCGTGGTTTTTTTTTCTTTCTTCTTCATACATACATACTACGACATCTCTTTATCAACCAGTCTATATTAGCAGCAGACACAGTACAGTACGGTAGTTCACGGCTGTGGCTACCTCTGTGTCGGCACTCGGCAGTCCGTCCATAATTGTATACCACCTAACCGTGGTTTTTTTTTCTTTCTTCTTCATACATACATACTACGACATCTCTTTATCAACCAGTCTATATTAGCAGCAGACACAGTACGGTAGTTCACGGCTGTAGCTACCTCTGTGTCGGCACTCGGCAGTCCGTCCATAATTGTATACCACCTAACCGTGGTTTTTTTTTCTTTCTTCTTCATACATACATACTACGACATCTCTTTATCAACCAGTCTATATTAGCAGCAGACACAGTACGGTAGTTCACGGCTGTAGCTACCTCTGTGTCGGCACTCGGCAGTCCGTCCATAATTGTATACTAGTATCCATCCATCTCCATTGTTTACCTGAGGTGCCTTTTAGTTGTGCCTATTAAAATATGGAGAACAAAAATGTTGAGGTTCCAAAATTAGGGAAAGATCAAGATCCACTTCCACCTCGTGCTGAAGCTGCTGCCACTAGTCATGGCCGAGACGATGAAATGCCAGCAACGTCGTCTGCCAAGGCCGATGCCCAATGTCATAGTACAGAGCATGTCAAATCCAAAACACCAAATATCAGTAAAAAAAGGACTCCAAAACCTAAAATAAAATTGTCGGAGGAGAAGCGTAAACTTGCCAATATGCCATTTACCACACGGAGTGGCAAGGAACGGCTGAGGCCCTGGCCTATGTTCATGGCTAGTGGTTCAGCTTCACATGAGGATGGAGGCACTCAGCCTCTCGCTAGAAAAATGAAAAGACTCAAGCTGGCAAAAGCAGTAGCACCGCAAAGAACTGTGCGTTCTTCGAAATCCCAAATCCACAAGGAGAGTCCAATTGTGTCGGTTGCGATGCCTGACCTTCCCAACACTGGACGTGAAGAGCATGCGCCTTCCACCATTTGCACGCCCCCTGCAAGTGCTGGAAGGAGCACCCGCAGTCCAGTTCCTGATAGTCAGATTGAAGATGTCAGTGTTGAAGTACACCAGGATGAGGAGGATATGGGTGTTGCTGGCGCTGGGGAGGAAATTGACCAGGAGGATTCTGATGGTGAGGTGGTTTGTTTAAGTCAGGCACCCGGGGAGACACCTGTTGTCCGTGGGAGGAATATGGCCGTTGACATGCCTGGTGAAAATACCAAAAAAATCAGCTCTTCGGTGTGGAACTATTTCAACAGAAATGCGGACAACAGGTGTCAAGCCGTGTGTTCCCTTTGTCAAGCTGTAATAAGTAGGGGTAAGGACGTTAACCACCTCGGAACATCCTCCCTTATACGTCACCTGCAGCGCATTCATAATAAGTCAGTGACAAGTTCAAAAACTTTGGGTGACAGCGGAAGCAGTCCACTGACCAGTAAATCCCTTCCTCTTGTAACCAAGCTCACGCAAACCACCCCACCAACTCCCTCAGTGTCAATTTCCTCCTTCCCCAGGAATGCCAATAGTCCTGCAGGCAATGTCACTGGCAATTCTGACGAGTCCTCTCCTGCCTGGGATTCCTCCGATGCATCCTTGCGTGTAACGCCTACTGCTGCTGGCGCTGCTGTTGTTGCTGCTGGGAGTCGATGGTCATCCCAGAGGGGAAGTCGTAAGCCCACTTGTACTACTTCCAGTAAGCAATTGACTGTTCAACAGTCCTTTGCGAGGAAGATGAAATATCACAGCAGTCATCCTGCTGCAAAGCGGATAACTGAGGCCTTGACAACTATGTTGGTGTTAGACGTGCGTCCGGTATCCGCCGTTAGTTCACAGGGAACTAGACAATTTATTGAGGCAGTGTGCCCCCGTTACCAAATACCATCTAGGTTCCACTTCTCTAGGCAGGCGATACCGAGAATGTACACGGACCTCAGAAAAAGACTCACCAGTGTCCTAAAAAATGCAGTTGTACCCAATGTCCACTTAACCACGGACATGTGGACAAGTGGAGCAGGGCAGGGTCAGGACTATATGACTGTGACAGCCCACTGGGTAGATGTATGGACTCCCGCCGCAAGAACAGCAGCGGCGGCACCAGTAGCAGCATCTCGCAAACGCCAACTCTTTCCTAGGCAGGCTACGCTTTGTATCACCGGTTTCCAGAATACGCACACAGCTGAAAACCTCTTACGGCAACTGAGGAAGATCATCGCGGAATGGCTTACCCCAATTGGACTCTCCTGTGGATTTGTGGCATCGGACAACGCCAGCAATATTGTGTGTGCATTAAATATGGGCAAATTCCAGCACGTCCCATGTTTTGCACATACCTTGAATTTGGTGGTGCAGAATTATTTAAAAAACGACAGGGGCGTGCAAGAGATGCTGTCGGTGGCCAGAAAAATTGCGGGACACTTTCGGCGTACAGGCACCACGTACAGAAGACTGGAGCACCACCAAAAACTACTGAACCTGCCCTGCCATCATCTGAAGCAAGAAGTGGTAACGAGGTGGAATTCAACCCTCTATATGCTTCAGAGGTTGGAGGAGCAGTAAAAGGCCATTCAAGCCTATACAATTGAGCACGATATAGGAGGTGGAATGCACCTGTCTCAAGCGCAGTGGAGAATGATTTCAACGTTGTGCAAGGTTCTGATGCCCTTTGAACTTGCCACACGTGAAGTCAGTTCAGACACTGCCAGCCTGAGTCAGGTCATTCCCCTCATCAGGCTTTTGCAGAAGAAGCTGGAGACATTGAAGGAGGAGCTAACACGGAGCGATTCCGCTAGGCATGTGGGACTTGTGGATGGAGCCCTTAATTCGCTTAACAAGGATTCACGGGTGGTCAATCTGTTGAAATCAGAGCACTACATTTTGGCCACCGTGCTCGATCCTAGATTTAAAGCCTACCTTGGATCTCTCTTTCCGGCAGACACAAGTCTGCTGGGGTTGAAAGACCTGCTGGTGAGAAAATTGTCAAGTCAAGCGGAACGCGACCTGTCAACATCTCCTCCTTCACATTCTCCCGCAACTGGGGGTGCGAGGAAAAGGCTCAGAATTCCGAGCCCACCCGCTGGCGGTGATGCAGGGCAGTCTGGAGCGACTGCTGATGCTGACATCTGGTCCGGACTGAAGGACCTGACAACGATTACGGACATGTCGTCTACTGTCACTGCATATGATTCTCTCACCATTGAAAGAATGGTGGATGATTATATGAGTGACCGCATCCAAGTAGGCACGTCACACAGTCCATACTTATACTGGCAGGAAAAAGAGGCAATTTGGAGGCCATTGCACAAACTGGCTTTATTCTACCTAAGTTGCCCTCCCACAAGTGTGTACTCCGAAAGAGTGTTTAGTGCCGCCGCTCACCTTGTCAGCAATCGGCGTACGAGGTTACATCCAGAAAATGTGGAGAAGATGATGTTCATTAAAATGAATTATAAACAATTCCTCCGCGGAGACATTGACCAGCAGCATTTGCCTCCACAAAGTACACAGGGAGCTGAGATGGTGGATTCCAGTGGGGACGAATTGATAATCTGTGAGGAGGGGGATGTACACGGTGATATATCGGAGGGTGATGATGAGGTGGACATCTTGCCTCTGTAGAGCCAGTTTGTGCAAGGAGAGATTAATTGCTTCTTTTTTGGGGGGGGTCCAAACCAACCCGTCATATCAGTCACAGTCGTGTGGCAGACCCTGTCACTGAAATGATGGGTTGGTTAAAGTGTGCATGTCCTGTTTTGTTTATACAACATAAGGGTGGGTGGGAGGGCCCAAGGACAATTCCATCTTGCACCTCTTTTTTCTTTTTTTTTTCTTTGCGTCATGTGCTGTTTGGGGAGGGTTTTTTGGAAGGGACATCCTGCGTGACACTGCAGTGCCACTCCTAAATGGGCCCGGTGTTTGTGTCGGCCACTAGGGTCGCTAATCTTACTCACACAGTCAGCTACCTCATTGCGCCTCTTTTTTTCTTTGCGTCATGTGCTGATTGGGGAGGGTTTTTTGGAAGGGACATCCTGCGTGACACTGCAGTGCCACTCCTAAATGGGCCCGGTGTTTGTGTCGGCCACTAGGGTCGCTAATCTTACTCACACAGTCAGCTACCTCATTGCGCCTCTTTTTTTCTTTGCGTCATGTGCTGATTGGGGAGGGTTTTTTGGAAGGGACATCCTGCGTGACACTGCAGTGCCACTCCTAAATGGGCCCGGTGTTTGTGTCGGCCACTAGGGTCGCTAATCTTACTCACACAGTCAGCTACCTCATTGCGCCTCTTTTTTTCTTTGCGTCATGTGCTGATTGGGGAGGGTTTTTTGGAAGGGACATCCTGCGTGACACTGCAGTGCCACTCCTAAATGGGCCCGGTGTTTGTGTCGGCCACTAGGGTCGCTAATCTTACTCACACAGTCAGCTACCTCATTGCGCCTCTTTTTTTCTTTGCGTCATGTGCTGATTGGGGAGGGTTTTTTGGAAGGGACATCCTGCGTGACACTGCAGTGCCACTCCTAAATGGGCCCGGTGTTTGTGTCGGCCACTAGGGTCGCTAATCTTACTCACACAGTCAGCTACCTCATTGCGCCTCTTTTTTTCTTTGCGTCATGTGCTGATTGGGGAGGGTTTTTTGGAAGGGACATCCTGCGTGACACTGCAGTGCCACTCCTAAATGGGCCCGGTGTTTGTGTCGGCCACTAGGGTCGCTAATCTTACTCACACAGTCAGCTACCTCATTGCGCCTCTTTTTTTCTTTGCATCATGTGCTGATTGGGGAGGGTTTTTTGGAAGGGACATCCTGCGTGACACTGCAGTGCCACTCCTAAATGGGCCCGGTGTTTGTGTCGGCCACTAGGGTCGCTTATCTTACTCACACAGTCAGCTACCTCATTGCGCCTCTTTTTTTCTTTGCGTCATGTGCTGATTGGGGAGGGTTTTTTGGAAGGGACATCCTGCGTGACACTGCAGTGCCACTCCTAGATGGGCCAGGTGTTTGTGTCGGCCACTAGTGTCGCTTAGCTTAGTCATCCAGCGACCTTGGTGCAAATTTTAGGACTAAAAATAATATTGTGAGGTGTGAGGTATTCAGAATAGACTGAAAATGAGTGGAAATTATGGTTTTTGAGGTTAATAATAATATGGGATCAAAATGACCCCCAAATTCTATGATTTAAGCTGTTTTTTAGTGTTTTTTTAAAAAAACACCCGAATCCAAAACACACCCGAATCCGACAAAAAAAATTCGGTGAGGTTTTGCCAAAACGCGGTCGAACCCAAAACACGGCCGCGGAACCGAACCCAAAACCAAAACACAAAACCCGAAAAATTTCAGGCGCTCATCTCTACTGTATTTTCTCTACAGTTAATAGAACACTACTGTATGCTGTCAAGGTAATTTAAACATTGCTATAGTTTACCTCTTGTATAAGTGCGCTGCTGCCTGTTGGTTTCCGGGCCAGCCCACCTTTCGTGGCCCTGTCTGGGGCCCCCATAAATCATTGGCACTGTATTGAAGAAATTTTTTTTTGTCACATTCCAATACTATACAATTACTACTGTATACTGTAGGTACAGTATTATACTGTATTGCTGGCATTCAAAATATAAAGAACTGTACAAGAGTTTAGCTTCAACAGGTCATAAACAAATTATCAAAGGAATAAAACATCACAGTACAAGTACAGATCATGGTAAATACTGTAGACATTTATGCATTAGCAGTCTTGACATTTCATGACAGCTTCAGTGTGGCAAAAAAGAGGGTTACAGTACTGTAGGTGGTGTTGTAGGGAGTACTATAAATAATAGTGGACTGTACTCAGAGCCGACCCTAACCAATATGATTCCCTAGACAAGTTTTTGGATGGTGCCCCCTTGCACAGATGCTATTTCCGCCTCTGACCCTGTACCCCTTTCCCAGCACCATCACCCCTCAACCATAGCAGTCCTCATTTTGGTGCTCCTACAACCTACTGTATATTTAAAATAGGAACAGTGGCCCTCATTCCGAGTTGTTCGCTCATTGCTGAGTTTCGCTATATTGCGATTAGTCGCTTACTGCGCATGCGCAAGGTTCGCAAGGCGCATGCGCTTAGTTATTTTACTCAAAAGTTAGGTATTTTACTCACGGCATAATGAGGATTTTTCAGCGTTCTGGTGATCGGAGTGTGATTGACAGGAAATGGGTGTTTCTGGGCGGAAACCGGCCGTTTTCTGGGCGTGTGCGAAAAAACGCTGGCGTTTCTGGGAAAAACGCGGGAGTGTCTGAAGAAACGGGGGAGTGTCTGGGTGAACGCTGGGTGTGTTTGTGACGTCAAACCAGGAACGAAACTGACTGAACTGATCGCAATGGCTGAGAAAGTCTGGAGCTACTCAGAAACTGCTAAGAAATTTCTATTCGCAATTCTGCTAATCTTTCGTATGCAATTCTGTTAAGCTAAGATACACTCCCAGAGGGCGGCGACTTAGCGTGTGCAATGCTGCTAAAAGCAGCTAGCGAGCGAACAACTCGGAATGAGGGCCTGTGTGCACATTCGGAGTGTATCCCAAAACGGTGCATGTTCTTGCTGGGAAGGGGCATGGCCACACAATAATTCCCCAAGTTGAAATTATGCCACACAGTACTGCAACTTTATTCACATTATATCATGCAATAGTGTCTCTTATTCTCATTACATCATATGATAGTACCACATTACTCCTCAAAGTATTCCCACTTATTCACATTGCATCACATCATATTGCTCTTTGTTCACATTAGACCACACAGTAGTGCCCTTGCTACATTATATGTTACGCAACAAAGTAATGTAGTACCCCTTATACACATAATGCTGCACATTAGTAATGCATTTCATATGCAGATAGAGATGCAGTCACACACAGAATATACTGTAGGCATGCTGCATATCCTGTTAAATAGCAGAAGCTGCTTGTGCCCCTAGGCATTTGCCGAGTATGCCTATGCCTAGGGCAGGCTCAGACTGTACTTTAAGTAACAGATGGAAAAGCACAACAGGTAGGAGGGCCCTGCTCAAAAGATCTTATAGTACTGTACAGTACAGTACAGTATATTGTGGGTAATTCAGACCTGATTGTACTGCTGCATTCACATATTCACCCTTGCAAGCGTGCAAATGCATGTGTATGCAGAGCTGTGAAAATCCAGTATGTGCAGTCTGTGCGCAGCCCAGGACTTTCTCCTACTGTGCGATGAGATCAGGCTGAGTGGGGACCGAGCTGACGTCAAACACCCTCCCTAATAACTTGTGTCCAAATGCGTTTTTCCAGACACTCCCAGTAAATGGTCAGTTTTCACCCACAAATGGCCTCTTCCTGTCAATCGCCTTGTGAACGCCCGTGCAATCGTAATTTTTGAACCAGACTGTCGCCAATGTCTATTGTTGTTTGGCGGCATGTGTGAGCATTGCGGTACGCCCACCAGCCATCAGGTCTGAATCACCCCCACTGTGCATTTGGATTACATACACAATCCCACCGGATGGGATACTGGCTGTTTACAGTATATACTGTACCAACAGCTGCATCCCCCCTGCCAGAACGCCGCCAGAGGTATGAGTGCTCCAAGTCTCCTTGCAGCCTTGTTGCTCTCACCACACAGCAGACTTGTGACTCGCATAACTCCACACAGGCTCTATTCTCACTCTATGGGTGTCATGGACACCCACAAGTGGGAACATATGTAGCGTAGGGATTACGCCTATCGGCATTGTCACTGTTAACCCGAAAGCCAGCATTTAACTGAAATGAGCAGAAAGACAGAAAGGGATAGACTGTCAGTATGGAAGATAGGGGTACTGTAGGATGAAAGATGGCTGGGTGTGATGAAGAAGTGGGCATTGAGAGCCTGTTTTACAAACAAGTTTAATATACTGTACAGTACTGTACAGTACTTTAGACTTGGAGAATTCCAGAGATACAGTACTGTACAGTACTGTAGAGAGCAGCTTCTGCAAAATATTGGAGGTGGCAGTTTAAGGAAGAAATCAGTAGTCAGGAAACGCAGCTTGCATTTGTGGAGTGAAGAGGTTGAAAAAGGAGAGAATGTACAGTATGTACTGTAAGGTTATGTCAGAGGGTGTGAAGATGATCAGCTCAGTGTTATACATGTTACAGTAAGTTAGAGTGCAGTACAGTGCATTATGTATTTCTCTCTTATTACCAGATCTCTCCTCCACTGGTTGGTGACGGACTGTAAAAAGATAACATACAGTTAGTCATGTCAGTTTGACTTAAAATAATGTTGGAGAAAAAAATACTGTAATTACAGTACCAACTATTGCTACTGTACAGTATATTTACAAAAAATGTATTCTGGCTCGTCGTCTGTGGGTAAAAAAGAAAAATATTATAAGATACAGTATACAGTAAAAGGTATAGTAATAGTACACTAGTATCCAGGCCCAGTGACAGGTGGGTAAAAAAAGGGATGCTTTCTGACAGGCATGGTGATTCCAAGGGGCTCCAGTCCATCCGAAAATTTGTGAGTGGCCCGTATGCCGGTGATTATAACTAAAGGTAGCAACTTTTTTTCGTTTTTTAATTATGTATACTGTACATACAGTATTTACTAAGTACAGTACCGTAGGGAAGCTTAGCGGGACAGTACTGTACTGTATGTGCTACCCATTTACACTCCATGCAATGATGGTATATTGTACAGTACACTGAAAATATTTAGCGGTTACTATACTGGTAATTTTTGGGATGACAGTATCAACATTCTGTAAGCATCCAACTGTGGCCCCCAAACAGATGCCCCCGCTAGGTACAGTATGTGCCTCTCGTGCCTAATGGGAAATTCATCACTGACAGTAGCTAGAGAGAGAGATGAATGGAGAGACAGTGACAAGGGGAGAGATAGAGAGAGACACACACACACATACAGGTAAATTTAGTAAGATGGGAGGTTTTTTTTAGAACCGGTGATGTTGTCCATACAGTAGCAACCAATCAAATATTACCTACTGTACTGCATTATCATCTGTAAGTGTAGCTAGATAAATGTTAATGTGGAATGTGATCGGTTGCTACTGTATGGGCAACATCACCAGTTCAAAAAAAACACTCATCTAAAGTCCCCCATCCACTATTTTCCGATTTGTGCAATTTTCATCCGATTTCTACGCTTTTGCCAGAAAAATCTGATGAAAATTGCTACTCTGATGGCATCAGATCAATGTCAGTAATAATTCTTACCACTAAATGCCACCTCATCATCATCCTCCTCCTCCTCCTCCGCGGCCTGTTACAGTGTAGGGCCTGTGGAAAAAAAACATTAATGAGAAAAAAAGTTTCATTCCAGGAAATACACTACAGTACTATTTTCAATTTCAACACAACACTGCACATACAGAAACATAGAATTTGACGACAAATACTGCAATAACCACTTTGCCCATCTAATCTGCCTCTTTTTTATCATATTTTTACATGAAACCTTATTTGATCCTTATTTCTCTGTAAGGATATCCTTATGTCTCTTCCATGCATGTTTAAATACTGTAGCTCTACTGTTTTAGGCTCTACCACCTCTGATGGGAGGCTATTCCACTTGTCCTCTACCCTTTCTTTGAAGTAATATTTCTTAAAATTCACTATGACCCCCCCTCCAGTCTCAGTGCATGTCCTCGTGTCCTATTGCTTACAGTATCTTCATTTGGAGAATGTTTCCCTCCTGGACATTGTTAAAACCATTGATACTGTACCTGTACTGTATATTTGAAAGTTTGTATCATGTCCCACCTTTCCCTTCTCTGCTCCAAACTACTGTATAGCTATTAAGATTTTTTAGTGTTTCTGGGTATGTTTTGTGATGTACTGTAGTCCATCACAATACAGTACAATACATGACATTTCAATTGCATCCCCACTGCAAAGTTCACACATGCTGGACAGTATCTTCACACAGGGGCGTTTTAAGAGAGGAGGAGGCCCGTGTTCAGCCTCCTCCGTCGGGCCCCCTCCTCTCTGCCCGGAGCGCCGTAGAGTCTGAGCTCTAGAGGGCGCAGACTCTACTGCGCATGCGCAGATCTCCGGGAAAATGGCACGGCGGCCATTTTCCCTGAGATCTCTCTACTGCACATGCGCAGAACACCGTGAAAATGGCCGCTGGGCCATTTTCACTGTGTTCTAGCGGCGCTGCGGATGCCAGCTCTGGACATCGGAGGGGTAAGTATTTTACAAATGGGTGCAGTGTGTGCGGTGGGGGCCCCCTCTGTACTCAGGGGCCCGTGTGCACCGCACACACTGCACCCATTATAGAAACGCCAGTGTCTACACATCTTCAGTACAGTATCAATGGCTTTTTCCCTATAGACTGTAAGCCTGTGAGGAGGGATTCCCCACCTCCATGACTGTCTGTCATTACCCACTACTGTACATACAGTACTGATACTACTGTAAGTAAAACAGAGCAGAGTAAAAATTAACCCCCACACACTCACCAACTACTGTACCCACCAAAAAATAAAATATAGATTCAGTACAGTACATTGCTTACACTGTGTACAGTACTGTATTTCTATTTCTAAATTGTACCGGACTGGACTTACTTGATGGGTGCAGTGTGGTGGGAGAAAGAGGATGCTGGTCCTCCTCCTTCTCCTCCACGGCATGTGACAGTGTAGGGCCTGTGAAAACAAAAATTCCATGAAATGTACTTTTTGACAGGATTTCTGTGTTGAATACAGTATAACAAAAATTCAGTCAGGTTGGAGGAGAGTAGATGTTGCACACAGAGATGAGAATGCCAAGGCCAGAATCAGTGGGTGGTGGAGGAGGGACAGGATACCGTACCTCACCCTGTTGGGATTGCTGCAATCAGGATGCCGCTGTCAGTCACCTGACCGATGGAATCCTGACTGCTGGTCACGCAAACCCAACCCATTGGTTTAACACAATGCACAGTACAGTACAATACTGTAGTTTACTTACCAAGTTGGGGAAAGGGCTTTTCCTCCTCCTCTTCCTCCTCTTCCTCACTATCAGTAATAATTACTGAGTGGAAAATAAAAAAAGATTATAAACAAAATACAGTAGACTACAGTTACTACAAAATTGCACAGTAGTCTACAGTAGTACAGTGCTACAGGAGGCAGAGATATTCATAATACAGTAGGATCAGAATGACTGTTCAGTGATAGGGGACATACAGTAGTATACTGTACCTGTCTTTAAAATACCGGCTGTCGTGATACCGACATTCAGAATGCAGTCTGGATTCAGAGTATCATTGGAGGGTTAGGCTAGTGGAAGGTGGGTAGGATGCACAATTTTGGGCACCATACTACAAAATGGATATCGTGGAACTAGAAAAGGTTTAGAGGCGGGCAACCAAAGTGATCAAGTGGATTGAGAAGCTGGAATACGAGGAAAGGCTTGCTAGGCTAGGCATGTTTACATTGGAAAAGAGGAGATTAAGAGGGGACATGATTAACCTTTACAAATATATACAGTAAGGTGACAATACACAGGAACTGTTTTTGATAAGATCGACACAGAGGACACGTGCACAGTCGCTCGTGTTGGAGGAGAGGAGATTTCGCACACAGAGGCGAAAAGGGTTCTTGACAGTGAGGGCAATACTGTACATGTTTGGAATTGCCTGCCTGAAAGAGTAATAAAAGTGTACTCGGTCAATACTTTTAAGAATGGGCTTGAGAAAATCCTACTGTACTTACTATACTGTGGCTCCTCCTCCTCCTCCCCCGACTCCACGTAGGCGACATCTGTGTTGAATATAAAAAAAAAATTATAAACCAAAAACGAAAAGTCAAATTTTACATTGTTATTTCCAATACTACTGTACTAAAGTATTATCCAATACTTTACAGTAGTACAGTGCTACAGGAAGTAGAGTACAGGAGGCAGAGAGACATTCTTAGCCGGAGTGTGGAATGACCGTCCATTGGTAGGGGACGTACTGTACCTGCATTTAAAATACCAGCTGTCAGGACCCCGGCATTCAGAATGAAGAGGACGGAATCAGAGTATGAATGGAGGGTTAGGGGGTAGTGGAGGAGGGTTTGGATACCGTACCTCAACCTGATGGGATTTCTGCAATCAGGATGCCGCTGTCGGTCACTTGACTGCTGGAATCCTGACCACTGGTCACGCAAACCCAAGCCATTGGTACACAATTGGAAAACTCACCTCCTCAGACAAGCCTACTGTATCATATTCCAGACCCACCCACATAACCTTCAATGCTTCCCTATCCAATTACATCCTCTCTGTACAGAACACATAACCTCACCTATTTCCCTATAGATTGTAAGCTTGCGAGCAGGGCCTTCCTACCTCTACTGTATGTCTGTTTGTTTTTTAAATCAATAAATAAGAAATGTACAATACAGTACAGTAGAGTACTGTACAGTAGATTACAATTCTTATCAGGCTGGTCTGAAGGCTCCCCCATCTTCTCCTCCTCCTCCTCCTCCTCTGCCTCTGTATCAATCACAAGGTGGTCTGTGCGTAAAAGATAACAAGTATTGTAACATTAAAAAAATTACAGTAATACTGTAGGAAACTAGTGTGTCTGTAACAATAATAATGATTACCACTTCTGCAGCTTGCTACCTCTGGCTCCTGGGTGGGTGGGGTAGGCTCCCGGGTGCAAAAATACCAAATGCAAAAATCCCAACAATGGTTCGTTAAGTACTGCATAGTACTGTACCCAGTTGTGAAAGAACAGTAGGGTGGCATGGAGTACCATTAAGAAATTTGGTGGTGATACACAGTACCATCAGCCCTCCACTGGTGCATAATTTATAAGGGGCAATTTTGAGTGTGGTACATAAAATGGTGTCAGTGGCATAACTGTGTGTGGCATAATATGTACTGTAATAGGCATTATGGTGTGAGGTATAATACTGTATATAAGGCATTAAGGTGTTTGGCATAATGTGTAAGGGGCATTACGGTGTCTGGCATAAGGTGCCATGCCCCTATTGTCATGTAGCAACTCCCCTAGTTTTGTGTTACCACGCCCCCTCATGACACCCATTTCAACTATCAGTACCACTAAGAAAAAATTTCTACTGTACTTGCACCACTAAGACTGTAATAACCCTCTCCCCTCTAACCCTAAAGATTCCCTCCTGCATCCTAAACCTACCCCTTGGTGCTTAACCCTAAGTCCCCCCTGGTGGTGCCTAAACGTAACTTTCCCTTCCCTGGCTGTATACGCATTGCTTCCGGTGTCCTTACGATCAGGATCCTGTCTGTTGGGATAATGAAGCCGGTCTCCCACCCAATTCGAGACATTAGCACCGCCATTTTCAGGGGTGTGTGGATTCCAGCACCAGGATCTCGACCACCGTGATCCCAAGTCATGAAAGTCGCACCAGAATTCTTGTTACACAATACCATTGGGAAGCAAAGCAGTAATCAGAGAGTAGTGTGCTTACCGGCTGCACTGGTGCCTGGTGGTGCCTCCTCCTGTCCATGCGTCAGGTGCAGGCAGGCAGGTGGTGATGGTGGTGGTGGTACTGTGGGAAAAAAATAACAGTACTGTAAATGAAGCTGTCAATTTGTAACATGTACTGTACAGTATCCAGGACACATGTACAGTAGTGTAACGATGACAGTCGCACCAGAATTCTCGTTACACTATACCATTGGGAAGAAAAGCAGTAATCAGAGAGTAGTGTGCTTACCAGTTGCACTGGTGCCTGGTGGCGCCTCCTCCTGTCCATGCTTCGGGTGCGGGCGGGCAGGTGGTGGTGGTGGTGGTGGTGGTGGTACTGTGGGGAAAAAATAACAGTACTGTAGGTGAAGCTGTCAATTTGTAACATGTACTGTACAGTATCCAGGACACATGTACAGTAGTGTAACGATGACAGTCGCACCAGAATTCTCATTACGCAATACCATTGGGAAGCATAGCAGTAATCAGAGGGTAGTGTGCTTACCGGCTGCACTGGTGCCTGGTGGCGCCTCCTCCTGTCCATGCATCAGGTGCGGGTGGGCAGGTGGTGGTGGTGGTACTGTGGGAAAATTTGTTATACGAGCATATTAGAACACAGCGGACGCAACTAATACAATTAGAAATCCCTAGCACCCCTAGGGGGGAGACAGCAGCAAATAGTATATCAGCAGACAGCATAACTCCTGACTGCCTGGACCTATTTACAACACACTCGGTACACATATGACTTACAGGCTGGGAACAAACACTGTGGGGGTAAGACACCCCTAGCACCCCTAGGGGTGGGCCAGCAGCACAGACTATATCAGGATATGCATGATACAGTATGTCAGTGATAACAGGGCTGCATGTGACATGGACAGTGACATGATGTGAGGAGGGGAATGCAGGTAGCACAAACCCACACACTGAGAGTTATATAGTGGAAGTAGCATGGTCCCCCTGCAGCACAGAGTATATCAAGAGATAGATAATGTGCTGCGCTATATAAGAAACGATAAAAAAAAAGATAATTTCACAGGAGCACCGACATGATGTGAGGAGGGGAATGGAGGCAGAAGGAAGTCACAGACTGAGCGTTATATAGTGGGAGGAGCAGGGTCCCCAGCAGCACAGAGTATATCAGGAGATGAGTGATGTGTCAGTGATGACAGGGCTGCATGTGACAGTGGCAGTGACATGATGTGAGGAGGGGAATGGAGGCAGAGGGAAGCCACAGAATGAGAGTTGTATAGTGGGAAGAGCGGGGGGACCAAAAAGGGGTCCGGCCACTACACAATCTGCATCAGAGAATCAATATACAGTATGCCTAAAGTATACACTATACTAGATCGCCAACAAATGTAAATTAACAAACAACTATCACTGTAATTTACCATCCTCATCCCGTAGTGAAGCACGGGTATTCAGCTATCTGCTGTACAATGTTATTTATACTGTGTGTTTAATATGTACATTTATTTTTGTAAACAGACATTCTTAACATCATGGGCCACCGGATCTCACAGGAAGTGTCCCACCCTTCCTCCCATCCAGATTGCAGTGAGTTATCTGTGCTGGTCAGGACAGGGGGGTGGGACTGTATAAATCACTATGTACACTACTGTATTTGACAATACTTACCAGCTTGGCGGCTCCTGTCCCGCCTTCTCTGCCGCTGTGCTCCCAGCCCTGTAAAAATATATATACAGGGGGGCGTGGCCAGGGGGGGGCATGGAGTAGCACACACGCTGTGCAGCTCTCCAGCCACAATATCCTGCAGATCTATCCTATGTTTCCCCCCTGGGACTACTCTTGGACCACAGCTGTGTGAATATCTGGTGCCCCCCTGGAGTGGTTTTAGACCAGCCACGAGTGTCTCCTGTGCCGCTCTGAGCCGTTCTAAGTGTGGGCTCCTATGTGCACTGAGCCCGCGTGTGCCGCCGTGGCTCGCGCTTTCAGCCCTTCCCGGAAGTTCGGCCCTCCCGCCTCTCCCCGCCGCCCGCTGCAGCCAGTCGAGACAAAGTGCCCGCTGCTCTGCTCGGCTGGAGCATCCTCTGAGCGGCCGCCCTTGCCTGTCCTGGTGAGTCTGCTTATGCAGTCCTGCGGCCTGCTCCCTGGACCCTTGCTGCTGTCCTGCAACCTCCCTGTGAGCTTGGGGTAGCCGGAGGACTGAATTGCTGCTGCGGGGGGTAAGGATACTGGAAGCCTGTGCTGGGTGCTCTTTGTAGTATGTGTGCCCTCTCCCCATCTCTTATCCTTGTTTATTGGATTGCCTGCTTCTGCCCATATAAATACAGGAATACAGGAGTTGGGGCCCCCTGTCAAGCCCACGAGTCAACACTGTGGGAATTAATTCTGTGTGCCTCCTTAAAGGGACAGCATCTGCTCTGGTGGGATACTGCCTAGCATTACAATTATCAGTAATACAGCCTGGACCTCTGGTCCTTACCCATATCTATATATGCATACTTACCGCACCTTTTGGCCCTTTCATACTGTGCTCTTTGCCTGCATTTGCTCTGTCACCCCGTTGGGACAATGTACCGATGCTCTGGAATCCCAGATGACTGATGTGCTCAAAAAGCTGACGGATTTGGAGGGTCGCTTACGGCACAATAATGTCCGCTTCATCGGCTTACCTGACAAGGAAGAGGGCTCATCTCCTGAATTGTTTCTCGAAAAATGGCTCCGGGATGCTTTTGGGTCCGAGGAATTTTTGCTTTTCTTTACCGTTGAACGGGCTCATAGAGTTCCGACGCGCCCATTACCTCCGGGGGCTCCACCCCGTACCTTTATTGTAAAATTCCTCCATTTCTGTGACCGGGACGTTGTTTTGAGACTTGCTCGCACGAAAAGGCCCTTTAAAATGGAATGGGTTGTCAATATTGATCTTCCCGGACTTCGCGGTGAATGTGCAGAAAGATAGGGCTCAATTTTTACCTGTTAAAAGGAGGCTCCGTGAACTTGACCTGCCATATTCTATGCTATTTCCATCGAGACTGCGGGTGGTGGCTGATGGTGAAACAAAATTTTTTGCGAGTCCTCTTGAGGCCATGATATGGCTGGACAGATGATTCCCAGCAAGGCGTGCTCTTGCTGATCCTTGATTCTTCCATGGAGCTCCGTTTACAGGACTTTTTTGATGTCTCAGATATGATTATATGCTATTTACTGTGGGGTAGCATGCTGAGGGAGTGTTTAATTGTTACTGGTCTTTTTTCTCTCTCCTTCTCTGCTGATCTGTTACACCTGCTTGGATATGTTATTTGTTTTTTGTCTCATTAATCTGATATGTCCCTCCCCTTTTTCTTTATTCTGGGGAGGGGGGGTTATATATATATAAGGTACGATATATGTGGTTCTACACTATCCGTATATGTTTTATTTTGTGTGTTATAGAGTCCTGGGGGAGGATCTTTATGATTCAATCTTAATTTTTTCAGGGGTGCTGTGGTTGGTGGCTGGAAGCTATCTCTTTTTTTCCCCAAGAGCCATTATATTATTGGCCCCGTTTAGGGTGTGTTTGCACCAGTCCATGGTGCGACAAATTTTTGTTTGTTTTATTTTCTAGGAACTTGCTTTTTGTTCTGGGATCCAAGTATGCTACATGTTGGGGGTGGTATACAGGGTGGGGGGAGGGGGGTTGTTTGTTTTATGTATAGATGTTTATGTTTGGATTGTATGTGGACTGCTGTTGTATATTTTAGGCACTGGTGTCCTGCAATTGCACATTTGTATGGCGGATTTGGCTGGCTGTGGGGTGAGGTCCTTATTATGCTTTCTGACTTCTCATGGCTGGACTTAAAGTAATGTCGTGGAATGTGAGAGGGCTTAACGATAAAATTAAGAGGTCCCTGGTACTTCGACAGATTAGACAATATGCTGCTGACATTGTCTGTCTTATGGAAACTCATTTGGTGGGCAGTAGGATTCTTTCTTTGAAGAGACCCTGGGTGGGATGGGCATACCATTCAATGCACACGTCTGCCTCTCGTGGAGTTTCGGTTCTAATTAGAAGGACCATCCCTTTTGCGCTGGAGTCTATACAAACGGACCCCTGGGGGAGATATGTTTTTCTGAAATGTAGATTATTTTATGCTCCTGTACTCCTTCTAGCTGTATATGTGCCTCCCCCTTACTCTCCTGATGTTCTTAAGAAGGCAGCTGGGTTTATGGCCTCGTATCCTGGGATATCTCGTATTTGCCTGTGGGATTTCAATAATGTATTGGATGTGGTGCTGGACAGGTTCTCTATATCTCCACCGACTGCGTATACTGGGATATCCACCTTAGCTGATGTGGTGTCGGGGTTGGGCCTGGTCGATCCCTGGAGATTGAGACATCCATCTCTTAAACAGTACTCCTGTTTCTCTCATTCTCATTCTTCGTTCTCTAGGATTGACCTGGCACTCCTCTCGAGCGACATGGTCCCCCGGGTTGGTGATATTAGATATGAGACTAGGGGTATATCGGATCACTCCCCCTTGACCTTTACCTTAGACTTCCACTGTTCTAGGGGCCAGGCCGTATTGAAGTTTAATCCGTTTTGGCTTGTACACATGGGGGAGGGCTCTGAATTGGTGACCGCATGGCGGGAGTTCTTTGAAATAAATATTGCCGAAAAAGCTGTTTCTAACCTATGGGACACATTCAAGGCGTTTCTGAGGGGAACTCTGATTAAACGGGTGTCTAATTTGACGTCCTTTTATAGGCGTCGGGAAGCTGAGCTGGGGGCCCAGAGTGTCGCTGCAGAATCACAGTATTTGCAGGATTTTTTAGACAGTTCTAAATTGACCTGGCTATCGGCCCAAAAAGAATTGAAAGATTACCTAATGGAAAAGACTCAGCATAGACTCCTTTTCTCTTCCCACACCTTTTATGCTAGTGGTGATAGACCAGGGACTTATCTGGCTTCCCTCGCACGGGGTGATGGGACAACTAATGTTGTGATTGAGATTATAGCCTCAGATGGTGTTTCTCCGATGCAGACTCCACGGATTGCATCAGAATTTGTGTCATATTATAGACGTCTGTACCGTTCCAAACTAAACTGCACTTCGTCGCAATTGGACGAATATTTGGACACTGTTCGCTTTCCCACTTTGTCCTGTGAAGCTTACGACCTTTTGGAGGCGCCCATCTCACCTGACGAAATTATGGCCGCTGTTAAGGCCTCCCCTAGTGGTAAGGCCTCGGGTTTAGATGGCATTCGTTCTGAGGTGCATAAGCAACATTTGGATTTCTTCGTCCCTCACCTACTTGAGTTGCATAGCCAAATTTTTGCACAGTAGTCTCTTCCTCCATCTATGGCAGAGGCAATGATTGTGGTTCTTCCTAAACCTGACAAGGATCTTAGGAAAGTGGAGTCCTATTGCCCCATATCCCTTTTGCCCACTGATGTAAAAATTTTGGCCAAGGTACTAGCGGGTAGATTAAATACAGTTATCTCTCATATTATACATCCGGATCAGACGGGATTTATGCCCAATAAATCAACTTCCATTAATCTTAGATGTTTGTTTACTCACTTGCAGATTCCCTGTGAAGACTCTTCCTCTTCTATAATTGTCTCATTGGATGCCGCTAAGGCTTTTGATACTGTGGAGTGGAATTATTTGTGGGAAATCATGCATAGATTTGGTATAGGCCCAATTTTTTTTAAATATGTCCGATTAATGTACTCCTCTCCTTCAGCTAGGTTGGCGGTAAATGGTTTTGTATCTCACTCCTATCCGTTATCTAGAGGTACGCGACAGGGATGCCCATTGTCCCCTACCTTGTTTGCTATGGCTATTGAACCCCTTGCATGCCTCTTGAGGGCAGACGTGGAGATCTTTGGTTTTAAAGTAGGTATTCGGGAGGATAGGGTAGCCTTATATGCCGATGACATTCTGTTGTTCATGGATCGCTATGCTGAGTCTATGCCTAGGATTTTAAAAATTATTAATGAGTTCGGGCGGTACTCTGGGCTCCTGATTAATTGGGAGAAATTCTCTATTATCCCACTCTGGGGCGAGATCCCTGCCTCCCCATGAATTACTCTTCCATTACGGTGGGTGGACTCCTTCAAATATCTGGGCATTTGGGTGTCTAATGGTCCTCAGTAATTCTCCTCCCTTAATATCACACCACAAATAACGTACCTTCAAGGTAAAGTGAAGGCCTGGGGGAAGCTGCCTTTGACGGTCACAGGGAGAGTTAATATAGTAAAAATGGTTTTCCAGCCCAAACTTCTATATGTTCTGCAGCAGTCTCCTGTTTATATTCCGCAGAAGATCTTCAAACAAATAGATGGTTTGCTTTCCTCTGCAGGACCAGTAAGCGGGCTCGTCTGAGACTGGATACCCTAACTAGGACACGGGAATTAGGGGGTTTGGCTCTTCCTAATTTCCGTTTTTATTATTATGCGGCGCAACTGACACATGTTTGGGAATGGGTTAACAATCTCGATACCTTGGCTTTGCATTCACTAATGTTGTCTCATGACGACCCCGATGGTTCCCCATTACAGCTACTCCTTTGTGGTAGCGTCAAAATGTGCACCCTGCCACTTATAAAACAATCCATTCTGATTTGGAAATTAGTGCACTCGGTGATGCAAGGTCACGGTATCGATCCAGATACCCCACTAGATAATATTTATGGTCTGCCGGAACTGTGCCGCCTCCAGGTCCGGGGGGTATGGGGAAAATGGGGAGTGTACTCTTTGGGCCATTTATATAGTGATGGGACATTTAAATAATTTTAGCAACTTCAACAAGAGCATGATGTCCCCTCAGGGTTTTTCTTTCGGTTCCTTCAACTGCGACATGCTTTGGCTGCCCAGTTCCCTGACGGCCCCCCCCCCCGGTCCTCGCTGACTCCCCGGTCAAATCAATGTTGCGGACACTGGAATCAGGGCACTTGGTTTCTAGGATATATGGTCGTATACTCCAGATGCACCATACCGACCCTTTGGTTTCTCTTCGGGGTAAGTGGGAGTCGGATGTAGGTCCATTGTCGGATGATGTATGGAAGACTGCTCTGGGGTCCCATCGGCTCTCCACTTCTTCCCTTAGATACCAGCAAATTCAATTATATATACTGCATAGGGTGTATATGACCTTAGTGAGGCTGGCGCATATTGGGGGATCTCATAGCTCGGGGTGCCCTAAGTGTGGAAGCTTAGGAGCTGACTTTTGGCATTTGCTCTGGTCATGCCCTACGATCTCGTTATTCTGGAAAGAAGTTGTACGTGTCATAGTTGATACAGGAATTCCATCTCCTATATTTACGCCTGTAACATGTGTATTGCTGGCTATAGATGAGGAGGCTTTAGATCCCCCCTGCAGGCGGTATGTTGTTAATCTTTGTGCTCTTGCTAAGGTTTGCATAGCTAGGCTGTGGTTGGCTGGGGAAGCCCCGATACCTAAGGCATGGATCTCCTTGGTCAATGAAACCATTGCACATGAAAAGTTTGTGTTCCTGGCTAGGAAGGCGGAAAAAAACTATTTACGGTTTGGGGAAAGTGGATGAGCTCTAGATATTTCAAGGATAAAATGGGGCTCAGATTTGTATTTATTCCCCCCCCCCTTTTTTTTTTCCTCTCTGGATATTTTAGAGGTGGATATCCCGTGGCCAGCCATGTTATGTTATGTTATGTTACAATGTTATTATGTTATCTCTGCTATACATGTGCTTAACCTGGAAGTGGTATATTCGGAACGGTTTGCTCCAGGTCACCAGTGCTCTGCATTTATGTAGCTTTGTCTGAACTCTCATCTGTCTGATGTACTTTGTGCTCCCTTTTATTTGTATTTATTTTTTTCCTTCTCTGTATCTATGCAGCTGTCTGTATGCTGGTTAGTATGTTTGTATTTGTTGCTCTTAGTCATTGTGTAAGTTGTTTAAGCAAAATTTTAAAAAATCCAATAAATAATTATTGAATAAAAAAAAAAATATATATATATACAGTATAATGGCAGCATACTGTACAGCCAATGAAATTCAACATTGACAGCATCTTTATGACATCACAATCAATGGAATTGTTCATTCTAGTACCCTGCACCTAATCACTTAGGAGGGCATAGTATACTGTACTGTCTTCAAAACTTAAGGGGCACATTTCTAAATGTGACATACAGTACACTTACAGTATCGATACAGTACAGTGGGTCCAGGGTATTAGACAGAACACTACCTTTATAGACATTGTGACACACATTAGCATTGCCCTTATAAACATTATGACACACATCAACATGCGGCCCTCCCACCCTTAACCATCTCAGTACTGTTCATTACAGTATAAATTGATTTCATTACAGATGATGCAGCACTCACCTGAATACATCTTATTCACGTCACATCACAGTAGTGCAGTTTATTCACGTCATGTCACTCTACTGTCCTTGATTCACGTTGTGTCACACAGTAGAGCACCTTATTCACGTTACTGTACTGTACGTCACAGTAGTGCAGTAGTATATCCACATTACGTCACAAAGTAGAGATCTGCCACAGTCATGAACCTTATAACACATTATGCAAGAGTAATGCACGTCATAACACATCAGGCCACTGTAACGTCCCTTAGAATAATTTCTGCCACAGTAACGTCCTTTAGAATACTGTACTATCGGAAACACAAATCTCCCTTATAACAAAAAAATATTGATTGGCCCTTTGGGAATAAAACCCAGAACTCTCAGCGTGGGAGGCAGGAGACTGCAATTACAGCTGCACGTTACACTGAATGATAATGTACGATACACTGCACAATACGCTGCAGGTACACTGCACAACACACTGCAATTACACCACATGATGCACTGCACGACACTGCATATGCACTGCACTATGTGATACAGTACACTGCACAATACACTGCGTGATACGACAAACTGCACATTACACTGCACGATACACTGCACAATACGCTGCAGATACACTGCACGACACACTGCAATTACACCACATGATGCACTGCAGACACTGCATATGCACTGCACTATGTGATACAGTACACTGCACAATACACTGCGTGATACGACAAACTGCACATTACACTGCACGATAAACTGCACATTTCCCTGCAAAATATGATACAATGCATGTACTGTACACTGCACAAAACACTGCAATTACCACATGTGTATACAGTACACTGCACAATGGAGGTCATTCCGAGTTGTTCGCTCGCAAGCGGATTTTAGCAGATTTGCTCATGCTAAGCCGCCGCCTACTGGGAGTGAATCTTAGCATCTTAAAATTGCGAACGATGTATTCGCAATATTGCGATTACATACCTCGTAGCAGTTTCTGAGTAGCTTCAGACTTACTCGGCATCTGCGATCATTTCACTGCTTGTCGTTCCTGGTTTGACGTCACAAACACACCCAGCGTTCGCCCAGACACTCCCCCGTTTCTCCAGCCACTCCTGCGTTTTTTCCGGAAACGGTAGCGTTTTTTCCCACACGCCCATAAAACGGCCTGTTTCCGCCCAGTAACACCCATTTCCTGTCAATCACACTACGATCGCCTGAGCGAAGAAAAAGCCGTGAGTAAAAATCCAAACTTCATAGCAAATTTACTTGGCGCAGTCACAGTGCGGATATTGCGCATGCGCACTAAGCGGAAAAACGCTGCGATGCGAAGAAATTTTCAGAGCGAACGACTCGGAATGACCTCCAATGTGATTCACTATGCATTACACTGCAATTTCACTGCACAATACCATATACTGAATGTACACTGCATGACACGCTGCAATTACACAGCACGATACACTGTGATAAACTGCATATACTGTACACTGCATGATACACTGCACAATCGTAGACCACATGGATTGTAAAAAACTATATATACAAGTTAAAAAATAATAATAATTGTTTTTCTAAAAACTCATGTCGAACTTTTGCCATGTCTACTTAACGGCCATGTCAACCTACAGTATATCTGGTGTCAACCAATTTCAAAAGCAACACCATCTAGGTCGACACCAATTGGTTGACACCAGATATAGGTTGACATGGTGTGTCGACCTAGATGGTGTCGCTTTTGACATGGTTAGTAAAGGTTAAAAAAAAATTGGAAGAGTGTAAAAAAAACCAAATTGATCTTTTGACCCTGGTTAATGTTTGGGCCTTGTTTAACCATTTGTTTACCACAGATACAGTGCTGTATAGACCAGATACCTGCTGCTACAGCAGCCAGTGCTATAATGTACTGTATCTGTAACTACAGTAACTTAAACTACAGTACAGCAATCTACAGTAATGTACTGTACTTACAATCCCTTATGGCCTGCAGGCGCCTTGGAGTCCTCCAGACCAGGTCACTCCACCTCCTTTGGAGTGACCTGACGGACCTCCTCCGGTTGTATATCTGAGGATCTCCCTGCTGGCCCTCCTATATGCCCTCACCTTCTCCTCGTTGCTGGCGAGAGTTCTGTCCCGCCAGCGAACGAGGAGACGGAGCTCTCCTAGCGCATAAGGACTGTCCCTAACAGCAGCCATGACACTGTCCTTAAGTGCAATGAGCGTCTCAGATGTGGTGCATCTCTGACATCGTGCGTCTCAGACATCGCCGTGTGCGTCTCAGACGTCGCCGTGTGCATCTCAGACGTCGTGCGTTCCAGGCATTCTACGTTGTCACTGTGTGACAGTTTCCCTTGGTTTTGATTATGCCTTTTCTTTGACCATGGTATTTTCCACTGTCTCGCCCTACGCCCTTCTCCCCTGGTTGGCTGCACAGGTAATGCAGTAGACAGGTAGGGAGTTCAGGTCATGTGCAATACACAAACGCCGAAGATCTACACTACTGTTTTGCTCAGTCAGAATACACTCATTTATACTCATTACCGCTGTGTATTTGCATTTAGCGTAAAGAATCGCTCCTGCATATTTACTCTTATTTATGTGAAACTTGTGTGCACCCTTCCATTGACTGTCTTACATAGAAAAAAATAATAATATGTAAGTGAATGTCACGGAAACACATTAAAAAAAAGTTTGGAATTCCCTCCCCATTGGTGTTGGTTTATGACTTAGGGGACTCGGATGCTCATACTTGCATTTCAAAAGCAGGGTATTTTCCACCGTCTCCCCCTAGCCCATCGCCCTTCCCGCCTGGCAGCCTGCACAGGTCATGCAGTAGACAGGGAGGGAGTTCAGGTCATGTGCAATACACAAACGCCAAAGATCTACAGTACTGTTTTGCTCAGTTAGTTGCATCAGAATAAACTCATGTATACTCATTACCGCTGTGTATTTGCATTTAGCGTAAAGAATCGCTTCTGCAGATTTACTCTGATTTTTGTGAAACTTGTGTGCACCCTTCCATTGACTGTATTACAAAGGAAAAAAAAATAATATGTACTGTAAGTGAATGTCACGGGAACACATTAAAAAAAACAGCACTTCAGAACCCTGGACCCCCAGCATGGGAGGTGGGAGCCTTTATCGCTAGCCCATGATGCCTCATGAGAGATTCACAATTTCATGTGTAAAAGTACTGCAAAGAGCGACCCCTCTCCATTGGTGTTGGTTTATGCCTTAGGGGACTCGGACGCTCATACTTGCATTTCAAAAGCATGGCATTTTCCACCATCCCCATTATGCCTTAGGGAACTCGGACGCTCATGTACATGTATTTCAAAAGCACAGTGTTTATGCATTGTACATTCCTCCTTTTACACAATTAGTTGCATCTCCATACACAAACTTGCATCTGTATACACAAGTGTTTTAACATGTTCGTTTGTGTCTGTATAAACTATTTATAGTATATTGATAACTCTCACCGTCTGACCATTGGTCACCATCTGTTAACATTACAGTCCTCACTGACCAATTGCCAGAGCTGAAGATAAATCCGCCACTATATGATCGAAAGTACTGGATTAGTGGAGCATTAGCCACTCAGTGGTGGAGATGTGTAACGCATGCTAAGTATCTAGTATCGCCTCAATGCGCCTGCCCGTGATTAGTTTAATCACGGGCAGGCGCGTTGAGTTTCAGTAAGCTAAGCTTTCGCCTTAGCGTGACTAAACGTCTGTCTAGGCGGAGAAACAGTCAAGATAACGGAGGCTACATCTGTATACACAGATGGCTCCATCCCCCAACCATCTCTTTCTTCAAATCAAGCCTTCATTATCCATTCGTATTGCTGCGAAACTTCAAAACGTTGAGTTGGTCATTAAAGCCATTCCCAATGAAAAAAAACCTTATGGCTTTATCAATAGATTTTATGTTTCCTTTAGAGAATGTTTGGTGCCTACCATTGTACAGTAGATATATTTAATAATGAGGTCACTTGACCTGTGGGAGATGTTAGAGGCACATATTTTAACCCTCTGAAAGACCAGGAAGAACCCCATAGAGTGTAGAAATTATTGTCCTAAAGCCCCTTTGAATGGTATGGTAAGATTTGTGCTAAATTCATGCTAATTGGCCCTGTCCTCCCCTCTCTTACTCATCCTGACCAGGTGGGGTTCATTGTGGGCAGGAAAACCTCAGATTATACCCACAGAGACTTTAATTTGACTGTAGTTGCTGAATCAGGTGGGGGTTTGGTTTTATCTTTAAATGAAGAGAAGGCTTTTGATAGACTTCTTTGGCTTCATGTGCAGGCTGCAGTTTCTAAATTTCGTTTTCAGGACCAGATTCTCTTGTCTATTTTAGCTTTCAATTCTAGCCTTCTGAATGAGTGTTTATCAATGAATTTCTGTCTGACACATTCTCCATATGAAATGGTACCCAGCAAGACTATTCCTCCTTGTCTTCGCCTTAGCTATTGAACCACTTGCTACTAAGATTTGCATTGTGGGGTGCTTTCTGGGGATTAGGTATGGATTTTTGTCCACAGATTGTTACTCTTCTCTGACAACGTCCTCCTTGATGCTACAGAGCCATTGACCTCATTACCATTTCTGCATGGAATATGGGTCAGTACTGTAATGCCTCCTATTATAAACTGAACACACCCAAGTACAACTATATATACAATTTAAATATACTTGGCATCCTTAGTAAGATCTCCAACTCACAATGATGGGAAACAGATCTTGGGGCATAATTAAGACCTGATCACTGTTGTGCAAAATCACAAAGCTACTGATTGACTGCACATGCATATGGATTGTAATGAACAGGTGCAAGGCCAAACGGCAAAAAAAATCCTGCATCTTTTTTGTTCACTAGGTGTACCCAGATTGATTAAAAGGAAGTGAATGTTAGGAGGTGGTAACTGGCCGCTTTCTATGAGTGTCATGAAAAATGCAGGATTTTCTAAGCATTTTCAGGGAGGGTATGTGACGTGGCTGGGGGTCATTAGGTCTACATGAGTTAAGTCGACATACATTGGGTTGACCACGTTTGGTCAACATGCAGTAGGTAGAAATGATCACTAGGTTGACATGGTCATTAGGTCGACATGTACTAGGTCGACATGGAAAAAGGTCAACATGAGTTTTTCATATTTTTTTTATTTTTTTTAACCTTTTTCATACTCAACAATCCATGTGGACTACAATTGGGAATGGTAACCTGTGTCGAGTGCAGCGGTAGCTGAGCAAGGCACCCTGCCCAAAGCATGGCGAGCGAAGAAAACAACACCAAAAAAGTAAAAAAAAAACCTCATGTCGACCTTTATCCATGTTGTCCTAGCACATGTCGACCTAATGACCATATCAACCTAGTGATCATGTCGACCTAATGCATGTCGACCAAACTTGATCAACCCAATGTTTGTCGACCTAACGCAGGTTGACCTAATGAACCATACCCATGTGACATCAGCTCTGGCCCAATCAGCCTATTTTTATTGCACTGTAGGAGTAAGACTGGAAAAAACTTTCGATGGAGAGTGAATTGCAAACGGATTTGCAGCTGACCGGCATTTGCAAAGCTTTTCACACATCGTACGCAGACTTGCATGTGGCGTATTTTCACTCTGGCTGGACAGCAACTATCCAATCGCAAACCCCTGCAAATTTGCAGAGGTGTGATCTGGTCTGAATTAGGCCTTTGGTCATGTTGTTACTGACACTCAATAGAAACTGATATATGCTACTTCTCACCATAAGTCTTATTGTTTAAACCACTCTGAAATGCACATTAAACTTCTGTGTAGGTTATATCTCACCCCAGACCACTAACATACTACTTGTAGCCATGTATATAGACAAATACAGTAATATATATATATATATATATATATATATATATATAAATAATTCATGAAATTATATACAAGTACAACACAGTAAAATATTAATTAAAGCAGGGAGTTAATAAATAAATAAATTAAACATTTTTTTATCTAATTCATAATAGGTAAATAAGTTATATATATTAAATATGGTAAAGTGACAATCGTACATAATTTATTTACATGTGTATATATATATAATGCATGGAAAATGTATATGTGCATATATTTTATGTGTATTCTAATGTCGTGTGTGTGTGCGTGCTTGGACGCTGCATGAGACAGAATGCAGCTGTTATGTAGGAGCTCAGTATGCCACCTGATTGAAGGGTTCCTCGCGCCACTGAAGCAATGCTCTGTTGGGCGGCAAAGACAGCTTCCTCGTGCTACCGCGCGACATGGAGCAACCTCATGCAGGGCGGCAAAGCGAGTCCCCGTGCGGACTGCGAAACAACTGTGGGGGGTCAATGGGAAGAGAGGGCACTGATTGGAGGCGACCTAGATGAGGGGGCCAATAGAAGCCTGCCGATCAGCGCGAGCCCTGCTGGCAGACAGATAAAACAAGGCTCTCCAGCGCTAATCAGCAGACTGGTGTTCCCTCAGTGAGTGCTCAGCCACTGGCCACTACCCGCCATCTAAGAGCTGTAACATCAGCATGGTATTTTCCACCATCCCCATTATGCCTTAGGGAACTCGGACGCTCATGTACATGTATTTCAAAAGCACGGTGTTTATGCATTGTACATTCTTCCTTTACACAATTAGTTGCATCTCCATACACAAAACTTGCATCTGCATACACAAGTGTTTTAACATGTTTGTTTGTGTCTGTATAAACTATTTACAGTATATTGATAACTCTCACCATCTGACCATTGGTCACCATCTGTTAACATTACAGTCCTTACTGGCCAATTGCCAGAGCTGTAGATAAATCCGCCACTATATGATCGAAAGCACTGGATTAGTGGAGCATTAGCCGCCCAGTGGTGGAGATGTGTAATGTATACTAAGTATCTAGTATCGCCTCAACGCGCCTGCCCGTGATTTGTTTAATCACGGGCAGGCGCGTTGAGTTTCAGCAAGCTAAGCTATCGCCTTAGCGTGACTAAACATCTGTCTAGGCGGAGAAACAGTCAAGATAACGGAGGCTACATCTGTATACACAGATGGCTCCATCCCCCAACCATCTCTTTCTTCAAATCAAGCCTTCATTTTCCATTCGTATTGCTACGAAACTCCAAAATGTTGAGTTGGTCATTAAAGCCATTCCCAATGAAAAAAAAACTGATGGCTTTATCAATAGATTTTATGTTTCCTTTAGAGAATGTTTGGTGCCTACCATTGTACAGTAGATATATTTAATAATGAGGTCACTTGACCTGTGGGAGATGTTAGAGGCACATATTTTAACCCTCTGAAAAACCAGGAAGAACCCCATAGAGTGTAGAAATTATTGTCCTAAAGCCCCTTTGAGTGGTATGGTAAGATTTGTGCTAAATTCATGCTAATTGGCCCTGTCCTCCCCTCTCTTACTCATCCTGACCAGGTGGGGTTCATTGTGGGCAGGAAAACCTCAGATTATACCCACAGAGACTTTAATTTGACTGTAGTTGCTGAATCAGGTGGGGGTTTGGTTTTGTTATCTTTAAATGAAGAGAAGGCTTTTGATAGACTTCTTTGGCTTCATGTGCACGCTGCAGTTTCTAAATTTGGTTTTCAGGACCAGATTCTCTTGTCTATTTTAGCTTTCAATTCTGGCCTTCTGAATGAGTGTTTATCAATGAATTTCTGTCTGACACATTCTCCATATGAAATGGTACCCAGCAAGACTATTCCTCCTTGTCTTCGCCTTAGCTATTGAACTGCTTGCTACTAAGATTTGCATTGTGGGGGGCTTTCTGGGGATTAGGTATGGATTTTTGTCCACAGACTGTTACTGTTCTCTGACAACGTCCTCCTTGATGCTACAGAGCCATTGACCTCATTACCATTTCTGCATGGAATATGGGTCAGTACTGTAATGCCTCCTATTATAAACTGAACACATCCAAGTACAACTATATATACAATTTAAATATACTTGGCATCCTTAGTAAGATCTCCAACTCACAATGATGGGAGACAGATCTTGGGGCATAATTAAGACCTGATCACTGTTGTGCAAAATCACAAAGCTGCCGATTATCGAATGACTGCACATGTATATGGATTGTAATGCACAGGCGCAAGGCCAAACTGCAAAAAAAAGCCTGCATCTTTTTTGATCGCTAGGTGTATCCACTTTTATTAAAAGGAAGCAAATGTTAGGAGGTGGAAACTGGCCGCTTTCTATGAGTGTCATGAAAAATGCAGGTGTTCCCAAGCGTTTTCAGGGAGGGTATGTGACGTGGCTGGGGGTCATTAGGTCTACATGAGTTAAGTCGACATACATTAGGTTGACCATGTTTGGTCGGCATGCAGTAGGTAGAAATGATCACTAGGTTGACATGGTCATTAGGTCGACATGTACTAGGTCGACATGGAAAAAGGTCAAAATGAGTTTTTCATATTTTTTTTTACTTTTTTGACCTTTTTCATACTCAACAATCCATGTGGACTACAATTGGAAATGGTAACCTGTGTCGAGTGCAGCGGTAGTTGAGCAAGGCACCCTGCCCAAAGCATGGCGAGCGAAGAAAACAACACCAATAAAATTTAAAAAAAAACCTCATGTCGACCGTTATCCATGTTGACCTAGCACATGTTGACCTAATGACCATATCAACCTAGTGATCATGTCGACCTAATGCATGTTGACCAAACTTGATCAACCCAATGTTTGTCGACCTAACGCAGGTTGACCTAATGAACCATACCCATGTGACATCAGCTCTGGTCCAATCAGCCTATTTTTTTTTTGCACTGTAGGAGTAAGACTGGAAAAAACTTTCGATGGAGAGTGAATTGCAAACGGATTTGCAGCTGACCGGCATTTGCAAAGCTTTTCACACAGCGTACGCAGACTTGCATGTGGCATATTTTCACTCTGGCTGGACAGCGACTATCCAATCGCAAACCCCTGCAAATTTGCAGAGGTGTGATCTGGTCTGAATTAGGCCTTTGGTCATGTTGTTACTGACACTCAATAGAAACTGATATATGCTACTTCTCACCATAAGTCTTATTGTTTAAACCACTCTGAAATGCACATTAAACTTCTGTGAAGGTTATATCTCACCCCAGACCACTAACATACTACTTGTAGTCATGTAAATAGACAGATACAGTAATATATATATATATATATATATATATATATATATATATATATGTGGAAAGTTGGTGGTGGTAAATGGCGCTAGACCCTTCTTAGGATGACTAATCCTTTTGTCTATGGTCAATTTCTTATGTCTAAAAATACACTCCCCCACTATTATATTTCGTGGGGTGGCAGCCCTTTTCTCCAGTGGTTAGCTGTTCAAGCCCACCAGTGGTAGATCTGGAAAACAAAAGGTGAGAATAGGCGCCTCCTAGTGTAATATTATATATATAGTGTGACCATCACCCTTGATATCACCCTGTAGAGTGGAACTGTACCGTGTGTGGTGGAATTCCAACCACCTTCAGAATAGCATGAAGTCACAATTTGAACGACGTCACCAGTGATCTCAATGATCTCCTGTTAATCTTCCTTTATCTTGTTACTCATTTGGTCAGAAAAAAGAGTAAAAAGGACCAATAGTGTAATACCTTTTACACAAACAATACACATTTATTTGGAACTAGTCCGACAGTAAAAACATTGCCCGTACCATATAATAAATGAAAAACAGCTTATCTGTACTTTAAGTCGTCCATACGAGTTGAACACTCAACGCGTTTCGTCCTACGCCAATAGCCTGGACTTCCTCAGGAGTGTAATACTAGTGAGTGTATGGACACATATTTATACCCCTCTTAATTAATCTAATTGCACATGAAATTGCTAATCCTCCCGGTTTCCCGGAAGTGACGTCACTTCCGTCCCGAGATTACGCTCAGAAACAGATGCAGAGGTTTTTTTATCCCCACCAGCCTCAAAACAAATGGTGAGGCGGGATCCTTATGTCAAAGAAACAATACAGAGAGCGTCACCATTAAAAAGAAGGTTCGAAGAGGAGGAAGGGGGGGCTCTAAGCGATTACAAAAAAAGAAGAAACCTCAGACATTAGACACCCCAAAGATGGGGGATAGGGGGATTTTTAATCTGTCTGATCATGTTTTAACCCATGTTGAAAGGACATTACTGTCCAAAGGACTTTCTTTTGCTCCCACAGCCCAGATGGATGATTTTGAAGCATTTACCGATTTAAATAAATTTATAAGAAAGCTTACATTAAAGAGACATTTTCAGAAGAAGGCTATCAGCCAAAATGGAAGTCTGGAAGTCGGATCCAAGTCAGGACTCAAACCTCAATCAAAATATTATCCACTAGAGTCAAGGAGTAATCAAATTGACCTATTCTACGAACTGGTTAAAAAAGATTTGGAGTCACTTAAACCCAATACCAAAACAAATCTATCCAATTTTGAGAAAAAAGCACTGAAAGATCTGAAAAACAACAAACAGATAGTGATACGCCAAGCAGACAAAGGAGGAGGCTTGGTAGTCATGAACCGTATCCAATATGAGAAGGAAGCATTTCGTCTACTAGGAGATACAGATTCTTATAGAGAACTGTCCACAGACCCTACGGAGATCTATGTGGAAGAACTCAGATATCAAGGGTGATGGTCACACTATATATATAATATTACACTAGGAGGCGCCTATTCTCACCTTTTGTTTTCCATATATATATATGTATATAAATAATTCATGAAATTATATACAAGTACAACACAGTAAAATATTAATTAATACAGGGAGTTAATAAATAAATAAATTAAATATTTTTTTATCTAATTCATAATAGGTAAATAAGTTATATATATTAAATATGGTAAAGTGACAATCGTACATAATGTATTTACATGTGTATATATATATATTGCATGGAAAATGTATATGTGCATATATTTTATGTGTATTCTAATGTCATGTGTGTGTGCGTGCTTGGACGCTGCATGAGACAGAATGCAGCTGTTATGTAAGAGCTCAGTATGCCACCTGATTGAAGGGCTCCTCGCGCCACTGAAGCAATGCTCTGTTGGGGGGAAAAGACAGCTTCCTCGTGCTACTGCGCGACATGGAGCAACCTCCTGCAGGGCAGCAAAGTGAGTCCCCGTGCGGACTGCGAGACGACTGTGGGGGGTCAATGGGAAGAGAGGGCACTGATTGGAGTTGACCTAGATGAGGGGGCCAACAGAAGCCTGCTGATCAGCGCGAGCCCTGCTGGCAGACAGATAAAACATGGCTCTCCAGCGCTAATCAGCAGACTGGTGTTCCCTCAGTGAGTGCTCAGCCACTGGCCACTACCTGCCATCTAAGAGCTGTAACATCAGCAGGGTTAGCGCTAGGACTGTAGCCGGCGCTGAGCAACTACATGTGCCTAGGTGCATTACACGGTGGTTACGTTTAAGTCCCTCTGGACACTGCCCGCCAGCTGTAAACATTGGGCAAGCAGGGAGGAGATGGAGGCCGCTGCCTGGAATGCAAGCCTAAGGGAAAGCGCCACACAAGCCTCACCTGTCACCTCTCAGAATTTTCTGTAAACATTGAGAGGATGGCTGGTGCTAATGACGCTGCCCAATGATGCACAGGAAAGAAGCAGGGTACATCACAAAGGTAAATCTACCTCCTGCTGCATACGCCTGCCTGCTGTAAACATATAGGAGGAACATAGAGTGAGCCTGAGATGTTAATGCCCCTTCCAATTGATAGTTGCAGAGAGCAGGGTTAGTCATCTTTTCCGCTGCATGCAGAAAGCCAGATGTACTAGAGTGTAGAGTGACCGTGGCACTGAGCGAAGGAAGAAAGTCGAGGGAGAGGTGGAGGTAGACGTTCCAGCCAGCGTGTTGTAAATCCATGTCAGAGAAAGTGAGCCGTGAGTCCAGATAGTCATGGATAGGTGAGAACTAAAACTTGCACTCACCGACAATATATCTACAGACACTTAAGCTATAATATTCACTAGCCTACTACGAACATTGACATTTAATTGGCTGCAGTTTGCTGACTGTCAAGCATCAGTATAAAGGAAGATATTAACCAAATTTATTATAAGTGCAGTGGTATCTGGCATCAAGTGTAATATAAGGATTGACTTTCAGTATATTCAAGTGTTAAGAGAGTCATCATGAGTGTGCTGCCAGACAGGATTAATAAGGATTTGGTAACATTAAGGACACATTAATTGTATCAGAACTGTCTGGCTAAACAAAGTAACTACTACACTCTGGGAACCCTACCAGCCAGACTAGTCAAGTATAAAATAGCAACAATAGGAAGAGACACAAAACTGAAACACAATTTGCCTGGCAAAGTATAGTACTTTATCTTATGGAAACCTCCCAGACTACAGGCGGCACATGTGATTGTAAAAGTCTAAAGCAAGTGTACCGGATATAAGGATTCATTTATGGTTATACTGCAAGCTAAGTGTAGATGGACATTATAAGTGGACATTAACTTAGCACATTCAACATCTACATGAATTTCTACAGGAAAGTCTATTAATTGTGAAGCAAACTACTAGTTTATACATAACTTTAGTTATGAATTAATGTGCATAGATATATTCGTATTTATTCTTGAGCCATAAACTCAATTCGCATATGCATATGAGAAGGTGTGTCATGCATCACATTTGATTTATTAACCCAGGCGTTCACCTTGGATTATATACCTTAGAGGTAACGGTAAAGGTAATTTTTTGTATTGCATGCAAGTAAACTGTATAGGCCTTGGGGTAGGAGTAGAAGGGAAAGTGTGACCCATGAATTGTATTTCTTGTTCTATTACAATCTGTGTAACTTTATGTTACTTTATTCAAATTAAATATTATCTTATTTAATTATACACAGGAAAGCAGTGCGTTAATAATTTATTTAGTACAGTAAGTAGAATAGAACTGTCCGTTGTCCCAAGCCAGCACTATAAAATAGAGAAAATAAAACCATCAGTTAAGCTTGGGTGGAGGCACGTTACATTAATAGTCTAGTTGTGCATAAAATACTATTTTTACATGTAACCAATGGTTACATACTGTATGTGGCATACACATTCTAAGTATTGCTGGAGGTATTATGGGGAGGTTGGACATATCTTTCATGTTGTTTGGTCTTGTCCTCCTCTTCACATTTGCTGGTTTAATGTCTATGTTTCAATTTCTAAGGTGCTATGGCTTACATAGTCATTATGGTATTTCATATGTAACCATAAACTTGCAAGCTGAGATGCACATTAGTTTGTTCATATCATAAGTCAGAAGTTCCCAGAGAGGTAAAATGTACAGAAAAAAAATATTTTATTGTAATAGTAAATGTATTTTTTAAATAATAGGTGTAAAATAAAGAGATTTGTTTGAGACAAATTTGTTATGCCTCCCTGTGTGATTACATTCAGTGAACATGTTGGGTATGTGTGACCGGGCAGTCAGGAAACTACCGGTCACAATACTGATGGCAGGATCCCAGCATTTAGATGGGTGGCAGGGGGAGCGAGCGCAGCAATGCCCCTTGCTGGCTAACTGCACTCACCACCCTGCGGGCTCATTGTGGACACCCATGAGTGGGAATAGTCCCTGTTGGTCGGCAATGTAGGTGCCGGTATTGTGACCAGTGGTCTCCTGACTGCCGGTCACAAAACTACATCCCCAGTGAGAGAGTAATAAGAAAGTGTATGCTTACATGTGAAATATCATTTGGAGCACAATATGTTACCTTGCTGCTTGAAATGTATATGTAAAAGTTTTCAATATGTGTGTTTCCTGTTTTCAGTGAAATATCTGATTTTGTGAATTATTACAAAGTATCATTCTTGCACCTGTGCATATACAGTATTAGGGAAAATGCCTTTTTTGTTTTTGTTTATTTTTTATAAGTTATTGGTAAGGCTTTCAATAAAGAGCTGATTAAGACAATACCATCTGTTGCTCCAAGAAGGCTACCATACTTTTTTATATATATTTTTTTTATGGTCTCAATCTCATTCAGGAAATGTCAATAATAGTCCTACAATATATAGGCAAAAACTTAATACAGGTTGAGTATCCCATTTCCAAAATGCTTGGGACTAGAAGTATTTTGGATATGGGATTTTTCCGTATTTTGGAATAATTGCATACCATAATGAGATATCATGGTGATGGGACCCAAGCCTTATGTTTCATATACACCTTATACACACAGCCTAAAGGTAATTTTAGCCAATATTTGTAATAATTTTGTGTATTAAACAAAGTTTGTGTACATACACACAATTTATGTTTCATATACAACTTATACACATAGCCTGAAGATCTTTTAATACAATATTTTTAACAACTTTGTGTATTAAACAAAGTTTGTGTACATTGAGCCATCAGAAAACAAAGGTTTTACTATCTTAGTCTCACTCAAAAAATTCCGTATTTCGGAATATTTGGATATGGGATACTCAACCTGTATATACATTATATTTTTGCCGACATACAGTATTACTTATGTTTTTGTTTGCTATGCCTAACAAGTTTAAGTGACATGATGAAAGTTATATTATAATATAGTTATATCCATAAGTGTACCCCAGAAAAATAGCCTTCTATGTTCTCCTTTTGCTAAATACAATTTCTAAACTAAAGATGTATACTATAGTAGTCCAGTGTCCAGGAAGGAACCAAACTGTAAGTTCTTCCTATGTGACATACAGTACATCCACAGAGCTCCCTCAATGAATATATTGAGCAATGTCTCAGGTCCACTAGTATGGACCATCTCAAAGCTCCTCTATAATGCAAGGTCTATACAAAACAAGAATGTTCACCTCACTGAATCATCAGATTTTCATGTACAGTGATATGAAGACTTGCCAAAATGAAAATGCAGACCCTATTCTGGATGATTTAATCCCAACCAACTGCTAGGAGTGTAAGAGATATGGGGGGCAGATGTATTAACCTGGAGATGGCATAAAAAAGTGGTAAACCAATGATAAATGCAAGGTGATACACGCACCAGCCAATCAGCTCCTAACTGTTAATTTGCATATTGGAGCTGATTGGCTGGTGCATGTATCACCTTGCATTTATCACTGGTTTATCATTTCCTCATGCCTTATCCAGGTTAATACATATGCCCCATTGTTTAGTAATGTTATTTAGGGAAAAAAAACTCAGTACATCTCACAAGTTTCAGTACACTGCTACCTGTGGTTTTCAGGTTTGGGGTTCAGAGTCCTTTTCATTTATCACCCCCCCCCCCCACACACACACACACACACACACAACCCCAGCAACAGGAAAATAGCACAGCCATTAGTACCACACTTTACAGGAGCACCGACTCTCATAATTTTGCCCCAGAAAATATTTGTGCAAATTCAGGGTAAGAGCACACTGTGAGGAGTATGAGATGTAGTACCGTTGCCAGCCATTCAATGCCACTGCAATAGGAATTTGCTAATTTCACCAGCAATTGGATTTCCCCTCTTAATGTGTACCAGTGCCCCTGACATTGTACATTCAACATAACTCTATATTATCTCCAATGTTATTTATGGCATACATGCTGCAGTGGGTGAAATAAATCATCGGATGTCATGGTGTTTAACTGCTATGCAGATAATATTCAAATACAGCAGGTACTAAGTAACTAATGTTTAACCTCAATGACAGACATGATCTAGCTGTGACTTCCAGGAGTGGAAGAAGATAATCAGCTGAGGTTGAATGCTGATCAAATAGAGATTATTAAGAATAGAGTTAAATATCTAATTACAAGACTATTACTAGGTCAACCAAAGGGACTTAGGGGGACATGAAGCAAAGCTTGGAGATAGATACAGAGGAAATAGATACAGTAAAGTACTATACAATCAGTTTCTAAATGTAATTTTTCAAACACAGCCTGTAAAGTGATTCCTGTTTCATAGTGTGTGCTATTCTCATTCCTAAAAAAAGACATGTGAATTCCTTAAAGTTAACTATACTGCAATTCAACAGAATTTTTATTAAAAATTTTCAAATTGTGTCGAAATTTTCATTTTTTTTTTTAACAGCAAATATCCCACAGCTGTTTTTCCCTTCATATTCTTATCATCCATTTTGCAATATCAATAAGAGAAGCACACAGAATAAAACAGAGCTATTGAGGGTACTTGGAATGTAATTTTTAGTTGTTTTTTTATAGTTATGTATTTATTAAAGTTATTTATTAGTTAGTCCAAAAAAAAACAACAATTTTTAGAACTGTATTCAAATTTTCTTTCCTCATTTTTTAACGTTTTCATTTCTATACTTTTTTTTCCCTTCCTTAATCTACCTCTGGAAGCTGAGACTGGGCTTTCAAGTATAGTGCTACTGTGTGACCAGGCAATTCCCATCATCAGGGAAATTAGCAATTTTCTTAAATAGAGAAAGATTTTCTGGATTATTTGATAAATAAACCCACTGGTTATTTTCATTTTTAGATTTATTTAAGCTCTTAAGTAAGCAGCTCAGCTTCTTGCCATAAGTTTTGGCTTTACTGAAAAGCATGTCATACAATTTCCTCATTCTGTGCTGGTTCTCTGGTTTTGTCTGATTTTTTTGTTTGTTTGTCTTACAAATACTACTACTAAAAGCTATTTATCTACTGTACTTTGCATTCAGTTTGCATTAACATTGTACTAAAAAGCAATAGAATGTAGATTTATTATGGCGACATTGATTCATTATTTATATATGTGATTGTGTATCTAAGCGGTGTACTGATTGTGTTTCCAGTGAGTGTCCAGATTGTGTGTGTGTGTGTGTGTGTGTGTGTGTGTGTGTGTGTGTATACATAACAGGATTTCTGGTAATATGACCGGGCTCTTTTAAATAAAATGAACTTAAATGATGAGAAATGGTTAGCTACAAAAAAAGATTGTGCAGTTTCTGAGCAGCTCCAGACCTACTCAGCGCTTGCGATCACTTCAGACTATTTAGTTCCTGTTTTGACGTCACGAACATGCCCTACGTTCGGCCAGCCATGCCTGCATTCCCTCCGGTACACCTGCGCTTGTACCTGATACGCCTGCGTTTTTCCACACACTCCCAGAAAACGGTCAGTTACCTCCCAGAAACGCCCAGTTCCTGTCAATCACTCTGCGGCCAGCAGTGCGACTGAAAAGCGTCGCTAGACCTTGTGTGAAACTACTTCGGCTTTTGTGAAAGTACATCGTGCATGCGCATTGCGCCGCATGCGCAGAAATGCCGCTTTTCTACCTAAACGCTGTGCTGTGAACGAAAACAACTAGCGAACAACTTGGAATGACCCCCAATGTCTTTGCAAATCTGGAAGATCACCAGTGCTTTCTTTTTAGATGGACAAGAATATCTTTGCACATCTTGCTCAAAGTCCTATTAGAGATAATTGCTGAACATGTTCCATTTTATTGTTCACCTAAGATTATTACGTGAAAGCTTTACCTGCATTTTCGAATGGTACCACCACTCAGTGATACAAAGGGCTACCACAGATTAAGTACTACTGCAGTTTGCAGAGAATAATTTGTGTGAAATCATTCTGCACTTGCTCAGAAGTGAAAACGATCAATGGGAAGTTGGGTTGGGTAGAGGCTTTCTCAAATAAGTAGGGATCAATGAGGACATGTTCATACAAATTCAGCCAATGCAGGACTGCAAATATGTGCATATACATTGATAGGAAGCAGATCATTTGCAACTGCTATAGGGAGGTGCAAATACATTATGATTATGCAGATGCATTTAGAGGTATGTAATGCTCAGCATATGTGCAATAATAATCTATATTTATGAACTGCAGTCATTTACTTCAATTTCGCTACCAGTTCTAAATGTATGTTTCAAGATAAAGTACAGGTCGAAATGTATTGGAAATGTTATGGATGTCCAGATTGTGACACCAATGAACAATACAGCAGTGGCTTGTATCTGTTCCAAGGTGGAACCCAGGATTCAATGGGTATATTACACACAGCTCTTTAGGACTGCCTGTTTTCAGTTTTAAAAGCTCAGCTGGTAATTGGTTCACTCCTGCTACTAAATGGATTATGTTTTGTGCATTTGAAATACTGTAATTGTTTTTAACGGAATACATATGTTTTAATGGCAGACAGGATGCCGGCTGTCAGTATACCGACAGTGGCATCCCGTCTGTCAGAATCACGGCAGAGAGTCCCCTTGCGGGCTCGCTGCATTCGCCATGCTTTGGACCCATTTCTGGCATCCGTATCCTGAATGCCAGGATCCTGACAGCTGGTATTTTAACTGCATCCCATTTTTAACAGTTGTGTAACCTCTTATTGAAAAGTATTACACTATTATTTCTCATTGCATTTTGGTTATATACATGCGTTAATAAAAAAGTAGAACCATTTCTGCGCAAAAAATACAGAATAGCTGGTAGTGAATGCACTAGGGGTACCCAAATAGATACAATATTAAAAAAACTTGTGCATCAATAAGCGCTTATTTTATGATTTACATGTAAGCTACATCATCTGGGTTTATAAAGGAACGTGAACTGTTGGATTATACAAAATAGGACCTTTTTTGAATTCTTAAAGTGAGTTCTGATAACAATTGCTTAGTGGACTTTCACTCAAGCATCTATTTTCACCTAATGGTGTTGACTTCTTTCTATCACATTCCTATTTTTGCCCTGTTTGTATAGCAAATAATCGCTTATTGATGCACATGTTCTTGTAACATACTGTATGCATGCGTTGCTATGAGCTGCTGATTAAGACTACAAGCCTGTAAGGAGAAAGGAGGAGGAGTGGTTTTTATTAGAGATGAGCGCCTGAAATTTTTCGGGTTTTGTGTTTTGGTTTTGGGTTCGGTTCCGCGGCCGTGTTTTGGGTTCGACCGCGTTTTGGCAAAACCTCACCGAATTTTTTTTGTCGGATTCGGGTGTGTTTTGGATTCGGGTGTTTTTTTCAAAAAACACTAAAAAACAGCTTAAATCATTGAATTTGCGGTCATTTTGATCCCATAGTATTATTAACCTCAATAACCATAATTTATACTCATTTTCAGTCTATTCTGAACACCTCACACCTCACAATATTATTTTTAGTCCTAAAATTTGCACCGAGGTCGCTGTGTGACTAAGATAAGCGACCCAAGTGGCCGACACAAACACCTGGCCCATCTAGGAGTGGCACTGCAGTGTCACGCAGGATGGCCCTTCAAAAAAATACTCCCCAAACAGCACATGACGCAAAGAAAAAAAGAGGCGCAATGAGGTAGCTGACTGTGTGAGTAAGACTAGCGACCCTAGTGGCCGACACAAACACCGGGCCCATCTAGGAGTGGCACTGCAGTGTCACGCAGGATGTCCCTTCCAAAAAACCCTCCCCAAACAGCACATGACGCAAAGAAAAAAAGAGGCGCAATGAGGTAGCTGACTGTGTGAGTAAGACTAGCGACCCTAGTGGCCGACACAAACACCGGGCCCATCTAGGAGTGGCACTGCAGTGTCACGCAGGATGGCCCTTCCAAAAAACCCTCCCCAAACAGCACATGACGCAAAGAAAAAGAAAAGAAAAAAGAGGTGCAAGATGGAATTGTCCTTGGGCCCTCCCACCCTTATGTTGTATAAACAAAACAGGACATGCACACTTTAACCAACCCATCATTTCAGTGACAGGGTCTGCCACACGACTGTGACTGATATGACGGGTTGGTTTGGACCCCCCCCAAAAAAGAATCAATTAATCTCTCCTTGCACAAACTGGCTCTACAGAGGCAAGATGTCCACCTCATCATCACCCTCCGATATATCACCGTGTACATCCCCCTCCTCACAGATTATCAATTCGTCCCCACTGGAATCCACCATCTCAGCTCCCTGTGTACTTTGTGGAGGCAATTGCTGCTGGTCAATGTCTCCGCGGAGGAATTGATTATAATTCATTTTAATGAACATCATCTTCTCCACATTTTCTGGATGTAACCTCGTACGCTGATTGCTGACAAGGTGAGCGGCGGCACTAAAAACTCTTTCGGAGTACACACTTGTGGGAGGGCAACTTAGGTAGAATAAAGCCAGTTTGTGCAAGGGCCTCCAAATTGCCTCTTTTTCCTGCCAGTATAAGTACGGACTGTGTGACGTGCCTACTTGGATGTGGTCACTCATATAATCCTCCACCATTCTATCAATGTTGAGAGAATCATATGCAGTGACAGTAGACGACATGTCCGTAATCGTTGTCAGGTCCTTCAGTCCGGACCAGATGTCAGCATCAGCAGTCGCTCCAGACTGCCCTGCATCACCGCCAGCGGGTGGGCTCGGAATTCTGAGCCTTTTCCTCGCACCCCCAGTTGCGGGAGAATGTGAAGGAGGAGATGTTGACAGGTCGTGTTCCGCTTGACTTGACAATTTTGTCACCAGCAGGTCTTTCAACCCCAGCAGACTTGTGTCTTCCGGAAAGAGAGATCCAAGGTAGGCTTTAAATCTAGGATCGAGCACGGTGGCCAAAATGTAGTGCTCTGATTTCAACAGATTGACCACCCGTGAATCCTTGTTAAGCGAATTAAGGGCTCCATCCACAAGTCCCACATGCCTAGCGGAATCGCTCCGTGTTAGCTCCTCCTTCAATGTCTCCAGCTTCTTCTGCAAAAGCCTGATGAGGGGAATGACCTGACTCAGGCTGGCAGTGTCTGAACTGACTTCACGTGTGGCAAGTTCAAAGGGCATCAGAACCTTGCACAACGTTGAAATCATTCTCCACTGCGCTTGAGACAGGTGCATTCCACCTACTATATCGTGCTCAATTGTATAGGCTTGAATGGCCTTTTGCTGCTCCTCCAACCTCTGAAGCATATAGAGGGTTGAATTCCACCTCGTTACCACTTCTTGCTTCAGATGATGGCAGGGCAGGTTCAGTAGTTTTTGGTGGTGCTCCAGTCTTCTGTACGTGGTGCCTGTACGCCGAAAGTGTCCCGCAATTCTTCTGGCCACCGACAGCATCTCTTGCACGCCCCTGTCGTTTTTTAAAAAATTCTGCACCACCAAATTCAAGGTATGTGCAAAACATGGGACGTGCTGGAATTTGCCCATATTTAATGCACACACAATATTGCTGGCGTTGTCCGATGCCACAAATCCACAGGAGAGTCCAATTGGGGTAAGCCATTCCGCGATGATCTTCCTCAGTTGCCGTAAGAGGTTTTCAGCTGTGTGCGTATTCTGGAAAGCGGTGATACAAAGCGTAGCCTGCCTAGGAAAGAGTTGGCGTTTGCGAGATGCTGCTACTGGTGCCGCCGCTGCTGTTCTTGCGGCGGGAGTCCATACATCTACCCAGTGGGCTGTCACAGTCATATAGTCCTGACCCTGCCCTGCTCCACTTGTCCACATGTCCGTGGTTAAGTGGACATTGGGTACAACTGCATTTTTTAGGACACTGGTGAGTCTTTTTCTTACGTCCGTGTACATTCTCGGTATCGCCTGCCTAGAGAAGTGGAACCTAGATGGTATTTGGTAACGGGGGCACACTGCCTCAATAAATTGTCTAGTTCCCTGTGAACTAACGGCGTATACCGGACGCACGTCTAACACCAACATAGTTGTCAAGGCCTCAGTTATCCGCTTTGCAGCAGGATGACTGCTGTGATATTTCATCTTCCTCGCAAAGGACTGTTGAACAGTCAATTGCTTACTGGAAGTAGTACAAGTGGGCTTACGACTTCCCCTCTGGGATGACCATCGACTCCCAGCAGCAACAACAGCAGCGCCAGCAGCAGTAGGCGTTACACGCAAGGATGCATCGGAGGAATCCCAGGCAGGAGAGGACTCGTCAGAATTGCCAGTGACATTGCCTGCAGGACTATTGGCATTCCTGGGGAAGGAGGAAATTGACACTGAGGGAGTTGGTGGGGTGGTTTGCGTGAGCATGGTTACAAGAGGAAGGGATTTACTGGTCAGTGGACTGCTTCCGCTGTCACCCAAAGTTTTTGAACTTGTCACTGACTTATTATGAATGCGCTGCAGGTGACGTATAAGGGAGGATGTTCCGAGGTGGTTAACGTCCTTACCCCTACTTATTACAGCTTGACAAAGGGAACACACGGCTTGACACCTGTTGTCCGCATTTCTGGTGAAATACTTCCACACCGAAGAGCTGATTTTTTTGGTATTTTCACCAGGCATGTCAACGGCCATATTCCTACCACGGACAACAGGTGTCTCCCCGGGTGCCTGACTTAAACAAACCACCTCACCATCAGAATCCTCCTGGTAAATTTCCTCCCCAGCGCCAGCAACACCCATATCCTCCTCATCCTGGTGTACTTCAACACTGACATCTTCAATCTGACTATCAGGAACTGGACTGCGGGTGCTCCTTCCATCACTTGCAGGGGGCGTGCAAATGGTGGAAGGCGCATGCTCTTCACGTCCAGTGTTGGGAAGGTCAGGCATCGCAACCGACACAATTGGAGTCGGACTCTCCTTGTGGATTTTGGATTTCGAAGAACGCACAGTTCTTTGCGGTGCTACTGCTTTTGCCAGCTTTAGTCTTTTCATTTTTCTAGCGAGAGGCTGAGTGCTTCCATCCTCATGTGAAGCTGAACCACTAGCCATGAACATAGGCCAGGGCCTCAGCCGTTCCTTGCCACTCCGTGTGGTAAATGGCATATTGGCAAGTTTACGCTTCTCCTCCGACAATTTTATTTTAGGTTTTGGAGTCCTTTTTTTACTGATATTTGGTGTTTTGGATTTGACATGCTCTGTACTATGACATTGGGCATCGGCCTTGGCAGACGACGTTGCTGGCATTTCATCGTCTCGGCCATGACTAGTGGCAGCAGCTTCAGCACGAGGTGGAAGTGGATCTTGATCTTTCCCTAATTTTGGAACCTCAACATTTTTGTTCTCCATATTTTAATAGGCACAACTAAAAGGCACCTCAGGTAAACAATGGAGATGGATGGATTGGATACTAGTATACAATTATGGACGGGCTGCCGAGTGCCGACACAGAGGTAGCCACAGCCGTGAACTACCGCACTGTACTGTGTCTGCTGCTAATATAGACTGGTTGATAAAGAGATAGTATACTCGTAACTAGTATGTATGTATAAAGAAAGAAAAAAAAACCACGGTTAGGTGGTATATACAATTAAGGACGGGCTGCCGAGTGCCGACACAGAGGTAGCCACAGCCGTGAACTACCGCACTGTACTGTGTCTGCTGCTAATATATAGACTGGTTGATAAAGAGATAGTATACTCGTAACTAGTATGTATGTATAAAGAAAGAAAAAAAAACCACGGTTAGGTGGTATATACAATTATGGACGGGCTGCCGAGTGCCGACACAGAGGTAGCCACAGCCGTGAACTACCGCACTGTACTGTGTCTGCTGCTAATATATAGACTGGTTGATAAAGAGATAGTATACTCGTAACTAGTATGTATGTATAAAGAAAGAAAAAAAAACCACGGTTAGGTGGTATATACAATTATGGACGGGCTGCCGAGTGCCGACACAGAGGTAGCCACAGCCGTGAACTACCGCACTGTACTGTGTCTGCTGCTAATATATAGACTGGTTGATAAAGAGATAGTATACTCGTAACTAGTATGTATGTATAAAGAAAGAAAAAAAAACCACGGTTAGGTGGTATATACAATTATGGACGGGCTGCCGAGTGCCGACACAGAGGTAGCCACAGCCGTGAACTACCGCACTGTACTGTGTCTGCTGCTAATATAGACTGGTTGATAAAGAGATAGTATACTCGTAACTAGTATGTATGTATAAAGAAAGAAAAAAAAACCACGGTTAGGTGGTATATACAATTATGGACGGGCTGCCGAGTGCCGACACAGAGGTAGCCACAGCCGTGAACTACCGCACTGTACTGTGTCTGCTGCTAATATATAGACTGGTTGATAAAGAGATAGTATACTCGTAACTAGTATGTATGTATAAAGAAAGAAAAAAAAACCACGGTTAGGTGGTATATACAATTATGGACGGGCTGCCGAGTGCCGACACAGAGGTAGCCACAGCCGTGAACTACCGCACTGTACTGTGTCTGCTGCTAATATAGACTGGTTGATAAAGAGATAGTATACTCGTAACTAGTATGTATGTATAAAGAAAGAAAAAAAAACCACGGTTAGGTGGTATATACAATTATGGACGGGCTGCCGAGTGCCGACACAGAGGTAGCCACAGCCGTGAACTACCGCACTGTACTGTGTCTGCTGCTAATATAGACTGGTTGATAAAGAGATAGTATACTCGTAACTAGTATGACTATAAAGAAAGAAAAAAAAACCACGGTTAGGTGGTATATACAATTATGGACGGGCTGCCGAGTGCCGACACAGAGGTAGCCACAGCCGTGAACTACCGCACTGTACTGTGTCTGCTGCTAATATAGACTGGTTGATAAAGAGATAGTATACTACTAATATTATATATACTGGTGGTCAGGTCACTGGTCACTAGTCACACTGGCAGTGGCACTCCTGCAGCAAAAGTGTGCACTGTTTAATTTTAATATAATATTATGTACTCCTGGCTCCTGCTATAACCTATAACTGGCACTGCAGTGCTCCCCAGTCTCCCCCACAATTATAAGCTGTGTGAGCTGAGCACAGTCAGATATATATATACATTGATGCAGCACACTGGGCTGAGCAGTGCACACAGATATGGTATGTGACTGAGTCACTGTGTGTATCGTTTTTTTTCAGGCAGAGAACGGATATATTAAATAAAACAAACAACTGCACTGTCTGGTGGTCACTGTGGTCGTCAGTCACTAAACTCTGCACTCTCTTCTACAGTATCACAGCCTCAGGTCAATCTCTCTCTCTCTCTCTCAACCCTAATCTAAATGGAGAGGACGCCAGCCACGTCCTCTCCCTATCAATCTCAATGCACGTGTGAAAATGGCGGCGACGCGCGGCTCCTTATATAGAATCCGAGTCTCGCGAGAATCCGACAGCGTCATGATGACGTTCGGGCGCGCTCGGGTTAACCGAGCAAGGCGGGAGGATCCGAGTCTGCTCGGATCCGTGAAAAAAACCATGAAGTTCTGGCGGGTTCGGATTCAGAGAAACCGAACCCGCTCATCTCTAGTTTTTATATGAACATTAAGTTTGGAGACACTGAGGGGTCTATTTACTAAGGCTTGGATGGAGATAAAGTAGACGGAGATAAATTACCAGCCAATCAGCTCCTAACTGCCATGTTACAAGCTGTGTTTGAAAACTGACAGTTATGAGCTGATTGTCTGGTGCTTTATCTTCGTCCACTTTATCACCATCCAAGGCTTAGTAAATAGACCCCTTAGTGTGGAGGAGACACTGAGTTGAAGGAGGAGGATTTTGTTTCATATCCATTCTAAATTAAAAGGAATGTGACTATAAAGTGGAAACAGATAAAGAGTGATAAATGGCCAGCAAATCAGCTTCCTAAATGCCATATAACAGGCTGTGTTTGAAAAATAACAGGAGCTGATTGGCTGGTCATTTATCACTCTTTATCCATCTCCACATTTGAGCCATAGGGGTATATGCAATAGCGGGCGAATCGCGTCATTTTTTCCGCCCCTTTAAAATTCGCCCGCACTCGCCAGCCGCAGCCCTTCCATGAATTCACCATATGCAATGTAAAACGGATTCGACCCACCCCCAGGCGGATAACGGCCAATCGGCGAGTAATGGGCGTCCCGAATTCGACTTCCCGCCGAAAGCAGCCCTTTATTAGGGCTTGTTTGCTGCGTGCTCTGCAGCCATTTTGTGAACCTGCAGAGAGGTGTGAGGAGGTGCAGAGCTAGCAATTTGGTTGTTTGCTGTGGATATCGTTTGGACACCCCAGCAGGCTTTATTCCAGGACAGTCAGGAGGATACCTGTTACCCCGGAGGAGAGCCATTTTAGGAGCTTTTACAACATTTGTAGGTAAGTACCACATGTGGGTCTGGTGTTGCATGTATGTGTTTGTGTAGTGGGGGTTGCCATGAGGTGTACATGGGGTGTTTGTGTATGTGTGCAGGTATGTGTATAGCTCCTGCTTGTGTTGCTGCATTTTTTGGGGGAGACTTGTGTTTTGGGGTAGTTTTTCACGGTTTTTTTTTCTTCTTTAAATGACTTTTTGGGTCTTCTATTAGCATTGGTGTACCTCCTGAGTGTGCTGGGATGCTTTCTGGCCATTTTGGGGTGATTTGGAGCAAGTTTGGTCGACAGTCTGGTCGACATGTGCTGTTGACTGTTTGGCAAACATGTGTTTTCCCTCCTAATTTAGCTGTGGTGTACCTCCTGAGTGTGCAGGGATGCTTTCTGGCCATTTTGGGGTGATTTGGAGCAAGTTTGGTCGACAGTCTGGTCGACATGTGCTGTTGACTGTTTGGCAAACATGTGTTTTCCCTCTTAATTTAGCTGTGGTGTACCTCCTGAGTGTGCAGGGATGCTTTCTGGCCATTTTGGGGTGATTTGGAGCAAGTTTGGTCGACAGTCTGGTCGACATGTGCTGTTGACTGTTTGGCAAACATGTGTTTTCCCTCCTAATTTAGCTGTGGTGTACCTCCTGAGTGTGCTGGGATGCTTTCTGGCCATTTTGGGGTGATTTGGAGCAAGTTTGGTCGACAGTCTGGTCGACATGTGCTGTTGACTGTTTGGCAAACATGTGTTTTCCCTCCTAATTTAGCTGTGGTGTACCTCCTGAGTGTGCAGGGATGCTTTCTGGCCATTTTGGGGTGATTTGGAGCAAGTTTGGTCGACAGTCTGGTCGACATGTGCTGTCGGCTGTTTGGCAAACATGTGTTTTCCCTCCTAATTTAGCTGTGGTGTACTTCCTGAGTGTGCTGGGATGCTTTCTGGCCATTTTGGGGTGATTTGGAGCAAGTTTGGTCGACAGTCTGGTCGACATGTGCTGTTGACTGTTTGGCAAACATGTGTTTTCCCTCTTAATTTAGCTGTGGTGTACCTCCTGAGTGTGCAGGGATGCTTTCTGGCCATTTTGGGGTGATTTGGAGCAAGTTTGGTCGACAGTCTGGTCGACATGTGCTGTTGACTGTTTGGCAAACATGTGTTTTCCCTCCTAATTTAGCTGTGGTGTACCTCCTGAGTGTGCTGGGATGCTTTCTGGCCATTTTGGGGTGATTTGGAGCAAGTTTGGTCGACAGTCTGGTCGACATGTGCTGTTGACTGTTTGGCAAACATGTGTTTTCCCTCCTAATTTAGCTGTGGTGTACCTCCTGAGTGTGCAGGGATGCTTTCTGGCCATTTTGGGGTGATTTGGAGCAAGTTTGGTCGACAGTCTGGTCGACATGTGCTGTCGGCTGTTTGGCAAACATGTGTTTTCCCTCCTAATTTAGCTGTGGTGTACCTCCTGAGTGTGCAGGGATGCTTTCTGGCCATTTTGGGGTGATTTGGAGCAAGTTTGGTCGACAGTCTGGTCGACATGTGCTGTTGACTGTTTGGCAAACATGTGTTTTCCCTCTTAATTTAGCTGTGGTGTACCTCCTGAGTGTGCAGGGATGCTTTCTGGCCATTTTGGGGTGATTTGGAGCAAGTTTGGTCGACAGTCTGGTCGACATGTGCTGTTGACTGTTTGGCAAACATGTGTTTTCCCTCCTAATTTAGCTGTGGTGTACCTCCTGAGTGTGCAGGGATGCTTTCTGGCCATTTTGGGGTGATTTGGAGCAAGTTTGGTCGACAGTCTGGTCGACATGTGCTGTTGACTGTTTGGCAAACATGTGTTTTCCCTCCTAATTTAGCTGTGGTGTACCTCCTGAGTGTGCAGGGATGCTTTCTGGCCATTTTGGGGTGATTTGGAGCAAGTTTGGTCGACAGTCTGGTCGACATGTGCTGTTGACTGTTTGGCAAACATGTGTTTTCCCTCTTAATTTAGCTGTGGTGTACCTCCTGAGTGTGCAGGGATGCTTTCTGGCCATTTTGGGGTGATTTGGAGCAAGTTTGGTCGACAGTCTGGTCGACATGTGCTGTTGACTGTTTGGCAAACATGTGTTTTCCCTCCTAATTTAGCTGTGGTGTACCTCCTGAGTGTGCTGGGATGCTTTCTGGCCATTTTGGGGTGATTTGGAGCAAGTTTGGTCGACAGTCTGGTCGACATGTGCTGTTGACTGTTTGGCAAACATGTGTTTTCCCTCCTAATTTAGCTGTGGTGTACCTCCTGAGTGTGCAGGGATGCTTTCTGGCCATTTTGGGGTGATTTGGAGCAAGTTTGGTCGACAGTCTGGTCGACATGTGCTGTCGGCTGTTTGGCAAACATGTGTTTTCCCTCCTAATTTAGCTGTGGTGTACTTCCTGAGTGTGCTGGGATGCTTTCTGGCCATTTTGGGGTGATTTGGAGCAAGTTTGGTCGACAGTCTGGTCGACATGTGCTGTTGACTGTTTGGCAAACATGTGTTTTCCCTCTTAATTTAGCTGTGGTGTACCTCCTGAGTGTGCAGGGATGCTTTCTGGCCATTTTGGGGTGATTTGGAGCAAGTTTGGTCGACAGTCTGGTCGACATGTGCTGTTGACTGTTTGGCAAACATGTGTTTTCCCTCCTAATTTAGCTGTGGTGTACCTCCTGAGTGTGCTGGGATGCTTTCTGGCCATTTTGGGGTGATTTGGAGCAAGTTTGGTCGACAGTCTGGTCGACATGTGCTGTTGACTGTTTGGCAAACATGTGTTTTCCCTCCTAATTTAGCTGTGGTGTACCTCCTGAGTGTGCAGGGATGCTTTCTGGCCATTTTGGGGTGATTTGGAGCAAGTTTGGTCGACAGTCTGGTCGACATGTGCTGTCGGCTGTTTGGCAAACATGTGTTTTCCCTCCTAATTTAGCTGTGGTGTACTTCCTGAGTGTGCTGGGATGCTTTCTGGCCATTTTGGGGTGATTTGGAGCAAGTTTGGTCGACAGTCTGGTCGACATGTGCTGTTGACTGTTTGGCAAACATGTGTTTTCCCTCCTAATTTAGCTGTGGTGTACCTCCTGAGTGTGCAGGGATGCTTTCTGGCCATTTTGGGGTGATTTGGAGCAAGTTTGGTCGACATGTGCTGTTGACTGTTTGGCAAACATGTGTTTTCCCTCCTAATTTAGCTGTGGTGTACCTCCTGAGTGTGCAGGGATGCTTTCTGGCCATTTTGGGGTGATTTGGAGCAAGTTTGGTCGACAGTCTGGTCGACATGTGCTGTCGGCTGTTTGGCAAACATGTGTTTTCCCTCCTAATTTAGCTGTGGTGTACCTCCTGAGTGTGCAGGGATGCTTTCTGGCCATTTTGGGGTGATTTGGAGCAAGTTTGGTCGACAGTCTGGTCGACATGTGCTGTCGGCTGTTTGGCAAACATGTGTTTTCCCTCCTAATTTAGCTGTGGTGTACCTCCTGAGTGTGCTGGGATGCTTTCTGGCCATTTTGGGGTGATTTGGAGCAAGTTTGGTCGACAGTCTGGTCGACATGTGCTGTTGACTGTTTGGCAAACATGTGTTTTCCCTCCTAATTTAGCTGTGGTGTACCTCCTGAGTATGCTGGGATGCTTTCTGGCCATTTTGGGGTGATTTGGAGCAAGTTTGGTCGACAGTCTGGTCGACATGTGCTGTCGGCTGTTTGGCAAACATGTGTTTTCCCTCCTAATTTAGCTGTGGTGTACCTCCTGAGTGTGCTGGGATGCTTTCTGGCCATTTTGGGGTGATTTGGAGCAAGTTTGGTCGACAGTCTGGTCGACATGTGCTGTCGGCTGTTTGGCAAACATGTGTTTTCCCTCCTAATTTAGCTGTGGTGTACCTCCTGAGTGTGCTGGGATGCTTTCTGGCCATTTTGGGGTGATTTGGAGCAAGTTTGGTCGGCAGTCGGGTCAGCCATTTTGTGTTGGTCAGCCATTTTGTGTGGGTCAGCCATTTTGTGTGGGTCAGCCATTCATACATGTATGTATGTATGTATGTATGTATATTTATTTTAATAATTTTTTTTATTTTATAACAGAGATGTCAAAGGACAAGCAGACCCGATCCGCCCCTTCCCCCACCCCCTCGGATCTATCCCTGCATAGCAACGAGGAGTGGGAGCCAGCCCAGGAGGAGGATACGACAGACCAGGCATGTAGTGACCAGCCGCGGTCGTCAAGGGCCCGTGAGAAGTCCAAGAAAAAGCCTAGTAGAAAGGTACTAACCACACCTGCAGACACAAATAGCATCAAACTTTACCCACTGTAGTTTGCGCACTGCCATGCACACCTACTGGTATATGTGCGCAATGCCAGGGATACTGACACTCACAGGTACATTCCGATCTTATTAAAAGTTTTTTTGTTTTTTTTTAATCCCTAAAGGCAAGAAGCCAGCCAGAGGAGCAGTCAGAGGAGGAAGCCTCTGGTGAAGATGCAGGACCGAAAAAGCCGCGTGGACCCAGATACACTGAGGCGGAAAACTGTACCCTAGTGGATTGCGTCGACAGGTCCTACGACGTTTTGTATGGACCAAGGGCACAGAACACAGCAGCTAGGACAAAGCGAAGCATCTGGGAATCCATTGCGAGTCAAGTCACTGCAATATCTGGAAACCGCCGGAGCACCAGAAATTGCTTGAAGCGGTACAGTGATTGCCGCAGACAGACCAAGAAGAAGATGGGGATTCAGCGCCGACATGAGACAGCTACGGGAGGTGGCCCGGCTCTCAATCTAAAGTGGCTACCCTGGGAGAACGTTATTAGAAGGCGCATGAACCCTGCCATGGTCGAAGGAGTTCGCAGAGGTGTGGACTCCAGCCGTCCTGCTGGCTTTCCCCAGGAGGAAGAACCGCCCAGAAGACGGAAGAAGGCGGGAGACAAGACGTCCAAAAGGAGGTCTGATGGTAAGAATACATTCACATGAGCTGTACTTCCCTTTTAAATTTTTGTATGTGCTAATGTGATTTTTTTTTTTTTTCAGACAGGCCTGCCCAGAGGACATCACCTGCGCACAGGACATCGCCAGCGCACGGACCATCACCTGTGCAGCAGGCATCGGCAGCAGCGCGCGGACCATCAACTGCGCAGCAAGCATCGCGAGCGCACAGATCGTCACCTGTGCGCCACAGTTCGTCATTGCGCAGTTTGTCACCTGTGCACCAGACGACGTCAGCGCACAGACTATCACCTGTGCGGCAGACACCGTCGGCGACCACACCACAAGATGGGCGCCAAACTACAGCTCCTGCGCGCAGGCCATCACCAGATCGTCGTCTCTCCAGGAGCTCTGGGACTGTGACTGAAGAGCCTCAAGACACAACCCTTGTGGACCCATCACCCGATCTGTTTGAGTCTACAGGGTTAACAGACGAAACTTTTCTTGGGTTTGAGGACAGCCGTGCAGACGTATCCAGCCAGACCCTTGAAAAGTCTTCCGAAACGAGGACAAGTGGAGCTCCTGGAGCAGCGGCATCACAGGATGGAGAAGGTTTGTATTTATTTTGTGTGTGTGGGGGGGGGGGGTCAGCAGTTGTGTAAAGTTTATTAACTTTCCAAAAAAAAATATTTTGCAAACAGTGGTGCCACGGACCAGCAGCGGACTAGCTTCGGGGATTGGTTCCTACTTCAGGCCGGATCTCCTCCTACAGGATTCGTCAGAGGATGAAGAGGTGGAAGTGCAGGAGGCTGCAGTTGCTACATCCCTGTGTGAGTAAATTGAATTGTGAGCCTTCAAACAAATGTATGATGAATGTGTATAATATTTTCTAATTTTCTTTTCAGCTGCCCAAATCCAAGTGGTGGCAGACATCCAGGAAGGGCAGAATCCCTCAACTGTTCAGAGGGTTCACACCCTGGCATCGGAGATTGGGACCCGCCAGGATACGTACACAAATGTCGTGGGAAGCAGACTGGACAACATTGAGAGGACAATGGAGAAGATGTCAAACAGTCTGCTTGAACTGCAGAAGACTCTTTCCGACAGCACGGCCACAATGCTACAGGTCAGAATGCAAGATCATAGGGAGAGTATGAACGTCCTTCACATTCTGGCCGAATCCATGACCCGGCTCGTGGACAACAGCTCATGTCTGGCAGAAAGCAATAAAAACATGTCGGAGAGTCATCGACAATCCACATCCAGCCAACAGGTCATCGCAACCACACTGCAGATGATCTATGATAAGCTCCCAGGACCAGCTCATCAACACGCTGGTGATCCACCATATCCGCCGTCGCAAGCCACAAGGACGCCTCGTACCCTTCCTCAAGTCCCATCCCAGTACAGACAGTCACAGATGTACCAGGGATATACAGGGATGTACCCCACCCCCTAGATGCCTCCACCACCGGCAACACAATCTACAGCCGCATGGGCACAGAGGCCCAGTCAACGTACTCCCCAGCCTGCCAGGACATCCACGCCCTATCAGGGGGAAGAAGATAATCCGGACAGACTTCCACCATAAACCCGGTCGTATTGTTTTATTTACTTATAAATGTTTTTCATGTATCCCTTTCTTCCCCTCTCATTAGTTTGTTTTTTTTCTTACTATTGTTTTCTGTGCTGGGATTCCCCACCCGTGACCGGGTACTACCAAGGAGCTTTGTGTAGGCATACATGCGCGGGCATGTATGCGGGCGCGTGTGGTAACGGATGAAAGCTCCTTGTGGCTACATGTATGATGGGCCAAAGAGCTATTCTGATACCACTTTTTTCTTCCAAAAATCCTTTTTGTAATGGTGTACAGTAGGCTTTCATTGTGTGAATTTACTATTCACTAGTCTGTGTTTTTGACTTATTCATAGGATTGGTGGGAAAAATGAAGTGGACGGCATAAGTTCGTGTTGTGCGTACCAAGGTGAGTAGAACCATGTTTCAATGTATCTATTCAAGAAACTTTGGCCCTCATGCCTTTGTAGAACCACACAGTCCAGCAATGGGTCATGCTGGGCTGTGTTGTTCCACAAATGTTAGCGTTTCAAAGTGCTGACCACTGACGCCACTATTTCACTTTGAACCGCATGCCTTTGTAGAACCACACAGTCCAGCAATGGGTCATGCTGGGCTGTGTTGTTCCACAAATGTTAGCGTTTCAAAGTGCTGACCACTGACGCCACTATTTCACTTTGAACCGCATGCCTTTGTAGAACCACACAGTCCAGCAATGGGTCATGCTGGGCTGTGTTGTTCCACAAATGTTAGCGTTTCAAAGTGCTGACCACTGACGCCACTATTTCACTTTGAACCGCATGCCTTTGTAGAACCACACAGTCCAGCAATGGGTCATGCTGGGCTGTGTTCCACAAATTTTCATTGAAAAGAAATGAACATGAATTTAGTGTGTCTTTACTTTAATATACTTTTTTTTTCTTTTCCCCACAGATAACTATATACACAAGAAAAGAATGTAAAGAAGAACAAACTACTTTTTTTTTTTTAAATTAACTTTCAAATTTTATTTAAAAAATAAATTCCTTTTTTTTTTCTTTAATAAACTTTTAAAAATAGAAGTTTCCTGTGGTTTTTATTAAAATTTGAAATGCAGTTGGATTGTACGTAAGTAGGTCGCCCATGGAACATCAGGTGAAATGTCGTGTCTCTTCACATCCACGCCACTTGGGAAGATACATCGCAGGACCTGTGGAAGAGAACAGTTTGAGCTTCCAGATATGGGTGATAGTGTCACCCTGGGACTGGAAAAAAGAGGTACATACAGTCCACACAACACAAGCAGGTTACAGCGGCCCAAATGCAACCCTCCGGCACTTGCATCACTACACATCCAAACACTCCCTGACGAGCATTGGTGTTTCAGGGAATGTTTGGATGTGCAGTCTTGCAAATGCCGGAGGGCTGCACTTTGGACATGCCGGGGTGATTTTGGACAAGGGAGTTTTGGTCAATACATCTCACCTGAGGGGGGGTTGTCTGCTACATGGCGGAGGGTCAGGTCCACATCACCAGTAGGTCGCCCATGGAACATCAGGTGAAATGTCGTGTCTCTTCACATCCACGCCACTTGGGAAGATACATCGCAGGACCTGTGGAAAAGAACAGTTTGAGCTTCCAGATATGGGTGATAGTGTCACCCTGGGACTGGAAAAAAGAGGTACATACAGTCCACACAACACAAGCAGGTTACAGCGGCCCAAATGCAACCCTCCGGCACTTGCGTCACTACACATCCAAACATTCCCTGACGAGCATTGGTGTTTCAGGGAATGTTTGGATGTGCAGTCTTGCAAATGCCGGAGGGCTGCACTTTGGACATGCTGGGGTGATTTTGGACAAGGGAGTTTTGGTCAATACATCTCACCTGAGGGGGGGTTGTCTGCTACATGGCGGAGGGTCAGGTCCACATCACCAGTAGGGTCGCCCATGGTAGAGTTGGATAAAAGGGTCAAATATTTGCGGTAACCCAACAACAGGATAAAACAGGGGGGAACGAACTGTACAAACATGGCCTGGGGATATACATCAACAGGATGTAAAACTCTGAAATACATAAATGAAGAGGTTTTTTAAAAAATATTCCAATGTCAGTTTACACGATAATACAAATGTTGTCAGTATACTCACAGGCAACTGCAAAAAAATTTTGGATCAATGTCCGCCGGGAATCCTCTCCTTCGTCCATACCCACCGGTAGAGCAGAAGACCGGTTCCCGCGTCGGAAAGCACTGCGACGAAGAGTCACCGGCAAACGGTTTGCGACACATATGTTGTGTAAAATACAACATGCATTTACCATGCCGCAAACCTTCGCCGGTGAGTACAAAAGAGCACCGCCGGAAGTGTCTAAACATCGAAACCGGCTTTTAAGTACACCGAAGGCACGTTCAATTATTTGCCTCGATGCAATGTGTGTCTCTTGGTAACGTTTTTCTGCTCTACCGACAGGATTAGACAATGGGGTCAAGAGCCACGGTTTGTTTGGATAACCCGCATCGCCTATAGAAAATATAAAAAAAATGTTAGGTACTTGTAAAAAATAATAAAAAAAATAAAATAATAAAAATCAAATAAATTGAAATACATACCTAACAGCCAGCCACCAGGCATGTTTCCTGTTTCGAACTTGTCAAACAGCGATGACTGGCTTAGGATGAAGGAGTCGTGAGATGATCCAGGAAATCCCACAAAAATGTTCAAAAATCTCATGTTTACATCACAGACCGCCTTCACATTCAGGGAATGGAACTGTTTTCGGTTCCGAAAACATTCCTCTGAATTCCGTGGCGGTCTGATCTGCACGTGGGTACAGTCAATCGCGCCCAGCACATTGGGAAATTTGTATTTGTTGAAAAAGCCTAATTTTATCTCACGACATTCGCTGTCCGTCTCTGGAAATGTGATGTACTGGATCGTCAATTTGCGGAAAGCCCTAATGACCTGGGTTATACAGCGCGACAGTGTCGACTGTGAAAAACCGCATGTTTGAGACAGTGTAGGCTGGAATGTGCCTGACGCCAAAAAATGTAACGTCCCCAGCAGTTTCTGAAAACCGCTGATTGCACGATTTGTCCGTGCCCGAGGTTCCAGGTCGGCCTCCAACAGAGCGTACAGCGAATATATGTCGCGAGTCGATAAGCGATAATTTTGTATCACCTCGAACTCGCTGAGATCCTCCAGTTCACGCCTAGTGCGATACTGGCGTGGACGTGGAAATGAAACCCGCAATACTGGCTCACCCAATGCAGACATTTGCTGACCTGGATCCTGATGTTCATCAGCACTTTCTTCCTCCATCATGCTTGCAGCCAGCATGAACATCACAATCTGGTCAGAAAAAGGCTCCATCATTGTAGTCAGTACAAAAATAGGAATGTGTTTTAAAACGCAGGAATTTTCCTAAAAAAACGATTCCACAGAGCTGACTGTAATGGCTCCTCTCCCTGTAGTCTCAAACCTGGGAGTGAGGAGATAGGAGGGGCTTTGCAGAAGTGTATCCTGGGTAAAACTGTGGAATCATGGGTAAATTTCCCTCAGGAGATTGAAGAAAAAAATATTCCTTTAAAAAATCAATTAAATAATACTTGTGAAGCAAAAAACGACAAACCAAGTAGATAATCCTTTCAAATATAAATAGATATGCTACTAGCAATCCTCAAATATTAAAAAAAATCATGTACTAAAAATTTTTTTTTAGATCCCGCCAGCCAACTGAGGCGGACTGAAATAGTCGAATTTGCGGTCGAAAAGCACTGCTGTCGAATTTCCAAACTTGAATTGAATATGCTTGGGGCGAATTGCAGCATTTGTACCATTGCAGAAAAGTCGAATGCGAAAAAAGTCGAATTTCCTAAAGTCGAATTTTGAATGTCCGTTTTTTGCGAAAAAGTACTGTACTGCATAGGCGAATTTTTTTTTGTTGCGAAAAAGTTCCGGAATTCGACTATTTCTGAAATTCGACCGCAATTGCATATACTCCATATTCTTATGTGTGCAGCACCAGTGGGGAAGTATCTCATTTCTAATTTTGCCAGTGCAAGTTCTAGGTGTGGAGAATCAACTCTCTTGATTCTTACTTATGGCAGCTGCCTTTTATTTGTGCACATTAGGGTTGACAAAGTTTTTTGCATTTTCCATTTTAAGATACATTGTTTATAATAAGTGACATATGGTTTGTGCAATACAGTGGTAATATACTAACTCTAATTTACATTTTGAGTGCTGTCCATCTATTAACCTCAGTTCCTGGTTCAAGGTAGTGGGCAATCAATGCTTACTAGGAAGGTTTGATATACTACTGAAGTGATAGGATAATGTAATTCCCTGTCAATCATTATAATAGATAGGTGTGCAGTTATAGTTATATAAATAAAACCTTACAATATATAATCCTACAATTTAAATAAATAAAATATTCAAACAAAATAAATGTATGCAAATGATAATACATACGTAAATAATAAAATATTGCACTTATTCAAAATTACTTTAAAAGGACACTGCTGATTTAGGTTATGGTAATACTTACATATTACAAATAATCCATTTCATTTTCCTCTTGAATAAATCTTAATCATTATTCAGCACCACAGTGATGAAATAGTAATCTCATAATATCTGGAAAATTATGCCTATGTAGTCTATATCTAGCAAAATTGAAGAGCATTATCAGTCTTTTCACATGAAGACAATGGAACATTGTTCATTCCACAAGGAAAGCTAGAGATGTAGGAGAGCTTATTGCAGTGAGTGCTGCACATTGGTGAAGGATTAAGCAGACAATTGGTGATGTCTTGTGTCAGATTCCAACTAATACACTAGCGAGAAATAAAATATACAAAAGTGAGCTACTCATCAGTACATATTTAAAACATTAACATCTAATCTGAGATTATCTTAACATTATTTAACCATTTTGCCGCTAATATTTACAGTACTTCAGATAATAAATTAAAGCACTTTATGTCTTATAATTTTGGAATTAGTATGCATTTGTGTTACTGCTAAGTAATATTTAAAATCCATTAAAATTATAATTACAGTTGAATACAAACATAAAGTGCATTCTCACTCTCCTGTAAAAAGCAATATTTTTAAAGATGCACAGTGAAGACAAATATAAGGATCAAAATCCAGAAAGCAAAATATAGCTAACTACTTGTGGCTGGTTACTGTACATTATATATGTTGGACAGAAAGGCATAAGAAAGTATGATATAACTGTTAGTACTTGCCATTTATGATTACAATATTGCAATGTATAATAGTTTGATAGTTCACTTCCTAATTGTTCAATCATTCTTTCTTTGTTTCCACACTTCCCCTTCCTTCCTCCCTTTCTTTGTTTCCACAATTCCCCTTCCTCCCTTTCTTTGTTTCCACACTTCCCCTTCCTCCCTCCCTTTGGCATCACTAAGGCTTTATTCTTGGCTCCCTTATTTCCATCTCCTTGCATATACATCTATTCCCTAGCTCCTCCAGACATTTCTTCTCCTTGCTTGTTTCATTTACTGTCTGCCGGCAGTCTACTCTGCTGGGTACACACCTAAAGATTTATCTGTCCAATCTGTCTGGTGGGAAAAAAACTCTGGCAATGTATGTCAGCAAACGACAATCAATCATTGGCTTCCAAGTGCTTGCTAACAGACAACGGTCATTCAGACAAATTGGTTAAATCTTTTTGAATTAACAAATTTATCCCAAAAAAATGTTTTGGACCATATATTACAGCATTTGGGAGCAAATGGTTGATTGTCATTTGCTCCCATACATTACCAGATATTTGTTCCGATCAGACAGATTAGACAGATAAATCTGTCCCACCGCTTCCTACAATTTAAACTCTAGAATTATTGTCTTTTTCTTATTTAACTCCACTCTCCTCATTTTCATCACACTCTTTATTGACAACACCTCCATTTTCCCTGTTTCACAAAGTTTAATGTTTAGGTGTCAACTCTGCACTCTCTTTCACATAAAGCTCCTCTTTAAATCCTGTTATTTCCATCTCTACTATATTTCCAAGACCAGGCCATTTGTCATTCTACAAACAATTGAACCCTCATCCATGCCCTACTCATTTCTTGCCTTGATAACTGTAGTTTACTGGTCCCCTATATCTTGCCTTTGGCCACCTTGACTCGGCTGTCTGCCTCATTTTCCTCTCTCCACCTCTGCTGTCCTCTGTCATTCACTCCAATAACTCCCTGCCCCACTTAAAATCAAGTTCAAACTACTCACACTCACTTTGAAAGCCTTCATCCACTCCTCTTCTCCTTACATCTATAGCCTCAATCTCTCACTCCCTCCTATCCAATTCACATTGTGAATGACTGCTGCTTCTCATCCTCCTTGATAATTAGCTTCTATTCGCTGGTCTCCAGAATTTTAGGTTTTGCTCCTATCTTCTAGCCTAGTCTTCCAATGTTATAGCTTACCCTTAAAAATGATCTCTCCACCCAAACCTACCCTGTACCTCAGCAATCTCTGCACACATGGAATACAAGATTTTACGATCAGGATCCTATTTACTATTGTGGTTAATACATTATTATTTAATCAATGGATTATGATTATGTATATTGATACATCTAAAATGTTGTCAAATTGACTGTAATAGGCCTGGTCTGCTCACCGATGGAATTTATAATGGGGTTTTATCCACCATGTACAGTATGGCACTCCAGAATGCTTATGGCAACCTATTGTATCAATAAAATATAATAAAATATGCAGTAAAGGATCCTCAGGTTGTTATAAAATGAAACAAAATAAGAGCTAAGCCAGGAAAACAAAATCTATATACTGTAATTTTTGACAAAAGAACAACTGTAAACTTTCTGTGCAACAAATGTTTGCTCAGACACACACATAAATAAGAGAAATGTACTCAACTGTTGACATGACTGAGGCGAAAGATGGTAGGAGCAAATCTGTCAGTTTTTCTGTCTATCACTTGTCATTATTAGAGATGTGCAAACAACTACAGTTTTGTTTCTTGGAAAGATTATTTTCAACTATGAGAAGGAAAAGAATTTGTCTGAAGGTTAGTGATATATCTTTTCTAGTTGCTGATGTCGGTAGATTGCAAGTTCTTGGATCTACAGGATCATCTCTTTAAATTCATGTTATTTACACCTGAAGGTCTGGAAGCATACCAGAAGCTGGGGATGAACCCATCCTTTCTAAACTCTGCATATTCAAAATTCTGTGACCTTAACGGTAAATTTACTAAGTGTTGTATTGGGCTTCTCTGCGGTTTATCTGCCATATACAGATTTACTAAAGGCCAGATAAATGATAACCCACTGAGGAGCCACAATTTAGAGTACAATTGAACATTGGTAGACCATTGATTTTTCAACACAAGTAATTAACCCCTGGATTTACTGTACTAAGGGGGTGATTCAAACCTGATCACATGCAGGTGGTTTTTTGCAGTGCTGCGATCAGGTAGTTGCCGCCTACAGGGGGAGGGGGTAAACGCTGTGCAGGGGTGCGATTGCTTGTGCAGAGAGCTGCACAAACAAAAGTTTGTGCAGTCTCTGCACAGCTCAGGACTTACTCAGCCGCTGCGACGATCCGGCCTGGAGCTGACGTCAGGAACCTTCCCTTAAAAAGTCTGGACATGCCTGCGTTCACCCGGACACTTCTTAAAAACAGTCAGTTGACACCCACAAACAGCCTCTTTCTGTCAATCTTCTTGCAATCACCGGTGTGATCACTTTCTTCATTAGATCTGTCGCTGTATGGCAATCCCTGTCACGGGCGGCTGACATGCCTGCGCATTGTGGAGCATACGTATGCGCAGTTCAGACCCAATTGCAATGCTGCAAAAAAAGCCAGCATGCGATCGGGTCTGAATGGCCCCCTAAGTTTCTATTTTGCAAGGTGATGGCAAACCAACAGAAAATCTGCCCAAATAAATGACACTTCAGAGAGATGTGTTTGTGTGGGAAATCATTTTATTGGTCTGAGCTTCATCATGATGCCTACAAATTAAGCAGACTAAACCACGTGCTACACTGTAGCTGTAGGTAAAATGGCATCCTATGGAAAACCCATGCAAGTTTTCATATTTGTACTTGAGGCAGCTGACTAGAAGGAGCCAGAAGGCAGAGTAATGTAGGTTTTTCAGTGGTAGGCTAAATCTGAATGTTTTCAGGGGTTCTAAATTCTAATAGCTCATTTACTGAACATCAATTTTGAGCTTCATTGTAAAATCACTTGGTGATTTGAGTTCTATTTGAAGTTCTAAATGTGTTCTATTCACCAAAAATTGACCAAATATTGATAACAATCGAACAAAAATCGATTCAAAATAGACCCAAAAAAGACACAATTATACAAAAGCATTCCTATAGGCCACATGCACTGTCACATGCACTGTATTACCCACGAACACCTTCATTCCTGTGCTAATTTATATATCCATGATTTTTTAACATAGTTGCTGCACCATTAAATGCCATGATTTATGCAGCCAGAGTACCCCACATGCTTCTTTTTTTCAAACATTTTGAGGTTTCAGACAATTCACTTGATTTAAAATCATGTAGAAATGTTTCTGATGGTTCTATTGAAAATGTTGATTTGTGGTCGATTTTTGAGTCAATTTTCAAATCGACTCTTAGTATATATGGGGTAGGAATTGTACTCTGGGGTCATTCCGAGTTGTTTGCTAGCTGCTTTAGTTCGCTGCGCAGCGATCAGGCAATAAAGCAGCACTTCTGCGCATGCGTATGCGGTGCAATGCGCATGCGCAATGTACTTTCACAACGACCGATGTAGTTTCACACAAGGTCTAGCGAAGCTTTTCAGTCGCACTGCTGGCCGCAGAGTGATTGACAGGAAGGGGGCGTTTCTGGGTGTCAACTGACCATTTTCAGGGAGTGTTCGAAAAAATGCAGGTGTGCCAGGAAAAACGCAGGCGTGGCTTGGGAGAACGCAGGCCGTGTTTGTGATGTCAATACAGGTACTGAACAGTCTGAAGTGATCGCAAGCACTGAGTAGGTCTGAAGCTACTCTGAAACTGCACAAAATTATTTTGTAGCCACTGTGGGATCCTTTCGTTCGCACTTCTGCTAAGCTAAAATACACTCCCAGTGGGAGGCGGCATAGTGTTTGCACGGCTGCTAACAACTGCTAGCGAGCGAACAACTTGGAATGACCACCCCTGTGCTATAGTTTTGAAGGTTCTATTTTCGTTCTTGTTAAGTGTAAAGTTCTAATTCAGTCGATTTTGACTTTAGTAAATACCTGTCACACAAAATCAACTCAAAACCAAAATCAACTTTTGGTAAATATACCCCTAAGTGTGTTCATGAGTGCTATGTGTGAGCCCACACTTTCTGATACTGAACTCATAATGAAGCCTCCTTCTACCATTTCTGCACCCTCTAGGAATGTGGGGATGAGCAGCAGAAGTATAGTTGGTAACAAAGAAATTGAGACTTTCAGTGTGGAAGTGCATAAGGATGAGTGGGGTATTTGTGTAGCTGATGCCAACACTAATGTGAATGTTGATGATGAGGATGAGGATGTTGTTTGTGTAAGTCAGGCACCAGTGGAAGCAGTCCTTGCCCATGATAAGTAGAAGGCTATTGTCACGCCTAGGCATAAGAACAAATAATCTTATATGTGGAATTATTTTTATTAAAATCCTGAAAATTCTGGTCTAGTGTTTGTAAAGCCACAGTAAGTAAAAGTAGAGACCTTAACAATCTAGAAACCTTCTCCCTGTTACATTATTTGTATCGAGTTCATGGAGAGTTTTTGTGAAAATCAGAAACTTATGCTAAAAAAATTACAATAAGCAATCCAGCATCAGCTACCTTCCTTTTTCTCATCTAGATCCCAGCACCTGCAATTTCTACCACCGCAACCTTCATCATCAATATCCTCACTAATGATCAGAGGTAGTCCTGCATCCAATTTGATAAGGCATGGTGACTCCACCCCTATCCAGGATCATTCAGAAGAGTTCGTGAGCACTAGGCCTGCTTCTGCTGTTGCTGGGGTGCATCTTCATACTAGAAGGGGACCAAGAAGTCTACTAGTAGTATTTAAAAAAATACAATTGACTGTTAAACAATCCTTTCGAGAGTAAGTAAGTTTGACAGTTGTCACCCAGTTGTACAGCAGATTACTGATGCCATGATAGCTATGCTAGTATAAGATTTGCATCCAATATCTGCCATTAATGAACCATGTTTTAGGCAGCTACCAAATTCCATCTCAGTTCCATTTTATTGGAAAAGCAATTCCTCGCCTGTAACAGGACATTAAAAAAACTAATTATTGGCCTACAAAATGCCATTGTACCCACTGTCCACTTAACCACAGATGTGTGAATAAATAGAACTGGGCAAACAAAAGATTACATGACTGAGACAGCCCACTGGGTGGGTGAATCACCTTCAGCAGTAGGAACAGCAGCATCTAACAAGCAATGCCAAGTCATTCAGAGGCAGACTACTCTCTGTAATGCTGACTTCACTAAGCAGTACACTGCTGTCAACCTGTCTTCTCACTCTTCTCAGGATTTTTTATTTCTGACACCATCACAAATATTGGGTGAATTCCAATAAATACCTTGTTTTGCTCAGATAATCAACTTGATGATACGGAGATTTGAAAGAGATAACAGGGCATACAGGTGATGCTGTCTGTGGTCCAAAACATTTCAGGACATTTTCCGCATTCAGGAACCGCATGTGATAGATTGCAGCAGCTGCAAGAGCAATTCAATTTGCCATGCCACCAACTGAAGCATTTTCTGACATTGGGAAAGGAAGGTGGAATGTACCTTAGTCCAGCACAGTGAATACTTTCCACATTGTGCAAGGTGCTGAAACCATTCGAAGTTGAGACTTGTGAAGTGAGTTGATACACTGCTGTCTTGAGTCAGGGGATTCCCATTAAGTAGACTTTTGGAAAAGCAGCTCAAGAAATTGAAGGAGGAGATGAAATATAGTGATTTTGCTATGTATATCAGACTTGTAGTTCAAGATCTGTATTTGATTTGCCAGAATACAAGGGTTGTCAATATCTTGAAATAGGATTACTACATTTTGGCAACCGTGCTTGATCCTAGGTTTAAGTCATATGTTGAGTCTTTCTTTCCAACTGACCCAGACCTTAGGAGATGCAAAAACCTGATGATGAGCAAGTCTTATGTGGTACATGACACAATAACATTTAATTGTATTAGAGCAGGCAGTAGATCTTGCAGTAATCATCACATCTAGTATCCACATGGGGGACACATGGTTGTACGATATTGATATTGAAAAATAATAAGAAAGTGTCCTGACATACCTTTAATTGACATACGGTGCATGGGAAATTATAGAACATTGTGCATACTAGCATAGGATAAGATATATCTGGAATTATACTGGAACATTAAATACAATACATATAAACTGACTGGTACATTACTTGGGACGTGCTTCCCCTGTTGCTGGATATTATCAGCAATTATATCTGTGTAATTCTATACATCTGTGCCAGGCAGTGATATATACAGGGACACAGATTAAGATAACAAATATCTGTGGCAAAATATTATAAATAGCCACATTCTTGGCATATGTAATGCCTGTTTAATGTCCTCAGTACAGAAACAAGGGCAGACTTCCAAGAACTCTATATAGCAACATTTGTTGCCAGTCTCTGTACATAAAGCAATACAAAATTGAAACTTATTGTTGCCAGTTTAATAAAGTGAGTAGACACATTACAAACACCAAGGCTGTGAGTGAAACATCACCTCTATATTCACTCCTCCTTTTCCTTTTTTAATAATTCATTGAGACTAACACGAATTACATTTAATACCTCATACAATAAATCATTTGGGTATAGGTACAGTTACGTATTGCGCACAGAAATCCATGGCAAGGATAATAAAATAATAATATTTATAAGAGACATATATAAACATTTGGAGCTTTAAACATTTATACTCATCATAAGAGTATATTGATTACATGAGAAATAACAGGCGGCACACAATTTGGTTTTAACAATAATTTTATTTGTACACAAGACAGAAATCTGTCTAATAAAGATTTTCTTTTCTTCACGTTTTTCTATTTCTATATTGTTTTTAAATATTTCGCTTTGTATGGTCAAATATCTAGGCCATAATAATACTGCATGTGGAACTAAAGTAAAGGAAGTATTCCACGTGGGTATTGGTTATTTATGTTTGAAAATATATATTCAGTAACAAATTTATTAAACTAGGTGATTCATCGCGCCCAACGGGCGCTCTTCACACCGTCGTAAGGGGCTATGCCCCCGTAATCTTGTGGGCTAATTGCTGTGGTGATAGGTTGACAGAATCCATGGGCTGTATAGAGAGGGAGGTGGGTGTGTAATAGCGGTAGTGTGGTGTTGTGCATGATTGTGGAGAGTGTGGAAGGAAATGTGAGTGTTGGAGTGTTATTTTAGAGGGGTACGTGGTTGTGTGTGTGGGTTAATAAAAAGTGTTGGGTAGTGATGGGTAGTGATGTATGGTGCTTGCGGAATAGCGTGGGGGTGGGTGCCTGCCTCTATATGTATTGGTGACAGGATGTGCAGTGTGTGATGGAGTTGTGGTTGTGTGTGGTAGGGGGATGGAGCCGGAGGTGTGCATGGGTGCAGTGTGTTGATATGTGATGGATGAGTGGAGGGTGGTGGGGTTGTATTTTTTGGGGGGTAGGGGTGTGTGCATGGAAGGTGTGGCCATTAGGTGAAGTTAGAGGTATTTTGTTTGTGGGGGGGGAGAGAAGCTCAAACCCCCCTCCACCAACTCCCACATGCAGCCACTGATGGGCCAGACACCCCCCACCCCGACGCCTGCATAACTGACCAGCAGGCGCTGGCCACCCTAACCCCATAGCATGGAACCCATCCGGCCCACAAGCCCAGCAACACCTCCCACATCCACCCGTGGCAGGGACACACACCACGTCCGGCCGGCCAGCCGCACCCCACACCACTCCTCCGGTCATCGGCACAAACCCACCACCACCTAGCACACCCACCTTCCCCACCACGGCGGGACAGACTGCCGCAGCCCACACCGCCGCGAACCCCCACCATCTGTTGCCTTGCAGGTGCACCGTGGATACACAGTCACGGCAACAGCCCGTCCACACCACGGCCGCACAGACCGCTCCCGGCCTCCCCACTACCCCAGCACAAACTGTCTCTTACACCCTACCCCAGCCGACACTGTCCCGGCAGCCCCCGGCACCACAACGGCGGGAACCAGTGCAGTTCCACAGCACCGTCACCTGTCTGTGTACCGGAGACAGCGCTGTTGGCACTCGTGCCTCCAGCAGCACATTAAAAAAAACATTCCCCTCCCAGCACCATCCACCCGCACCCCCACCCAGCCAACAACTAATCAGGCACACAGTAATAGATGCCCCCTCCCAACAATATCAGCCATCCCCTCTCCCCCCCAATATCAGACATCCCCCCCACAATATCAGACATCTCCCTCCCCCCCTTCCCCCACAATATCAGCCATCCTCCTCTCCCCCCAATCCCCCCACCAACAGCCATCTCCCTATTGACCATGCCTTCCCTTTTGCACACAACGCCGCTCACAGGCCACTCATCCCAAGGTGGGGAAATGTGGGGGGGGGGGGAGGGGCACTGCTGCTGCCTCTTATCCCACATATATTATTGATGTGCCTGATGAGTTGTTGGCTGGGTGGGGGTGGATGGTGGATGGTGCTTGGAGGGGAGCGTGTTTTGTTAATGTGCCGCTGGGGACAGGCGTGGCGAGAGCCCTGTCGCCCGCACACAGACAGATGCGGGTGACGGTGATGTGGAACTGCACAGGGTCCCGGCGTTATGGAGAGGGGGCTGCCGGTACAGTGTCGGCCGGGGTCGGGTGTAAGTGACACCCACCCGACCCCGGCCGACACGACAGACAGGTGCGGGCGACAGGGCTCTCGTTTGTGCTGGGGTAGTGGGGAGGCCGGGAGCGGTCTGTGCGGCCGTGGTGTGGACGGGCTGTTGCCGTGACACTGTGTGTCCACAGCGCGCCTGCAAGGCAATAGATGGGAGGGGGGGTGTTTGCCGCGGTCTGTCCCGCCGTGGTGGGGAAGGTGGGTGCGTTAGTTGGTTTTGTGCAGATGACGGGAGGGGTGGTGTGGGGTGCGGCTGGCTGAGCGGCCGTGGTGCGTGTCCCTGCCATGGATGGATGTGGAGGGGTGGAATCGGTGCAGTGGGGTTAGGCTGGGCAGTGTGTGCTGGTCCGTTATGCGGATGTCGGGGTGGGGGGTGTCTGGGCCGTCAGTGGCTGCATGTGGGAGCTGGTGGAGGGGGATTTTTGGGGTGTGTGGTCTGGGTGTCAGTGGGTTGTAGGTGCCAAGGGAGGGGACCATGCTTACCTGGCACTGTGGGGTGTCCATGCACTTGTGGCTGGGGATGGTGCTCCTGTTGTAGCTACTGCTAACTGGTGTGCTGGGACAGGGCAGGAGCTGCTAAGGCCGCCCAGGTCTGTGACTCCACCCAGCGTTAGAGGGCCAGGCACACAGGGCTAATATATAGGAGATTATTAAGCATCACAGACATAAACTTGTAAGTGGGATAGAGTGCACCCAAACAAACTGATCCCTGCTACAATTCTTTTCTTAGGTTTACAATACTGTAGGAGGAAAAAGGCCCAAATTATGTGGATTTAGCAGTTTTTATAAATTAAAAAAAGAACCAAAACATGAGGGCGGGGTTGTCAAAACCAAAACACAAAGTTATTACATTTCCAAAATCAATACATGGGGGTTGCAGAACATCTATTTTATATATATATATATATATATATATATATATATATATACATACAGTAATATTAACACAGTACTGGCCTTTCCAATATTCTTTGCAAGTGGATACCATAAATACAGATGGAGCCATGCTAATCGTGGCTCTGTCTGTGCGTGGGTGTGACCACACGTGCGCGCCTATCGCCGAGAGCGTCTCCATCTGGGGTGTGCGTGTTTCCGTGACAGAGAAGCGCCCCATTCACTAGAATGGGAGAGCATCTCTGTCCGGGGTGCACGCGCATTTGTGATGGAGAAGCACCACATTCACTAGAATGGGAGAGCATCCCTGTGCACTCTGGAGGTGCTAGGTGGACAGATCGCCTAGTCACGCTGACTCCATATGCGATGGAGCCACACTAGATGAGTGCGGCTCCATCTCTGTAGTGTAAAGTCTAGTTGAACTACAACTGTCCGTATGCACTAACATCAGTCAAGGACAGCAAATGATTTCCCAATCCAACCATTATTTATGACAAAAATGAATCTCTTTAAAAAATATCTAATGGGTGTTTGCTAAACATAAAATATGTTGAGCATGCCCAATTGCCACTTTGGAGCTCTGCATAAAATGTGAGTAGAGGTAATTAGTCAGATTTCAAGTGAACAGAACATTGTGTAAGTTAAATAAATAAAACAAAACACTTTAAAGACCTGCCTAATTAATCTTTAGGACAACCTATCAATTAGTTTTTACCACTAGATTATCAATCAGGTATGTTCACAGTATTAATATAAAACAAACTTATAGAGGGTTTGTATTTATAAAAAGCATTTACAGTATTTTTAAGATGCCTTTTAGCGTTATCATTTATTTTCCTATGGAAACACTGTACCCGTGAGCTTGAGAAATTCCCATAATATAATTTAAAGTTTCTAACATGAATTTCACACTTTGAAACTTCTTTGTAATTCCAAATATAATAAAACCCTGTACAGTCAATTGCAAGGATGAAGTTTATTAAAGTTGAAGGTACTGTTTACCGAAGCTATAACAGCATTAGTTCAGAACTGTCTAGCAGTACAAATTCCCAGTTGTAATTATTTAAAATATCACATTCCAGAAGCTTGGGCAATAATTGATTTATAGAAATATGAGATCAGAGATCAAAGTAAAGTTTGTTAGTGAATTAAGCAAGATCGATCACTTTGTTATTAATAAATATGTCTTTTTTAAATTATTTACTGAGAAATGTTTTGTCATTTGATTTCTATTAAAAGTAAATATAGAATGAATATTTACTGTGTATTGAATAAATGCATATTATTTAAACAGCAACTTTAGAAAAAAATAAATGTGCAAAGTTGGCTCATCCAAACCATTATTCATAGATCCATAAAATTTCAAACATTTTGGTTTGCAAAAATTCATACCTACTCTCTTCTATTATGAGATGCTGATGCTAAATAGAGCTGCAATTATTTATGCAGTTTGGTGAAAAAATATGAAGTAATTCGCAATGAAAAATGGAAATATATCAAATTCCAAATAGTTGCTATTTTAGAGTCACCTATTCCATTAAGTTATACAGTTCCATTATTAACCCAAAACACTTCTTGATTTTATCTCAATAAATTAACAATACAACTGACACAACTTTGGGACTGTCTGTATTATGGGTGGTAAAGTTTCCTCGTTATAATGATAATGATGAATGAGCATACTCAAACTTAAATTGTATCTTTCTTCGGATATGCAGCATAGAGAAAAGATCACTGACATCTTGATCTACAGTATGTACTGAATGGCTAAATTCAGAAATTTTCTTTACTTCCAAACTTTCAGAAATTTTCTTTACTTCCAAACTTTTTCACAAACGTTCTATGATTTGGCAGTCGGGAACTGATTTGGTAGATGCAAGTCAGTTAACTTTGCAGAAACTTTGATTTTTCAAATAAGATCTTTTGTCTCTATTTATTGATCTATAACACTTTACTAAGACCTTCTGCACACAGGCAGTGGCGCACCCAGGGGGGGTTTCCGAGTACCCAGAAACCCCCCCTCCATTAAAATTTTTTTTTTTTTTTTTTTTAGCTGCATGAGTATTATTAATGACTGTCTAGCGTCCTCTGCAGCCTGCTGTCTTCCTGGTGGCACTTGCAAGTGCAATAAAAGTTTACTTTATTTTAATTATAGTACATATATATCCATGTACCTACATATATACACATGTATATACATACATACATACATACATATAAACACACACACAAATATGATATATATATATATACATGTGTATATATATGTGTACTGTATGTGTGTGTATATATATATATATGTATGCATGTTTAATATGCTATGTATATGTGTATATGGGTTCACTACGATCTCCCGGCGGCCGGCCTCCCGGCGACCAGCATACCGGCCAGCCGCCGGCTTATCAACAGTGTGGCGAGCGCAAATGAGCCCCTTGCGGGCTCACTGCGCTCGCCACGCTATGCGCGCCACACTATTCTATTCTCCCTCCAGGGGGGTCGTGGACCCCCACGAGGGAGAATAAGTGTCGGTATGCCGGCGGTCAGGCTCCCGGCGCCGGTATGCTGGTCGCCGGGAGCCCGACCGCCGGCATACTGAAGACCACCCGTGTATATGTATGTGTGTGTGTATGTATATATATATATATATATATATATATATATGTGTGTGTAGATATATATATATATATATATATGTGTAGATATATATATATATATATATACACACACACACACACACAGACACACTAGTTTTACGGACACAGCATATACTGGGTCACCTCAGTCCCCACCCCCGTGATTGGCTCCGCCCAGTTCTGGAAACCCCCTCATGCAAATCCTGCGTTTGCCACTGACAGGTGCTAATTCCATATCATTCATCTACCATTTTTCATAACTAAATGTTGGAGAAGATAATAAGAGTAAACCTCTGCACACTCAAGAGCTGCTACAAAGGGTTACACCCAAGATGTGTCACCCCACACACCTTACAATTCTGCCAAATGTGAAAAATTTAGCAAAAACCTTCAATTACGCTCACATGCAATAAAATCTTATAATATAACCATCAATGTTGGAGAGCTGTGGATATCATAGGGACTGATTCTGTGTTGCATGCAATGTTGATGTTGGATGCTACTGCGCATGCATATAATTGACACTGCGCATGCACCCAGAGTTCTTGCTCACACAGTTGCAGTTATGGTTGAGACACATGGTCTCAGAAATGTCTTGAAAATGTATTGTGTGTTCCTGGGAGGTGATTGAGAGGTGACAGGGAGGTGACAAGTGGACGGCAGGTAATGGTTCATCTTATGGGTTTGTTGTTGGAATGTCATAGACAGGCCCGGCGCTACCTGCTCAGCAAAGGATGCAAAGCTGGGAGGCGTCACGCTGGAGAGGCGCTCTTCCATCTCTGCATCCCTGTGCTCATCTGATGTCCCTGCTGCTGGCTGCTGTGCCTGTCACACTCTATGACAGGCAGTGGCGCTGGCAGCATAAATCCTCCTCCCCCCTCCTCTGTGACAGCACAGTGTGCGGACCTAAAATGGGGTGGAGCTACACATGAATAAGGGGCAGAGCTACACTGGACTAGGCTCAGGCTGCAGCCTGCTACACAGGAGTATGAGCTGCTACAGCTCCGGTTTGACAGACTTCCTTAGGTAAGTGGATGGAAAGAGTGAGTGAGTGAAAGTGTGTGTGTGTGTGTGTGTGTGTGTGTGTGTTTGTGTGTGTATGTATATGTATACAGTATCTGTGTATATGTATGTGTAATGTATGTGTGACTGTGTGTGTGTGTGTAAGGTATGTACAGTACGTGTGTGTGTGTATGTATATGTGTATGTGGTGTATGTGTATGTGTGACTATGAGGCATAATGTGTATAAGTGGCACTGCTAAGGTGGGCATTGCATGTGTAAGCGTGACTGGTACAGGGGGTGTTATGTGTGTAAGCATCACCGCTACAGGGGGCTTTATGTGTGTAAGCATCACTTGTACAGGGGAGCATTGCCTGTGCAAGCATCACTGCTACAGGGGGTGTTACGTGTGTAAGTGTAGTGTCACTGCTACAGGGGACATTGCATGTGCAAGCATCACTAGTACAGGGGCATTATGTGTGTAAGTGTCACTACTACAGGGGGCACTATGTGTATGAGCGGCTCTGGTACAGTGGATGTTACATGTGTAAGCGTCACTGCTACAGGGGGCGTTGCATCTGCAAACATCACTGCTACAGAGGGCATTGCATGTGTAAGCGTCACTGCTACAGGGGGTGTTACGTGTGTAAGTGCCACTGGTACAGGGGGCATTGTGTGTGTAAGCATCACTACTACAGAGGACATTACGTGTGTAAGCATTACTACTTCAGGGGGCATTGTGTGTGGCACTACTACAGGGAGCATTACGTGTGCTGTCCCTTTGTAAAGCATGGGAGGGCGCAAATTTATAGTTTGCAGGGGGGTGCCAAACAACCTAGCACTGGCCCTAGTCATAGGGGTGGTCTCTAAAGTGGTTACATACACAAACTTAATCGATTGCATTGGAGGCCATACTCAGACACGAAAACTGCACAAACCATAGGGCAGATGCAAGTTTTGATGGTTCGATCAATTGTTGCGTGTAAAGATGCACCAAGTGGTATTACAGTATCTAGTAATGCTCGGAGTGTGGGTCTCAGTACCTGCACATCCAGACACATGCTTTACACCTGGAAGATGGCTTATACTAGCATTAGAATGAATTTGCAAACATAAATAATGTAAAACACGTTACAGTTGTCTCAGTGTGACAGCCCTACAGTTTATTTCCTTTGCTTACAACAACAGAACAGGGGCAGGAAAAAGTCTAAAGTTTCCTACTTTTTCCATCCTTATTGCATTACACTCCATAATATGGCTAGATGCACTGCAACATCTTCTTTTTCTCCTCTATTCAGCTGTCAGAAATGGACTGTAGGAGAAACAGATTTATCTAACTTTATGAAAACAGACCCTAAAGAAAACTGTTTAAGTAAAGTTTATGCATTGATTACCCTTTTTTGCTTGTTTTCAGCACCATGTTTAGTTTTTTCTAGCTCTTTTGCTGTACTTGTCTTTTTATGTAAACCTGAGTCATAATAACATGTTTACATAATATTGTATAAAATTAAGCTTTCAGTACACTTAAAATTCAGCAGAAGTGAAGACTCATAATTGCAGCTAATTTTGTGGTTCTTAATGGAAATATTTAAACAAGTCTCTTGAGATTTCAGGCTCCACAGTTTGTCATTAATATACTGTAGAATGCATTTCCAAGACAATATCCTATTAGCTCTATTGGATAAATTTTTAGACACAGAATATGTATTGAATATAGTATAAACTAAATAATATGTATAACTAAATGAATTTTGGACAATTACAAATGAAAAAATATGCAATGATTTTGAATTTATTTTTTGTACAAATGCGCCCATTTGTTTGCTATACCCAAACACAGCTGTATAGCCCCATTCTTCATGCATTCATGTAGATGGTTTGTGCAACTGTTTTCTGGAGTGTGTTCTATTATTGTACTTCATTGTTACTTGTGAGTTAGATAATCACCTTTCAGGATTTCTAAGATACTTGACTAATTGCTAAGCAACATATACAGTATTTCCAGGTTTGTAATGACTAGGAATACTTTGTCATATGTAATGCCTCATGAAGAATTTAGCAATTTTTTTTTATAGCAATGATACATATTCCAAAAGACTGTTAATCTCCATAGGAGGATTGCTACAATCTTTAATACCAAAAATGTAAGATAATATCAGTTATGTATTCTAACATACTGTAGCTTAGGAATTGGGGTGTGTATGGGGGTTTGAAAACATCTACTTTTCCCCATTTTTCACTTTGCAAAATAAAGTATTATAATTATAACTGGTCAGGGAAAAATCAAGTGTAATGGGTTGCACTGAGCAGCATGGTATCCGGACTCCAGGTCGACAGCACAAAGGTCGACACACCTTAGGTCGACGCCAATTGGTCGACACACCTTAGGTCGACGTGGACAAAAGGTCGACATGGACAAAAGGTCGACAGGAACACGGTCGACATGGAAAAAGGTCGACATGAGTTTTTCACGATTTTTTTCTTTTTTTGAACCTTTTCATACTTAACGACCCACGTGGACTACGATTGGAACGGTAAAGTGTGCAGAGCGAAACGGTAGCAGAGCGAAGGCACCATGCCCGAAGCATGGCGAGCGAAGCGAGCCATGCGAGGGGACGCGGTGCCCTAATTGGGGTTCCCGGTCACTCTACGAAGAAAACGACACCAAAAAAACATAAAAAACTCATGTTGACCTTTTTCCATGTCGACCTTGTTCCTGTCGACCTTTTGTCCATGTCGACCTTTTGTCCATGTTGACCTAAGGTGTGTCGACCAATTGGCGTCGACCTAAGGTGTGTCGACCTTTGTGCTGTCGACCCTCAGTCCCAGACCCGAGCAGCATATGCTCCTTGCAGCAAAAAAACACAGCTGCTGCCAACTTTTTGCTTAGCCAACTATAGTTTGTGAGCAGATGATTCTGTAGCTTTTTTATAGATTAGATCATTGACCCCTATGAATAAAATAACTTTTTAACAGATGGAGGAATGTGAACATAAAAATTGGACATTGCATCTTTTATTGTTCTCATGGAAAGTCATGAATTATTTTAACAAATGCACGTGTGCATGCTCTTCATTTAATTAATGATTATATACTGTGTCTGTGTCATCCATTTTATCACAAACAACTGTTACCTGCAACTTATGTGACACTTGTGTGACAAAGGATTAATCATCAACAACCATCTAGCAGGGTCTGGTCAAATTTTATGTATTTCAGTTGCACAGTGTCGCCACTTAACTGACGATTTTTCCCTTCAAAAGCGTTAACAACATTGTTTTTAAAATGTATTTTATTTAATAAAGTTGAAAAAGTATTTTTAAAAATATTTAAACATTATATTATGCACATCTGCAGAACGAATCTCCTCGTCAAAAACGGGGGGACAGGGTGGGACTGCGCAGTTGCATGAAATCTGACCATGCCAGTTAAGTGGTTTAAAGCATGCTTTGGAATCTTGTTCAAAATGCTGCTATTGGTGTTTTAAAAATTACTTACAGTAAGTGTTTAAAGTGCTTAAGTAAATTTGTTGTGACACATTTTTGGGAATATTATCCAACACTCCCACCTCTCTTATCGACCCAAGGGGTAATTAAGAGTTGATTGTAGCAGCACATTCGTTAGCAGATGGACAAAACCATGTGCACTGTAAGGGGGGCAGATATAACTTGTGCAGAGAGAGTTAGATTTGGGTGGGGTGTGTTCAAACTGAAATCTAAATTGCGGTGTAAAAATAAAGCAGCCAGTATTTACCCTGCACAGAAACAGTATAACCCACCCAAATCTAACTCTCTCTGCACATGTTGTATCTGCCCCCACCCCCACCCCCCTGCAGTGCACATGGTTTTGCCCATGTGCTAATAAATTTACTGCTACGATCAACTCTGAATTACTCCCCCATAGGTCGATAAGAGAGGTGGGAGTGTTGGATAATATTCCAAAAAATGTGTTCGTGAGGACTGATTTTGGACAATTGATAGCACAATGTGTACCTAACATTTCTAAGTCTGTTAAAATATTTGATTTATCTCAGGTAGTATGTGATGATGCTAAACCTTGCAATGATGTGACTCTATGTACAGTACCTGTAATGCTATGTGATCATTGTGCATACTCCAATGTGATAGGAGTATATGGTGGTGAGACTCTGATAGGTACCAGTGCTAGCACTTGCAGTTGTGTGGGTTTAGGCAAGGAACCTGATATAGTCTGGGATGATATACTGTATAAATGCAGAATAGGAGCATGTGTAGTGGTAGTGGTGTTGTCCATGTTACAGGGCTAAACGGTAACCCTGTTTCTCCCCTTGTCAGAAAGTCTAAGTATCTGGATGGGGAGACAGGTGGAGGCATTAGGGAAGTATCTGGGCGACCCAGCTTGTCTCCCAATCTTCTGCTAGTGACAGATCTGGGCCATATGCAGGCTGCATACTTAAGGGAACCTGATGTCCATGATACTGCAATGTTGCCAGTTTTTCTTGCTAATACCATTCTTCCCCAGGTCCCAAGTTATCCGGATAACATGCCAATGTCTATGTGTAGGGGCACGGAAATGACTCCGTGTATTGTTGAGACAACTCATGTTGATTTGCAGGTATGGAGAGACCAAGATAAAATGCAAATGTCCATGTGTCAGGGGAGTGCAGTGAATCCAGGTGTTGAGGAAAATGCTCAAATTGATTTGCAGGTACTGAGGGGCCCTGCGAACGTGACAATGTCTATGTGTAAGGGGAGGGCAATGATGCCATGTATTGATGAAAATGTTGATGGAGCACCCAGTCAGGCACAGCAACTGTTACTTCTGCTGGTGGCAGTTACCACGTGGATTTACCACAGACGCTGAGGTAATCAGTAAGGTGTCACGGGCAGCATTCTCATATTGGCGTATATAGAGAACCGCCATGCCAGGGTAGTGACATGGGGAACCGCTGTGCCAGGGTAGTGACACCTCTTCATAAGCATAACCAGTCCTTAGCTATTTGAGTTGGTCCTGGTTGTAAAAAGACAGGTTAAAAAAATATGTGCAGTCCTCTTGTATTTAAAGAATCTGCACGGGGCTCTTGGCCTGGTCCTGTTTCCAAAAATATGGGAGAAAAGGATGTAGGGGTCCACTAACCAGGGAGTTCACACCACAACCGGTGGACACCTTTATATTGGTCCTGGTAGCTGTAGCATTACTCCCAAATAGTCAGCCCTGTCCAGGGATTTCTGGGGACCCCCACAATAAAGAGAACCCCCTCCAGGGCACCCAAGGCCAGTGCTGAAGCCTGAGGCTATCATTGGCACCCCTGTGTGGTGGGTGCGGAGCTGATAGCAATTCAAGAGTAAAAAATAGACTTAATATTGTCTTTTACAGGTGGAACTCCAAGCCTTTCCCCAATACTGGTACTTGGAAAACTGCAAGTACCAGAACACAGGGCATTAAATGGCCTACTGGTACCTGTAGTCTCCCTGTAAAAAAATATTTAAATAAAGACAGTACTCAAACACATTGTAGAAAGTAAATGTTTTTTATTTAAATATTGCACACTCACACACATACAGTAATCACACTCACACATCCCCTGTAGCCCTCCGGTCCTCTTGTCCTGCACAGATGTAGGAAATCTATGTGTAACCACATAGATTACCTTTCCCGAATGCTGGCCTCCTCGTAATTTTGCCTTCTATTAACCTTGTAGGTAACCACATATCCACGGATCCCACCATAGACCTTTATGGGACCTTTTTCACCATTGAAGCATATAGGGAGGGCCATGATTGACAGCACAGAGCACATAGTCTATCAGTAGAACAGCATTATGATTGGCTAGCAGGTCTTCTAGTGACATAAGTCACAGAAGACTTCCAGCCACATGCATCCACACACTGACGCCCATAACTGGAAGTCTTGACAAGGAGAACTTTCGGTAACATGCACCCATACATCAGAGACCCTATAAGCAGCCACCAGTACTGCACAATGGATAACAGCCTTAAAGAAGAGCTCCAGATGGCTTGAAAGTAGAGATGTGTACTGGACATTTTTGGGGTTTTGTGCTTTGGTTTTGGATTCGGTTCTGCGGCCATGTTTTGGATTCGGATGCGTTTTGGCAAAACCTCCCTGAAAATTTTTTGACGGATTCAGGTGGGTTTTTTTTTCAAAAAACCCTCAAAAACAGCTTAAATCATAGAATTTAGGGGTAATTTTTTATCCTTTAGTATTATTAACCTCAATAACCACAATTTCCAATCATTTCCAGTCTATTCTGAACACCTCACACCTCACAATACTATTTTTAGTCCTAAAATTTGCACCGAGGTCGCTGGATGACTAAGCAAAGCTACCCAAGAGGGCAGCACAAACACCTGGCCCATCTATGAGTGGCACTGCAGTGTCAGACAGGAAAGGCACTTAAAAAAATTGGCCCCGAACAGCACATGATGCAAAGAAAAGAGAAAAAGAGGTGCACTGTGGTTGCTGGACGGCTAAGCTAAGCGACACAAACACCTCTATATCACAGGAATTATTTGTTCTAATCAATGGTATTATTGGTCCAAAACACTGGAAGAAAATTACAAAATCACTGGAATTATTCGTTCTAATCAATGGTATTATTGGTCCAAATCACTGGAAGAAAATGGAATGGATGTATACTAGCAGTGACACAGATCTGCAAGATACAGCAATGGCCTACTGTACAACTATATACTGTTAGTCACCAAAATGCTGCACTGTAATACTAGACGCTATAGAAAAGTATATATATTATTGTATATATCAGTACAGACAGAGCAGTGTAACTGACACATGGGTCCTGACAAGCAGTATAGAAGCTATAGAAAATAAGAAAAGTATATATATTATTAAATATATCAGTACAGACAGAGCGGTGTAACTGTGACCCATGTGTCCTGACAAGCAGTATAGAAGCTATAGAAAAGTATATATATTACTGTATATCAGTGTTAGTACAGAGTGGTGTAACTGTGACATGTGTGTCCTGACAAGCACTATAGAAGCTATAGAAAAGTATATATAATATTACTGTATATCAGTACAGAGCAGTGTAACTGTGACCCATGTGTCCTGACAAGCAGTATAGAAGCTATAGAAAAGTATATATAATATTACTGTATATCAGTACAGAGCGGTGTAACTGTGACCCATGTGTCCTGACAAGCACTATAGAAGCTATAGAAAATTATATATAATATTACTGTATATCAGTACAGAGCGGTGTAACTGTGACACATGTGTCCTGACAAGCAGTATAGAAGCTATAGAAAAGTATATATATTACTGTATATCAGTAGTAGTACAGAGCGGTGTAACTGTGACACATGTGTGTCTTGACAAGCAGTATAGAATCTATAGAAAAGTATATATAATATTACTGTATATCAGTACAGAGCGGTGTAACTGTGACCCATGTGTCCTGATAAGCAGTATAGAAGCTATAGAAAAGTATATATAATATTACTGTACATCAGTACAGAGCGGTGTAACTGTGACACATGTGTCCGGACAAGCAGTATAGAAGCTATAGAAAAGTATATATAATATTACTGTATATCAGTACAGAGCAGTGTAACTGTGACACATGTGTCCTGACAAGCAGTATAGAAGTTATAGAAAAGTATATTACTGTATATCAGTAGTAGTACAGAGCGGTGTAAATGTGACACATGTGTGTCCTGACAAGCAGTATAGAAGCTATAGAAAAGTATATATAATATTACTGTATATCAGTACAGAGCGGTGTAACTGTGACACATGTGTCCTCCTGACAAGCAGTATAGAAGCTATAGAAAAGTATATATATTACTGTATATCAGTAGTAGTACAGAGCGGTGTAACTATGACACATGTGTGTCCTGACAAGCAGTATAGAAACTATAGAAAAGTATATATAATATTACTGTATATCAGTACAGAGCGGTGTAACTGTGACCCATGTGTCCTGACAAGCAGTTTAGACACTATAGAAAAGTATATATAATATTACTGTATATCAGTACAGAGCGGTGTAACTGTGACCCATGTGTCCTGACAAGCAGTATAGAAGCTATAGAAAAGTATATATAATATTACTGTATATCAGTACAGAGCGGTGTAACTGTGACACATGTGTCCTCCTGACAAGCAGTATAGAAGCTATAGAAAAGTATATATATTACTGTATATCAGTAGTAGTACAGAGCGGTTTAACTGTGACACATGTGTGTCCTGACAAGCAGTATAGAAGCTATAGAAAAGTATATATAATATTACTGTATATCAGTACAGAGCAGTGTAACTGTGACCCATGTGTCCTGACAAGCAGTATAGAAGCTATAGAAAAGTATATATAATATTACTGTATATCAGTACAGAGCGGTGTAACTGTGACCCATGTGTCCTGACAAGCACTATAGAAGGTATAGAAAATTATATATAATATTACTGTATATCAGTACAGAGCGGTGTAACTGTGACACATGTGTCCTGACAAGCAGTATAGAAGCTATAGAAAAGTATATATATTACTGTATATCAGTAGTAGTACAGAGCGGTGTAACTGTGACACATGTGTGTCTTGACAAGCAGTATAGAATCTATAGAAAAGTATATATAATATTACTGTATATCAGTACAGAGCGGTGTAACTGTGACCCATGTGTCCTGATAAGCAGTATAGAAGCTATAGAAAAGTATATATAATATTACTGTACATCAGTACAGAGCGGTGTAACTGTGACACATGTGTCCTGACAAGCAGTATAGAAGCTATAGAAAAGTATATATAATATTACTGTATATCAGTACAGAGCAGTGTAACTGTGACACATGTGTCCTGACAAGCAGTATAGAAGTTATAGAAAAGTATATATATTACTGTATATCAGTAGTAGTACAGAGCGGTGTAAATGTGACACATGTGTGTCCTGACAAGCAGTATAGAAGCTATAGAAAAGTATATATAATATTACTGTATATCAGTACAGAGCGGTGTAACTGTGACACATGTGTCCTGACAAGCAGTATAGAAGCTATAGAAAAGTATATATATTACTGTATATCAGTAGTAGTACAGAGCGGTGTAACTGTGACACATGTGTGTCTTGACAAGCAGTATAGAATCTATAGAAAAGTATATATAATATTACTGTATATCAGTACAGAGCGGTGTAACTGTGACCCATGTGTCCTGATAAGCAGTATAGAAGCTATAGAAAAGTATATATAATATTACTGTACATCAGTACAGAGCGGTGTAACTGTGACACATGTGTCCGGACAAGCAGTATAGAAGCTATAGAAAAGTATATATAATATTACTGTATATCAGTACAGAGCAGTGTAACTGTGACACATGTGTCCTGACAAGCAGTATAGAAGTTATAGAAAAGTATATATATTACTGTATATCAGTAGTAGTACAGAGCGGTGTAAATGTGACACATGTGTGTCCTGACAAGCAGTATAGAAGCTATAGAAAAGTATATATAATATTACTGTATATCAGTACAGAGCGGTGTAACTGTGACACATGTGTCCTCCTGACAAGCAGTATAGAAGCTATAGAAAAGTATATATATTACTGTATATCAGTAGTAGTACAGAGCGGTGTAACCGTGACACATGTGTGTCCTGACAAGCAGTATAGAAGCTATAGAAAAGTATATATAATATTACTGTATATCAGTACAGAGCGGTGTAACTGTGACCCATGTGTCCTGACAAGCAGTTTAGACGCTATAGAAAAGTATATATAATATTACTGTATATCAGTACAGAGCGGTGTAACTGTGACCCATGTGTCCTGACAAGCAGTATAGAAGCTATAGAAAAGTATATATAATATTACTGTATATCAGTACAGAGCGGTGTAACTGTGACACATGTGTCCTCCTGACAAGCAGTATAGAAGCTATAGAAAAGTATATATATTACTGTATATCAGTAGTAGTACAGAGCGGTTTAACTGTGACACATGTGTGTCCTGACAAGCAGTATAGAAGCTATAGAAAAGTATATATAATATTACTGTATATCAGTAGTAGTACAGAGTGGTGTAACTGTGACACATGTGTGTCCTGACAAGCAGTGTAGAAGCTATAGAAAAGTATATATAATATTACTGTATATCAGTACAGAGCGGTGTAACTGTGTCCCATATGTCCTGGCAAGCAGTATAGAAGCTATAGAGAAGTATATATAATATTACTGTATATCAGTACAGAGCAGTGTAACTGTGACACTTGTGTCCTGACAAGCAGTATAGAAGCTATAGAAAAGTATATATATTACTGTATATCAGTAGTAGTACAGAGCGGTGTAACTGTGACACATGTGTGTCCTGACAAGCAGTATAGAAGCTATAGAAAAGTATATATAATATTACTGTATTTCAGTACAGAGCGGTGTAACTGTGACACATGTGTCCTCCTGACAAGCAGTATAGAAGCTATAGAAAAGTATATATATTATTGTATATATCAGTACAGAGCGGTGTAACTGTGACCCATTTGTGTCCTGACAAGCAGTATAGAAGCTATAGAAAAGTATATATTATATACTGGTGTTCCCCATTCCCTCAATGCAGCACACTGATTAGATATTTGCAGCACACTGAGCACAGATATGGAGCATTTTCAGGCAGAGAACGTAGATATTTTCAGCACACTGAGCACAGATTATGGAGCTTTTCAGGGAGAGAACGCTGCCACGTCCTCTCCGTTCAATCTCCAAAGCACGAGTGAAAATGGCGGCGACACGCGGCTCCTTATATAGAATACGAATCTCGTGAGAATCTGACAGCGAGATGATGACGTTCTGGTGCGTTCTGGTTAACCGAGCAAGTCGGGAAGATCCGAGGCTGCCTCGGAACCGTGTAAAATGGGTGAAGTTCAGGGGGGTTCGTATCCCGAGGAACCGAACCCGCTCATCTCTACTTGAAACATATTGGGCCCTGTGGATGCAGTCATTTCTTGGGACTTTCTATCCTCCCTGGTTGCCTATGAGCCAAATTAGCAGTGTATTATCCAGATATATTACTGTTTCACACCAACATCAGCTCCTACATCTCCAGCAGGGTACAGTTCATCTATTTTGGTCTGAGTGAGCTACTGTAAAACTTATATACAGTATGTGCCATTTGATATGAGCCAATTAGAACTTTATGGTCCGTTTACACTTTATATTGCTTTATATGAACTCATGAACTTTTGTTTATTTTGCCATTGATATGAGCTAATTTTAGTATTGTTTTACATGTTTTTATGAGCTTACTTGTTATAAGAAATTTTTATTCATTTATTAAGTGGCTAAGAACTAACCATCTTTTACATACTTGATTGCAACATATTCAAATATTGTTTGCCCATTTTTCTCTACACATAGCACCAAATACCATGACTTTTTTACTCACACCTTATAATAAAATTAAACGTATTATTATTATTATTTCTGTTATAGTATTAAACACATTACTGGAGGAGTAATATAAATGTATAAAGATTGGATCAATTGAGATGTCAGTACAAACCCTTTTTTTTGTCTAGCTGCAGTGTAATGCTGCCCTGATTTTTTTTGCTATTTATATGTTCTATATGGATAATAGTATTGAAGTGGTCCACAGGATCTCAAACAGTTAATGTTTTCCAGGTCACCTAGCAGGTGCACAGGTATATTTACTACTCACTGACACATTTTAAAATAGTGGAGTAAAATATTGCACTAGCTATTCTGTGAGGGGTGTGGAGACCATGAAAACACGAACTGTTTGGGTTCCTGAGGACCGAGTGTAGTTCACAAGGTTAGTGTTACTAGGATACCCAGCTTAGGAGTACCTCGCTCTGTTCAAACAGCACCGCCAATTACTCCTGTCCTGTGTTCCGCATTCACACTGAAATCCATTACTGAACAAAAGTTCCAGACTCAGGCAGGTCGACATAAGTTCTGCCTAGAGATAAGCGGGTTCGGTTCATCGAGATCCGAACCCCCCCGAACTTCACATAATTTTCACGGGTCCGAGGCAGCCTCAGTTCTTCCCGCCTTGCTCGGTTAACCCGAATGAGGCCGAATGTCATAATCCCGCTGTCGGATTCTCGTGAGATTCGTATTCCATATAAAGAACCGTGAGTCGCTGCCATTTTCACTCGTGCATTGTAGATTGAGCGGAAAGGACATGGCTATGTTCTCTGCCTGAAAAGCTCAATATCTATGCTCAGTGTGCTGCATTGTGGTCACCACCAGTATATAGTAGTACAGTACAGTAGGCCATTGCTGTATCTTGCAGCTCCGTGTCAGACTCAGTTCTAGTATCCTGATCAGTGCTCAATCTGTGCTGCATTGTTTCGACCGCCAGTATATAGTAGTACAGTGCTGCATTGTGGTGACCACCAGTATATAGTAGTACAGTAAAGTAGGCCATTGCTGTATCTTGCAGCTCCGTGTCAGACTCAGTTCTAGTATCCTGATCAGTGCTCAATCTGTGCTGCATTATTGTGATTACCAGTATATAGTAGTACAGTAAAGTAGGCCATTGCTGTATCTTGCAGCTCCGTGTCAGACTCAGTTCTAGTATCCTGATCAGTGCTCAATCTGTGCTGCATTGTTGTGACCACCAGTATATAGTAGTACAGTGCTGCATTGTGGTGACCACCAGTATATAGTAGTTCAGTACAGTAGGCTATTGCTGTATCTTGCTGCTCTGTGTCATTTCTAATATCCTGATCAGTGATCAATGTCTGTGCTCAGTGTCAGTGCTGCATTGTGGTGACTAAAAGTCCAGTGTCTTGTGCTGCATCTTGCTGCTGTAGGGTGCTGTGGTAGTGTCCTGTCATTGTGCATAGGTCATCATCATTCCAGTCACAGTGGTATCTGGTATCTATAGTGGTATCTAATTCCAGACATTACTGCCGTCTAATTCCAGATATATTACTGGCATATAATTCCACACATTAAAAAATGGAGAACAAAAATGTGGAGGGTAAAATAGGGAAAGATCAAGATCCACTTCCACCTAGTGCTGAAGCTGCTGCCACTAGTCATGGCAGAGACGATGAAATGCCATCAACGTCGTCTGCCAAGGCCGATGCCCAATGTCATAGTAGAGAGCGTGTAAATTCCAAAAAGCAAAAGTTCAGTAAAATGATGACCCAAAAATCTAAATTAAAATCATCTGAGGAGAAGCGTAAACTTGCCAATATGCCATTTACGACACAGAGTGGCAAGGAATGGTTGAGGCCCTGGCCTATGTTCATGGCTAGTGGTTCAGCTTCACATGAGGATGGAAGCACTCATCCTCCCGCTAGAAAAATAAAAAGAGTTAAGCGGGAAAAAGCACAGCAAAGAACTGTGCGTTCTTCTAAATCACAAATCCGCAAGGAGAGTCCAATTGTGTCGGTTGCGATGCCTGACCTTCCCAACATTGGATGGGAAGAGGTGGCTCCTTCCACCATTTGCATGCCCCCTGCAAGTGCTGGAAGGAGCACCCACAGTCCAGTTCCTGATATTCAAATTGAAGATGTCACAGTTGAAGTACACCAGGATGAGGATATGGGTGTTGCTGGCACTGAGGAGGAAATTGACAAGGAGGATTCTGATGGTGAGGTGGTTTGTTTAAGTCAGGCACCCGGGGAGACACCTGTTGTCCGTGGGATGAATATGGCCATTGACATGCCTGGTCAAAATACAAAAAAAAATCACCTCTTTGGTGTGGAATTATTTTAACAGAAATGCGGACAACAGGTGTCAAGCCGTGTGTTGCCTTTGCCAAGCTTTAATAAGTAGGGGTAAGGACGTTAACCACCTAGGAGTATCCTCCCTTATATTTCACCTGGAGCGCATTCATCAGAAGTCATTGACAAGTTCAAAAACTTTGGGTGACAGCGGAAGCAGTCCACTGACAACAATCCCTTCTTCCTCTTGTACCCAAGCTCCTGCAAACCACTCCACCAACTCCCTCAGTGTCAATTTCCTCCTTAGACAGGAACACCAATAGTCCTGCAGGCCATGTCACTGGCAAGTCTGATGAGTACTCTCCTAACTGGGATTCCTCCGATGGATCCTTGAGTGTAACACCTACTGCTGTTGGCGCTGCTGTTGTTGCTGCTGGGAGTTGATTGTCATCCCCGAGGGGAAGTTGGAAGACCACTTGTACTACTTCCAGTACGCAATTGACTGTCCAACAGTCCTTTGCGAGGAAGATGAAATATAACAGCAGTCATCCTGTTGCAAAGCGGATAACTCAGGCCTTGACAACTATGTTGGTGTTAGACGTGCGTCCGGTATCCGCCGTTAGTTCACAGGGACTTAGAGAATTTCTTGAGGTAGTGTGTCCCTGGTACCAAATACCATCTAGGTTCCACTTCTCTAGGCAGGTGATACCGAGAATGTACACAGATGTCAGAAAAAGAGTCACCAGTGTCCTAAAAAAGGCAGTTGTACCCAGTGTCCACTTAACTACGGACATGTGGACAAGTGGAAGAAGGCAGACTAAGGACTATATGACTGTGACAGCCCACTGGGTAGAAGTATTGCCTCCTGCAGCACAACAGCAGCGGCACCAGTAGCAGCATCTCGCAAACGCCAACTCGTTCCTAGGCAGGCTACGCTTTGTATCACTGCTTTCCAAAAGAGGCACACAGCTGACAACCTCTTACGGAAACTGAGGAACATCATCGCAGAATGGCTTACCCCAATTGGACTCTCCTGGGGTTTTGTGACATCGGACAATGCCACCAATGTGCATGCATTACATTTGGGAAAATTCCAGCACGTCCCATGTTTTGCACATACAATGAATTTGGTGGTGCAGAATTTTCTAAAAAACGACAGGGGCATAATGGAGATGCTGTCGGTGGCCCGAAGAATTGCGGGCCACTTTCGGCATTCAGCCACCGCGTGCCGAAGACTGGAGCACCAGCAAACACTCCTGAACATGCCCTGCCATCAGCTGAAGCAAGTGGTGGTAACGAGGTGGAATTCAACCCTCTATATGCTTCAGAGGATGGAGGAGTAGCAAAAGGCCATTCAAGCCTATAAATCTGCCTACGATATAGGCAAAGGAGGGGGAATGCACCTGACTCAAGCGCAGTGGAGAATGATTTCAACGTTGTGCAAGGTTCTCCAACCCTTTGAACTTTCCACACGTGAAGTCAGTTCAGACACTGCCAGCCTAAGTCAGGTCATTCCCCTCATCAGGCTTTTGCAGAAGCAGCTGGAGAGATTGAAGGAGGAGCTAAAATGGAACAATTCCGATAGGCATGTGGGACTTGTAGATGGAGCCCTTCATTCGCTTAACCAGGATTCACGGGTGGTCAATCTGTTGAAATCAGAGCACTACATTTTGGCCACCGTGCTCGATCCTAGGTTTAAAGCCTACATTGTATCTCTCTTTCCGGCAGACACAAGTCTGCAGATGTTCAAAGACCTGCTAGTGAGATACTTGTCAAGTCAAGTGGAACGTGACCCACCAACAGCTCCTCCTTCATTTTCTCCCACCACTGGAGCTGCCAGGAAAAGGATCAAATTTTCAAAACCACCCGCTGGCGGTGATGCAGGGCAGTCAGGAGCAAGTGCTGACATCTGGTCCAGACTGAAGGACCTGCCAACGATTACTGACATTTCATCTACTGTCACTGCATATGATTCTGTCATCATTGAAAGAATGGTGGAGGATTATATGAGTGACAGCATCCAAGTAGGAATGTCCGTACGTATACTGGCAAGAAAAAGAGGCAATTTGGAGGCCCTTGCACAAACTGGCTTTATTTTACCTAAGTTGCCCCCCCTCCAGTGTGTACTCTGAAAGAGTGTTTAGTGCAGCCGGTCACCTTGTCAGCAATCGGCGTAGGAGGTTACTTCCAGAAAATGTGGAGAAGATGATGTTTATCAAAATTAATTATAATCAATTCCTCCGTGGAGACATTCACCAGCAGCAATTGCCTCCATAAATTACACAGGGACATGTGATGGTGGATTCCAGTGGGGACGAATTAATACTCTGTGAGGAGGGGGATGTACACTGTAAAAGGGGTGAGGAATCGGACAATGAGGAGGAGGTGGACATCTTGCCTCTGTAGAGCCAGTTTGTGCAAGGAGAGATTGATTGCTTCTTTTTTGGTGGGGTCCCAAACCAACCAATCATTTCAGCCACAGTCGTGTGGCAGACCCTGTCACTGAAATGATGGGTTCGTTAAAGTGTGCATGTCCTGTTTATACAACATAAGGGTGGATGGCAGGGCCCAAGGACAATTCCATCTTGCACCTGTTTTTTTATCCTTGCATCATGTGCTGTTTGGGGACTATTTTTTTAATTGCCATCCTGTCTGACACTGCAGTGCCACTCCTAGATGGGCCAGGTGTTTGTACCGCCCACTTGGGTTGCTTAGCTTAATCATCCAGCGACCTCGGTGCAAATTTTAGGACTAAAAATAATATTGTGAGGTGTTCAGAATAGACTGGAAATGAGTGGAAATTATGATTATTGAGGTTAATAATACTATAGGATAAAAATGACCCCAAAATTCTATAATTTAAGCTGTTTTTGAGGGGTTTTTGAAAAAAAAACACCTGAATCCAAAACACACCTGAATCTGACAAAAAAAATTAAGGGAGGTTTTGCCAAAACGCGTCCGAATCCAAAACACGGCCGCGGAACCGAATCCAAAACCAAAACACAAAACCCGAAAAATGTCCGATGCACATCTCTAGTTCTTCCGACTGGTGTAGATCATTTGCAGGCCACTGATATGTTTCATTCCGTATGGAACATTATCAACAGTTTGGGAAGCACTGTGGTAAAGTGATTAGCATTGTTGCCTCACAGCACTGTGCTTCCCTTTGTTATTTTAATCCAAAAATTACAGTGGTAGATTATTTGGCCTTGGAAAATGTATTTGTTTGTGTGGTAGAGTACTTAGACTGGATGCCCCACTGGTACAGCAATTAAACAATCTCTATAAATGCTGTGTAATGTGTTGGCACTATATAATTAAAAGTTATTCTGCTTTAAGTGAATGCAAAAAAAAGAGCACGTTACCATGCTTGTCTGCAAATGTAAATATATACATTAATTGTACAATAAAATAATGCTGGAAAATATTGTGACCAGAATATGAAGCCACAGGCTAAATAGAACAGTTCATTAAAAAAAACAAAAAGCCTGCCTCTATGGTGGTGAATACTCTTAACATTTTGTATCCCAGGGTTTCTTACCCATATCGCACATGTAGTCTAGGAGGGCATCTAAAATAATCAAAGATAACATGCATGAAATGCAACAAAAAACACAATTTTGTCACGTAATTAAAACATGTTCAAATCAAATTCTAAAACATTTCAATATTAAGACATGGACAGTTATATTTTATACACATTTCTGGATCTCTGAAATAAGTATTATTATTCTTGATAAACTTTTACAACATAAGACTATATTAATGTTTGGAAACTGATGTACACTCCTCTTTACACATGTTAAAATGTTACTGAAAGAGTCTTCTTATTTTAGCACATCCAAATAACCATGATTGGCGACATACTGTAGTGTAGATTGAAGCTAAGCTGACATTCACATCATTTATAGACAAGAGTAAAATAAATATGTGACTGCGCAGATACAACTGTGTCTTCTTAAATTGAAGCAATAAAAATGCCCCTAGTGAGAAACAAGAAGAAAAGGTGGACACAACTCATACATAAAAAATATAAAACAATATCTATAGACTCTTTGATGTGGCCCTTTCCATCTAATACATAATCCTTTGTATCTGAAGGTCCCACCTAGTTTACTAATGCAGTTACTTGGGGAAAATCAAGTTATTGATGAGAAGGGGATTGTCAAACATCAACATGAAATCATTCACAACAGGTAAATTAAGTGTGAAATAAATGGGACGAATGGGTCATGGTGGCAGGGGCTGGCTGGCAACTTTCAGCCTGGAGGGCAGACTCAAGCAAGTGGCCAAGCTGCAGGAGCATCCTCTATCCTCTGGCAGCTCTGGAACACTTAAATTGCACTGGCCCAGGGGGCAGATGGCACCCTGCTCAGCCAGCTCCTGTATGGTGGAGAGTCTGCAGATATGTTATTGTTATATCACTCCTGTAGGCATATGTTTAGCAAAAATAAACAATTTTAATGCTTTGGGTTGAGTTTTTCTAAGTAGAACTATATGTAGTTGTTATGTACACTAGCCTGGCTTAAACATTGAAATACATGATTGTTTATTTTAAACTACTTTCTTTTCAGACCAATATGACATTATACTGTAACACTCACAGTCTCACAATTACCTATGTAAATAACAATAAATATGTCAATTAAATATTATTTGAGTGATTTATTTCGCACTCCATATTATTTTATATAAATATACAAATAAGCAAATAACTCTACATCCTTACATTATAGATTCAAGTAGCAAATGCTAGCTACAGCCTGGATCATCTTACAACACTGTACTGTCACTTGTGAATGATTTATTACTTGCTTGGAGGGAAGGATTTGTAATACTTTCTTATAATCTTCAGAAGAAAATAAACACAGATACATAGAAAGATAGACAGACAGACAGACAGACAGACAGACAGACAGACCGATATCTGCTGCATTACAACACTCTTAAAGAATACCTTTAATAAAAACAAGCAAACACAATAGAAGTGAATATTTTGGTCAATTTAATCAGAAAACTATGTACAGTATGGTCTGGGTTATGGAGAATATTCTGTCACATCCTAAAACACCTTCTAGAACTATTTTGGATACAATGATATAAAAGATAGTTGAAAAGAAACATCATAATACAACATTAAATATGTGTGGCGGCACAGTGTAGTATAGTGATTAGCAATTCTGCCTCACTGCACTAAGGCAATGAGTTAGTTTGGAGGTACCAGGGCACTATCTGAATGTTGTCCCTTTGTTCAGTCGGGTTTCCTGTGAATGCTTCAGCATCTTCCCACAGTCCAACAACATACAGAACTGGCAGGTTAAGTTGATTTGTATTAAATTGGCCATACTGTGTTGTGTAATAGAGAATCTACACTGTAGATTTCACAAGGGCAGGCACTGATGTAAGTAATTAGACATTAACTGCTAGGCTTTAAGTAACACTCTATATTGCCATTGTATCATACCTCCCAACTGTTCCAATTTTGGCAAGACAGTCCTGTTTTTCTGGTTTTGTCCCGCTGTCCCACCCTCGGGTCGCAGTGTCCCATAGTGGGGAGGGGGGCCAGTTGGAAGACCCTCTCTCACTCGCTGTTCTGCTTAGCAGAGCAAAGGTTAATAGAAGCTGTGCACAAGCGCACAGCACCTGTTCACCGGTACATATCTGTGTCCCTCCTTTCAATTTTCTAAAGTTGGGAGGTATGCTGCATAAATAAAGGTTAACATACTGTACATGCACTGTATGTGTTTATTTATATGGCACCACATAGTATAATAGAGAACCTACAAATGTATTTACCTAGCTTTAGACATAAGTAGACTGATGGGTAAGTACAATGCACTAAAAGTGTGCTAATAACAGCTTCATTTATAATAGGTGCCGCAATGATTAGACTTCACTGATGGTGTAAAAGGAATAAGCATACTGTAGATTAGAATATAGATGTTGACAGAGCTTGCAGCAGGGAAACATATATCCCAGAAATATTGTATGGCACATTAAGAGTGAAAATCTAAAGGTATATACACACTGTGCAATATTTTAGTCAACAACACTCAATGACTAAAATATTGCACAGTGTGTATGCCACAAACGATGGCCGATAACAACCCCTTATGTCGGCCGTACATGCAGGTCAATTTTGGCTATGTCGGACAAAACTGTGTATATGGTCCGGCCATGGTGTGACGTCACTGAGCGATATCATTTGCGGTATAGCTCAGTGTGTACGCACAATGTTGGGCAGGAAGTGAGGAAAGCGCACATACTGTACTGTGCGATATTGTGTATTGCAGTGTGTACTCACCTTAACTTCTTGCCTGACATGGTCACATCCGATGCGACCATACCAGCAAGTGCTTTATCTGACCTGGTCGCACATGATTTTAACTAAAATCATTTTGGATAGGGTTAAATTCATGTTCTTCACCAAATTCACTTATAATAAAAATTACAATTTCTGAGCTGTTTTGGGGGGGAAAACTGTCAGTTAAGAAGTTAAGGCTTCAGAATGCACTGAAAGTGGATGGTACTGTACATAGAAGTGCAGAGATTAGGCAATGTTGAGAGGATCATAGGAGTGCAATGGAGTGAATTACATTGATTGAAAGCATAAGATCTTTAGTGGTAGATTTTGTCAGAATAGGATGGATTTTTTAAACTGTATATCACTAAGAATACCATATGTAGACTAAATTCCAGATGTAGAAAACAATATTTTAATGGCTCATATAAGAGAGGGTAAGCATTAGGTATCATATAGAATTTACATAAGTTCTGTCAACAGTGATCAAGAAGTCCAGATTTATGAAGAATCCACATCATACAACAAAACTTTAATTTAGTATCCAGACCTTGGAGCAATGAAAAATCATCACTTTCATCAAGCTTATCACATTTACTGTACACATGCTGTTTATGTGACGGCATATGAGAATGGCATTATATAGTGGAAAACACTGGAATCTATGATCTGCAAACCGGATTTGTTCTAGGGAACAGAGTTGCCACCTAGCAACAGCAGGTGGGTTAGGCAGCAAGCCTCCCGAAAAACGCTGAGGGAGAAAAAGTGAAAGAATTTTCACTCCTCTCCCTGCACAGCTCCAGTGGTGAGCGCGCGTGCCCGTGGTCATGAGCATGCTGCGCCACGCACACGCGCCTGGTCACGTGAGTGCGCGCCCCCACCGCTGATTAGATTTTTCGGAAGCTCACTGGTGACAAACCTGTCCCCAAAGCATATATGAAGGTAGTATAACCTTCAGGCTTAATTACACCTGGATTAGTCACTGTAAGAAAACCACAAACAGGTAGTACATTGAAACCAGGAATGATTTATTTAAAATGTAAACTGACAGCCCTATGGCAACAGTTGGGCTATGGCAATGGCTTTACGAACTGAATGTTGTAAATGAAAGTAGTAGGAACGAAACTTGAAACAACCTGATTGAAACAAATTCTGCTTAATTCTTGGAGGTAGGACGAAGTCTACTTTTGTTCTTTATTGACAGCTGCTTGTGGCTTCTTTTGGTCCCTTGGTGTGCCTTAGGGAACAAAAGGGGGGATATTAATATCCGGCAGAGTTCTCAAGAGAAAACAACAGACCTAGATACATTGGTGCAAACCAAGGGTGGGACGGGTGGGAGCTGTTTCTAGGTGGCAACCCTGTTCCCTAGAACAATTCCGGTTTGCAGATCATAGATTCCTGCAAATTAGTGTTTTGTTCTTCGGGAGGCTTGCCACCTAGCAACAGCAGGTGGGCAGACTACCACATACCTGGTGGTTGCTCTGAGAAACTCGATCTTTTGCAGATTGGTTGGTCTCCAATAGTGTCTTGCAAAGGTATGGGTGGAGGACCATCTTGCCGCTAACATAATTGACTGCAGAACAATGCCTTTAGCAGCCGCTCTTGTTACAGCTGCTTCCTGAAGGGAATTGCTTTTAAAATGGTCTATATCGATTCCTGCTTACCTCATAGAGTCTACTATCCATCCCCTAAATGTTGCGGATTTAGCGGGGCGATAAGGTTTTCTACAGGTGATGAAAAGCTGGGTGATATTGTCCCTAATGGGTGCTGTTAGGGTAAGGTAGGTTGAAAGGCATGCAGCCACGCATAGATTAGGTTCTGCAGTATCTTGTATGATATTGAATTCTACTATTGGGGTATTAAACAAAGAGGTTTTTGTATGCCCCTTAAGATGATGTCACATCCTGTTGGGGTGTGCGATAGTCATTGGGTCTGAGATGTGAATAAGGGTACGTTTGTCCCCTCTTGATGCTATAGCCAGTGTTAGTAGGGATACCAGTTTGCGGGAAAGTACACTGATATTAGCGTCTGCTTCCCAGGAAGCCAGGAATGATAGGAATGGTTCAATGTCCCAGGTATTTGAATATTTTAACAAGAATTACACAACTGCGCCTGCGTGCACAAGGAAAATGTTAATAATACTGTATTATAAGAAAAAACCCCAAGAGGATATGTATTATCGTTTAATATGTTAACATTTAATGGTATAGCTATAGTAGAGTCAAAGTTTACTTATTGCAATTATATAGCAATAAATATTAAAAATGAAAAATAAAAAAAGTGGTAGAAGTAAACAATAAAGAAAAAATGGAAAAATATGTATATTTGAAAAAATGATGAAAAATAAAAAATAAATGAAAATCGAAAAAAAGAGGAATTGTTCCAGGTCAGACTTTGTGTGCTGTGCCTGGAGAAAAGAAATAATTTGTAAAAGGTAAGTCTCAACTGTGTGTTGTGGATAGAGTGTGGCGTCCCACCTCTTTTCCACCTTGATGCAGTTCTGTACTATACAGTGACACAGTGGTGATTGGAATTTCTGAAATAACAGGGGAATTCTGGATTCTAGAGTCCGTTACAGTTTTTTGAAAGCTCTCCTCTTTCATAGACAGATTAAGGTCCGGATCCAGTGTGGTTTATTATGGGGTACCCCAAGGGTGGATAACGGTGGGACAAGGTGAGCAGGAAAGAGGTAACTATAAAGAATCCCGGACTCCCCGCTTATCTCCTCCTGTTTTACACAGTGAGAGACGTCCGTAGCCACAGACGTCTATTGTCTGTCAAACTGGAGGGACGCGGTCATGTCTCTGGGGGGAAGGTGTCACTGGCTTCGGGACCCACATGGGGACTGTCCGCCGTGATCCTTCCCTCCTACGGAGTGTGTTACCTTCTCTCCTGCGCTTGGTTCCAGAACGTCCGTTTCCACTGCTTCCGTCTATCCTCTCTCTGTCAGGCGATCGGTGCTCTGCTCTCTGGTCTTTCTCCTCTCAGCCGTGCGGTTCAATCCTCCTCCACAAGTTCTCCTGTTGTTTTTTGTGTGTTCCGTCCAGATAGATTTCAAACGCTGCTGTGTCCTATGTATTATTGTAAAGGAATGCTGGTGCAGTTTTGCTTTGTGTCTCCAACGCGTATCGACCTGTTTGGGCCTTCCTCAGGGAGTCATTAATCACCATCTTTATTGAGGGCTTTTATACCCTTACTTGATTGTGTCATCAAAGTGGGTGTGTCCTTGTTTCCTCTGCAGTAAGTGCACAGATACATTGTATCTGCAAGATACTGACATGTTTTAACATAGTTGCATAAAAAACCTGAATGTTGCATGCAGTTACATGAAACCTCAGGGAATGGACAAAACATTTTTCATTTTTTGTAACTTTATGTGTAATAAATAAATATGATTAAATTAAACTGTGCCTGAGAGATTATTCATTTATGTGGATTGATCTAGTAGTATATGAAAGAATAGTGGGTTTTGGCTCCTAATTCTCAGTTATATTTGTACTATATAATGGTTATAAATATTAATTAGTGAAAATGAATACATAAAATAAGGTTATTCATAGAGCCTACAATGTATATCGGAGTACATTGTTCTGAGTCTTATTGTTTATTATTTGTATACTAGATATATGTCTACGGCTGTAGGGTATGACATAGTTGATGTCATGCCAATGTGTGTCCTAAACACGGGAGAGGTATGCAGCTCTACATTTCCGTCAGTTCATCACTATTGACCTCACTTCATTGTCTAAATTGAGGCCTTGTGGTCTAAGTGTTTTTAGAGTGTACATCCACCTCAATTCTTCTTTGTTGATTTTTTTCAAAAAATCTCCTCCTCTCCAGTTTTGTGATACTAGCTTAATTCCCAGGAATTTCAAGCCTGTCGTGTTGCTGTTGTGCGTTTCTTTAAAATGCTGTGACAGATTGTGTGTCTCTAAACCATTTTTGACATTTCTGACATGTTCTGCTATTCTCGTCTTAAGGGGTCTTATTGTTCTCCCTACGTATTGTAATTTGCATGGGCATTCAGCCAGGTAGATCACCCCTTTACTGTGACATGAGATATGCTCTTGTATCTCAAAATCTTCCCCTGTTTTGTTGGAAACAAAGTTGGTATCTCTTTTTGTGCTCACTTTTTGTGCTCTACAGTAGCTGCAGGTGCCGCAATGGAAGAAACCTTTATTAAGTTTCTGTCCTGTCATGGTGGTCTGTATGGTTTCTACCTTTTTAAGATGACTATGTGACAATCTTGATTTTAAATCTGGTGCTCTCTTGTAGATCATTTTTGGCCTTAATGGAAGTTTGTCTGCTAGGATATCGTCTTCTAGAAGGATATGCCAGTGTCTGTATAAGATCTTTTCTAGCTGTCTGTTGTTTGTGTTGTATTGTGTAATAAAGGCTGTCTTGAAAACTTCACTTGCTGTTTCTTTGTTTTTGTAAGTTAGGAGAGTATTTCTATCTGTTTCTCTGGCTTTCTCTAAATCTTTCTCTAGAGTGTCTTCTTTATACCCCTTTTCTATAAAGTGGCATTTCATTTCTTCTGCTTGTGTTGCGAAATCTTCTAATTTTGTACAGTTTCTCCTGATCCGTTTGAACTGGCCTAGCGGGATGCTCTTTAGCCAGTTTGGGTGATGTGCACTGCATTTGAATATTTTGGTTGGATGGGCCTAGAGAGGTGAATACCTTTGAGTAGGTGGATGTAGAGTTTATTGTGTGTTAGATTTGGAATCATAATGGCCAAAGCAGAGCCATATGATCTTATTGTAGCCGAGGCTAGACCAGCTTGGTATTTAGAGGCCAGAAAGTCTAGAGCTAAATGGAGTAGTGAACCCAGAGTAAATGGAATTTGTTGAGATCTCCAGAAATCAAATTCTTTAATAATTGCACAATATCTAGTTCTAGTGCGGGGTCTTAAGGAAACGTTAATTAGTGATTTTGTGGGAGATGCTAGAGAAAGGTCAGTTAACAACCCAGTGATATTGCCATCCACATGCACTGGGCAAGAGACACAAGTATGTCGGGAGTTCCCTGGAAGCATTCCCTGGATAGTCCCATGGGAATTTAGGGGCCTATGCGTAGTTGTCTGATTAGAGGGAACCACACTCTGGATGGCCACACAGGGTACACTAGCACTATCTGGGGTACCCGGTCTTTCCTGATTTTTTGAAGGACTTTCAGGAGAAGGGCCAGGGGAGGGTGGAAGGGAATGCGTAGGGGTGAGGGATGTCCGTCCATGGTAAGGACATCGCATACATTTTCCATACCCCTTCGGGCCATATTCTGGATACGAAGCATGGGATCTGGGCATTTGTGGGATTGGCAAAGAGGTCTATTTCTGATTTTCTGAAGGTTTCTAGTATTTTTTTTAAAAACTTGACTTTTAGCACCACAGAGTCTAGGGACATTTTTTCGCAGGATAACGAGTCTGCTAGGTCATTTAGTTGACCCAGAATATACGATGCGAGAAGAATGATGTCTCTTTGGGTTGCCCATTGCCAAATTTCTAGGGCTTCTCTGCAAAGTGATATTGATTTGGTGCCTCCCATTTTGTTTATTTACAACACCACTGTTGTTTCGTCCAAACATAGTTGTATGCAAGTGTTCATCATGTGTTTGGGAAATAGGGCTTTTAAAGCTAGTTTTGCTGCCCGTAGTTCTAGGATGTTTATGAACAGCTGGGATTCCTCGGCCGACCAAGTGCGCCTGACTGCTCTTTCTTGTGAGAAGCCTCCCCATCCTGTTAGAGATGCGTCTGTGGTTATTGTCATGGAGGGTGTGGGGTCTAGGAGAGGGCGAGGAGGAGGAACAGGAAGACTGTTCCATGGGACAATTCTGTCTTTACATTCTTTGACAGGAATATTGTATCTGTCCAGGTATATTGGGTATGAATTAGAGATCTGAGAAGACCCTGCATTTATCTGCATAGTAGGGGTATGTGTCAAAACCCTGGGGACATCGCAATCATCTTCCCAATGATTTTCGCTAAGTCCCGAAGTGATAGTCTGCATTCGTTTACAGTTTGTTTGTATAAAAAGTTTAGTGTGTAGCTAGCCATTTGTCTGGTGGGACCGCTAGAGAGAAAGAATGGGTCTCCAGGTTGAACCCCAGAAATGTTAATGATTTGGTTGGGGTAAGGATGGACTTCTGGGTGTTCAGAGTGAAGCCCAAACTTGATAACAGGGAGAGGGCTAGTTCTCTGTGTTTCAGAATAGTATTGAGGTCCGAGTGCACTATTAATATGTCATCTAAGTAAACGATGCAGAGTACACTCTGCTGGCACATATGGGATATTACCACTTTCATGACCCGTGTAAATGTATAGGGTGCACAGGAGAGGCCAAATACTATGACAGTCCACTGATATATACTGTCTTTCCAAGTGAATCTGAGAAACTGCCTGTGGTTGGGGTGAACCGATATAGAGTGGAAAGCTTCTTTTAAATCTATTTTTATGCAGAAGCAGTCCCTTGTGAGTAGGTATGGAATGTCTGCGATACCCTCCATGTTAAACCTTTTTGTTTTTAGGTATCGGTTCAGCCCTCTGACGTTTAACACTGGTCTTACAGAACCGTCTTTTTTGATTATTGGAAACAGGTGACTTATCCAGCCAGAAACTGCTGGGTCTGCTGGTTCTATTTTCCCCTGAAGCAGGGCTATTGTAAGTACCTCGTCTAGTTGAGGACTGCAATTCCTTGAACAAGGAATATGACGTATCTGGTGTGGGAACCAAATTAGGGGGAGGTTCAGGCCAAGCCGAATTGTTCTTAGCAACCATTTGTCTGTTGAAATCTTTTGCCATTCTACAAAAGCTTGATTGAGTGTTTTGTGTGGAACAGGGTGTGTGGGTATGCTTACCAAAATTGCATCCTCTCCTGGAGTTGTTCCAGGCGTTTGAGAATGATGCTCTAGGGGCGTCATTTGTTCTGTTACCAAAGCCTCCTGTCTGGGCTCTTCTTGTGCCTTGGAAGTCTCAGGTTGGACCTGTGGCTCTCGAAGTCCGGTACCTTGGGGAAAGAGCCTTTGAACTGCTCTTTTCCTTTTTTGAGGTCAGAGATTTACAAGCCTTATGTCGTATTTTTACTTCCTCAATGAATTGGGGCCCGAAAAGGTCAGCATTATCCAAGTTAGGGAATTCTATTGACCTTTGAGCTAGATCTGCTAGGCCTGCAGTAGTGAGCCATCTAGATCTGTGGATATTTGTAATGTGATTAACGGTCTGGCCTATAATCAGCGTTGCCCTGCTAATGGCCTTAAGTAGAGCAAGCTTGGATGCCACTAGTGAGTCTAGGGAGACACTGGATTCCCCTTCCCTTTCGGCTGCATCTGCTATTTTATACTGTATCTTTCTAAAAGTGCGGTCAGTGGGGTCGTTATATCTTTTTCACCCACTATTGAAGTTAGAGCTGGGTCAATACCCGGGGCAAATAGTGCAGGGACGTCTGGTAACTCTGTATAGGAGCAACACTAGCTCATCCTCTTTAATCAGTGTTGCCCTAATTGCCAGCTGAGCAAACTTTTGGACTTCAGACTCATGCTTTAGTGTCCAGTGCGCGGCATATAATTTAGGTGGAGGGGCCTTTCCCGCTAGAGCCCCCCTGACCATTTGGATATTGCTAAATTCCCAACGCTGGAAAGAAGCGGATGATCTTGTCACTTCCTCAGATTCCCAGTCTACTGAGGAAGAGGTGCCTTTTTCCCTATGGGAAGAATGGGATCCGGTCTGAAGAGCAACACTGTCTAGGTCGACAATGTTTAGGTCGACCACTATAGGTTGACAGTCACTAGGTCGACAGGGTTTGAAGGTCGTCAGGGTTTCTAGGTCGACATGTGCTAGGTTGACAGGTCATATTTAATGATTGGAACGGTAATCTGTGCTGAGCGAAGCGGTAGTGGAGCGAGGCACCTTGCCTGAAGCATGGCAAGTGAATTCAGCTTCCCGGTCACTGTACGCAGAAAACGACACAAAAAAAACCCTCATGTCGACCTTTTGACCTGTCGACCTACCACATGTCGACATGGACACACTGTCGACCTTCAAACCCTGTTGACCTAGTGACTGTCGACCTTTAGTGGTCAACATAAACATTGTCGACCTAGACAGTGTCAATTTGAGGATCCACATCTGGGAAGAATGTGGCTGTCTGGTAGGTGACCCCATGTACTGAGAGCGGGTACCTTCGAGCTGCCTGCTACGGACAGGAATATTTTGCCAGCTATGGGCAGAAGTAGTGTGCTTGCTCCGAGCACTGTTAGGTTGTCTGCTACGGACAATCCCGGGAAATGGGGGATTTTCACCTGAACCCCTTGCTTTTGTCTGTCTTTTTTATTTTTTTCTTGTGTGCAAAAGGGGTCCCTTCATTCTGCTGAGGTGATTTTCTTACCTCAGAATCAGAGGAGTCAGACTCAGTGATGCTTCTAACTGACTTAGCCTTTTTCCTCTTTGTAAATATTTCCTCAGATGAGGTTGAGAATGAGGGGGAGTGTGTTAGTGCCCTTTTAAGGGCTCTTTTCCCCACTATACTGCCAGCCATGGAGGACAGAAACAGTGAATCTGTAGCTGAGACAGAAATGCTGTCCTCCATGCCAGCGCTGACAAAAAAATCTAATCAGCGGTGGGGGCACGCATTCACGTGACCCCGCGCGTGCACGTGACCGTGGGTGCGTGCACGCCCGCTATCCACTGGAGCTGTGCAGGGAGAGGAGTGAAAATTATTTCACTTTCTCTCCCTCAGCGTTTTCGGGAGGCTTGCTGCCTAACCCACCTGCGGTTGCTAGGTAGCAAGCCTCCCGAAGAACAAAATCCTTATTTCAGACAGATTGGTCTTGTCCAGTCTGTCCCTACAGCCTGCTGAAACTCGTTCCATTCTCCTTTCCCCATGTGCCCAGCGTACAGCTGTACGCGCGTACTGTGTACTGCTTATCCTATTAAAAGTGTATTTATGGACATAAAAAGGAAATTGTATACATATTTACATGTATATACATTCTGAATTCATATGTATACACTTTCTCTTTGGAGGGATGTTTACTAGTATGATTGTTTTGTGTTTTAAATGTTTGCATCTTTAAATAAAGATATTGAAAAACAACTTTTGTTAGCAGTATTTTCTATTACAAGTGTACTACAAACTTTCCTCAGACATATACTCTCTCCTGCAAATTGGGAATCCCACGTTTTCATTTATCAAGCACAGAGAGCCAGGTGTTTCCTCCTACTCATCCCATAAAGCAGCAGCATAGATACAACACAGGTAATTATTTTGCATATAATAAAATGCTTTATTATTATTTCATACCCATGGTGTTGTATCCAGAATAAAACGATAAGAGCTACAGTAATTACATGCAAAAAAAACTTTTGTGAAAAAATAAAAAATGAATAGGACTTTCTATGGGGAAAAACAAGACACTAAAATTTGCTGCTATACTTAGAATGAAAAGGACAAAAATATACTGGAGTAAAGCCATAAATATACTTCGTTTTTACTCATGTTATCTTACAACGAGCAAATGGGAACTGAATTAGCCTTATTTAGGCTAAGGCTGGGGACACGCTTGAATGACCCATTAATCTTGTCCTAGTCCAATACCATGTAACAATATATTGTGTCTGTGTACACACTACACAATCCACAGTGTAATGACACAAATATTGCAAGATCGTTACAAGATTTTTGTTACCACAAAGAATTGTACATTCTTGTCATCTGATGCACAGCACAGCAAATGGAAAGATCTGATCACACAATTCATCTAACCACTGTGTGGTGGTCATTGCGATCCATCACAGATTGCAAGCTGGGCCAATACATCTTATGGTGTGTAACCAGCTTAAAACTGGAATTCACCCCAGCCCATCTAGTCGTAACCTGCATCTCCCCTCTGAGAGGTGTTGGTAGTGGGGTTTGCAGATTAGGAGGTGCTGTGATGAAGCATTGCCTAGGGTGAGAGAGACCTTGCACCGGCCCTGAACACTAGATTGAGTAATATTCAAAACTAGGTGATTCATCGCGCCCTACGGGCGCTCTTCACACCGTCGTAAGGGGCTACGCCCCCTTAAGCCTTGCACGCCCTGAATCAATGTAAAAGGTGAGAGTGCTGTGCAGTGTCAGTGACACTGCACACCCACTGCTCTGCGCAGCACTGTCACCTTTTACATTGATTCAGCATCCAGACATTACCCTCCGCGATATCACCCACTCTATCCATTACATTAGCCATCTCAGGGCTCTCAGGCTGGCAGCCCAGGTGCTGTGTTGCAGAATCAGGGCCTCTGGGGATCTGGGTGTGGCTGTGGTGGGGAGGCACTTGCTACATACCCTCCAACTGTACCTTTTTGGCAGGTACAGTACCTTTTTTTATGGTCTGTACCGATTTTTGGCTCACCAAACTTCCATTGAAAGTATAGGAAAAGGGACATGGCCACACCCCTTTACCAATAGTCATGCCCCCTTTTCGAATTTCTACCAATTTTTATGTGTAAATTGTTGGAGGGTATGTTGCTGCAGATGCAGTGGGCCTATTTTGGGGTGTGGGCCCGGAGCTGCAGCTCCATCAGCTCCATTGTTATTCCTGCTCTGGGAACACACAGCAGCCAAAGGGCAGAGCCTCCCATTGAGTTTAACCTGTGTGGGAGGGCGTTTCTCACCCAATCAGCTGTGGACTGGGTGTGATAGACCTGCCGCTAACCCAATAAAAGCTCCTAGCCACGCCCAGTGTTATACACACAGTCACAGAGTCACAGATCTGGGCTATTATATAGGAGATCTTAGTCATAAATGACCGCAGATTAACAATCAGGCTGTCTTTATAGCAGGTTGAAGTGTTGGAAGTTACTGTATTTTTCAATGTGAAGAAGCACATTGTCTATTTTTGAAGAACAGCTCTGTGTGGACTATTGATTCATACTTGGAAGCATAGATGTGACTAAACCAGGGGTAGCCAACCCTGGTCCTCAAGAGCTACCAACTGTTCACGTTTTCCAGGTCTCCTCATGGAATCAAAAGTGAAGTAATTAGCTCCAACTGTGGATCTTTTAAAATATGTCAGTGAGTAATGACTGCACCTGTGCACCTGCTGGGTGAGCTGAAAAATGTGAACTGTTGGTAGCTCTCGAGGGCCAGGGCTGGCTACCACTGGACTAAACTAACTGATATGCTGTGCTTGTCTATATAAGATTTAAGATTGGTGATCTTAACCAGATTCATTTAGGACATTGAGGCTTCAAATGGCAGAAATGTACTAATACTAATAACCAGTGGTGGATTTTGCCTATGGACTGCAGCCTCCTCCCCTGCCCCCTTCTCCCCCCCCCCCCCCCCCCCCAGTAAAATCTGTGACTGTACTGACTTCACTGCGGCAAGCAGTGATTTCCTGCCAGTCACCTGCAAGATAGTCAGTCCCGTTGGGAGGTGTATCCTCCCTCCGGTACTGTCAGACCAGGCTGCGATAAGCAGAGAGCTGGCTTCCTGTTGGAAGCCACTCCCTGCCTCATCTTAAGCCCTATCCGGCTTCTACGGGTAGATATGATGCATAGAAGTCGGGGGTAAGGGCATGCGCACACATGGGCAGCGGCAGCCCCCCACCCACCAAAGGTAGGAGCGACTGCTGCTAACAACATAGGATTTCAATGGAATGCTAGCGTAACACTGAGCTGTATTTGAGTTTACTCTAACAAAGTTACAGTTTGTAAGTTTGGTTTAAATAAAGAGAAAAAAAAGACAACAACTTTAAAATGCAAATGTAAACTTTTTATCAATTGTGCAATGGTTTTGATGTTTCTGACTAACCTGTTATTTGTGTGGTATAATATAGAGACCTTCAGAAAGCTGGCACCCATGCAGTTTTATATTGATGAGGTAAGTATCCCTAACAGCAGCCTAACCGCAATCGCAGCCTAACCCTAATCTTAAAATTGATAAAATATCAACTATTAATGCTCTGTTATTTTCAACATGTTAGATATTAACATTCAGTATGGGGGGGGTATCAAATTAGGCACGATAAAACATGGGGTGTAGAAAAAGTCAGTTTTTCATGATTTATCTGATGTTATAACAATATTTTTTTACAGGATGTCCAATAAGATCACTCGTAAAAAAAAAAAAAAATTCACGAAAAACATGCAGTTTCAGATAAACCTGTATGTTCTAGCTAGAAACAGCCCAATTTTCCCCAATTTATCGCGGCTTGCTTACTGGTGAAACATGCTGGCAGTGATACACGTTTCATTTAAATAAATAAAACATGGTTTTCTATGGATATCTTTTGCTTTTGCCACCCTGAGATGTGTACAGTAACTACAGTATGTGGTCTCAATGGTAAGGGAGTGAAGAATGATATGGTGAAACATCTTCAATGTACATTGTGTGAATAGCTTTTGTATATCTTTGGCTTTGGTTGGGACTAAGCCACAAGAAGCGGTCACATACTGTATACTGATCATGTAGTAGAGTTGAGAAAAAAGATTACCTGCCCTTTTGTAAGTGGAGAGCTGAGTGTATTTATATGTTAATGTGTCCTATGTAAAGACCTAAAAACTGATTGGACAATTTTCTAAATTGCAGAGTCAGCTGTAACCTGCACTAAAGGGTCAGAGCTATAGAAGGATCTGATTTGCAGCCAGGAATGAAGGAGAGCAAATCTGCTAAACCCTTTGGGGTAACCTATGAAGAATAACGGGAATTATGACATTCTTTGCTCCTTGGACTTTATTAGGTTCTACTGTATCCTACAATGTGTCCCACAGTTTAGTCTTTGTGTAACATCAAACATAATAACATTCAGCAAAATAACCAACATGACAGCATGTACATGTACTGTATGTACAGAATAGCTGCAAACATAATTAAAGTATATCAACCAATTTGATTATCAAAAGCTTCGATCGAGAAATAATCACATATTTTCCTGCTCTTAGCTAATTTCTATCAAATGTACTCCATTATATCATGTTGGGCAGAATGAAAGAACCTTATTCTTGTACAATTACATGGATACTCCACTCTAACTTGCGAAGACAGAATTCTGAGCAGTACTATTCAGCCACTCCCCTTTTTTCATTTGTCTAGTCTAATTAATTTAAGGGAAAAAAATAGCATATTAAAAAGTTGAGAGGTAATATTATCTTTTATTATTATGGAATGAATAGGCTGCAACACTGTAAAGAGATTAACCAGCATAATTTGTCATCAGTATATAGGATAACAATTAAACACAAAATTACAATGAAAGTAAGTAATTGTGGAGCATGGAGGAAGGCGTATGTTAGGTAATTGGGAATGCCTCACATAGGGGGTAATTCTGAGTTGATCGCAGCAGGAATTTTGTTAGCAGTTGGGCAAAACCGTTGCCCTCATTCCGAGTTGTTCGCTCGCTAGCTGCTTTTAGCAGCATTGCACACGCAAAGCCACCGCCCTCTGGGAGTGTATCTTAGCATAGCAGAATTGCGAACGAAATATTAGCAGAATTGCGAATAGAAATTTCTTAGCAGTTTCTGAGTAGCTCGAGACTTACTCAGCCATTGCGATCAGTTCAGTCAGTTTCGTTCCTGGTTTGACGTCACAAACACACCCAGCGTTCGCCCAGACACTCCCCCGTTTCTTCAGACACTCCCGCGTTTTTCCCAGAAACGCCAGCGTTTTTTCGCACACGCCAAGAAAACGTCCAGTTTCCACCCAGAAACACCCACTTCCTGTCAATCACAGTACGATCACCAGAACGATGAAAAAACCTCGTTATGCCATGAGTAAAATACCTAACTTTTGTGTAAAATAACTAAGCGTATGCACTCTGTTAACCTTGCACATGCACAGTAAGTGACTAATCGCAATATAGCGAAAATCGAACAACTCGGAATGACCCCCCATGTGCACTGGGGTGGTATTCATGTGACCGCCGGTCAGCTGACCGACAGTCACATAACCTCCTCCACCAGCCCGACGGGTCACTGTCCCGATGGTCGGCATGCCGACCAACAGGGACTATTTCCACTCGTGGGTGTCCACAACACCCATAGAGTGGGAATAGAACCCGTGGTGACCGCAGGTCGCCACCGAGCCCACAGCGTGGCGAGTGCAGCGAGCCCGCAAGGGGCTTGCTGCACTCGCCCCTCCCCGCCGGGATCCCGGCGTCGGTATGCTGCCGGGATCCCGCGTCGGTAAGCTGACCGGCGGTCAGGAGACTGCCGGTCAGCCGTACTACACCCTATAGGTATTTGTATAAAATGGTATGTAACAGCACAGAACTATTTACTGCATGGAAACAGACTATGGGGGTAATTCTGAGTTGATCGTAGCAGGAATTTTGTTAGCAGTTGGGCAAAACCATGTGCACTGCAGGGGAGGCAGATACAACATGTGCAGAGAGAGTTAGATTTGGGTGGGTTATTTTGTTTCTGTGCAGGGTAAATATTGGCTGCTTTATCTTTACACTGCAATTTAGATTGCAGATTGAACACACCACACCCAAATCTAACTCTCCCTGCACATGTTATATCTGCATCCCCTGCAGTGCACATGGTTTTGCCCAACTGCTAACAAAATTCCTGCTGCGATCAACTCAGAATTACCCCCATAGTCTGTTTCCATGCAGTAAATAGTTCTGTGCTGTTACATACCATTTTATACAAATACAAGGGAAATTACCACCACATGCAAGTGTAAAGCATACAGTAGTAGCGTAAAGTGTACAGTAGGTACACTCTATACAATCATTGGACCAATTTGCCAATAATTAGGTGGTCAGATGGTTTTATTGTGTAGTGAAATCTATGGAAGTTACCATAAAAGGAGATGAACTTGCTGCTTCATAGATTAGTAGTGCATACCTCCCAACATTGGTGGTTCAGGGTGCGGAAACTCCCGAGAATTGGATGATGCTTTGGGGAATGTGGACGAGGCTTCACAGCACGTCTGTTCCCATCTCTGTGGGAGCGTGCCCAGCAGATGCTGTGTTTCCTGAAAACTCCCCGTTCTCTGTGAATAGGTGCAATGCAGCATCTATTCTCATGCTGCTACCCCCAACTGTGGGACACTGTGTGGGAACAGTGAAACAAATTTCCTTGGCGCAAAGCCGCCTGTACACTTCTGGTATCAAAATAAATGTCACCACATTTATAGAACACAGATATACAACAATAATTAGACACCAGACTGTGTCCTGGGCGCTTATAGGATAAATGATATAAGAAAAAAGATATATACAATACGTTCCTCTTAGAGATGGATGACCTCAGAATTAATTCACTCCTTATGCAAGTGTTGTGATCTTGTCCACAAGAATTGAGTCGAGGTTATCCGTACATGTGAAACAAAAAATAACATGCATGTTATTTTTTGTTTCACATGTACGGATAACCTCGACTCAATTCTTGTGGACAAGATCACAACACTTGCATAAGGAGTGAATTAATTCTGAGGTCATCCATCTCTAAGAGGAACGTATTGTATATATGTGGGACACTGTGGCCCGCGGGTGGAACAGAGGGACAGTCTGAGAAAAATGGGACTGTCCCTCTGAATGTTGGACAATTGTGAGGTATGGTACTGTATGCAGAAGATAGAAATCACTGTTAGGAAAAGTTTTTTTTTTAATTCTATTTTGTGCTGTTTTCAGCAGTTAAAAAGCAACCTCAATTAGATCTATAGAATTTCAAACAGTCCATGGCCCTCATTCCGAGTTGATCGGTCGCAAGGCGAATTTAGCAGAGTTACACACGCTAAGCCGCCGCCTACTGGGAGTGAATCTTAGCTTCTTAAAATTGCGACCGATGTATTCGCAATATTGCGATTACTAACTACTTAGCAGTTTCAGAGTAGCTTCAGACTTACTCTGCCTGTGCGATCAGTTCAGTGCTTGTCGTTCCTGTTTTGACGTCACAAACACACCCAGCGTTCGCCCAGACACTCCCCCGTTTCCCCGGCCACTCCTGCGTTTTTTCCGGAAACGGTAGCGTTTTTTCCCGCACGCCCATAAAACGGCCTGTTTCCGCCCAGTAACACCCATTTCCTGTCAATCACATTACGATCGCCAGAGCGAAGAAAAAGCCGTGAGTAAAAATACTATCTTCATAGTAAAGTTACTTGGCGCAGTCGCAGTGCGAACATTGCGCATGCGTACTAAGCGGATTTTCACTGCGATGCGATGAAAAATACCGAGCGAACAACTCGGAATGAGGGCCCATGTTTTGAGTTTTTCCACAGACATGTGTAGGTGAATTAAGCTAAATGTCTGAGCCATTAATTATCCCATTTAACCTTGTTTCTCAAACATGACTTGCAAAGTGTCCTTGGGAAGAGGATTGATGAAAAACTCTGCATTAGCAAGATGTTTTTTATACTGTACAATGTAAAAGTCTTCAAATTGCACATTAAATACATTTCACCATCTTCCACTTAATACAGCTGAATTACACATTTCTGTTGGCACATATTCAACAATCTTCCTACGCATTCACATTATGCTAAAGTATAAGCCCTCAACAAATATGGAATATCCTTTTGATGTAACCTAAATTAAACTGCTGCAAGAAAGAAAGGGAAGACAGCTGCACAAAATTAAACAAATATATTCTCAGATGATAAAATCCACATTACTTAATTAAGTAGGATGATATTTTTTTAAAGCATGTAGAAAACATATTGCTTTATTTCTTTTCTAGTGATGTCATTGTTTGCATTTTAAACATATTGGAGATGAGTATATATGATTACGTTGATTATAACATCTAATCACTGTTATAAATATATGCACATACAAATAAAATCTGATATGCTGAAACAGATCATTCAAAATAAAAAGAAATCAAATATAATCATAACTTTTCAGTATGTAGATGAGTTTTACATCACAAAGCACATTCCTCTGTTTATGGCTGAATTATGGAAATGGCATGCTTTTCTGCACTAATAGACCTCTCTGTGAGCTGTTTAAGAAAAGTGTCTAATGAAAACAACAGGGTAGCATAAAATCAGTACAATATAATGTGATAATTGTTTCCCTATATATTGTTTCTTATAACATGAATTTTACAATAATTGTGCACCTAAGAAGAGGCTGTCAGACATGGAATCTGGAAAACTGGAAGAAGATTTCATCCATCACATAAGGTTTGTCTAACAAGCAACAATTCTTGTTAATTATACAGGAACCACTTAAATCTTTATAGCCATCATCTCTCTGTTTCCACCATCTCCATCTGGTCACTGCCCCAAGCCCAACACATGCAGCTATTTGCTCTTTACTACTTTTGCTCATCAGATACAGCCTGCCAACCAAGCCTTACTCCCTGGTGTTTCTCAAACTATATATATATATATATATATATATATATATATATATATATATATACATACAGCAGGCTGGTGCGGCACTCCAAGCGACTGTCACAAATAGGCAATAGAGTCCTCAGTATGGACAATGTTTCAAAGCAATTTAATGTAGCTTTTTCATCAGGTCATGACCTGTGAAAAAGCTACATTAAATTGCTTTGAAACGTTGTTCATACTGAGGACTCTATTGCCTATATGTGACAGTCGCTTGGAGTGCCGCACCAGCCTGCTGTATGTATTCATCCCATGTGAGGGCACCCAGCGCTTTTGACTTTAATGGGAGAGCCGGACCTGCCTGTTGTATATATATATATATATATATATATATATATGTATATGTTGCCAGACACTTCCTCTCGGCTGGACATCAGGTCTCAGACCTATGATGTAAATTGATTGACTGGGTTCCCCCATTACCAAGAGGGGGTGATAGGGCTTTACAACTATGGAAGACTGTAAGTCAGTGGATCTACACACTGGATAGTATTTCCCCAAGGGGAATGAATGAAAACAACCCTCTATCAATTTGTTTGAGATGACCCAGCTGAGATGGTGGATACATTTAACTTTGGAGAAGATTTTGACTTTTTTGATCCCTGGACTGATATGTGATCCTTTTGGATTCTTAGAATATGCCTCTGGCATAAGGATTGTTTCCATCACAACAGTTTTTTGTTTTGTTTTTTCTGTATTTTTTTACCATGGCTGAGCTCCTCGGTGCTGTTTGTTTTTGGCGTCTGCAAATATTGATTTTTATTTATTTATTTATTCTTATTTTTTTTTCCTATATTCTACAGCTACAAAATAATATTACGGTACATATAAAGAATTTTCTGACTACTCTCCAGTCATGTATTTTGTTTTTTATATTTATTTTTATTTTTAATTTTAATTTTTGGTTTTGATTTTTCGTTATATTTTTTTTTTGATATGTAGCTCCATATGTTATATTTTGTTATAATTATTGTTAATATACAGTGACATTATGTGTCACTATGCGTATTGATACATATGGATTTTTTTGTATAATTTTTTTATTCTTTTTTTTATATAGTTATTTTTTACCCTCTTTTGTCCCCTTTTTACATCCCTTTTTCTTATGTCCTGGTTATGTTCTTTATCTATGTCATAATTCTCTCATGTGTACACTACCCAGTCGATTACTCTCAGGTCTCTGTTTATACCTGTCAGGGCCGAGTGTTTTTGTGAATCTGTTAACCCTGGACCAACTGAAGGTGTAGGTGCTGGGGTATGATGAAAACAGGGAGGACGAAGTAAGTTCTGTTTCATATATTTATTAAAAGCAACAATTCCAGTAAGGAGTTAAATGACAGTTATTAGTCACCATCTGTATACTGACGTATTGCAGTGAATGGTATAATGATAAGCAGGAACAGTCTTAAATATGCATTGAAGAAATGTTCATACAACTGAGTTTAAACAGGCTTGTGAATGAAAGAATATTTGTCCAAATGAAGCAATGATTCGTGCCATACTGTAAGGAGTGTTAACTGGATATTGTAGACATAAATGAATAACTGTAGAGACTTGTACTGAAGCGTAAAGGTTAAACTGGAAGACTGTGAAGAATGTCCTTGATTAGAGCAACAATGAAAATACAATACTGAATGGAATACTTGCAAGTTGTGAAGATAACACTTAAAGCACTGTGAAACTGCAGCAGATGACAATGGTGAAATGAGTTAAACTGGATGATGAGAGAACAAGAACCAGGATGAAGTGGAAACTTCCACAGACTGTGAAAATAGCAGGCAATCACTGAACAGAAAAACCTCACACAGGACTCTGGAGATTCCACTTGTTGCCACTTGGAGAGCAATTAACTGACAGCACAGCAGGGAGCTGGTGGATCTCTTGCGGTGAAGGCTGCAGGCAGACCCCTGGGAGCGGAGGCGATATCAGGACCACTGGAACTACACAGGATATCAAGGAGAGAGCACAGAGCTAGGGCATAGAGTAGATACAACAAAGCACTTGCTCAGAGTAACATAATCCCAGCCTACTTAAAGGCAGCACAAGCACTGGATTGGCTAACTCTTACCCACAGGTGTTTCACAAGTTATCTCAGGTGCTCATTTGGTCTCCAACATGGCCGCCTCCTATACTGCAGACACACAGTGGCGTCTTCGGCCATTCGGTTCCGCACTCCCGGCTCCCAGAACCTGCATCACCTGTGCCGTTGACCACGCTGCGTACCCACACAGCATTGCGAGCAACCGCACTGGCAACAGACAGACCCCAGAACCCGCAGTGGTGAGTGGTAGGTTCGTGACAATACCCTTATAGTGGACGATGGGTCGCCATAGCAATGTCTTTCAGTAGCGCTGACAACCAGTCCCCAGCGGCGCATGCGCTGTGGGCTCTGGTAGTTTCTTTTTTCTAATCGTCACACATGCGCTGGTGGCTTGCGTGTCACGTGATAGTTGCAGTTACGTGACTGCATGATGCCACTGATGCAGTGCGCATGCGCACCCAGCGCCATCTTCATTTTTTCTTCATGGTGGTCTGTAGTGGCCTTGCATACAGTGGACTGAGTCTACATGTATATAGACACACCCTCCACTATATATATTTTATATTCTATTATCTATTATATTTGAATATGAGCGCACAAGCACTTTCGGTCTTTCCGTAAGTGACCTCAGGTGTTCCAGGCTGGAACGCAAGATTTAATTGTTTGGTGCCGTTTTTGGGTATTTAAACAGGGACCCGGGAGGCATGACCTTATGTTTCTGTTCCCCTTGTGTGTTAACCTATTTGTCTCACAAAAGCCTTGAAAACGCAGTATATATATATATAGTGGGGATTAGGCCAATGACCCTGATTTATCCTTCTGGCTGCAGTTTTGTGATTCTGATACTGTATATGGATTATGAAGCAGTGGATTGATATTCTTTAATAGAAGCCATAATCTAGTACGCACCTCCATTATTGGCGTGTTATTTGTGCACCCTGGAAAGAAATATTACACTATAGGCGCTTGTATACCTAGTGGCATCCTGAGTAACTGAGCAGCCGCCCAAAGAAGTGGAGGGTGTAAAAGTAGGGCTATTAAGCTCACTTTGGATTCTGTGAGACCCTGTGGACTACATATTGGGGTACAGGAAGTGAGATAGTAAACTCACTTTGGACTTGTGGTATCTTGTGGACCATACATTGCGGTACAGGAATACTTGATTAGGATAAGTGCACTGATCTATGTATTTTGGAACTATATATATATATATATATATATACCCATAGATTGTAAGCTTGCAAGCAGGGCCTTCCTACCTCTGTCTTTCTGTTTTTAGCCAGTTTTGTTCTATTACTGTTCTAATTGTAAAGCGCAATGGAATGTGCTGCGCTATATAAGAAACGTAATAAATAAAATAAGTTTTTTATATATATATATATATATATATATATATATATATACTGTATGTATGTATATATATATATATATATATATATATATAAAATCATATATAATCAGTGACGTGGGTTGGGGTGAGGCAGGTGAGGCAGAGCCTTTCCTGTCGTACTGATGTGTAAACCAGAGTTTTGACTATAGAAGTATATTAAAAACAAGAACAATATATCAGAAATATCTTCTTTGTATCATTCTAATCACTTTTATAGTCAAGCTCTGGAGTAGAAATTCTATGTTAGGGGAGGTCAACTTTTCTGCACATCTCTGATCAAAACTCACCAAATTTCCAGCAGCAAATTTCCACTGCTGCACCTGTGTTTAATGCCCACATGAACACTTTGGCTCAAATATTGGACCTGATTCAGGTTGGATTGCAGATTCTACTAAAAAGCAGAATCTGAAATAGTTTCTATTGCATGCTGGGGGCTGCCCAGTGCAGGGTAAAGCCGCCCAGCATAGTGACCATCCCTACCCCAGCGGCTGTGACTGAAATTGAATTGCGGTCGCATCAACTGTGGACGACTCTTCAATCAGGGTGTCTGCCTGTGATGTCACGCAGCCACCCCAAAAATGGCGCTGCCCCCCATTTCTCTCATCCTGCCCTCGCAATGCTGCATCACTGCCCCATAAATGCCTCTGCCTGTCAATGAAGTAGAGGTGTTCGCAGCCAATGCAATGTTTTGAATGCATTTGCACTTATGACCCATGGAGGAGTTGTTTCTACTATAGCAGTAATCTATAAGGTACAGTATCAACATCCACAAACAAGTTACTGTCCATTACATACTGCTGCTGCTACTGTTTAAAGGGAGTCTCAGAACACAGGATCTAAGAAGTAATATATTTCTGTAATAGAATATTTTTAACAACATTTTTATAAAAAGTATGTGAGTGAGGATGGCTCCTCTGTTTAACATGGTATAAGAACCTTGTTTCATTTTTACAGGGGTTTAAGTTACTGCCAAATCCTTTGTTATTTTGTTTTGTACCTGCAGGGGAGCCACAAGCCTGGATGGGACTCAGTATTTTATATATTATCTGTTCACTGTGGTGTTGTCTGTATTTTAAGGCAGTCCCTGTGGTGTTCTCTGTGAATATGGTGGTCACTGTAATGTTCTCTGCATTATATGGTGGTTACTCTGATATTCTCTACATATTATGGCTGTCACTTTGATGTCACTTTGATGTAATGTCGTATTATATGGCAGTCACTGCAATGTTCTCTGTATTATATGGCAGTCACTGCAATGTTCTCAGTATTATATGGCAGTCTCTGAGATGTTCTTTGATGTGCTAAGTTATCAATACAGTTGGTAATATTTATATTTTTGAATTTTGATACAGTGGTAAATGAAGACACTCCTGGACCAATGAATAAATGCAACAGACACTGTCACCTTAATGTAATGGAACAAAAACTGTCTACGATTTCACATTTTTCAATAGAAATGAATCGCTTAAATTTCAATAAAAACTGAAGAAATTGTTGTATTCTAAAACTTTTGACTAGTAGTACGCAATGATATGCTATACAAACTTTTGTCATGAAACTTAACCTCCTTCTGAGGCTAATATCCAGGGTATCCAAGCTCCAGTCTACTTCCTACACCTGAAATGTTCATATTAACCCTGTAGGCCAACCCTAATGTATCAATATACCTGAAATGAGTCAAGAAATTTCATAGCCTCTTCTCTCTCTGATAACCCTAGTTATAAATGTAAGTTCCTGGATCTAAGCTTTTTGTACTTTAGTTTGTAGTATGACTAGGGCTGGCGCAAACCACTCAGCAAAGGGATGTAAAAGCAAGGAGGCGCCACTGTGTCTGTCAAACTGTATGGCAGGCACCGGCACTGAAAGCTTGAACTTAGTGTCCACTCCCCATCAGTAATCAGGTCTTGAAAAGGGGACAGAGCTAAATGGAAATGAGGTGGCATAGCTATAATAGGCTGAGGGGCAGCGCTATATGTGAACAGTTCTGTTGTGAATTATAGGGAGAGGATAAGCTGCTGCAGATCTGGCCAGCCAGACTGTGTTAGCTAAGTGAAGTAAAAAAGAGTGAGAGTGAAAGTCTGTGTGTATGTGTGAGTGAGTGTGCATGCATGCAAGTTTGCATTATGTGTACAAGTTGCACTACTGTTTCTATTATGTACTAGGGGCACTACTACTATTGGCATTATGTGTAAGGGTTGCTACTATTGTGAGCATTATGTATAAGGGGTGCTACTACTGTGGGCATTATGTGCATAAGTGGTGCTACTACTGTGGACATTATGTGTATAAGAAGCACTACAACTGTGGGAAGAATGTGTATATGTGGTGCAACTACTGTGGGCATTATATATAAGCGACAGTACTATTGTGAACATTATGTGTAAGCAGTGTTACTACTGTGGGCATTATGTGTATGTGGTGCTACTACTAAGGGGCTTGCATGTATAAATGGCACTATTCTTGGACATTATGAATAAGGGGTGCTACTATTGTGGGCATTATGTGTAAGGGGCACTACTGTGGGCATTATATATAAGTGGTGCTACTACTGTGGACATTATGTGTAAGCGGCGCTACTACTGTGGGCATTAAGTGTATAAGCGGCACTACTACTGTGGACATTATGTGTAAGCAGCGCTACTCCTGTGGTAATTATATGTAAGTGGCACTATTACTGTGGGCATTATGTGTGTAAGCAGCACTACTACAGTGGGCATTGTGTATAAGCATCACTATTACTGAGGGCATTATGTGTAAATGTGTCACTACTACTGTGGAGATTATGTGTGTAAGCGACAATACTACTGTGGACATTATCTATGTAAGTGGCACTATTATGTGTAAGGGGTACTACTGTGTGTTGTAACATGAATAAGAGACACTACTATTATTTATTTATTTATGAACAGTTTCTTATATAGCATAGCAAATTCTGTTGGGCTTTACAATTGAAAATAACATTGATATAACAAAACTGGGTAATAACAAACAGTCATAGAGGTAGGAAGGCCCTTCTCACAAGCTTACAATCTATAGGGAAATAGGCATGGATACACAAGGATATGTGCTATCTATTGCATAGTTATCCCCTAGATTGCACAGGTAGGCTGTATGAACCGGGGTAGGGAGGAAAGGAAAGTGAAGAATGAGAAGACATGTGAGGATATGTGTGGACTATGCAGAGTGGATGCAATTTGATAGGAAAGTTTATGAAAGTTATGTGGGCAGTTCTGGAATTTGAGGGAGAGTTTTCAGGGAATGCTTGAAGGTTTGGAGGCTAGAGGAGAGTCTTATTTTGCATGGTAGGGCATTCCACAGAGTGGGTGCAGCCCGATGAAAGTCCTACAATCGTGAGTGGGAGCGAGTAATAAGTGTGGATGAGAGATGCAGATCTTGTGAAGAGCGAAGAGGTCGGGTTGGGAGATATTTAGAGACAAGCGAAGTGATGTACATTGGTGTAGTTTGGTTAATGGCCTTGTGTGTGAGTAAAAGTATTTTATATTGAATACAGCAGAATACAGGTAACCAATGGAGGGACTGACAGAGTGGATCTGCAGAAGATGAATAAGATGAACATCTAGCAAGGAAGAATAGCCTTGCAGCTGCATTCAGAATGGATTGTAGTTGTGAGAGTCTCATTTTGGGAAGACCAGTTAGGAGACTATTGCAATAATCAATGCAGGAGATAATAAGATCATGGATTAGAGTTTTAGCAACGTCTAGTGTAAGGTATGGTCATATTTTGGATATGTTTTTTAGATGTATGTAACATGATTTTGAGACAGATTGAATGTGGGGAACAAAGGACAGATCATAGTCAAGGATGACACCTAGGCAGCGAGCGTGCCGATTAGGGTTGATTGTTAAGTTTTCAACCGTGATAGAGATATCAGGTTGGTACCTTCTATTGGCCGGTGGAAATATAATTAACTCTGTTTTTGAAATATTAAGTTTGAGGTGGCGGGATGTCATCCAAGATGAAATGGCAGAAAGGCATTTAGTGACATGGCCCAGTTTAGAAAGGGACAAATCAGGGGAGGATAGGTAGATTTGAGTATCATCTGCATACAGATGATACTGAAATCCAAAAGAGCTGATTAGTTTACCAAGTGATGAAGTATAGATTGAGAAAAGCAGAGGACCTAAGACTGAGCCTTGTGGTACTGAAGATGAGGTAGGTTCAGAGAAGTGAACAGAAAAGGAGTGATTAGATAGGTAGGATAGGAACCAAGAAAGGGCTGTGTCTTTAAGACCTAGGGATTGTGGTGTTTGTACGAGAAGAGAGTGCCAAAGGCAGCAAATAGAAGAATAAGAAGTGAGTAATGGCCTTTAGACTTTGCAGTGACCAAATCATTAAAAACTTTAGTCAGTGCTGTCTCTGTGGAGTTTCATGGAACGGAAGCCTGACTGAAGTGGGTCCAATAAGTTGTGTGAGTTAAGAAAGTGTGTGAGTCGAGTGTAGGCAAGTCTCTCAAGTAGCTTAGAGAGACAAGGGAGCTGAGAGATAGGGCGGTAGTTTGAGAGAGAGTTAAGGTCAGAATTTTCTTTTTTCAAATAGGAGTAATCACTGCATGCTTGAACAGTGAAGGAAAAATACCAGTAGAGAGAGAGATTACAGATGTTAGTTAAGGTAGGGATGAGCACCATAGACAGAGCATTACTTATTTGTGAGGGTAAATGATCAAGAGGAGAGATAGTAGAAAACAGAGTCGGTCCTAACCAATATGATGCCCTAGGCAAGATTTTGGATGGTGTCCCCTAGCACAGCTGCTAGTTCTGCCTTTGACCCTGCACCCCTTTCCCATCACCATCATCCCTCACCCATAGCAATCCTCATTTTGGTGCTCCTACCCCCTATATTTTAAATAGGAACAGTACGCATAATCTGTGCATAGCTCAAAAAGGGGAGTGTTCTTGCTGGGAAGGGGCATGGCCACACAATTATACCTCCAGTTCAAATTACGCCACACAGTAGTGCAACTTTGTTCACATTATATCATACAGTAGTGCCCTTTATTCACGTTAAATCACACAGTAGTACCACTTTACTTTATATACATTATTCCTCAACTTAGTGCTCCTTATTCACATCATACCACACCATATTGCCCTTTATTCACAATAGACCACACAGTAGTGCCCATTCTATATGTTACGCCAAACAATAGAGCACCTTATTCACATAATGCCACACATTAGTAATCCATTTATACACATAATACCACACAGATATGCCCCTTACAGATATGACACACATTATTGATGTCCTTATGAACATAACGTGCCTTAGACATTATGCCAACCTTTATTAATGCCCTTATACACATAATGCACCCTACACATATGCCAAACACTACTGCACAACCAACCCACCTGCACACAGCACTCACTGTGACCTTTGCTTGGATACAGATGTGTCCGCATATATCTTGCCTCAATACACCATGCAGCAGGAGATGCCTGGCATGAGTCAGCTGGCAGCTCTGCTAATGTTGGGTGCCTTTTTTTAAAAATGCGTCATATTTGCATTACTATGTGGCATGCCTATATTCTGTGTGCGACTGTGACTGTATCTGCATACGAAATGCTATGTTACAGTGATTTCCAGGAATACACTGCAACGTAGCATTTTGTATGCAGATAGATACAGCTGCAGTCAAACACAGAATATAGGCATGCTGCATATCATTTTAATCGTACTGCTGAGCGACACTGGAGGAAATCACGCTCTAAGGCAGACTTCCTCCATTTCAAACTTATGCTCTCATCCTTCAGTGCTGCCCTTTCTCTTGCTAAACAGTCATACTTCAAGAACCTCATCTCCTCCCAGTCTTCCAACCCCCGGCGCCTCTTTGCCACTCTCAACTCACTCCTCTGCCCACCTCCACTTCGTCTCCCCTCCTCACTCTCTGCTCTTGACTTTGCCACTTACTTCATATCCAAAATTGACTCCATAGGTCAGGACATCACATCACACCAGACCATCAGTAACCAGCCTTCTCCCATCCCTTACCAACCCTCCCCATCCCTCGCACCTACTCTGACATCTTTCTCCCATGCATCTGGAGAGGAAGTCATGGCCCTCATTCGTTCCTGTCCTCTCACCACCTCCCCACTTGACCCTATCCCCTCCCGCCTCCTCCGCTACCTCTCTCCTTCTGCTTGTTCCCATCTTTCCCACCTTCTCAATCTCTCCCTCTCATCAGGCACTGTCCCCTCTGCCTTCAAGCATGCACTCATCTTTCCTATTCTTAAAAAACCTACCCTTGATCCAAACACTCTCTCCAACTACCGACCCATCTCTCTCCTCCCTTTTGCCTCCAAACTCCTTGAGCGTATTGTCTACAACCGCCTTACTTCCTTTCTTTCCTCACACTCACTGCTTGACCCATTCCAGTCTGGCTTCCGTCCTCTCCACTCCACTGAAACTACCCTTACAAAGTATGCAATGATCTCCATGCTGCTAAATCTAAGGGACACTACTCTCTACTTATTCTACTTGATCTCTCTGCTGCTTTTGACACTGTAGACCATCCTCTCCTACTGCAGTTCCTTCACTCCATTGGTCTGCGTGACACTGCCCTCTATTGGCTGTCCTCCTACCTTTCTGACCGTTCATTCTCTGTCTCCTCTCATGACTCCACCTCCCCCTCACTTCCACTAACTGTAGGGGTACCCCAAGGTTCTGTCCTTGGTCCTCTTCTCTTCTCTCTCTATACGTCCTCACTAGGTAAGCTCATTAGTTCTTTTGGTTTCCAATATCATCTCTATGCTGATGACACCCAAATCTATCTTTCCACTCCAGATCTCTCCCCTGCTCTCCTCACTCGTATCTCCAACTGTCTTTCTGCTACCTCTTCCTGGATGTCCCAGCGCTTTCTTAAACTGAACATGTCTAAGACCGAGCTGATCATCTTCCCTCCCTCTTGCATAACCTCACCTCCTACAATCTCATTATCTATTGATGGCACTACTATCTCCTCTAGCCCCCAAGTGCGCTGTCTTGGAGTAATCCTTGACTCCTCCCTCTCCTTCAAACCACACATTCAGCACCTCTCACAAACCTGCATTTTCATCTAAAAAATATTTTCAGAATCAGACCCTTTCTAACCCAGGATGCTACTAAGACTCTTATCCACTCACTGGTCATCTCCAGACTGGACTACTGTAATCTCCTCCTGACTGGCATTCCTGACAAATACCTCTATCCACTCCAATCTATCCTCAATGCTGCTGCCCGGCTCATCTTCCTCACCAAACGCACTACGTCCACCTCTCCTCTCTTACGAGACCTTCACTGGCTCCCCTTCCCTTTCAGAATCCATTTCAAGCTTCTCAAACTTGCTTACAAAGCCCTCACCCACTCCTCTCCCATCTACATCTCTGACCTTATCTCCCTTTACACTCCCACCCGTCCTCTTCGCTCTGCTAATGCACGCCGACTCTCCTGCCTACAGATTTCTTCCTCCCACTCCTACCTCCAAGATTTTTCATGTGCTGCACCACTTCTCTGGAATTCCCTACCTCTCCCCTTCAGACTCTCCACCTCTCTACAAAACTTCAAACGGGCTCTCAAGACCCTCTTCTTCACAAAAGCCAGCCAAATCTCATCCTAACCCTCTGTTCTACGCTCTCTATGTACCCCATCTGTGTCACAACTGTCTGTCTACCCCTCCCCTTTAGAATGTAAGCTCTCACGAGCAGGGCCCTCTTCCCTCATGTGCTTATCCTTTCTTAATTTAATAATCTTCAACTGCACCAAATCCAGCAGTCTTCTGCCACCTGATACTTATTCCAGTGTCATTGTCACAACTGAGGGCCTGAGCTGACGGGAGGCAGCCTCAGTTGTAGGGACTGAGGTGTAATGGAACCTGGCAGGTTGTATCAGACCCCTAGACATGTAGAAGAATTGCCCGAAGGCGTGACCACGACAACCAGGAATAAAAGTCAATGATGTTTATTTATGACAACTCCGCAACACAGCAGCAATAAAAGAAAACGTAAAAGTCAGCAAAGAATAAATACAGTTCCTGAGTACTACAGCATGGCAGGAGCCACAGGGCACTGGTAGTGTGAGATAGTTCTTATGATCTTCTAGATGGAAAGTCCTTACCAGGCCCGGCTGTAGCAATGGAGATAACCCAGGATTATACCAGCTGGTGTTCCAGGAAGAGCTGGGTTGCTGAAGGTAAAACAGCTGCTGTGGATACTGGCTGGAACCAGACTGTTGTTAGCACGGAGTGGATACTGGCTGGAACCAGTTAAATAATAAATGAACTTTGGGAGCGATGAAATGTGAACTGAAATGTAGAACTTGAGAGCGGAGAAATAATAATTCCGGTGGAGAGTGGTAAAGTGTAGAAAGGACACCGGCCCTTTAAGGGAAGCTGTACTCTGCTGGAAGCTGAGGCTGGAAGCAGGTAGTGTTGTAGCTGGAAACAGATGAATCCACAATGGATTGGAGAGTCAGGCTACACCGCAGGTGGAATGCTGGTGCGGGTCTCTATGGTGGAAGTCTTGAGACAGGAGCTGGAACCTGGAAGACAATCATAGAAGAGAGACAAACAGGAACTAGGTTTGACAACCAAAGCACTGACGTCTTCCTTGCTCAGGTACAGCTTACTTATACCTGCAGCAAGGAAGGGGTTGGCTAGGCAATTATGCAAATCAACAACACAGACAGCAGATTGGTGGAAATGATCAGATGACAGAATCCAAGATGGCTGCGCCCATGCAGACACTTGGAGGGAAGTTTGGTTTGTAATCCATGTGGTCTGGGAAACAGTAATGGTGGCGCCGGCCACCGGAGACAGGAGACGCCAGGCTGATAGATGCACATTTAACCACGCGGGCACAGCGGAGGCCGCGGCTGATGAAAAGACCACTCTGTATGTGGAAACTCAGGAACAGCGGAATCCGGTCCTGGAACGCTGAGCCCGCCTTAGGAGGCATCTGAAGGGTAAGTAATGGCGTCCAGATACCCGGATCGTGACAGCACCCCCCCCTTTAGGAGTGGCCCCAGGACACTTCTTAGGCTTTAAAGGAAACTTTGCGTGGAAATTTCGGACCAAGGCAGGAGCATGGACGTCAGAGGCATTGGTCCAAGAGCGTTCTTCAGGACCATAGCCCTTCCAGTCAATGAGATACTGAAGTTGACCGTAACGGTGACGTGAGTCCAGGATCTTGGCCACTTCATACTCAACGCCTCGTTGAGTTTGGACTTTCGGAGTTGGTGGAAGTGAGGAATGAAACCGATTCAAGATTAGCGGTTTCAACAGGGAAACATGGAATGTCCTGGGTATTTTTAAGAAGGGAGGTAACTGGAGTCTGTAAGCAACAGGATTGATGACTTGATCAATTTTGAAAGGACCGATGTAGCGAGGTGCAAACTTCATACTGGGAACTCTTAACCTCAAATTCTTCGTGGATAACCATACCCGATCACCCACCTTGAGAGCAGGAACTGCTCGACGCTTCTTATCCGCAAACTTCTTGTACCTGAACGATGCCTTGAGCAGAGCTGATCGTACGCTCTTCCAGATATTGGCAAACTGATGCAAGGTGATATCCACTGCGGGAACAGAAGTTGCTGGAAGCGGTTGGAACTCAGGGACTTTAGGGTGGAATCCAAAGTTGGTGAAGAATGGTGTTGAAGAAGATGAAGAATGATACTGGTTGTTATGACAGAACTCGGCCCAGGGAAGTAATTGAACCCAGTCATCTTGAGAGGAGGACACATAGATGCGGAGGAAGGCCTCCAAGTCCTGATTCACCCTCTCAGTTTGACCATTGGTCTGAGGATGGTAAGCCGTGGAAAACTTTAACTTGACTTGGAGGACTTGACATAAACTTCGCCAGAATTTGGCTGTGAATTGAACTCCTCGATCTGAGATAATTTCTTCTGGAAGACCGTGGAGTCGGAAGATCTCTTGTATGAATACTTGAGCCAACTTGGAAGCTGACGGAAGACCGGTGAGAGGAATGAAGTGTGCCATCTTGGTGAACCGGTCAACTACCACCCAGATGGTATTGAACTTGTTGCACATGGGCAAATCTGTAATAAAATCCATCGACAAATGGGTCCATGGTCGACGGGGAACAGATAGTGGAACCAGTTGCCCCGCAGGCGACTGGCGGGATACTTTATGTTGAGCACACTTTGGGCAAGATGCAATAAACTCCAAAACGTCCTTTTTCAGAGTTGGCCACCAATAGGACCTAGAGATAAACTCCAGGGTTTTTTGGATACCTGTATGTCCGGCAAAACGGGAAGCATGGGCCCAATGCATGAGCTTCTTCCTTAGTGTCGGCTTCACAAAACTTTTCCCTGATGGGGGCGTAGAGTCCATCCCTACCGTGGAGAATGCCAACGGATTTATAATAGGATGCTTGTCTGAAGACTCTGACTCATTTTCTTGCTCCCATGAGCGGGAAAGGGCATCGGCCTTGCGATTCTGAGAGCCCGGACAGAACTGGAGTTTAAAGTCGAACCTGGAAAAGAAAAGTGCCCATCTGGCCTGACGAGGGTTGAGACATTGTGCGCCTTTTAGATATAGAAGGTTCTTGTGGTCTGTAAGGATGGTGATTGAATGAGAAGCTCCCTCCAACAGATATCTCCACTCCTCTAGAGCGAGCTTGATGGCTAGCAACTCCTGGTCGCCAATGGCATAGTTGCGCTCCGCTGGGGAGAACTTCCGTGAGAAGAAACTGCAAGGATGTAAATGACCATCTTTAGCCCTCTGAGATAACACCGCTCCTACTCCAACGGAGGAGGCATCCACCTCTAAGATGAAAGGAGAGTCGATGTCAGGCTGTTTCAGGACAGGTGCAGAGATGAACCTCTGTTTTAAAAGATGAAAAGCTTGCATGGCTTCTTCAGACCACTTGGACGGGTTAGCACCCTTCTTGGTGAAAGCAGTAATAGGCGCCACAATGGTGGAAAAGTCTCGTATAAACTTTCGGTAATAATTGGCGAACCCTAAGAACCTCTGGACCCCTTTGAGGGTTAAGGGTACCGGCCAATTCTGGATTGCTTGTAGTTTCTCAGGATCCATCTCTAGTCCGGAACCGGACACAATGTACCCTAGAAACGGAATGGACTTGACTTCAAAGACGCATTTCTCTAATTTGCAGTAGAGATGATTGACACGGAGACGGGACAGAACCTCTTTAACCCAAAAACGATGTTCCTCTAAATCGTTGGCAAAAATGAGGATATCGTCTAGATAGACCACGACATGACGGTATAGAATGTCTCTGAAGATCTCATTGACAAAATGCTGGAAGACAGCTGGAGCATTGCTCAATCCGAAGGGCATGACGAGGTACTCATAATGTCCGTCACGGGTGTTAAAGGCGGTCTTCCACTCGTCACCCTCACGGATCCGGATGAGATTGTATGCACCTCTCAAGTCCAGCTTTGTAAAGATGGTAGCTCCGCTAACTCTGTCAAAGAGCTCAGTAATCAGGGGTAAAGGATAACGGTTCTTGATGGTAATGTCGTTCAAACCTCTGTAGTCGATGCACGGCCGCAGACCACCATCTTTCTTCTTTACAAAAAAGAAGCCTGCGCCGGCTGGAGAAGAAGAAGGTCGAATGAACCCCTTTACTAGGTTCTCTTTAATGTATTCCTCCATAGAATGCGTCTCAGGCAGAGACAACGGATAAGTTCGGCCTCGAGGTGGAACCTTCCCTGGAACGAGATCAATCGGGCAGTCCCATTCTCTATGAGGAGGAAGGATATCAGCAGAAGCTTTACTGAACACATCCGTGAAATCTTGATATGGAGGAGGTGGAACATCAGACGACCTGGGGGAGGAAGAACAGACAGGCAATACTTTAAACAAACATGTCTCAGCACAGGAGGAACCCCATGCCAGGATTTGCGTAGTCGTCCAATCAATTGTAGGATTGTGAAGACGGAGCCATGGAAGGCCCAGGACCACAGGATGTGTGGCTCTTGGAATCACTAAAAAAGAAATAAGTTCGGAATGAAGAACTCCCACTCTCAGACGAACTGGTAGAGTCCTTAAAGAAATAACTGCATCAAAAATTTTGCTGCCATCCACGGCAGTTAAAGAAATGGACGAAGGAAGTCTCTCGGTGGGTAGGGACCACCGTTTAACATAGGCTTCGGTAATAAAGTTCCCAGCTGCTCCGGAATCAAGGAGGGCAATGACGTTCCGATAACGTTGAGCAACTTGAAGCGAGACTGGGAGATTACAATCTTGAGGAGATGGAGAGGAGATCATTACTCCTAGCCGGCCCTCTCCTTGGCGAGCTAGGGTCTGGAGTCCTGGACGTTTGGGACAGGCATTAATGGTGTGAGATGGAGCTGCACAATAAAGACAGAGAGACTTGGAGAGGCGTCTTCGGCGCTCAGCAGGAGTTAAACGGGAACGACCAATTTGGCTGGACTCATCTTTAGATGGTGACAGTTGGCGAGGAGGAGGAGCAGAAGATTTTGGAGCAGATGATCTTACACGCTCAGTTGCTCTCTCTCTGAAACGTAAATCAACTTTCGTGCAGAGTGAGATTAGCTCATCTAACTTGGAAGGTAAGTCTCTGGTAGCTAACTCATCTTTAATACTCTCAGATAAGCCATGCCAGAATGCAGCATACAGGGCCTCGTCGTTCCATGCCAGTTCGGATGCCAGGATCTGGAACTGTATAAGATATTGTCCTACAGTACGTGATCCCTGGCGCAAACGGAGAATCTCAGATGAAGCTGAAGTTACCCGGCCTGGCTCGTCGAAGATACGCCTGAATGTTGACACGAATGTAGTGTAGGAGGATAGCAGGGTGTCGGACCTCTCCCATAACGGTGATGCCCAATCAAGGGCTGAGCCACTGAGAAGAGAGATAATGTAGGCAATTTTTGTACGGTCACTGGGAAAATTGCCAGGTTGTAGCTCAAACTGAATCTCACACTGGTTGAGAAATCCCCTGCAGAATCTTGGAGATCCGTCAAATTTTGCTGGCGTTGGAAGATGAAGACGTGGAGCAGAAATGGGTAAGGTGGGTGGGGTTATAGCTGGAGTCACTGTGGTTGACGCACCGGACGCGTCTGATCCACGGAGGGTTGTCTGAATCCCATCCAGCCGAGTAGAGAGATCCTGGAGACAGCGGATGATGTGGCCCTGTGCAGCCTCCTGATGTTCAAGTCGGGCTGCCAGTTCTTGCATCGGCCTGGCCGCTTGATCCTGATCTCCGGCTGGATTCATTAGGTCAGTGCTTACTGTCACAACTGAGGGCCTGAGCTGACGGGAGGCAGCCTCAGTTGTAGGGACTGAGGTGTAATGGAACCTGGCAGGTTGTATCAGACCCCTAGACATGTAGAAGAATTGCCCGAAGGCGTGACCACGACAACCAGGAATAAAAGTCAATGATGTTTATTTATGACAACTCCGCAACACAGCAGCAATAAAAGAAAACGTAAAAGTCAGCAAAGAATAAATACAGTTCCTGAGTACTACAGCATGGCAGGAGCCACAGGGCACTGGTAGTGTGAGATAGTTCTTATGATCTTCTAGATGGAAAGTCCTTACCAGGCCCGGCTGTAGCAATGGAGATAACCCAGGATTATACCAGCTGGTGTTCCAGGAAGAGCTGGGTTGCTGAAGGTAAAACAGCTGCTGTGGATACTGGCTGGAACCAGACTGTTGTTAGCACGGAGTGGATACTGTCTGGAACCAGTTAAATAATAAATGAACTTTGGGAGCGATGAAATGTGAACTGAAATGTAGAACTTGAGAGCGGAGAAATAATAATTCCGGTGGAGAGTGGTAAAGTGTAGAAAGGACACCGGCCCTTTAAGGGAAGCTGTACTCTGCTGGAAGCTGAGGCTGGAAGCAGGTAGTGTTGTAGCTGGAAACAGATGAATCCACAATGGATTGGAGAGTCAGGCTACACCGCAGGTGGAATGCTGGTGCGGGTCTCTATGGTGGAAGTCTTGAGACAGGAGCTGGAACCTGGAAGACAATCATAGAAGAGAGACAAACAGGAACTAGGTTTGACAACCAAAGCACTGACGTCTTCCTTGCTCAGGTACAGCTTACTTATACCTGCAGCAAGGAAGGGGTTGGCTAGGCAATTATGCAAATCAACAACACAGACAGCAGATTGGTGGAAATGATCAGATGACAGAATCCAAGATGGCTGCGCCCATGCAGACACTTGGAGGGAAGTTTGGTTTGTAATCCATGTGGTCTGGGAAACAGTAATGGCGGCGCCGGCCACCGGAGACAGGAGACGCCAGGCTGATAGATGCACATTTAACCACGCGGGCACAGCGGAGGCCGCGGCTGATGAAAAGACCACTCTGTATGTGGAAACTCAGGAACAGCGGAATCCGGTCCTGGAACGCTGAGCCCGCCTTAGGAGGCATCTGAAGGGTAAGTAATGGCGTCCAGATACCCGGATCGTGACAGTCATCTGCTGATGTAACTATGTTCATTTACCATGTACTTGTCCTATACTGTCATCAACTGTAAGTTGCTGTTTTCCTGTTTGATTATGTGTTTATGTACTCTGTAATTGGGCGCTGCGGAACCCTTGTGGCGCCATATAAATAAAGGATAATAAATAATAATAATCAGCAGAAGCTGCTTGTGCCTCTAGGCATATTAAATGCCCTAGGCATTTGCCTAGTTTGCCTATGCCTAGGGCCAGCTCTGGTAGAGAAGCAAGATGAGAAGAATGATGATACTTCATCTTCATTTGTGGGATCAAAAGAAGAGAGAGTGCCAGAGGGTTCAGGTAAAGAACTGAGCAGGTCACTGGCTGATGAAGAGCATAGCATTTCATCTCGAATCGTATCAATCTTCTCCTTTATGTAGGAAGCAAGTTCTTGTTCCTTGATAGTGGCTGGTGGGGTAGGTGATGGAGGATTCAGAAGTGATATAAATGTATTAAAGAGTTATTTGTGGTGTAATATGAAGGAAGTGTACTATGTGGAGTTACTATGTGGTGTAATATGAATGAAGGACACTATGGCCCTCATTCCGAGTTGTTCGCTCGGTATTTTTCATCGCATCGCAGTGAAAATCCGCTTAGTACGCATGCGCAATGTTCGCACTGCGACTGCGCCAAGTAACTTTACTATGAAGAAAGTATTTTTACTCACGGCTTTTTCTTCGCTCCGGCGATCGTAATGTGATTGACAGGAAATGGGTGTTACTGGGCGGAAACACGGCGTTTCAGGGGCGTGTGGCTGAAAACGCTACCGTTTCCGGAAAAAACGCAGGAGTGGCCGGAGAAACGGTGGGAGTGCCTGGGCGAACGCTGGGTGTGTTTGTGACGTCAACCAGGAACGACAAGCACTGAAATGATCGCACAGGCAGAGTAAGTCTGGAGCTACTCTGAAACTGCTAAGTAGTTAGTAATCGCATTATTGCGAATACATCGGTCGCAATTTTAAGAAGCTAAGATTCACTCCCAGTAGGCGGCGGCTTAGCGTGTGTAACTCTGCTAAATTCGCCTTGCGACCGATCAACTCGGAATGAGGGCCTATGTGTGATGTAATGTGAATAAGATTGTACTACTATGTGGCATCATTTGAAATCGGAGTACTATTGTATGGCCACACACCTTCCTTGTGAAACCACACGCCTTTCTTTCAGCGCAATTTCTAGCTTGAACACCCTAGCACTGGCACTGAGCATGCCCTCTCTTATCTCTCTTCTGCTGTTTTCTCTACCCTTTCAGACCAAATTGAAATCAATTTGGAGCATTTAAACCTTCTTTGTGTATTAATCCTTCCATTAGCCGCTATATAGTAGCTTTTTCTATCTATATGTATTTATTCTTCTTGCAACATGTGGTGAAAAAAATGCTACACTTTGAAGCTGTGTAAACCTTCTTCACACTTATTGTGATAATTCCCAGAGGACTGCTGCTGCTCGATATTTTGCACACCAAACTCAGTGCCTAGTTCAGCAAGAGATGGATTTGCAAAGTCGCACGCAAGCTGCTTTTCAAATCTGTCCACTGAAAATGTAAATACAGAAGGAGGTGTCAGACACTTCCTTGCTGCACATGCGATTTCACCTCTGTGACCGAGGTCACAGCCTTGGATCAATGTCGCAACTGATAGTTGCGATGTTTCCCTCAGACAGACAGCTGAGTGTTCCTTAGTTTACTTAGGCTTGCCATTGCAGGGCACCTTGCGAAGTCAGGAAGTATGCATCCAGAGTCGCAGACCCTGCCCTTGCCAGTCCCAGAAAACAGGAGCGACATGTCCCTGTTTCAAGAAATGCAGGCTATCCACCCGCACCCCCCTCCCCCCCCTGAATACCTCTGTCAATCAGGCAGAGGCAGAAGGGTGACTGCGTACACTCACTCAGGACCTGTTCTGCATGTGCACAGAATGGGTCCTTCTCCTACACACATTCCCGAAAATCGGGAATCTGCATGGGCATTTGAATCAGTATCTAGTGCTGAATCAGGCCCTCTGTCAACACATGAGACTGTTGTGTGTAAAAATGCTACTAGATCAGCAGAGATATTCAAACTATGGCCCTCATCCCGAGTTGTTCGCTCGCTAGCTGCTTTTAGCAGCCGTGCAAACGCTAAGCGGCCGCCGCCCTCTGGGATTGTATTTTAGCTTAGCAGAAGTGCGAACAAAAGGATTGCAGCGCTGCTACATAAAAAGATTGTGCAGTTTCTGAGTAGCTCGAGACCTACTCCTAGCTTGCGATCACTTCAGACTATTTAGTTCCTGTTTTGACGTCACAAACAAGCCCTGCGTTAGGCCAGCCATGCCTACATTTCCCCAGCCACTCCTGCGTTTTTATCTGGCACGCCTGTGTTTTTACACACACTCCCCAAAAACGGTCAGTTACCACCCAGAAACACCCACTTTCTGTCAATCACTCTGTGGCCAGCAGTGCGACTGAAAAGCGTCGCTAGCGCCTGTGTAAAACTGCATCGGCTTTTGTGAAAGTACGTTGCGCGTGTGCATTGAGCCGCATACGCATGCGCAGAAGTGCCGATTTTTAGCCTGATCGCTGCGCAGCGAATAACGGCAGCTAGCGATCAAGAATGAGGGCCTATATCATCTAGCACCAACAATAATTCCTATGTCACTTACTGTAGGTCACTTTTCTTAACTATTCTGGTATAGAGACTCAAACAACTGAAGCTCATGGAGGTATCTATAATTGATGTTCCCTCTGTTCAGACCAAACCCTACTTGCACTTTTGAGCAGTTGGGCAAGTAATATGATAAAATAGCAACTAAGGAGTATATTTATTAAAGTGCGGGTTTCTAGAAGTAGACATGTTGCCCATAGCATCCAGTCAGATTCTGCTTATCATTTACCTGGAACTCTCTAGATTATAATAGCCAGAAACGTATTAGTTGCTATGGACAACAACATCTCAACTTCTATGAACGCACACTTTAGTAAATATACCCCTAAATGTAGATGTCAGATCTCGGTTGTTGCGTTCTTTGAACAACATATCTATGGCTCATAAGACATTAGAGAATCCTCAGAAGTTGAAGATGGCTACCTATGGCTCATACTAGTGTTAATACTTACTCATTTTCCCCAACCATTCAGAGATTATCAGATTGACTTCTGGAAGAGTAAGGCACACTCCTGCATCCTCCTCATTTCCTAGTGAAATGGATGGACTAGGGATGTGTGATCAGGGCTGCCATTAGAAATTGTGGGGTACAGGACTGGCAAAATAGGTAGAGAAGCTGCAGTTGGCTGACAAGTAAGAGGCGGGATTAGGGAAGAGTGCAGAGTAATTGGTACCCCATTCCTTGGTGCGACGTGTGAGAGGCACTCATGGGGAGGGATATCAGATGTACACATGAGGTGGTGGGTCATTGTCACACGTGGGATTCAGAGAACGCATGGGTAGGTGGGTCATTGTCAAAGATGGGGAGGGGAGTAATTCTTTTTTACAAATGGAAAGTCAGAGAAACAAACGTGGAGGCTGGACATTGTCACAAATGGGGAGGGGAGTCAGAGGTACATATGGGGATATGAGTCATTGTCACACATGGGGAATCAAAGACACACATGTAGTGGTAGATCATTGTCACACATGAGGAGTGGAGTCAGAGGCACACATGGTGAGATGGGTTATTGTCACACATGGGGAGGAGAGTCATAGTCACATGTGGAGGAGTAAGAGACACACTAGGGGAGGAGCAGCCAGAGGCACTATAATTGTGCAAGCAGGTGATGGAGAACAGTTAGCGGCTTTGAGACATGTCAAGAGGACTAGCCAATTATTCAGCTTAATAATCAGTGGTATGCAGACTAAAACCCCCATCCTATGGTAGGAGGACCCAGGAAAACATTTGTCACTAAACACTAAAGTGACTCAGTGTCCAGCAGCAATGATGATTCCTACTTAATAAATAGTTTACAGGAGGTATCGGGGCTGCCAGTTTATGATCACTTACACTGTTAGCTTGCATTATGCGGCTCTAAGACCCATCAGCAACCCTTGTAGCTCCATGGTGATGTACAGGAGTTACCAGTAGCAGGAGAGCCATCCAGCATTCTCTGTAATGTTGCCTCTGCTGGGTAAAGTGAGCTGGATGCAGGGAAAAGCAGGCCCTGTAGGTTCTCCAGGCCCCGAAGCAATAGCAGCTCCTGCACCCATGGTATTAGAGAGTTCTCTAGCCGGGCCCAGGACTGCAATCCTCCCTGATAGCAACCCTGTGATCACATGATTCTCTGCCTCTGCAAATCATGTCATCATAGTCATGCAACTTGTGTGTGCAGCTGCTGTAATTCATGGTATTTCATCAAAGGGGAGAGAACAAAGGATGCAATTTGCATCCCCCCCCCCCCCATGATTAAGAGGGTATTTGTCAAGTGTTTTATGATCTCTCCTGTTTAGAGAAGCAAATACCTGTATACTGTATGTATGTGATAGCCTTTTTAGTACACTATAGAAAAATGCTTTGAAATGTAACATGTAATGTCTAATAATGGTGACCATACAGACTGACATAATCCAGTGATCATGAAATGTAATTCTTATAATAATTTCTGCATGACAGAAACTGCATTGGAGCATTACAGGCTTCAAATTAACCCTAACCTGCTCATAATCAAAGTTCTTGATGTTAAGATTAAACTTTAGAATGATCTCCTGGTCTGAGCTTCCATGGCAAATCTTTCTCTGAACTGACAGACTCTGCAAAATCTCCACAGCACATACTGCTGTTTCAGCTCCTCTTCTCTCCTAAACTTATCCTCCTCATCCAAGCTGCTCAGCAAGTAATCCAATAACGAAAGCAATCTCACCAGTTGTTGCTGTCTTCAAGTCCATCAGCAGAAAGGTTTGTGGGCAGTTTTAGAGGCACTACATAAATGGCAAGAAGATATAGCAATATCACCTATCAGACCCACATGTACAATTTCTATCTTTTTTGTAAAAGTTTGCTATGTGTTTTGAAGTAGAGATACATTAAAAGTCAATCAGCTCCAACTGCCATGTTAAAGGCTTGAAAAATGACAGTAGCTGCTGGGTTAGTAGTTTATCTCTCTCGACTTTATCACTCTCCAAGACTTAGTACATCTGCCCTTAAATACATTGTATGATTTGTATTCTTCATTCTTCATTCTTGTAAAATCTCAGAAGTAATACTTTGAAACAATCTAGTTTCTTGTACAGTTTTGGCCTTTTATTAATCGTACATAAAATCTGCAAAAATCTATTTGTCTGTGGACTCTGCAAATCGGCAAACTTCTCAGTAGTGCGCAACACCCGGTGATGATCAAATTCAGGATTTTCCTGGGGGGGGGGGTTTATTTTTATATATATACATATATATATATATATATATATATTTATTTATTAGTGATGAGCGGGTTCGGTTCATCGGAAACCGAACCCCCCCGAACTTCACCCATTTTACACTGTTGTCACTGTTGAAGTACACCAGGATGAGGATATGGGTGTTGCTGGTGCTGGGGAGGAAATTGACAAGGAGGATTCTGATGGTGAGGTGGTTTGTTTAAGTCAGGCACCCGGGGAGACACCTGTTGTCCATGGGACGAATATGGCCATTGACATGCCTGGTCAAAATTAAAAAAAAATCAGCTCTTCGGTGTGGAATTATTTCAACACAAATGCGGACAACAGGTGTCAAACCGTGTGTTGCCTTTGTCAAGCTGTAATAAGTAGGGGTAAGGACATTAACCACCTAGGAACATCCTCCCTCATACGTCACCTGGACCGCATTCATCAGAAGTCAGTGACAAGTTCAAGAACTTTGGGTGACAGCGGAAGGAGTCCACTGACAACTAAATCCCTTACTCTTGTAACCAAGCTCCTGCAAACCACACCACCAACTCCCTCAGTGTCAATTTTCTCCTTACCCAGGAAAGCCAATAGTCCTGCAGGCCATGTCACTGTCAAGTCTGACGAGTCCTCTCCTGCCTGGGATTCCTCCGATGCATCTTTGAGTGTAACGCCTACTGCTGCTGGCGCTGCTGTTGTTGCTGCTGGGAGTCAATCGTCATCCCAGAGGGGAAGTCGGAAGACCACTTGTACTACTTCCAGTAAGCAATTGACTGTCCAACAGTCCTTTGCGAGGAAGATGAAATATCACAGCAGTCATCCTGCTGCAAAGCAGATAACTCAGGCCTTGGCAGCCTGGGCGGTGAGAAATGTGGTTCCGGTATCCACCGTTAATTCAGAGGCAACTAGAGACTTGACTGAGGTAGTGTCCCCGGTACCAAATACCATCTAGGTTACATTTCTCTAGGCAGGCGATACCGAAACTGTACACAGACCTCAGAAAAAGAGTCACCAGTGTCCTAAAAAATGCAGTTGTACCCAATGTCCACTTAACCACGGACATGTGGACAAGTGGAGCAGGGCAGACTCAGGACTATATGACTGTGACAGCCCACTGGGTAGATGTATTGCCTCCCGCAGCAAGAACAGCAGCGGCGGCACCAGTAGCAGCATCTCGCAAACGCCAACTCGTTCCTAGGCAGGCTACGCTTTGTATCACCGCTTTCCAGAAGAGGCACACAGCTGACAACCTCTTACGGAAACTGAGGAAGATCATCGCAGAATGGCTTACCCCAATTGGACTCTCCTGGGGATTTGTGACATCGGACAACGCCAGCAATATTGTGTGTGCATTACATCTGGGCAAATTCCAGCACGTCCCATGTTTTGCACATATATTGAATTTGGTGGTGCAGAATTATTAAAAAAACGACAGGGGCGTGCAAGAGATGCTGTCAGTGGCCCGAAGAATTGAGGGCCACTTTCGGCACTCAGCCACCGCGTGCCGAAGACTGGAGCACCACCAAACATTCCTGAACCTGCCCTGCCATCATCTGAAGCAAGAGGTGGTAACGAGGTGGAATTCAACCCTCTATATGCTTCAGAGGATGGAGGAGCCGCAAAAGGCCATTCAAGCCTATACATCTGCCCACGATATAGGCAAAGGAGGAGGAATGCACCTGACTCAAGCGCAGTGGAGAATGATTTCAATGTTGTGCAAGGTTCTGCAACCCTTTGAACTTGCCACACGTGAAGTCAGTTCAGACACTGCCAGCCTGAGTCAGGTCATTCCCCTCATCAGGCTTTTGCAGAAGAAGCTGGAGACATTGAAGGAGGAGCTAAAACAGAGCAATTCCGCTAGGCATGTGGGACTTGTGGATGGAGCCCTTAATTCGCTTAACCAGGATTCACGGGTGGTCAATCTGTTGAAATCAGAGCACTACATTTTGGCCACCGTGCTCGATCCTAGATTTAAAACCTACGTTGTATCTCTCTTTCCGGCAGACACAAGTCTGCAGAGGTTCAAAGACCTGCTGGTGAGAAAATTGTCAAGTCAAGCGGAACGTGACCCGTCAACATCTCCTCATTAACATTCTCCCGCAACTGGGGGTGCGAGGAAAAGGCTAAGAATTCCGAGTTCACCCGCTGGCGGTGATGCAGGGCAGTCTGGAGCGAGTGCTGACATCTGGTCCGGACTGAAGGACCTGCCAACGATTACTGACATGTCGTCTACTGTCACTGCATATGATTCTCTCACCATTGAAAGAATGGTGGAGGATTATATGAGTGACCGCATCCAAGTAGGCACGTCAGACAGTCCGTACGTATACTGGCAGGAAAAAGAGGCAATTTGGAGGCCCTTGCACAAACTGGCTTTATTCTACCTAAGTTGCCCTCCCTCCAGTGTGTACTCCGAAAGAGTGTTTAGTGCAGCCGCTCACCTTGTCAGCAATCGGCGTACGAAGTTACTTCCAGAAAATGTGGAGAAGATGATGTTCATCAAAATGAATTATAATCAATTCCTCCGTGGAGACATTCACCAGCAGCAATTGCCTCCAGAAAGTACACAGGGACCTGACATGGTGGATTCCAGTGGGGACGAATTAATAATCTGTGAGGAGGGGGATGTACACAGTGAAAGGGGTGAGGAATCGGAGGATGATGATGAGGTGGACATCTTGCCTCTGTAGAGCCAGTTTGTGCAATCAGAGATTGATTGCTTATTTTTTTGGTGGTGGCCCAAACCAACCAGTCATTTCAGTCACAGCCGTGTGGCAGACCCTGTCGCTGAAATGATGGGTTCGTTAAACTGTGCATGTCCTGTTTATACAACATAAGGGTGGGTGGGAGGGCCCAAGGACAATTCCATCTTGCACCTCTTTTTTCTTTCATGTTTCTTTGCATCATGTGCTGTTTGGGGACAAAAATTTTGAAGTGCCATCCTGCCTGACACTGCAGTGCCACTCCTAGATGGGCCAGGTGTTTGTGTCGGCCACTTGTGTCGCTTAGCTTAGTCACACAGCGACCTTGGTGCGCCTTTTTTTTTCTTTGCATCATGTGCTGTTTGGGGACAATTTTTTTGAAGTGCCATCCTGCCTGACACTGCAGTGCCACTCCTAGATGGGCCAGGTGTTTGTGTGGGCCACTTGGGTCGCTTAGCTTAGCCATCCAGCGACCTCGGTGCAAATTTTAGGACTAAAAATATTATTGTGAGGTGTGAGGTGTTCAGAATAGACTGAAAATGAGTGGAAATTATGGTTATTGAGGTTAATAATACTATGGGATCAAAATGACCCCCAAATTCTATGATTTAAGCTGTTTTTGAGGGTTTTTTTGTAAAAAAAAAAAACGAATCCAAAACACACCCGAATCCGACAAAAAATTTTCAGGGAGGTTTTGCCAAAATGCTTCCGAATCCAAAACACGGCCGCGGATCCGAATCCAAAACCAAAACACAAAACCCGAAAAATGTCCGGTGCACATCACTAATATATATATATATATATATGTATATATACTATAGAGGTTGGGAAAACGCAGACAGGTCATGCCCATTTTCAGGGAGTGTATATTCTGATGGCTGCATGACAGGGCGTGCAAATACATGGTATTTCCAACCTGCCCATGTTTGGGAATTACTTTAATTTAAAAGTTTGAAGGTTCTTTCTAACTGTTGTACTTTCATTATAACAAAGCTATGAATGTGCATTTTACATGAAACTAATTTCCCCATCATGCTCTGTACCCTGTATTTGTCTACAAGAATAGAGTCGCCCAACATAAAAAATATTAAAATGTGTGTTGACTCCTGAAGTATGACTTAAACTGCAAAATGGTTTATTTTAAATCTTTAAAATCTCCATTATGCAAAAATACATTTTGCTCATCTATAGTAAAATGATTGATGAAGTTTTCTCCTCTCAACTTATCAAATAATGAAAAGCAATCTTTAGCACACATACAATTTGATTTTTTTTTTATATTTGATTTCCTAAATAGATGTAAAGTGCCTTAATGATTAACAATGTATTTTATTTAAAAAAATCATAAATTCATTGAAAACATTTCATCCATGTTCACAATGTGCTTAGTATTTGTATTGTTCAGTGCTATATTTATTCTAAAATGAATGTTTTTTGACTGCTGAATTAAATGAAAGGACTGAGAACTTATCTAGAAACTCACTTGTACCAAAATAATATGGCATAAATATGCATTAACTGTGGTTTCAGACTGAACGTTTCATACAATTGCTATGTAAACTGTAAAGCACATATAAATACATGCTGACCTGCACTTTTTCCTTTTACATCATTTGTTTTTCACTAGATATATCAAAATGAAAACACATTCTACACGATGTGTGAAAAGCAGGGAAACAAAAAAATCAGCATTAAAAAAAAATGGGATACGGTCGTTAGGTCGACAGTCATTAGGTCGACCACTATTGGTCGACATGCAGTAGGTCAACAGGGTTGATAGGTCGACATGGTCTATAGGTTGACATGTGATAGGTCTACATGAAAAAGGTTGACATTAGTTTTTTACAATTTTGTTAATTTTTATCAACTTTTTCATACTTTACGATCCACGTGGACTACAATTGGGAATGGTAACCTTGCCCGAAGCATGGCGAGCAAAGCGAGCCATGCGAGAGGACACGGTGCACTAATTGGGGTTCCCGGTCACTCTACAAAGAAAATGACACAAATAAAAGAAAAAAACTCATGTTGACCTTTTTTCGTGTCAACCTATCACATGTCGACCTAAAGACTATATTGACCTATCAACCCTGTATGAGTAAATATTGTCTGTTGTTAAAGTGACCACGCTGTCACACACGGATATATCAGCATCTCAAGGAATTGACCCTACAGGACTTAAATGCTTTGATAACAAAGATATATCTCAGATTTTGTTTGACAACACTGATGTACAGTATTAGCTTTTGATGTGGACACCCTATGGAGTTTTTTTTTTTTCAGATTTGTTAAAACTGAAAAAAAGAAAAGTGAACTTAATTTGCATGGACTAACCTTATCACAGTATTACAAAGAAAATTTTGTGTCAAGAGGGTTTCCGCATACGGCATTAGTAGATCAAACCCAGAGTTTTGTAAGAAATGGTGTCGAATCCTTAATGACTGTTGGGTCCAGATAAGGATTACCACATGACCGCACTCTGTAACTAAGCAACGCTGACCACACTCCTTTCTCACGATAAGCGGAAGTACTGAAGCGAGTCACGTGCGGATGTCACGTGACCGCTTCTTTACCACTTAGTAACGCCGATGCCAGCCTGAATAAGGAAATGCGGCGATCGTGTGTAAGGTGCAAAGTCATCTCTAGTATTGAACATAATAATGACACAATCAAGTGTCAATAGATGTTGTTTATATCTACACGATCTAAAAACAGGAAATAGAGCATCTGTACATCCCGGAAGTATATATCTAGTTGCTTAGCAACAACACACACAATTAGGGAAATTTACTAAGCTCCCGATTTTGACCGAGATGGTGTTTTTTCTTCAAAGTGTCATCTCGGGAATTTACTAAACTCAAATCACGGCAGTGATGAGGGCATTCGTATTTTTTTGGAACTCAAAGAAAAAAATTACGAATGAATACACAATCGGTCAAATACGCCTGTAATTTGGTAGAACTCAGTAATTTACTAAAAAGTGTAATTCACAAACACTGCCGGCAATAGCCAAACACTGCCGTGAAAAAATACAAATCGTAAAAAAGTGCTAAAATAAAACAGACCTGCTTTTTTTTACCGTGTTCTGATAGGCATGCACGGATCCATGAGATCCGTGCATGTTTATCAGTGGGAAGGGGTGGGAAAGTGTTAAACTTTGTGGTCAGCGGTGAGGTTACTTTCGGTCAACCGCTGACCGCAAAGTTCCCACCATTGGTTACAATGGAGCGCATAGGCGCTGCATTGTATCACTGTCGTGTGCTGCCTGACAGACACTACAGGAGCACACAGCCAATCAGGAGGGTGCCACGACGTGGCGCTCCCTGATTGGCTGAAGGAACCCTCTTAGACAGAAGTCAGGGGGGGTTCCTGGCTGTCGGGGAAAGGGGTCCCATGTGAAAACATGGGGCCCCTTTCAGTGCGTGGTCGGGTGTCCGTTTTTTTATTTTGCAAAGTACGTGGATTACAAAAAGAACAGAAGAGGACCGATCTACACTGGATTATGTGAGTAAAATTTTTCCCACAGGTACCCCATGGATTCTACATGAAGAAGAGGACCGACCCTCGTGTGAACATAGGTAAGTATGTATGTTTGGAGGTGTGGATGTATGTAATAAACTTTTACTTTCAAGGTGTGTGTCTCCTGTTTTTATTGGGGTATTTTTTACAGGTACCAGCGAGCCCGGTTTTCCTCCGCATGCTGGTACTTGTGGTTCTCCAAGTACCAGCTTGCGGGGGAGGCTTGCTGGGCCTTGTAGTACTGCTACTAAAAACAATATTCACATTTTGACAAAAAGGCTATCAGCCCCCCATCCGCCGCCCTTGGATGGGGGGGACAGCCTCGGGCTTCACCCCTGGCCCTTGGGTGGCTGGAGGGGGGGACCCCTTGATTTAAGGGGTTCCCACTCCTCCAGGGTACCCCGGCCAGAGGTGACTAGTTGGGTATGTAATGCCAGGGCCGCAGGGACCAATATAAAAGTGTCCCCCGGCTGTGGCATTATGTATCTGGTTAGTGGAGCCCGGTGCTGGTTTCAGAAATACGGGGGACCCCTACGCTTTTTGTCCCCCGCATTTTTGGAACCAGGACCAGGCGCACAGCCCGGTGCTGGTTGATTAAATATGGGGGAACCCCTGTCACTTTTTCCTCCATATTTTTTCAAGCAGGACCGGCTCAAAGAGCCCGAGGCTGGTTTTGCTTAGGAGGGGGGACCCCACGCTTTTTTTATTTTTATTTTAAACAATGTTTTATTTTTTACGAAAGGTGCACAATGAAGCCCAGCACGGATCTCACAGATCCGGCGAGATTCATAGTGTTAAAGTCGGCAGTGTTTTACAATTCACTCCCGTAAAACATTGCCAAAAAATACGAATGACATCGACATCGGTAAATACGAAAATGCAGAATACGACAGCTTAGTAAATTAGTCGTAATAAATTCAAAAAGTTGAAAATTTACACTTTAGATGTCATTCGTGTTTGAACTTTAACCTCATTCGGAAAAATATGAATTTTAGTAAATTTACCCCAATATTGTCACATGGTTATTTATCCCATTTTACCTGGTAGTAAAACATGAAGGATAATATTTAAAATCGTTTTTTTCTAAATTAGGAAGATCTAAAAGGTTGTTTTGCCATGCTGAGTCTTGAAAATTATAGTTAATTGAGATGGATTGGGAGAACAGGTGTGGATTGATCAATGATCACCACAGGTATAAATACCCTGCCTCCACACAAGACAGATCACCTTTGAAAAAGCTGCAGGACCTGCAGCGAAACGCGTCAGATGCCCTCCTGATCACCGTCCATTTGCTACAGAACCCATGCCCGGACCATACTGGACGTCCAGATTCAACATTTTGGTGGATACAATAGGCTTACTAAGGACCCTTTCCGCAAGCAAAACTCCGCATACTGGTGAGGATTGAGATTATGTTACCAACTCCTAATTGAAGAATCTTCTAATGGGACTTTCTCCCTCCAGCGGCATAAGAAGCGGTAACAATTCCATTGGGACTGTGCAATTAGCTCCTAAGCCTATATAAATCTGCCCAAACTGGTGTCCAGTTACTTAAAAGGAACGGACATTTCTGGTTTCATTAATTCTGCCGGTGATCATATTGACTTTTATTTGGTATTTTATTAGAGTTATTAATAAATGTTTTAACCTGTTTTCATCCAATCCATCTCATTTTTAGTATTAATTGAATTCAGCGCTGCTATTTTTTCTTTATTGTTTTGCATGGTTTAGGTATCAGGATTGACTAATCCTGTTGTTTAGCAGCAGCATTAGAACAACAGCCCTATCTGCGCCAGAGCACCAACCTTGGTTACTTTCTTTTTAGTGCTGCAAGTATGGCTGTATAGGGCAGTACTGCGTACCGGTAAGAAATTACAAGCCAGTCCGCAGTACCACCGGCCCGACCGCCATGCTTGCAGCCGCTGATCTGCTGTCTGTGAGGGGGGGAGAGCACAGCGCGCACCTCTTCTGCCCCACAGTGTTCAGTCTGGTCTCTCGTCTCCGCTTTCCGTCGGTGGTGTGTATCTCTAATGAGGTGCCGGTTCATTAGCAAATCAGAGCTCACGGATCGCCAGCTGTGGCTCCTGATTGGCTGCCGGGCCATGAGCTTTGCTTGTGTTATGATTCCAGTACTCCTGACCGGAGGAGATCTAATGACAATGGCCAGAGTACTGGAAGGGGAATGCTCGTTACGGGAGCTAGAAAGACTAGTTGCCCCTGGCGCCCTAACTCTATTGTCTCACCCGTGCTATCGAAAATCCCTTGCGAGACTATGGTTTCTTGAGCCCCTGGCAGCCACGTTTGAAAGGCGGATTATGTCTGCCCAACTCCGGTGCCCCCCGGTCTTAGTGAGAGACAAAGGGAAATCTGAGGCAGGATGATGACAAGAGGACCTCTGACTGACAACAGGCCAGGGGCAACAAGCTAACTAACCAACCAGAAGTATGCGCGGAAAAACCGCCAGATAAAAGGACAACCAAAATCCACTAGTCCGTTACTCCTACCCAGCACCGCTGGATACCAGAGTGGATCTGTGGGAGCGGAATCCTCCGCAAAAGCTCCGGAACACAAATGATAAATAATAAGTAATAAAGCAGCCAAGCCGCAACACACGGCTACGCCGTGACTCACGAACACCACTGGATGTTAAAAGGTGCTCAGTCAGGACTCCAGGAACAGATGACGACTTCCGAGTACAGGACAACTGAGGACAGGAACGACCGGGTACAGCGGGACTGGAAACACTCTCAGCAAACAGATACAGCATGCAGGAAGCTATTACCGGCGTCTGTGAGAAGCCCAGGAAGTGTATTTAACAGGGAGTCCTCCAATCAGCTGTTCAGAGGCTGATTGGATTAAATGCCGTGCAGCTGCCTTGCTGCACGGCCAGGAAACAGGTGCCCTATTAATTTAAATGGACCCAGCAACGGGGAACGCGGTCCGCCAGTGGCGTCCCCGTTGCTAGGGTCCGTGCGGCTCCGTGCGCCCGGCGTCTAGCGTTGCCAGGGAGCCGGCGGCTGTACGCGCACGGCGTCCCTGGTTGCTAGGCGCCGGGCCGCACCGACGAGCGGACCCCGGTGCCTAACAGTACCCCCCCCTTGAGGAGGGGTCAAGGAACCCCTAAAGCCAGGTTTCCGAGGAAATTCCCGAAAAAATGCCCTCTTGAGCCTCGGGGCATGGAGATCCTTATCCAGGACCCAAGACCTTTCCTCTGGACCATAGCCCTTCCAGTGCACCAGAAAATAAAGCCGACCCCGGGACAATTTGGAATCGAGAACCTTCTCCACCAAGAACTCCTGATGTCCCTGTACATCTACTGGTGATTTCCCCTGAGAGATCTTCCGAGGAAATCTACTGGAAGAAACGTATGGTTTCAACAGGGAGCAATGGAACGTATTTCCGATTCGGAGAGCTCTTGGTAAACGTAACCGGAAAGCAACTGGATTGATTTTTTTAATAATATGAAATGGTCCAATAAATTTGGGGCCCAATCTAGCTGAGGTTTGTCGAAGTCTAATGTTACGAGTCGACAACCATACCCTGTCTCCCACCTTAAAAGTGCAAGGACGCCGGAGCCTGTCAGAAAACTTTTTCTCTCGAAATGACGCTTTTCTGAGAGCAAGGTGCACTTTTTTCCAAATGACTCTGAGATGAGAGGTTAAGGTTAGCGAGGAAACAGAGGAATGTTGGAAAAAAGAATTAGCTCTGGGGTGAAAACCAAAAACTGAAAAGAATGGAGACACATTAGTGGAGGAATGACAAGAATTGTTGTAAGCAAACTCCGCCAAAGGAAGAAACTCGGACCAATCATTCTGGAGTTTGGCTGAGTACAAACGCAAATACTGTTTTAATGATTGATTAACTCGCTCGGTCTGCCCATTGGATTGGGGATGATAGCCGGATGTTAAAGACAATTTCATCTTTAATGAGGCACAAAAAGACTTCCAGAATTGTGCAATGAATTGTGGACCCCGATCAGAAACAATATCGGTGGGCAACCCATGAAGTCTGAAAACATGGCGGAGAAACAAAACAACCAATCCCTGGGCAGATGGCAGTCGGGGAAGAGCAATGAAATGGGCCATCTTGCTAAAACGGTCCACTACCACCCATATGACTTGGAATCCGGCTGACAGAGGGAGGTCTACCACAAAATCCATGGAAATATGAGACCATGGCCTGAGAGGAACATTTAAGGGCATAAGTTGCCCGATAGGCAAGGAACGGGGAACCTTATGCTGTGCACAGACCTGACAAGAAAAAACAAACTCCTTAATGTCTTTAGAAAGACCAGGCCACCATACTGAGCGGGAGACTAATTCCAAAGTCTTAGAGATCCCCGGATGCCCGGCAACTTTGCTATCATGAAACTCAGTCAAAACAGTAGCTCTCAAAAACTCAGGGACGTAAAGACGACCAGCAGGAGTATTTCCAGGAGCTTGATGTTGAAGCTGCTTTAACTGGGTAAACAAATGTTGTGTGAGGCCTGCCCAAATGACTGAAGACGGAAGTATGGGAGTAACAGGACTGTTATTATGAACTGGAAGAAAACTGCGTGACAGGGCATCCGCCTTGGTATTCTTGGAACCTGGCCTAAAAGTGATCATAAACTTGAAACGAGTAAAAAATAAAGCCCAACGAGCCTGCCGGGCATTCAGCCGCTTAGCTGATTCGATGTACTGAAGATTTTTGTGGTCAGTCAATACTGAAATGGTATGTGTTGCTCCCTCAAGCCAATGCCTCCACTCCTCGAAAGCCCATTTAATAGCCAGTAATTCCCGGTTACCAACATCGTAGTTGGATTCAGCAGATGAGAATTTCCTGGACATAAAGGCACAAGGATGTAGTTCCAGAGAGTCCGGATCCTTCTGAGATAGGATAGCCCCCACTCCAACCTCCGAGGCATCAACCTCAACAATGAAGGGCAATTCTGGGTTGGGATGTCTGAGGACTGGAGCTGAGACAAAAGCTTGTTTCAAGGCCTGAAAGGATAACTCAGCTTCACGTGACCAGTTGGTAGGATCTGCTCCCTTCTTAGTCAGTGCCACAATGGGAGCAACCAGGTCGGAAAAAGAATGAATAAATCTTCTATAATAATTCGCAAACCCTAAAAAGCGCTGAATTGCTTTTAAGTTGGTGGGTTGCGCCCAACTAAGGATGGCTTGGAGCTTCTTAGGTTCCATACAGAATCCCCGAGGGGAAATAATGTACCCTAAAAAGGATACCTCCGTGACATGAAACTCACACTTCTCCAGCTTGGCATATAGGTGATTTTCACGTAATTTTTGAAGAACCTGACGCACCTGGGTAACATGTTGTTCAATTGAGTCAGAATAGATCAGGATGTCGTCTAAGTAAACGACCACGAATCTTCCTAGAAAATCACGGAGCACATCGTTAATGAGATCCTGGAAAACTGCCGGAGCGTTAGACAAGCCAAACGGCATCACCAGATACTCGTAGTGACCCGACTGAGTACTGAAAGCCGTCTTCCACTCATCTCCCGACTTGATTCGGATGAGGTTATACGCTCCCCTCAGGTCAATTTTAGAAAAAATCACAGCCGAACGCAGCTGATCAAAGAGGACAGAAATCAGCGGCAGAGGGTAAGTATTTTTAACTGAGATCTTATTCAGGGCTCTAAAGTCAATGCAAGGTCTGAGTGATCCATCTTTTTTCTCCACAAAGAAGAAGCCTGCACTTAAAGGGGATTTAGATGGCCTGATAAATCCTTTCCCTAGGCTCTCCTTAACATACTCATTCATGGCCGCAGTTTCTGGCCCAGATAATGCATATAACCTTCCCTTTGGCAATGTGGCACCAGGAATTAGCTCAATAGCACAATCATAAGGCCGATGGGGAGGCAGAATGTCCGCATTGCCCTTGGAAAACACATCAACAAAGTCCTGGTATTCCACGGGAATGAGTTCGGGAATAGCAGCAGCTATTCTGACGGGAAACGTAATACATTCCTTATTACAGATGGTACCCCATTGTGAAATCTCCCCCGACTGCCAATCAATGATGGGATTATGAAAGGCCAGCCAAGGGTGACCCAGAACCACTGGAACTGCTGGGCAATGGGTAAGGAAAAACTCGATCTTTTCGGAATGAAGAGCTCCTACCGTAAGTAGTATAGGGGGTGTACGGAGGGAAATAACCCCATTGGACACGGGACTCCCATCTAAACCATGCATGGTGATACACCTACCCAAGGCTAACTGAGGAATACCTAAGGCTTTGGCCCACGTTAAGTCCATAAAGTTCCCTGCAGCTCCACTGTCAACAAAAGCCGACACCGAAGAACTGAGGCTGCCAAAGGAAACTTTAGCTGGGACTAAAAGGGAGTTATTCGAGGAGATAAGCTGCAGACCAAAGTGAACCCCCTCACAATTCACTTGGTCGAGGCGTTTCCCGACTTGTTCGGACAATTACGGGCAAAATGTCCCTTACCCCCACAGTACAAACAAAGACCAGAGTTTTGCCTTCTGGCTCTTTCTTCTGGAGACAGCCGAGAGAGACCCATCTGCATGGGCTCCTCTATGTCCTCAGGAATGGAAAATACACATGGAGTAGACCTGACAGGTGCTCCTTTTTCAGCCCTCCGCTCTCTGAGACGACGATCAATCTTAATAGAAAGCTCCATGAGTTTATCGAGAGTCTCAGGAGCGGGATACTGAAGGAGACTGTCTTTTATAGACTCAGATAAGCCGAGGCGAAACTGACTGCACAGGGCTGGGTCATTCCAGCCACAGTCGTTCGACCAACGGCGAAATTCTGTACAATAAACCTCTGCAGGATTTCTACCCTGTCTGAGAGCGCGTAACTGACTCTCAGCGGATGCCTCTCTATCAGGGTCATCATACAAAAGCCCTAAAGACCCCAAAAAGGCGTCTACTGACAACAATGCCGGATCCTCTGCTTTTAAACCAAAAGCCCAGGTCTGAGGATCCCCCTGGAGCAAAGAAATAATAATTCCGACCCGCTGAGATTCAGTACCTGAGGAGATCGGTCTTAAACGAAAATAAAGTTTACAGGATTCTTTAAAATTAAAAAACTCCTTCCTATCACCAGAAAAACGGTCAGGCAAGTGCATTTTTGGTTCAGGGACTACCCTCGGGGAAGTTCGTAAAAGATCTTCCTGCGACTTCACCCGAAGGGAAAGATCCTGAACCATCTGAGTAAGTTCTTGAATCTGGCTGACTAGGAGCTGGCCAGGATTTGGCCCTAAACCTGCGGGATTCATGAGGCCGATAACTCTTACAAAACTGAATAAGGAAAAAATCAAACCCTGTTTAATTTTAAGTTTTGGTATGGCCGGTAATAATGTTATGATTCCAGTACTCCTGACCGGAGGAGATCTAATGACTATGGCCAGAGTACTGGAAGGGGAATGCTCGTTACGGGAGCTAGAAAGACTAGTTGCCCCTGGCGCCCTAACTCTATTGTCTCACCCGTGCTATCGAAAATCCCTTGCGAGACTATGGTTTCTTGAGCCCCTGGCAGCCACGTTTGAAAGGCGGATTATGTCTGCCCAACTCCGGTGCCCCCCGGTCTTAGTGAGAGACAAAGGGAAATCCGAGGCAGGATGATGACAAGAGGACCTCTGACTGACAACAGGCCAGGGGCAACAAGCTAACTAACCAACCAGAAGTATGCGCGGAAAAACCGCCAGATAAAAGGACAACCAAAATCCACTAGTCCGTTACTCCTACCCAGCACCGCTGGATACCAGAGTGGATCTGTGGGAGCGGAATCATCCGCAAAAGCTCCGGAACACAAATGATAAATAATAAGTAATAAAGCGGCCAAGCCGTAACACACGGCTATGCCGTGACTCACGAACACCACTGGATGTTAAAAGGTGCTCAGTCAGGACTCCAGGAACAGATGACGACTTCCGAGTACAGGACAACTGAGGACAGGAACGACCGGGTACAGCGGGACTGGAAACACTCTCAGCAAACAGATACAGCATGCAGGAAGCTATTACCGGCATCTGTGAGAAGGCCAGGAAGTGTACTTAACAGGGAGTCCTCCAATCAGCTGTTCAGAGGCTGATTGGATTAAATGCCGTGCAGCTGCCTTGCTGCACGGCCAGGAAACAGGTGCCCTATTCATTTAAATGGACCCAGCAACGGGGAACGCGGTCCGCCAGTGGCGTCCCCGTTGCTAGGGTCCGTGCGGCTCCGTGCGCCCGGCGTCTAGCGTTGCCAGGGAGCCGGCGGCTGTACGCACACGGCGTCCCTGGTTGCTAGGCGCCGGGCCGCACCGACGAGCGGACCCCGGCGCCTAACAGCTTGGCTTACGAACCGACACCTCACTAGAGATACATGCTGCCGCCAGATACCAAACATAACACTGAGGGGCAGAACAGGCGCGTGCAGTGCTCTCCTCCCTTCACACACAGCAGCCAGCAGCGGTAAGCAGAACTTGGGGTGGGGGTTGACTGGCTCTGTGGGGTAGTGGGGGCATATGTGTAACTGGCACTGGGGGGTGTACCTGGCACTGGGGGGGCAGTGGAGGCATATGTGTAACTGGCACTGTGGGTGTACATGGCACTGTGGGACAGTGGGGGCATATGTGTAACTGACACTGGGGGGTGTACCTGGCACTGTGGGGCAGTGAGTGCATATGTGTAACTGGCTCTGGGGAGTGTACCTGGAACTGTGGGACAGTGGGGGCATATGTGTAACTGGCACTGGGGGTTGTACCTGGCACTGTGGGGCAGTGGGGTATATGTGTAACTGGTACTGGGGGATGTACATGCCACTGTGGGACAGTGGGGGCATATGTGTAACTGGCACTGGGGGGTGTACTTGGCACTGTAGGGTAGGGGGGCATATGTGTAACTGGCTCTGGGGAGTGTACCTCGAACTGTGGGACAGTGGGGGCATATGTGTAACTGGCACTGGGGGTTGTACCTGGCACTGTGGGGCAGTGGGGTATATGTGTAACTGGTACTGGGGGATGTACATGCCACTGTGGGACAGTGGGGGCATATGTGTAACTGGCACTGGGGGGTGTACTTGGCACTGTAGGGTAGGGGGGCATATGTGTAACTGGCACTGGTTGTGTACCTGGCACTGTGGGGCAGTGGGGGCATATGTGTAACAAGCACTGGGTGGTATACATGGCACTGGGGCACTGTGGGGGCATATGTGCAACTGGCACTGTAGGGACATATGTCTACCTGGCACTGTGGGGGCATATCTGGCACTGTGGGGAGATATGTGTACCTGGCACTGTTGGGGTATATGTGTATCTGGCACTGTGAGGGCATATGTGTATCTGGCACTGTGGGGGCATATCTGGCAGTATGGGGGCATATGTGTATCTGGCACTGTGGGGGATATATGTATCTGGCATTGTTGGGGGTATATGTGTATTTGGCCCCCCCATATGTGTATCATGCCCCCATTTTCATTGGTCAAGCCCCGTGTGTGACAACCATCTTTTGGTGTGCACACACAGTACCACTAAGACATTTTTTCTACTTGCACCACTGAGAACAAGTCAATTTTGATATTGAGCTGCTTGACAAGGAAATTACTGTATGTGAGAGTGCAGGACTAGATGTTCCCAAGGCAAACACTACTATTGTTTGGGTGTCCAAACTTCAGAACAGTTTGAATCTTTTTCACACAGAGTTGTTAGCTTTTAAAAAGAATAAATATAAAGGACTATAAAGTTTTTAATGTGTATAGCTGGTTATCCTGTGGGGAATTTAAACCCACCTGGAGGGGTGCTACCAAGTTTAGGAGAAATCGTGTCAATAGAAGTTTTTCTGAGATAAACACACTTACCTCCATGAGCGACTCGGACCAATCACAAGCACACTCTTCTCCTTATTTCTTACGAGGAAGTGTCACCAGAAGCAGATGTAGGAATGGAAAGGGAAAGGACCCTGTCGGAGGGGAGGGATCACACACAATAGGAGGCAATGATCAGAAAAAAGGCAAGACAAAATTGTTATATTTAACTTATCACTATATGTGCCATCTGAACACAAGATGTCGGTGTTATCTAAAGGACTCTCATTTGTTAGGACCTATAGACAACGGTCCATTGACTTTGAAGTTAAGTTATATAAATTTCACCTGTTGCTTAAATTGAAAGGTTTTTTTTGCTAAACAAGTTTCATCTATGTCACGATCCGGGTAATCAGTCACATGTTTTTACCTTCTAAGTACCTTCTGAGACTGTCCCTGCGCTCCAAGCCTGGATTCCACCTGCGCAGTCTGCGTTCAGCACGCTTTACAGCATTGCTTCAGTCTCCCCTCAGCGATACCAGCAGCGCTGTCATGGTGACTTCACAGCATGTTCCACCTGTTTCCATAGATGGCGTTTCCTGTCCTCCACGACCTCCGCCGCCATTACTATAGCAGGGTTCCACATACTAAGTACAAACAGACTTTCCCTCCAGAACCAAATTGGGCGCAGCCATGTTTGGCCTCATTACATGACTCTCCATAGCCTATCCGCTGTGCTCTGGACTCTGCCTGATTGCTCAGCCAATACCTGCTTCCCAGCTGGTATAAATATACTGCATCAAGGCTGCCTAGTCGTCAGGGCTTTGGTTGTCTATCCCAGTGTTAGATGTATCTCCAGTCAGTGGATGTTCCTGCATGCAGTTTCCAGGTATTCCAGCTCCTGTGACCTTGCTTCATTTAAAGAGACCTGCACCAGTTTCCACCCTGCTGTGCTGCCTGACTCCAGTGTTGTTCCTACATCACACTCAGTGATCTGCAGTGATTCATCACCGGCTTCCAGCTTTCAGCAGTGTTCAAGTATCGCTTCCAGTGATGTTCCAGTATCACTACCAGCTCTTGTTGGCATATAAAAATTGCGCTCCATGATCTGTAGTGATTCCTCACCAGCTTCCAGCTTTCAGCAGTGTTCCAGTATCACTTCCAGCTTCCAGGGGTGTTCCAGTATCACTTCCAGCTCACAGAGGTGTCCTGTATTACCTTCAGCTCTCTGCGGTGTTCCAGCATCGCTCCCAACCACCATCGATGTTCCTACATCGATCCACAGTTCACCATCGGTGCTCTCGCCATCGGACTCCCTCAACATCTGTGAATTTCACTGCACCTTACACCCTGAGCCAGTTTCATCCGGCATTCTCGGCAGTTCTGTGTTCATCTCAACTCCTGTGCATCATTACCATCTCCAGCTTCCAGAGTGTCATCTGCTGGTCAGTACCTGCTCATTCCCTACTACAGTGGTTAGCTGTGGCTAATGGACTTATTATCTCTGGGTCTTACACAGACTTTGCTTATCCTGTCTGCATTGCTACAGTATATTATTACCATTGCGCCTAAGGAACTGTACTGCCATCTGTGTCTGCACATTCTACTGTTGAGCTTACCATTCTGCTGAAGTGCCAAGGTGTTTATGAACTGATTGTTTAATAAACAAACTTTATCTTTTACACCGTTGTCGTGGTCACACCTTTGGGCATCGGTGCTAAGGTCCCTTGCATATCCAAGAATCCTATATTACTTGTTGCTTGGGCCTGTTCTCCGGCCAGATTCATTAGTGCTTACTGACCTAATGAATCCGGCCGGAGAACAGGCCCAAGTGACCAGCCTGGTACAACAGCGTGCAGCCCGCTTGGAACATCAACAGGATCTACAGGGTCAAGTGATTTGCTGTCTCCAGGACCTCTCTACCCGGCTGGATGGAATTCAAGCAACCCTCCGTAGTTTAGGGGCATCCAGTGTACCAACTGCAGTACCTTAGGTGGTAACCCCACCCACCATTCCCGTTTCTTCACCTCGTCTTCATTTGCCGACACCAGCCAAGTTCGATGGTTCCCCTAAAGCCTGTCGGGGTTTCCTGAATCAGTGTGAGATACACTTTGAGCTACAGCCTGGCAATTTTCCTACAGATCACACCAAGGTTGCCTACATCATCTCCATCCCCAGTGGCTCCACTCTGGACTGGGCATCCCCTTTGTGGGAAAAATCTAATGCACTGCTTTCTTTGTATACAGACTTCGTGGTGACATGTGACATCTGCCTCTATCGACTTTCTTCAGCTGCATCAGGGAACATGAACAGTTGGTCAATATTTAGTGCAATTCCAGATTCTAGCATCTGAACTCTCCTGGAATGACGACGCCCTCTATGCAGCTTTCTGGCACGGGTTATCTGAGTGGATCAAGGATGAGCTAGCCACCAAATACTTACCTTTAAAACTGGATGAGCTCATATCCCTCTGCACGAAGGTTGATCTCCGTTTCCGCAAAAGGGCAGCTGTGTGAGGAAGGTCCATGCTTCCCAAAACCTCTGCCATTATTCCTCCTCATCAGCCAACTCCTCCCAAGGATGAGTCCATGCAGGTCAACTGCTCTCATCTGTCGCCAGCAGAGCAAAGGAGATGTCTGTCCGATCACCTGTGTCTTTACTGTGCTGCTCCATCCCATGTCATTAACCCTTGTCCTAAACATCGGTGAAACTCCAAATCTTAGCTAGTCAAGGAGAGGGCTGGCTAGGAGTGATGAATTCCTCTCCATATTCCTGTTATTGCAATCTTCCTTATCTCTTCAAGTGTCTCAGCATTTCAGGAAATGTATTGCTCTTCTGGAGCGGCTGGGAACTTCATTACAGCTGAATTTGTTAAACGGTGGTCTCTACCCACCAATAGACTCTCGTCTTCTGTATGCCTGACTGCTGTGGACAGCAGCAGGATTTCTGATGCAGTTATTGACTACAAGACCCTGCCTATCTGTCTGAAGGTAGGAGCTCTTCACTCCAAACTGATATCCTTCCTAGTCATTCCAAAAGCTACTCATCCTGTAGTTCTGGGTCTTCCATGTCTCCATCTTCATAATCCTCAAATTGACTGGAAGACTACACAAATCCTGGCATGGAATCCTTCCTGTTTTGGTACCTGTCTTCAAAAGGTCCTTCCAGCTCGAAGTTCCACTTCCAAGTCTCCAGAAGTTTCGCCTCCTCAGTACCTAGAATTTACCACTGTCTTCAGTAAGTCCTCTGCAGATATTCTTCCTCCTCATAGGGAGTAAGATTGCCCTATAGATCTCATCCCAGGGATGACTCCTTCTCGGGGATGCACCTACCCTGTGTCACTTCCAGAGACCCACACCGTGGTGGAATATATTAAAGAAAACCTTGCCAAAGGTTTTATCCAGCCTTCCTCTTCTCCAGCAGGTGCAGGCTTCTTCTTTGTGAAAAATAAAGATGGTGGACTGCGTCCGTGTATTGATTACCGTGGGCTCAATGACATCACAGTGAAGAATCGGTATCCGTTACCTCTAATCACCGAGTTATTTGACTGTGTCAGTGGAGCTACCATCTTCTCCAAATTCTATCTTAGGGGTGCATACAATGATATTCTCATCTTCGCTAACAATCTCAAGGAACATCGCTACTCGGTGAAGGAAGTTCTGTCCCGTCTCCGTGCCAATCATCTCTATTGCAAATTAGAGAAGTGTGTCTTTGAAGTTATGTCAATTGCATTTCTAGGATACATTGTGTCTGGTTCCAGTCTAGAGATGGATCCTGAGAAACTCCAGACTATCCGAGATTGGCCTATACCCACGTCACTTAAAGTTGTTTAAAGATTCCTGGGTTTCGCCAAACAACTACTACAGGAGATTCATCTGAGGATTCTCCACCATCGTGGCACAGATCACCACTCTCACACAGAAAGGTGCCAATCCCTCCAAGTGGTCGGAAGAGGCCACTCAAGCCTTCCACCTTCTCAAACAAAAGTTTGTCTCCGCTCCAGTCCTGAAACAGCCTGATAACAACTTAACTTTCACCTTGGAGGTGGATGCTTCTTTCGTAGGAGTTGGTGCTTTTCTATCTCAAAGAGCCGATGATGGCCACTTGCATCCCTGTGGCTACTTCTCGTGGAAGTTCTCTCCTGCTGAGCGCAATTATGCCATTGGTGATCAAGAACTTTTAGCAATCAAGCTCGCCCTAGAAGAGTGGAGGTATTTACTGGAGGGTCCTCTCATACTATTACAAGACCACAGACCACAAGAATCTCCTGTACATGAAAGCCACTCAATGTCTCTATCCTTGTCAAGCCAGGTGGGCACTCTTATTTTCCAGGTTCAACTTTCAGCTCTTGTTTTGACCTGGGTCACAGAATCTTAAGGCTGATGCACTTTCCCGCTCCTGGGAGCAAGAAAATGAGTCTGAATCCACTGGTAAGCATCCCATTATCGACCCAGTGGCATTCTCCACCGTGGGAATGGCCTCTATGCTTCCGCCAGGGAAAAGCCTTGTAAATCCAGCTCTCAGAAAGAAGCTCTTGCAATGTGCACATTCTTTTCGCTTCGCAGGACAAGCGGGTATTAAGAAAATTTCTGAGTTTGTTTCCAGATCAAACTGGTGGCCGACCCTAAAGAAAGACATCACAGAGTTTATTGCATCTTGCCCTAAAAGTGTGCCAGCACAAGGTACCATGCCAGTTACCTGCTGGACAACTGGTACCTTTGTCAATTCCACACGGTCCATGGACCCATTTATCAATTAACTTCATTACCGATCTCCCTGAGTGTAACAAGTTTAATACCATATGGGTGGTAGTTGACTGGTTCACCAAGATGGCACACTTCATCCCCCTTACCAGTCTTCTGTCAGTTTCCAGGCTGGCTCAAGTCTTCATTCAAGAATCCTTTAGATTACATGGCCTACCTGAAGAAATTATTTCCGATAGAGAAATCCAGTTTGTAGCCAAATTCTGGCGAAGTCTGTGTTCGGCTCTCCAAGTCAAATTGAAGTTCTCTACTACCTATCACCCCCAAACCAATGGGCAAACTGAGAGGGTGAATCAGGAGGCCTTCCTCCGAATTTATGTATCCTCTTCACAAGACCACTGAATTCATCTTCTTCCCTGGGCCGAGTTTTGTCACAACAACCAGTATCATTCTTCATCTTCTTCCACGCTTTTCTTTGCCAATTTTGGGTTCCATCCCAAGGTCCCTGAGTTTCAACCGCTGCCAGCAACATTGGTATCTGCAGCTGATCTCACGCTTCATCAGTTTTCCCAAAACTGGAAGAATATCCATAGCTAACATTTGGATAGACGAACTCACTTCCTATTTTTTGACTCAGATACATCCAGGAGCACTTTTGAGTTATGCACTTCCTAAAGTGCACAAAACTTTAATATGGCCCCCTTGTGTCAGCCTATCTCACAGTATGTTGACTTCTGTCTACAACCAGTTGAGAGACACCAATGATTTCATCCAAAAACTGGATGCGCTTGGCACTTTACCAGAACACAGTTTATTGGTTACATAGGACATTACTAGTCTAAACACCAATATTACGCATGTTGACAGTTTAGACTCAGTGAGAGCGCTTATGTGCTCCAATCCACACTATAAGGGAACTACAGTTACATTTTTGTTACTGTTAAATGAGATTGTGTTACGTAAGAATTATTTTCTTTTTGAGAATTCTTTCTTTTTGCAGCTATGGGGGACTATGATGGGGTCTAATATGGCCCCATCGTATGCAAACCATTTTATGCATAGGTACAAGAAACAGCATATCATGTCTCATCCAGTCTTTTCTAAGTTTATTTTAATGTTCACTACATTGATGATTTATTTTTAGTGTGGACTGGGGGAGCAATCGCCTGATTGAGTTTATAGATTTCCTCAATGCACTGAGCACCACCATCAGGTTTACTCTCTCCTATAGTGAGACGACTGACAATTTTTGGATTTGAGCATCTCCAAGAATGAAGGAGCTATTTCCACACATATTTTTAGAAAAGAAACCAACAAGAATACGCTTTTTGTTGCCTATAGTTTTCATCCAATGCCTCTTAAATGAAGCTTACCACTTTCACAATTGCTAAGAGTTGCACGCATTACCTCTGAGGTAGATTAACTTTTCTCACCATTGATGGAAATGAAAGAATGCTTCATTAAAAGAGGTTATGCAGAACAAGAGATCAAGGAGGCCATCTCTTGCTGTACGAATATATGTCACTTGAGGAGGCCCTATTGGGCAAAGATCTGAGTACGGATAATGATAGGATGGTGTTTACCTCTACATACTCGATTAGTTCCCATCATATTCCTAATACTATTTTGAAGCACTGGCATATTGTGCAATCTGAATACACCATTGGTCATTTTTATCAAAATGTCCCTCTTTTTTGTTATAAGTGGAGCCAGAATATCAAGGACATTGTAGCTAAATCTGACTCTTCCTTTAAGAAAGCAATGTTTAAAGTGGATTCCAATACATCTCCAGTGGCAAAACACTTTGCTTCATACAATCACAAGTTGACAGACTTTCGCTATAGATCATATTTCTCCTCTGAGACGGGGTGGTGACTGCAATAAATTGCCTCTACAAAGAGAATGCTTCTGGATTCATCAACTTGATACAGTAGCTCCACATGGCCTCAATGAGGGACAATTCCTTAATTGTTTTATTTGAGGGAGAATATTGCCCTTTTGGTGTTGTTTCGATTATTACCATTATTATGTTATATTGGAGTAATTTCCCTGTAGTATCTATGCTTGTGTTTATGTTTGTCACTTATTTTGTTTTAGTATATTTGTTTGTTTTTCTGTATTGGTTTACTAGTTCCTAGTGGTGCCTTGGCCGTTTGCAACTAGATTCAACCCTACTTATTATATTTTTCTTTGTGATATACTGCAGATATGGTGCTGAATACATTTCTTGCACATGCCTGTGGAATTGAAGTTTCTTTGCAATTAACTTACTTACCATGGACATATCGAAATTTTTGGTTATTTGGTACTATACCAACATTTTATTATTGTTTATATTTGTATCCATAGTTGCACCGCGTCATTTCTGCTTTTGGAATTAGCGGCCTTAAATGATTTTTACATATATACTGTGGTATTCATGCCTATGCCGCATCACATCCATCTGCGGGAACCTCGGCAGCCTGTGTTTTCACGGTGACCTAGGCAACAAGACGCCACTTCCGGTCATGTGGGTCACGGCCGTGGAGATGGTAGTTTGATACGGCAGTGTTCTTGGCAACACCGCACTTCCGGTTGCGGTATAGGTGTTATGTATGTTATTCCACAGGTGAGTTTGGTTTGCAATAGTCTCGGGGTACTTAAGGAATCATGTGCACTGCAGGGGGGGGTGGGGGTGGGGGGGCAGATATAACATGTGCAGAGAGAGTTAGATTTGGGTCGGTTATTTTATTTCTGTGCAGGGTAAATACTGTCTGCTTTATTTTTACACTGCAATTTAGATTGCAGATTGAACACACCACACCCAAATCTAACTCTCTCTGCACATGTTATATCTGCCTCCCCTGCAGTGCACATGGTTTTGCCCAACTGCTAACAAAGTTCCTGCTGCGATCAACTCAGAAATACCCCAATGTGCAGGGATTTGTTCTTTGAGTTGCTCATTCTGACCTTTTTTGGGAGAGGTGATGATGATGTGTGCCACTCAGTGCTTTGCCTTTTGGTCTCCAGATCATACTTAAAGATCCAAGTTTCATCACCTGTTATCACTCTGCCAAAAAAATTAGGCTCACTTTGCACACGCTCCAAACGTTTGTGGGAAATCTCCACATGCTTGTCTTTTTTATCATGAGTCAAAACCTTTGGAACCAATCCAGCACACACCTATCGCATTGCTAATTTGTTTGTCAAGATCTCTTGCACAATAGTTTTTGGAAGTCCCAACCTTTCTGCTACAATTCTAACACTGAAATGACAGTGTTCAAAACATCATGCCCTTTGTCCACATTTTGCTCATTAAGACTTGTTGAAGGTCATCCAGAGTGTGGTTTGTCCTTAATGTCTTCTCTGCCCTCCTCAAAGAATTTAAATCAATGGTGAACTTATGACTTGGACAAGGAGTCCTCCCCAAAGTCTTTTTGATGCATGGCAAGCATAGCGGTATCTAATTCCCGAGTTTAACACAGAACTTGATCGCATATCATTTCTCAATGGTACGCTCCATCTCGATCCTTGACCTAGGTAATAAAGGAAACTTAGTTTACAGCTTGATCCATACACTGTAAAGGCTCACAGGCAACTCCCGCTACTGGGAATGTGCAGCTGAGACACCCCTCCACCCATCCAGCCCTACAGTACCGCCATCCACCTGTTCTGAGTGGCGTAAAAAAATCAGTCTCATTACTTTCCAGACAGACCCTGTACAATGCATTTTATATGTATTTTTGTGGGTTACCATAATATATATATTAACAAAGAAGCCCAGCAATAGAATAAAAAAATGAGTAAAGTACCCTAGTGCCTTCATCATGACCTGATACAGTTTTCAGCATTTACTGTATTTATCAAAATAACTAACATGGCACTCATAGAAGGTTTTCCTAAGTTTAATTGCTGTTTAGTCAAAGCAATTTTGTGATACAGTATATATATATAGTATTGACTATTACTGGATACATTTTGTTACATACATTTTGTATGTTGCATTATAATATTATCTACGTGAGCAATGCTTTTATGATTCACAATAAAAATAATGCATTAGGAATAAAATTCCTGTATGAGTGCCGTGTTTGTTATTTTGATAAATGACTGCTGAAAACATTATATATAAATATATTGGCTCCAAATGTATTCTACAGCAGGACCGTAAGAACTATCTTCAGTATAAAGAAGAACAAGGAGTCCTGAAAGTGGTGATATGGTCCCTGCAGTGCCAATCAGTGTCAACTGCCATGTCACAGGCTGTGTTTGAAAAATAACAGGAGCTGATTGGCTGGTACTTTATCCCCGTCCACTTTGTCTACATTCACGGTTTAGTAAAAAGACTCCTTTCTTCTGGAAACTCTGCCCTCCTACCCTGTTGTATTCATATATGTTGTTTGCTTTTTCTGTGGTGATAGAACAACTTCATGGGTTTTAGAGTGTACATTCTCCTTTATACCAGTGGTGATTTCTCCGTTAGGCACGTGAGGCATGTGCCTAGGGGGCGACACTTGTTTGGGGGTTACACTTGGATGCTTGTGTTCATACTGTCAGCCCAAAAAGTACCAGCAACTGAAGAATTATTTCCACTGTACCATATGCCAACTTGAATGGAGTGTAAACAGGTAGGACATGCACATACTGCCATTGTAAGTTGTCCTACTTAGTAAATATGTATACATAATTAAAATACAAAAAATCCATAGTTAGTGGCTTTATTATTATTCTTTTAAATTGGCTATCTTCAAATGATGGCTTATAACCAATCAATAAAAATAATAAAATTAGGTAGACAAAGGGCGGCTGATACTGTTGTGCCTAGGGGCGCCATCACCCCTAAACCTGCCCCTGATTTATATAATGTGATGGCCAAATGAATGTGTCTCTCGGGAATAAAAACAATAGCCTGGCCAGGTGAGATACTGAACTTATGTAGAGTTAAACAGCAAATTTTGAATTGTATGATTGCTTTTGTTGCCTTACTTATCATCCTTTTTTGGTCCTCCACTATAATAACTTTAACTATAACTTAAATAAATTCAGTCAATATAATACAATTTTCAAGTTGATCTGTCAAACTAAATTTGAATATATTTTTAAATGCCAACCCTCATTGTCTGTGTTTTTATTTATTAGATAAGTATATATAGTTTTAAAAAGAGACTATATGCAAAATGTATCTGATAGAGCATTTATTGAAATTCCATCCACTAGCCAGGAATAGTACCACACTATTTTTCTCAGTTTACATTGTGACTTATTCTTTATTTTATACTGAGATTGCTTACTATTATCTTTTGGACACATGTATACAAAATAAATGTTGAGGGCCATTTATAATTCCCAAACCAACTGTCATCTGTCAATTGATTAAATTAGAAAAATGTATGTAGAAATTGTTTACAGATCTTTACTTCTAAGGGAATAGAGCACAAAGATTTGTCAATATTAGAAATGAAATCAGAATTGTACAATTCAACAGCTCAAGAAAATTGTCTTGGTTAGACATTACAGTCACAGCATGCAGTACAATAAATAGAAATGTGTGTCCCTCAACATACAATTACAATCATTTCAAATTTTTAAAGATTAGAAACAATATAATATTGGCACAAAGACATCAGTTTTAGTCACTTTATCGTAAGATGAAAAATTGAAATATTGTAATCTTTTACATTTTGTGCAGAGTAATGTAAGTTATTGTATGTCTAAAAACCAGGGATTTCTCAGTCCAGATATATTCTTATACTTTGTACTGCTTAGTGGTGTATTCTCAGTTTCCCACAAGTGATCTCGTCCCAAATTAAATTATTTGGGCTATCAGGGGTGTAGGTTTTGTTGTACTTAGGGGAAGATTTAACAACAAATGTTATTCTTGTTATCACTCGTCACAAATGTTAAAAGGTGCTCCACAGTTAGGAGTGGATTGGCTGGAGCACCATTTAACATTTGTAATGAGTGATAACAAGAATATAACTTGTTAAATCTGCCCCATAGTCCTTTACCTGGTGATGCAAGTGTAGCTGGGATGCGAGTGTCACATCAGTTTTCTTAGCACCAACATCTGTTCCAGGGGCTGGGATATCTTTCTCATGTGTAATAGACCAAGATTAAACAAGTTTCTTGCATCATGGGCTGCCAACGGGATTCAGAGTAAGTAATGCTCTCTCTTATGTCCACTCTTTCGCATTTCTCACACTTGGTCCATCTTTTTTGTCCATTTATTTTTTATTTTGTTCAGTTCAACTTTTCTGTATAGCTGTAAACTTGGCAAATTTTACTTGCCACAAACAACTAATTAAACAAACAAGATACTTTTTTTTTTCTTTTTGCCAGCCAGCTAAGCATCAGGAGATTTGTGTAAAGCTCCATGCATATAGTACCATGGGCTGGTTTAGAATCCTACTATAACATCCAATGTCCCAGCGGTAGAACAAGCGAGTGGTGGACCCAGGTGCCAGTCCCCTCCCCCTCCCGATAGATACAGATGTGTCCTTATACAGCTGTGCTGCAATACATACGCATCATGTCATGCCTAACGAAATAAATTGGAGCATGCGTTTGCCTCATTGAGAAGGGGCATGGCCACACAATAGTACCGCCAATTCAAATTAAGTCACACTGTAGTACGTGCCTGCAGTGGGGAATTTCCCATTAGGCACATGAGTCACGTGCCTTGGGGCAGCACTTGGATGCTTGTGTTGGTAATGTTAGCCCAAAATATACCAGTACTGCAAAATATTTCCACTGTACTGTACCTTATTCCATCTTGAATGGCATGAAAATGGGGAGGACATGCACAAACTACCCCTGTAAGCTGTCCACTTAGTAAATATGTATACATAATTAAAATTAAAAAATGTCATAGTGTCTTTTTTATTATTCAAATGAGGGCCTATAGACATCAATAAAAATAATAAAATTAGGCAGGTGGGGAACGTCCATTACTGTTGTGCATAGGGGCGTCCTCACCCCAAAATATTCCCCAGGATGCCTGGCCAATCTGTGGCTCTCCAGCTGTTGTGAAACTACACATCCCAGCATGCCCTGTCACAGTTTTAGCATTTCTTAATAGCAAAAGTGTGGAAGGGTATGCTGTCACTTGTAGTTTTACAAGAGCTGAAGAGCAACAGTTTGGCCAGGCCTGCAGTAGTGCAACCTTATTCACATTAGACTACACAATAGTACTCCTTATACACATTACACCCATGCGGAAGCATTGCCCCTTTCACATTATGCCCACACAATAGCATTGCCCCCTACACATGATGCCCACATGGTAGCATTGCCCCCTACACATTACGCTCACATGGTAGCATTGCTCCTTACACATTACACCCACATGGTAGCATTGTCCCTTGCACATTACGTCTACATGGTAGCATTGCCTATTACACATTATGTCCACACTGTAACATTGCCCTCTACACATTACGTCCACATGGCAGAATGGCCTCTTACACATTACGCCCATGTGGTAGCATTGCCCCGTACACATTATGCCACATGGTAGCATTGTCTATTACATATTACGAACACACAGTAGCATTGCCTTTTATGCATTATATCCACATGGTAGCAGCACCCCTTACACATTACACCCACATGGTACCATTGACACCTACAATTTATACCCAAACGTTAGTAATGCCCCTCACACATTGTATACTCACATGGGAGGCAGGGTGAACTGATTTAAATCACATGGTTTTCTTTAACCCTTTTTTTTAATCAAGGGGCAATATTTACTAAGATTCGTGTTTGAGTCGGTTTTTGTAGTGTTTAAACTCGTTTTGTATCGGGTGCATTTTCATGCAACTTTTTGAAACTATAAACGCAAAGTTACGAAGCAGTCGACTTTATGGTTTTCGTGTTTTCCGATGTCTATGCCAGTCGTTTTTTTTTTTGGACCATTCTCGGCCGTCATTGTCATTTGCGTACGTCTTTTGGTTGTTTTTACCGGTATTTTTTCTAAGTTAAACGCGGCAGGGTTTTTTTAAGACCCCGGCCGCATTTTCACTTTTAGTTTCGTTTTTCATCCCCGTTCGTGATTGGTTGTGTTTCAGATGTAGGAGTGTCTGTGCGCAACCATATAAAAGGCGCCCCAAACCGTCCGCACCTCGTGGGTTTAGTTAGTGGTGCGGAGGAGGGAGGTTGTGCTGTGGAGGTAGGTGAATTTGTAGTTTGGTGAGGAGTGTTGGTAGCAATTTCTGAGTGTGGTATTGTGTTTGAAAGTCGTCTTGTCATTCTTGTAGTCTTGTTTTTTGTGGTTTTGTCTCATTTTTTGTCCAAGTTATTTTTCTTTATATTCCCTTGTCAGTGTTTGTGTGTGTGTGTGTGTGTGTGTGTGTGTGTGTGTGTGTGTGTGTGTGTGTGTGTGTGTGGGTGTGTGTGAGTTGTGTAGTGGTAGTGGAGGAGTGTATTGTTTGTCTATTTTTTTTTCTGTGTTAAGTGTTTAGACACACAATTATGTGTGACTCAAAGGTGGGTGAGGTGGAGGGTGTGAGTGAGGGGGGGAGGTCGGTCAGGTGGAGGAGGTGAGTGTTAGTGAGGTTAGTGAGGTGGAGGAGGTGGGTGAGGTTGCTGCAGCAGCCTCAAGTGACAGTGATAGTGACAGTCAGACAACTCCGCAGCCACGCACCACTACTAAGACTGGACGGAATGTAAAGTTTAGTTTTGCTGAAAATGTGGCATTGGTGCGTGAGCTGATGAAGTATCAGCGGCAGCTATTTGGGCCTGAGTCCGCCAAGGTGCCAACACGGAGGAAGACGGTGTTGTGGGCGAAAGTTGTTGCTGCTTTCAATAGTGAGGGGGTGGTCAAGCGGACGGAGGACACGTGCCGCAAACGGTACAATGACATAAAGCGACGTGTCAAGTTCAAAATGGCCAAGGAGGCGAAGTCAGCTCGAAAAACCGGTTGTGGGCAGCCCTATATTGCAAGATATCTGGAGTATGAGGAGCCCATGCGAAGTGTAATACCTCCTGAAGTAGTCTTTGCAACCCATGTCCGGGATTCAGATAGGCCCAGGAAGAATGGTGAGCATGTGTATTTGCATTAACATTCTATGACCTTATTTTTTATTTTATTTTTATTTTTTTAAATGTGTGTCATGTCACGTTGCATATTACTCCCATCTTCAAGTGTGTGTCAGCAAATACATTGTTTTGGGTAATGTTTTATACAAAAGCCAATGTAACATCTTACTTTATTGTATGTCATGTGTTTTTTTCCAGTATATTTTGCATGTGTAGTTTGGACTTGGTGTGTCATTGAATTGTCCTTTTGGACATTTTTTTTAATTTGGACTATGTTTTATATTTAGGTTATCCATGTGCAATGTTTCAAAAACAGTGGTTGTCATGTTAGAGGCTGGAGTAGTGGAAAGTGGTTTGGAAACCACTTACATGTGTAATGTCATTATTACAGAATGTAATATTTTTTATTTAAAAAACCACTATTTGTTTGTTCAGTTTGAGTTTGTATTTGTACTGTGACACAACACTGCAGTGTAATTTTTTAATTTGTGTTTTTGTTTTTGTTTGGCTCATATAGTGGTAATGTGTGTTTGGAGTGCCACATCACAGAGCAATTTATATATTGCATCTGTAATATTTTTCCTTTCATTACAAAATGAAGATGTGTGTGTTTTTGGTTGTTAATGTATGTATTTTTACTTGTGGCCTATGTCAGTGTCCTGTACATGTTTTCCTGTGTTGAACTTTCCATAGTGAATATAGCTATTGGACAATGTTTATTGTTTTATGTGGTGTTTTTTTTGTTTCCGGTCCTTATGTTTTTCATAAAAATAAAGCAAGCATTTCTTAAAGAATAAATGTTTATAAGCATAATGGGTGGATGTATCAACAATAGCATGAATACATGAGTTTTTTATTTTTTTTACAGTGTTTGAAAAAAGCAGTACTACTCGTCCTCCAGTAACTCCCATCACATCTGATGATGATGACGCTGCGGAAGCAGGTAAAGTGTCCATTGTAGTATAGGGTATGTTTGTAAAGGAATGGCCATAACAAAATGTCACTTTCATTAATAGGTCCATCAAAAGAAGTCTGGAGCAGCAGAAGTGGGACTTCTGTAAGACATCACCACAAAAAACCTGTGGCAGCAAAGAATGCAAGGTCTGATGTCCAGGGCCAACCACAGCAGGCTACCCCACCACGAAGATTATCGACAGTATGTTCGGTCCCCCCACTCCAAATTTTGGACACACCTCCAAGACGTCATCCACACTTCCCTCATCTTGATTGTGAGTATCAAACTGAAATAAATGTAAACAATTTTAGATCGTAATCAAACTTTTTCTTAACCGCATTAAGTCAAAACACATCAAAAACTTATATACTTACCGAAGTAAGTAAAACATGAAATGGAATCCAAGCAAAATGACCTTGTCCACATCCAGTAAAGATATGTATGTCCACTTGAGCCATACAGTAGCACAGTGTGTGTAAGATGCTGCAACAGAAACTCATGTTTAATTTTTGCAAATAGTAAGGTTGTTTATCAAATTTTCACATGTGTGTTTGAGCTCACATTGCCAAATACATATAAAAACATTACTATGTTTGTTTTAGAAAAGCTATAAGGTAACACATTATGGATTACAATGTGTTTTTATGGTGGAGTATGTCTGATCTACAATAAAACTAAAGTGTTTGCTTTCACAATTAAGTAACCAGACACATTTGCCACAAACAGGCATATGTATGTATTTAAGTTATGAGTGATGATGTTGCTAGGCAGAATATCTGAAAGCAACAGTGAATGACATGTGTTCCATGTGTAGTGATTTGTTTTCATTTATCAAACATATGGATAGCTAACGGCAAATTTTTCGACATTTCAGCTTCTAGTCCTGGTAACAGCATCCCTCTGCAACAACAGCAGCACAGTGACAAGGAGGAGACAATCATCTTAGAAATGCAGCCATTAAGCCAAGGAATCAGCCCCCCAGCACCTGTGAGTACACCACCACAGCAAAGCACACCACCACCACAACACAGCCCAACAACACCATTAACACAAGGCCCTGATCAGGTGTTTTGGACCATTTGGGCTAGACAGCAGGCCACTAATGAAGATTGCCTGCATAGGCAGACACAAATGTTTGCAAGCCTACCATGTCACCTCAGAAGAATAACCAGAAATATGAGTAGACAAAATGAACAAACAACCAGAATTGGCAATACCATGGAACTCATGCGTAGAGACATTACACAGGTCATGGGCAACTTACAGCGCATAATGGAAGAACAGCACAGACTAATGGAAGAACAGCATAGACAACAGCAAAGTTATATGAACATTTTTCAAAACAATCAAAAGATTCTTGAAAGTTTATTCCGAATTGTAGACAATTAAAATGCTGCTACACGTGAACTCAATGCCACCCTCACTAACCTGCATGAAACACTCAGATCTATGCACCAACAGCAAATACGCAGCAGTTCTGGTACGACTACTCCAAATATCACGCCAGTCTCATCACCACCAAGACGCTCCACCAGAGCACGACAACATGACAGTGCTAAAGGCCAAGGGCAGGACAAGCAGGCACCCCAAAAATTTAACACAAAACAAACAAATTTTACATTTCTCAGAAGTAATTCAAAATAGTTAGTAAGTGTATGTTTGGCAAAATATATATAACACTTAGCTCCTTGACAATTTATACAACATCATTAATTATAAGTGGTACAAACAACAGCATAAATTTGTACGCACATATATTCTTTACCATCTTTGATTTTTTTTGGAGGAGGGAAATGTTGTTGGAGCTGCACATACATGTTAGCAGGAAGTAACCATACCACTTGATTTTTTCTAATCATTACTCTTTCTAGATTCCAATCATTCTCCTATCCTGCACACACAATCATTGCCAGGCAGCCACATACATGTTAGCAGGAAGTAACCAGACCCATTGATTTTTTTTCTAATCATTACTCTTTCTAGATTCCAATCATTCTCCTATCCTGCAGCCAATCCACATTACAATGTGATTGTTAACTATTTTACCTTTCTTCTCTATACAACATTACAAGAATAACACAATTGAGTTGCGTAAAAAGCTTTTAATATGCTGTCATTGAATTGAGATAATTAATTGCCAAAATGAATGTCATTATTGTTGGGCCATGTTTGTGTGTGTTAAAAATGAGTAATAATGTTATTACACATGATGCAGAAACCAAAAAATAAGAAATTATTTAACCAAAAAAACAATTAATGTGTATAATAATGTATATATGTGGCAAACTGTGTATTTACTTACAAATCAGCAAGTTTACTGCAGCAAACATTACGAAATAAATTATTTTTGATGAGAGTAAGTTTGTGTCCCTTAAATATGATGGAGCATCACACATAGGGACACATGTATTCCTCAAGGCTAACATATTATATGTTGAGGACTGTTTATTTAGAACACAGGTTCTCAAACTCGGCCCTCAGGACCCCACACAGTGCATGTTTTGCAGGTCTCCTCACAGAATCACAAGTGACATAATTAGCTCCACCTGTGAACCTTTTAAAATGTGTATGTGAGTAATTCATACACCTGTGCTTCTACTGGGTTACCTGCAAAACATGCACTGTGTGGGGTCCTGAGGGCCGAGTTTGAGAACCTGTGCATTAGGACGTTACACACAATCATAAAGTAAAATAGTAAATAAATTACTATGTGGATTATGTGTGCTTGTAATAAATTATCAGTGCAAGTTTACGAACACTTATCCAGACTTAATGCATGCCACTCATAATCTGTTGTTTTGATTTTTAAAATAAACACAATACACATGCGACATTTGTTTTGCATAAAGCGAGGGTATGTTTGTATGTCTCAAGTAGACAGACACATTCTGAGTAATGGTTTTTACAATAAAAATGGGCCAACATCTATTTATGATTACACAACAAAGGAAATAAGCAAACCAAACTTACCTTAGAAATAGTGAGTGATGAGCTCTTGCCTAACCTGCCTCTCTACATCTGTACTCCAAGTATCACCAGATGTCTCTAATTCCTCTGCTTGATTGCTGCTTTCTTCATTCTCCTCCTCAGCATGTGGCAGATGTTGTTGCAAACACATGTTATGAAGAAAGCAGCAGCAGAACACAATTTGAGTCACCTTCGAGGGACTATACAACAAAAGGCCACCAGACTTATCCAGACACCGAAACCTAGATTTCAGCACACCAAAACATCTATCACATTCTGCGTGTACTTATGTGCATGATTGTAATTGTGTTCAGCAGGGGTATCAGGTCGGGACAATGGAGTTAGAAGCCAAGAGAAAAAGCCATATCCTCCATCACCTAAAAGATAGATATAGTAACGTGATTCATGTTAAGATACAGCAACACATAAGTAACACACTGTGGGGCAGATGTATTAATCTGTAGAAGGCATAAGGAAGTGATAAACCAGTGATATGTGCAAGGTAATAAAGGCAGCGGACAATCTGTTCCTAAATGTTCATTTACATATTGGAGCTGATTGGCTGGTGCCTTTATCACCTTGCACATATCACTGGTTTCTCACTTCCTTATGCCTTCTACAGGTTAATACATCTGCCCCTGTATTTGGACAAAGTATACGCAGGCCTACACATATCAAATTACATACCCAGCAGCCATCCATCTGGCATTTGTCCGTCCTCAAACTTATCAAAGAGGGATGTCTGACTGAGGATGAAGGAGTCATGGCAGCCCCCAGGGTAACCAGCAACAACACTCATTATTTTGAGATTTGCATCACAAACCACCTGCACATTTGTGGAGTGTTCTAGATGGCGATTAGTATATATGTGCTGCCTGCCCCTAGGTGGTCTCAGCTGAATGTGTGTGCAATCTATGGCTCCAAGCACATTTGGCATGCCAGCCAGCTCATAGAAATCTACCCTGACGGCATGCCACTGAGACTCCTGGGTAGGGAAGCAGATTGAGGCATCGATGTGGGGCTGCAAAACAGCCAACACCTGTGTGTATATTTGAAAGAACAATAAACATGAGATTTTAGGACAGAACTGTCCACCGAGAAATAAAAAAAAAAAAAGAAGAGGTAGTTAGGTATACATCACCTGTGTTAATATTCTCGAAAACGAGGGCTGTCAGATTCCTATGACATCCCCAGACACAGCCTAAAAGCTGCCAGTAGCCATAAAGTGGAACACAGCCAGGAGTTTGTGCAGGCCTGAGACAGAACGAGAGCGTGCTGTCTCAGGGTCTAGGCCCAGTTTGACAAGGTCATACAGACGGAAAATGTTGTTACGATTTAGACGGAACATCTGTATGACCATATCATCGGACAATGCGTTCAAGTTTAAACACCCCCTAAAAAAACTAGGCCTGCGCAGCCTCCGCGGAACCTGTACAACCTGCTGACCATGTTCAGTTTGTTGGCCCTGGTTACTTACAGGCTGATGTCTGAGTCTGAGGAATCCCACAGCACACAAAATATCACTGGTCCACAGTCCTGCTGCCATTTCTGAGTGTAGGTGGATTGAATTGGGCCTAACATCCTTTTATAGGCATCAGTATTCAGGTGTGATTGATTTTTGAGTTGCAACACATGTAAACATGCCTGAAAAAAAGCAGGTCTATTTTTTTGCCACTTTTTTTAACGATTCGCAAAAAAAATACGACCGCATTTGAGCACTCAGAGACTAACACCCAAATACGAATGAATAGTGAATTCCCGTATTGTATGAAATAACAGCCGCTTTTGACCGATGGTCTATTCATTCGTATTTCTGAACTTTGCAAATCAAACCATTACGAATAGTCCAAACACTGCCGAGATTGGTGCTTAGTGAATTCCCGGATTGGGACTTAGAAAAAAAAAACACAAATCGGGCAAACTCGGATTTTTTGTAAATATTGGTCAAGGTGTTTAATGTATTGTATAAAGTAACTTTGATAATTGACATTTTTTCACAACAGTGTTTCAAGCATTCAATATATATATATATAAAGATATCCATATTCAAATACCCTTCTATTAACACTATTCAAGTTTCAAGCAAAAACAACCCCATTTAATTACCTCTTGTTTGATCATGATGTTATGTCAACAGTGGGACCAATAGATTGGTGTAAAATGCACATTGGTTCAGAAACTGTGACTGGTAATGGAAAATATCATGGTAGCAGTAGAGCAATTCCTGAAAGCTGCAGCAGCATCAGTTTCAGTAGAAAGAATATTTTCAACAATTGGTTTGGTACAGTCAAAACTGAGAAACCGCTCAAAACTTGTGTTTCTTTTTAAGGTGTTCAATAAACATAATGTGTAGGCTTATTCAGATTTACAAATCAGACAATGCAATTGCCAACTATTGTAACTTTTAAAATCATTGCTGTTTCTTTCCTTTTGCACTTGTGTGATTTGTGTGTAGTTTACTATGCCATGTCATGATTCATGGTGACACTGTCAAGTCATTTAAATTAAAAACACTGTCAAGTCATTTAAATTAAATATATTAAAGTTACAGTATTCTAAATTAACTTTGTATTATTGTTTTGACTTGGTTTACTTGTTTACTTGATCATTTTTCTAAAAATTCAATTTAAATGAAAAAAAAAATCAGATTTGTTTGATTTGTTTTTTTAAATCATGATTTTTTTCACACCCTGGCAGTAACAGCACGCCTTACACATTGTATACCTATACAGTAAGAACACCCTTTACACATTGTATGCCCACACAGTAACAGCACCCCTTACACATTATATGCCCACACAGTAACAGTGCCTCTAACACATTTTATGCTCACACTGTAGCAGCACCCCTTACATAATTTATGTCTACACAGTAAAAGCACCCCATACACATTGTATGCCCATAGAACAACAGAATAGCATTGCTCTTATATGAAGACACTAAATAGTCATATAATCAACACATATTTATTAAATGTAAAAGTATCATACATTAAAAAATTTTTTTAAAACCACTGTTTGTTATAATTCTTAAAAAAGCAAGAATCTCACCCACTGAGGTGCAGCAATGTAATAAGTCCAACAATTGTAAGCCTGTTCCCAGTGTGCCACCGATATCAATAGTAGCTTTGTCCTGAGTTAAGGGTACTTTCACTGTGTCCCGGGGTGATCACCCTATTAGATGGTGCTGTATATTGTAGAATGTTATGCTGAAAATGGAGGGACTTCTTACATATTTATTAATGCTCACCACCAGAGGAGAAGCTTCCCAGGCCCCGCTGATGGTATTTGAGCCAGAATCCTCAGTTGAGCTACGGTCTTTGTCCTCTGAGCCATTTGTTTCCTCAGCAATCAGAGCAGAATTGTTATATGCTCAATGCACCTTTCCACAGATCAGGTCTGGAGCTGGTTCAGGCAATTTGGTACTCAGTGGGTAGATGGGGTAGGTAGTCAACGCGTTTCACTGCTCTATGTGGCAGCTTTTTTAATGTAATGCTGCTGTGTCCTTTTGGACATATATATACCCCTTCTGGTTAGCATCTCATTAACTAATAATTTGCTCATTAGCAGTTTCCAAAAAATGTGCAATAAATCTATATATAAGGAGGCAGACCTATCTAAATATATAAAATTAATAGTCAGATTCAAAATAATATGTAATAAAGAGCATAAAAAGTAATACCTTTTATAATTGACAAGTTCCGGGTATTAAGTATAGTTCTGGACATGTGACATACACAATAGTCATGTGATTCCACATTCCCTTACTTAATTGGATGATTGAGTCACATGAAACAGGCAGCCCAACCGAATACCGGAAGTTTCTATTTGTTCAATGCCGGTCACGTGATCGGTGCTGGAGCACGCCAGGTACGTGATGTATGGCATCATCATGGCTACAAGAAAAGCCTATAGAGCCAAAACTCACAATATGCCGCACACAGTATGATCCAAAATTTAGAGAGAGTGACAGAGAGAGTGACATCAGGGAAAGGGAGAGTGACAGAGAGAGTGACAGCAGTGACAGAGACAGTAGTGACAGTGAGAGTGACAGCAGTGACAGAGGGACATAGTGAGTCACAGGTATTGTGGAACTGCAAGGCCCAGCATACAATGGAGCTTAATTTGCACAACAGATAAAACCTACAGTTGTCCAAAGCTTGTGTGATCAATTTACAGATGAGGGGACAGGTGTCTCACCTCCAAGGGCTCCTCAGCATCTTCTGGGTGTCTTGATCAGAGAAAAAGAGGAAAGGGCTCGGACTCCAGTGGCTGCGGGTCCAGGAACTAGGCTCCAGAGGTGAAAACCGGGACTGGGTCTACCACAGGTTGGCGTCCATGGGCTTCAGTGACGCCGGGTGCGGGAACCAGGGGCATCCCTGGTGGATGTACGGTGGGCTCCAGTGGTGGCGTGGTGGCTTCAGGCGGGGTGCGAGTGAAAGGGCTCAGGCTCCAGTGACTGCGGGTATGGGAAATGGGAGGCAGGCTAACAGCAGCGAAAACCGGTGGCAGGGTCACAAACTGTGTGCTGCTCTGTACCCACCACGGGGACACATAAGCAGGGTAGTTACTACCAGTGTAACAGGCTGGCCACTTCATTGCCTCCTGCTGCTCAGCACTGCCTCTACAGCAGTGATTTTCAACCTTTTTAAACTCATGGCACACAAACGAGATTTTAAAATTGCCACGGCACACCGTAATTTTTTAAAATTAATTAATATATAATATCTCCCATATTATTAAAACAGACACATTGGTCCTTGCAATAATAAAACACATTGGCCCCCACTGAAATAAAACTTTCATGGCTGAGTTTGTTTGTGAACTCGGAGTAGTACTGGACACTGAGATTGGTCTTGAGTGTTGTGGACAGAATTGGGCTGGCTTGATGAATGATCTACTCATTCAGACATGGCAGTCAGGCAGTATACTATAAGAAGAAAGGTGACCAGCTATGGAAGCCACCAGTGCAATGAGTAGCTTGGTTGTCACCTATTGGAGAGTCACGTGAGGACTGGTGAGTTGATGTTATGCTGGGAGGACCAGCAATGCAGAAGATTTATGGATCACTGATTGGAACCAGTGTAATAGCTGTTGAAGTGACTGGGGACAACAGCAATTACTGTAGAAGAAGCTGAGGGCATCAGCAATGACTGTAGAGGAAGCAGAGGGCATCAGCACAGTAGTTGTAGAGGAAGCTGAGGACATAAGCAATAACTGTAGACAAAGCTGAGGACATCAGCAATAACTCTAGTGGAAGCTGAGGACATCAGCAATACAGACAGTTCACTAAAGGCTGGGTGGCACCAGTGCAGTAGTTGTAGAGGTAGCTATGGTCATCAGCAATGACTGTGAAAGAAGCTGAGGGCATCAGCAATAATTGCAGACAAAGCTGAGGACATCAGCAATACAGATAGTTCACTGAAAGCTGGGTGGCACCAGCACAGTAGTGGCATCAGCAATGATTGTAGAAAAAGCAGAGGACATCAGCAATAATCGGCATCAGCAATAATTGTAGACGAAGCTGGGGACATCAAGAATAACTGTAGACGAAGCTGAGGACATCAGCAATGACTGTAGAGGAATCTAAGGGCATCAGCAATAATTGTAGTTGAAGCTGAGGGCATCAGCAATAATTGTGGATGAAGCTGAGGACATCAGCAATAACTGTAGACGAAGCTGAGGACATCAGCAATACAGACAGTTCACTGAAGTCTGGGTAGCACCAGTGCAATAGTTGTAGAGGAAGCTGAGGGCATCAGCAATGATTGTTGAAGAAGCAGAGGTCATCAGCAATTATTGTAGAAAAGCTGAGGACATCAGCAATAATCAAATACGAAGCTGAGGACATCAGGAATACAGATAGTTCACTGAAGGCTGAGTGGCACCAGCGCAGTAGTTGTAGAGGAAGCTGAGGGCATCAGCAATAATTGTAGAAGAAGCTGAAGGCATCAGCAATACAGGTTTCTAGATGCAGGGCAAACTGTGGCAGCACAGTGGGGATTCCAAACACTGTGCAATGGTATGTCAGCACTGCTGGTTTCCCAGGTGCTGAGATGTAGTGATTCTGCACAATGTACAAGTTAATGCTGCAAGGTGGTAGACAGCAGTAGCACGTTTTACGGATACTGGGGTGCGCTACCTTGTGCAGCAGTTTAACTGAAAGCTGGTAGGAACCAGCAGAGTCTCTAATGCCGCTAGGGATATAGGATAGTACCTCCGGATCACTGGAGGACTTCCAGTGAATCTGGAGATGCCGGGATGTAGTGGTAGCGATGGCCCTTTAAATCATCCAGGGACTCAGGGAGTGCATGAGATGACAACTGCACTGAGTCTATTACCAGCAGGAGATTCTGGAGCTCACTCCAGGCTGAGAGACACCAAAGCACTGACAGCTTGCTAGTGCTGAGACCTGTTACTTATACCCAGTGCTTATAGCTGAGTGGATGAGCGGCTCACATGATGCGGAAGTGAATCTAGATTGGCTCCTGGAAGATCAGCTGACTGGAGACTATATTGGCGATGTCCAGAGCTGGATTTGGAGGGAACTCCAGCATGGTGTGTGCATAGACAGGCAGTAATGGCCACAGGTCCTGAGAGCACAGGGAGGTGTACTGTATATGGTGACCACTGGACTTGTGGATGCTGGCATGGAAGTATAGGACAGCATGAAGAATGCTCAATGATTGCTGTGCAAGCACAGCATGCAGAGACTTGCTGAGTTTAATATTCACACAGAAGGTTAATCAATACAGATGCAGCTCGATAGCAGAGAGTGAACTCAGCACATAGGGAACTCATGGTCAGGGGTGTATCTAGGGGTCCGAGTGCCTCTGGACTGTTGCGGGAATAGCATGGGGGAAAATGGTGGATGAGTGACATCACACGCAGCCACTCCTATTTGAAAAATGACGGCGAACCACCTGCATACGCTGCCTAGCATGGTATTGGTGAACTGCTTATCCCGGCCAGCAAAAAACATGCAGGATAGCTGATGGCAGAGGTAAGTCACTAAATGATATGATTTTAGTCAGGATTAGAACAAAAACATAGTAATAGTAATTCCACCACACAGTCACCCACAGCAATGTCACACATTGTGCCTCCCTCAGTTATTCAACCACACACTGTCCCCCACAGTAATGTCACACATTGTCCCCCCCAGTAATTTCACCACACACTATCCCCCATGGTAATGCCACACATTGTGCCCCCCCAGTAATTCCACACACACTATCCCCCATAGCAATGCCATACATTGTACCCCCCCAGTAATTCCACCACACACTGCCACCCATAGTATTGCCAAACTTTGTTGCCCCCCCAGCAATGTCACACATTGTGTCGTCGTCATTGCCCCCACCCCCGGTAATTCCATAAACTGTCACCGACAGCAATCAAATAAATAAATAAATAAAATACACTGGCCCCAACCTCAGGTTTGTGGCTCAACACTGAGAGCAGGGAGCAGAAGAGCTGGCAGCCGGGTAGGCGGGCAGGAGAGCGACCGGGTAGGTGGGCAGGAGAGCGCACATGTGAACAGAGGAGTAGGCGGGTGTGATGGGCGTGATTGCGTCACCATAGGTCACTGGCCGTGCCGCAGAGGAGAGCAGTGACATTGGCAACAGAGCAGCAGGCATCTCTGGCGAGCGACAGGCGGCATACCTGACAACCGCACGTGGCACATTAGTGTGCCATGTCCCAGCAGTTGAAAAACACTGCTCTACTTGAGTCTGCACACTGTTTTATATATACAGAAAAAAACTTCCAGGTCAGTGGCGAAGTGGCGATGTGCCATGCCGTTGCATATCGGCCCATTTTGACCACTGTGTGTATGTATATATATATATATATATATTAATAGCGGTCACTAATGCTGTCTGTAGTATTGTATGTGGTGGTCACAAATGCTGTAGTATGCAACGGTCAATAATGCTGTCTGTAGTATATAGCAACCACTAATGCTGTGTGTAGGTCACTAATGATGTACAGTATTTAGTACATTGTGGTCGCAAATGCTATGTGTAGTTTGTAGTGGTCACTACTGCTGGATGTAGTATATGTAGGTCACTAATGCTATCTGTAGTATATGGCAATAATTAATGCTGTATGTAAAAGTGTAGTATGTAGCGGTCACTAATGCTGTCTGTAGTATATGGCAGCCGAGCAACAATGCTGTGTATTAAATGTAGGTCACTGATGATCTGTGTAGTATATGGTACTCTTGAATGCTGTGTGTAGTTCATAGTGGTCATTAATGCTGTGTGTAATAGTGTAGTATATAGCAGTCACTAATGTCTATATTATATGGTGTCCACCAATACTGGGTGTGGCATATGTAGGTCACTAATGCTGTGTATAGTAAATGTAGGCCACTTATGCTATATGTAGTATGTAGTGGTCAATAATACTGTCCAGCCCCAGATTTCCCACAAGGCAACCTAAGACGGGCCCCACAAAGAAATCCGGCCTGTTCCCAAAGTAGCACTGCACGACTCCGCGTGACATCATGATATTATGCAGACTCACCCATAGGGTCCCATTGTTGGCACTGTGAATGTTAAGTGCTTGTAATATATATGTAATATAAGGCAGTCCTGTCTAGTTCCCACCTACCAAAAAAAGAGGTATTTCAGTTTACTTAAAAAAAGGTGTTGGTGGTGGTGGTGGTGGTGGTGGTGGTGGTGTGTGTGTGTGTGTGTGTGTGTGTGTGTGTGTGTGTGTGTGTGTGTGTGTGTGTGTGTGTGTGTGTGTGTGTGTGTGTGTTGGGGGGGGGGCTGTCTGGCATCCCAGTAATATCACTGTTATATAAGGCAGGAATACATAGGTGTGTCATAGGCACTAAGTTGGGCACAGACACACATTACTTTGCATGTACCTAACCCACAACACTACCAGCTCTTAGTGTCCATATCACAGCCCCCACTGCAGATGCCACTTCACAGTGACTCTCTAATCCCTAGCACTATTCCAGATCAGAATTGTGTGTTGTATATAAGGAGTAACAGGAAGCGGCCCATCCACCTTTATAGTACTAAGAGGGAAAACTTTCAGTTTACTTTAAATGTGACAGAGGTTTTAAGTCTACTTCCAAAAGACCTGGGGCCTGATTCAGATTTGTACACAATGCACCTGTAAGATTATTGGCAGACTAGATACGTGCTACAATCACACTATACATCAGGGATGGGGAACCTTCGGCCCTCCAGCTGTTGTTGAACTACACATCCCAGCATGCCCTGCAACAGTTTTAGCATGGCCAAATAGCAAAACTGTAGCAAGGCATGCTGGTATGTGTAGTTCAACAACAGCTGGAGGGCCGAAGGTTCCCCATCCCTGCTATACATGCACCGTGTATGGGTAGATGGGTCGACACAACTTAGGTCGACAGTCATTAGGTCGACCACTGTTGGTCGACATGCATTAGGTCGACATGATCACTAGGGTGACATGGTCATTAGGTTGACATGTACAAGGTCGACAGGTCAAAGGGTCGACATGAGGTTTTTTTTTACTTTTGGTGCCATTTTCTTCGTAAAGTGACAGGGAACCCCAATTAGTGCACCATGTTCCCTTGCATGGCTCACTTCACTCGCCATGCTTTAGGCAAGGTGCCTCGCTCCACTACCACTGCGCTCGGCACAGGTTACCATCCCCAATTGCAGTCCACGAGGATCGTAAAGTATGAAAAAGTAAACAAATGTCAAAGAAAATGTGAAAAATTCATGTCAACCTTTTGACCTGTCGACCTAGTACATGTCGACCTAATAGCCATGTCGACCTAGTGGCCCTGTCGACCTAATGCATGTCGACCTATAGTGGTCAACCTAATGACTGTCGACCTAAGTGGTGTTGACCTAATGACCGTATCCCCATGCACCAAGGTACTTTTGTGATGCCACTCACAATCAGGAATGAAAATAAAGTGCTATGGATTGTTTGAACGAGGGGAGCCTCAAACCGGTATCTTCCCTAGTACCTCATGAGGTCTAAATCTTGCTCTGATGCTGTCTTTAGTATAGGTAGGTTACTAATGCTGTATATAGTATATGGTGGTCAGTAATGCTGTCTGTAGTACGTTGAAGTCACTTACCGTATGATATGGTGACCATATAGGTAAAGGCAGAGGCGTCGGAACAGTGAGGGCAAGGGGGCAGCACGCCCCCCCCAAATATGAGAGAGGCGCCGCTGTACTGTACAGGTGAAAGACCGCACACTGCATCCTCCGTGCAGTGTGAGAGAGGCGCCGCTGTACTGGAGGCAGAGCCGTCACTAGCTGTAGGCAGACTAGACAATTGCCTACGCTAGGGACAGGCTCAGCTAACAGAGGTGGTCAGTGGGGCACCCGATCGTCAGCGTCGCCAGCGGCTCTGCTCTTGCACATCTGAGCAGAGCCGCCTGCCATAGCGCCGGAGCGGGTGCGGTGTCAGTCCGCTGATGTGGGTTGCGGCGCTGGACACAGTATGCAGTGTGGGTATGCCGGCGTCAGACCAGGCACTCCTGACTGCCCCTAAAAAATATGGCTGCCGATTGAGGTGGAGGGCTGCTGCGCATGTCCAGCTGAAGCAGCACCTCCTCCCATGGTCCTTATGGAGTTAGTCAGACTCCGGCCATTAATTCGCCAGTCTACTCCTCCTCCCTCCCCACTGCAAAGCAGCCAATGCAGGGGTGGACCGAACACAGAATTGCTGCACTTTAAAAAAAGTAAGATTTTACATTTATGCATGTGTATATATATATATATATATTATATATGTACAGTATATATATATATATATATATAGAATGTATGGACATCCGCACAAACTGTATCAGTGGAAGACAACACGGTGGTGCTCAACTCCAAGGAATTTCGGGTTCCTGATAATAGTCTTTTGAAAAAAGAGGGCACTCACCAAGATTTCATAAAAGAAGGTCAAAGGTCATTTATTGATACATCCGTAAGTCGACGTTTCGATCACATCCCAGTGATCTTTGTCAAGACAGCAGAGCAGTGTTGTTTGGTGACAAAGCACCAGAAGCAGCATGACCAACATGTTCACATACACAAGTATTTATACCATCACCAATTTGAGTCAGCCAGCCCCACCCCCATGTGTCACTTCCTGTCAGGTTATAAGCTGTAATATGACATAAAAAGCCAGTAACCATATATTGTAGTAACCAAACAAGTGTGAATTGAAAATATATTGGTACTGAATATTATATCCCAAAACGGAGACATCATACACTCAAAAAGTACTGGAATGGCTCATAGAGGTGAACACATGTAGACAGAAAGTGTGTGTGCGTTCCAACAGCTCGTGGAACGCACGCGCATACCGGAAATACCTCGCGTGTACCGGAAGTGACGTATTTAACAAGAACCATCGCTCATAAAGCTGGACACATACGAACGGATGTAGTCCTATGCGGTCCAACGACTCATGGAACGCACACTAACCGGACATGACCCGCATAAACCGGAACTCATGCTGTAACCATGCCAACCGGAAGATTTAAACATATAATTGCAAGAACACAAATATACTAACGTAGTCATGGGAATGTTGTAAGGTCATAACAAAGGGAGACACAGGAGGCTCGTGTGCTCCGGAAATAACACGCGTCGTCATGACAACACAAAACAACATGATAGTTATTAAGTCGTAGTCATGGGGAAAACACATACCATTAGGTCAGCTGGAATATCAAATTGGTGATGGTGTACAATATCCTCACATATTAAAACATAACCTTTAATAGATCCCATTAAAATATAACACAAAATAAAATAAAAATGTATATATTAATAGGGCCCCAGAGATATAGGGCTTTAGTGAGGCTGCCATAGCTATGGCCAGCCCCAAGAAAGCCACCATATACTCAAAATGTATGGCCACACATAAAATACATGTATATATAAAGCAAAAGACCATTGAAATACACCATGCCTCACTAAAGCCCTATATCTCTGGGGCCCTATTAATATATACATTTTTATTTTATTTCGTGTTATATTTTAATGGGATCTATTAAAGGTTATGTTTTAATATGTGAGGATATTGTACACCATCACCAATTTGATATTCCAGCTGACCTAATGGTATGTGTTTTCCCCATGACTACGACTTAATAACTATCATATTGTTTTGTGTTGTCATGACGACGCGTGTTATTTCCGGTGCACACGAGCCTCCTGTGTCTCCCTTTGTTATGACCTTACAACATTCCCATGACTACGTTAGTTTATTTGTGTTCTTGCAATTATATGTTTAAATCTTCCGGTTGGCATGGTTACAGCATGAGTTCCGGTTTATGCGGGTCATGTCCGGTTAGTGTGCGTTCCATGAGTCGTTGGACCGCATAGGACTACATCCGTTCGTATGTGTCCAGCTTTATGAGCGATGGTTCTTGTTAAATACGTCACTTCCGGTACACGCGAGGTATTTCCGGTATGCGCGTGCGTTCCACGAGCTCTTGGAACGCACACACACTTCCTGTCTACATGTGTTCACCTCTATGAGCCATTCCAGTACTTTTTGAGTGTATGATGTCTCCGTTTTGGGATATAATATTCAGTACCAATATATTTTAAATTCACACTTGTTTGGTTACTACAATATATGGTTACTGGCTTTTTATGTCATATTACAGCTTATAACCTGACAGGAAGTGACACATGGGGGTGGGGCTGGCTGACTCAAATTGGTGATGGTATAAATACTTGTGTATGTGAACATGTTGGTCATGCTGCTTCTGGTGCTTTGTCACCAAACAACACTGCTCTGCTGTCTTGACAAAGATCACTGGGATGTGATCGAAACGTCGACTAACGGATGTATCAATAAATGACCTTTGACCTTCTTTTATGAAATCTTGGTGAGTGCCCTCTTTTTTCAAAAGACTATTATCAGGAACCCGAAATTCCTTGGAGTTGAGCACCACCGTGTTGTCTTCCACTGATACAGTTTGTGCGGATGTCCATACATTCTATATTTTGGCAACGTATATATTCTACTATTGCTATCATCCAGCACCTGTGGACTGAGTTTCTCTTTTTCTCTCTTTTTTCTTAGAGATATAAAAAAAATGTCTTCTATGCATGTGTCTGTTGTTACAATGCTCCAAGTTGTATAATGTATCAGCTTGTTCTATTGAACCCATTTTTTTTAATTGCATGTCTACTTTGAGATCAGACCTTGAAATCACCACAAGGTGTTCTCTGCCTGACCATTCCATGATACTTGATTAATATCCATAGCCACCTGTTCATTATTTGGTTTAGAGTAACAGTTTTGCTATGTCGCTTGGGGCAAGTAATATACTTGATGAGGTTACGTTAAATCTAGCACAAAGTAATTTTGTCTCACTTACTGATGATGACGCCGAAAAGGTTTTATTTGATCATCGTGATTTTCAAAAATTACCTGATGACACACCCATTGACTTGTACCACAAATTATTAAAATTAAGAAAATGGGAAATAGATCTTACCCTCCATGGACAGTTCCTTTCTGACTATTACAGGAACAAAAAAATTCCCCGAGGCTTTAGAGTCAACAATACTCCCACCATCGGGCGAAACAATTTGTCGTTTTGCACGCGCTGGTGTGGAGTATTGAACAAATGCTCTCTTGATTTAATACTTCTTGTAATAGAGGAAGTAGGTATTGAATTAGGTAAGGTCAGACAAGAACTCACTGACTTCAATACACTTTATCTCACAACACTTACACGTGAGAAATCAGAGAATTGGATCGAAAAACTTAAAGAACAAGTTTCTACATATCAACGTGACCTTATTTCCTTCAAAAAGAAAAAACTAGACATTGTGAATTCGGATTATTCCAACCACCTGGTCTATAGGTGGTTGAAAGGAGACTCTAGAAACCCCACACGTAGATTTAACCATAATTTTCGGTTTAGATCACAGAGACAATACGATAGTTCGTCTCAATCCAACTCTGATAGTGAGTTTACCGACTCTAGGCCACCCAGGGGTGATTTTTTAGGTCGGGGTACCCGCAGGAATACTACTCCCCCGGAAAGACGTCCCCCAAATACCCGACAAGGAGGGGCGGGAGGAAACACAAAAAAAGTCAAGCGTGCAAAGACCTAACAACTGTCTTTAATCTGTCCACTGTTTCCCTTACTGCCATTGAGATGGAAGTCCTGTCTTTGGGACTATCCTTTGTCCCCACAGTGAGACACAATGCTTTTCAATGGTCAGTTGACCATTTTAAACTTGGTAGAAAACTTAGACTTAGGGAATTTTTTTCCAACCAGCCATGCGATACTTTTCAGGATCGCAATTATTCAAAACCTAGTAGTTTTGATCCTATTTCTCACAATCCTAGCATTAAATCCTTTCTTAGACTCACTGAACATGAAACGAAACATCATAGAAGCGATCATGTTTATGATAACCTCAGTAAACAACAGAGGTTAGCACTTCAGTCACTTAAGAAAAATGACCAAATTGTGATCCGCCCAGCCGATAAAGGCGGGGCGATAGTGGTGCAGGATTGGTCTAAGTATGATAGAGAAATACGTCAACAATTGGCAGACACCCAAACATATTGCAAGATTACCTCTAACCCCATGCCAGGGATAAAAAACTTGTGGACTCTACCATTCTAATGGGTCTTCAGAGTGATTGGATTGACACCCAGATTGTTATGTATCTCACTGTCGATCATCCCAAGTGTCCAATCCTCTATACATTGCCAAAAATTCACAAATCCCTTGATTCTCCCCCAGGACGCCCTATCATCTCGGCCAACGACTCTCTCCTACAACCCATTGCGCGATTCGTTGAAAGTTTTCTACAACCTCTTGTGAGAAATATGTGGAGTTACATCAGGGATACTGGTGATTTTTTGGACAAAATTCGTGATATTGGTGACATTCCCGATGATGTGTTGTTGGCATCTATGGATGTCAATTCACTGTATACAGTGATTCCCCACCTTGCTGGTTTAGAATCACTTAGGATGGCGCTGAGTAGTGGTGCCCATGACGGTCCCCCTGTTGAATTTTTGATAACACTAGCTGAACTTGTCCTCAGCAAAAATCATTTTTGTTATGGCACTGATTTTTATTTTCAGTGCACCGGGACCGCTATGGGTTCCAACCTGGCACCATCATACGCTAACTTATATATGCATCAATACGAGAATACATACATTGTCCCAAAATTTGGGGATAAGTTGGCTTATTTTGGGCGCTATATTGATGACATTTTTATTTTGTGGAGGGGCACGGAGTCCGAGTTTCATGGAATGGTACAGCATCTAAATTCTATTGATAGTCCCATCCGGTTCACGTATGAAGTACACCATGACTATATGAATTTTCTTGATGTAACGATTTTCCGAGAAGGCACACATCTAGGATCCACCCTGTTCCGAAAACAGACGGATAGGAATACACTACTATTTGCTACGAGTCACCATCCAGAAAGTCTGAAAGAAAGCATGCCTATCTCTCAATTTTTACGTGTATTGCGCAACAATTCCTCGATGGCTACTGCAGATCAACAGCTCTCCGAAATGTCTGAGAGATTTATTGCAAGAGGGTACTCACCGAAGGTTGTCTCCAGATGCCTCAAGAAGGCCAAGGTCAAATATAACATCAATAAAAATACTGGTCAAAAATCTGTACCAAGAGCTGATCCTGGTCGACTTATCTTTTCATCTACGTTTGACACAAAGGCCAAGACTGCCGAGAAAGCAATCAGGAAGCACTGGCCCATAGTTGCAACAGATGCCAAATTGGAGGGTCTGAGCCAAAGACCTCCTATGCACTCCTACCGTAGAGGGCCGAATTTACGACAGTTGCTGATGCGTCCAACGCTACAAGCAAAACCCGTTAATCAGACATGGCTGACGAGGAAGAAAACAGGTTGTTTTCGGTGCCCTGATTGCACGACATGCAGATCTATGACGAGTGGTTCTTCATTTGCCCACCCACATAGTGGAAAACGGATCTCAATTAAACATAAGCTCTCATGTACGTCTGAGTTTGTGATTTATATTATTATTTGTCCTTGCGGGCTTTATTATGTTGGACTTACCACACGGTGCTTCCGTGAACGTATGGCGAACCACCGCTACTCTATCAGACAGGCTCTGGAGACTAATAAAACGGACAAACCAGTAGCCAAACATTGGTTACAACATAAACATTCAGTTTCGAGTCTCAAATGTATGTTGATTGACCACATACCACCTTCAATTCGTGGTGGTGATAGGGAACTACAATTGAAACAGCGCGAATCACGGTGGATCTTTGAATTAGAGACACTTACTCCGCAAGGTTTAAATGAAGCTAACCCATATGGGATCTTTCTTTAATTCCTTATTTTCTGTAGGCATGGTGTATTTCAATGGTCTTTTGCTTTATATATACATGTATTTTATGTGTGGCCATACATTTTGAGTATATGGTGGCTTTCTTGGGGCTGGCCATAGCTATGGCAGCCTCACTAAAGCCCTATATCTCTGGGGCCCTATTAATATATACATTTTTATTTTATTTCGTGTTATATTTTAATGGGATCTATTAAAGGTTATGTTTTAATATGTGAGGATATTGTACACCATCACCAATTTGATATTCCAGCTGACCTAATGGTATGTGTTTTCCCCATGACTACGACTTAATAACTATCATGTTGTTTTGTGTTGTCATGACGACGCGTGTTATTTCCGGTGCACACGAGCCTCCTGTGTCTCCCTTTGTTATGACCTTACAACATTCCCATGACTACGTTAGTTTATTTGTGTTCTTGCAATTATATGTTTAAATCTTCCGGTTGGCATGGTTACAGCATGAGTTCCGGTTTATGCGGGTCATGTCCGGTTAGTGTGCGTTCCATGAGTCGTTGGACCGCATAGGACTAGATCCGTTCGTATGTGTCCAGCTTTATGAGCGATGGTTCTTGTTAAATACGTCACTTCCGGTACACGCGAGGTATTTCCGGTATGCGCGTGCGTTCCACGAGCTGTTGGAACGCACACACACTTTCTGTCTACATGTGTTCACCTCTATGAGCCATTCCAGTACTTTTTGAGTGTATGATGTCTCCGTTTTGGGATATAATATTCAGTACCAATATATTTTCAATTCACACTTGTTTGGTTACTACAATATATGGTTACTGGCTTTTTATGTCATATTACAGCTTATAACCTGACAGGAAGTGACACATGGGGGTGGGGCTGGCTGACTCAAATTGGTGATGGTATAAATACTTGTGTATGTGAACATGTTGGTCATGCTGCTTCTGGTGCTTTGTCACCAAACAACACTGCTCTGCTGTCTTGACAAAGATCACTGGGATGTGATCGAAACGTCGACTTACGGATGTATCAATAAATGACCTTTGACCTTCTTTTATGAAATCTTGGTGAGTGCCCTCTTTTTTCAAAAGACTATTATATATATATATATACATATATATATATGTGTGTGTGTATATTTATATATTTATATATATATATATATATATATATAGTGTATTTATGTATATCTATGGTATATATTGTATTCATATGTATATATCTATATAGGGGAGAGGCTGACTGACAGAGCAGCCGCAATCACCCTGCCTGCATGACCGCTCTCACCTGCTGCCATATTTTCCCCATCCATCGCTACTGCTGCACTCTTTTTTTCCATCCCTCCTTCCCAGAATACCAGTTCAGGAGCAATGTCATCATGCACGGCATTCTGGGAGCAGCGGCAGAGGAGAGAAGACAGAGGAGCATCAGCTGCAGCGCGTAGGGTGATGGCACATAGTACTACTACATGTAGCCACACGCCCTCCCATCCATTCTGCAGCCTAATTGCCCTGAGGAGGAGATTCATCACCCAGGCAGTCCTGGATCCCTGCCCCAGCACCACAGCATAGAAGCTGCAGCATCAGCATTGACAGGAGGATATGCAAGCTGGAGCTGCCAGGGTGAGTGCAGGTGTACACTTGCCCTGGCTAACTCACTCTCTTTCTCTGTCTCCCATCCTCACCTCTCTGTCTCCCGTCCTCACCTCTCTTTCTCCCCTCCTCACCTCTCTCTCTCCCCATCCTCACCACTCTCCGTCCCTCTATCTCTCCCGTTCTCCCTCTCTCTCCCGTTTTCTCTCTCTCTCCTGTTCTCTCCTCTCTCTCTCTCCCATTCCCTCCTACCTCTCTCTCTCGTCCTCACCTGCCCCTCTCTCTCCCGTCCTCACCTCCCTCTCTTCCATCCTCACCTCCCTCTCTCTTTCCCGTCCTCACCTCCCTCTCTCTCTCCTGTCCTAACCTCCCTCACTGTCTCTCCCGTCTTCACCTCCCTATCTCTCCCGTCCTCACCTCTCTCTCTCTCCCGTCCTCACCTCTCTCTCCCCTGTCTTCACTTCCCTCTCTCTCTCTCTCCCTCTCCTGGCCTCACCTCTCTCTCCTTTCCTCACCTCTCTCTCCCATCCTCACCTCTCTCTCCCCTGTCTTCACCTCTCTCTCTCTCTCTCTCTCTCTCTCTCTCTCTCTCTCTCTCCCTCTCCTGGCCTCACCTCTCTCCTTTCCTCACCTCTCTCTCCCGTCCTCACCTCTCTCTTCCCTGTCTTCACCTCCCTCTCTCTCTCTCTATCTCTCCCTCTCCTGGCCTCACCTCTCCTTTACTCACCTATCTCTCCCATCCTCACCTCTCTCTCTCTCTCTCTCACCTAGCAGCTACTTCCATAGCATCTCTATTGCAGTGTAACATGTATGAGGAGCTCTACTGTGGTGTAACGCGTATAAGGGTCTCTACTGTGGCGTAACATGTATAAGCTGCTGAACTGTGGTGTAATGTATATAAGTGGTTGAACTGTGGTGTAATGTATATAAGTGGTTGTGTAAAAGGGAGGTTGGAGGGGGGGTGATGGTGACAAAGAATGCTGTCACCCTGAGCTCTGCAAGGTCTAGAACCGACCTTGGTGTCCGTGTATAAACACTAAGCTTGGTGTTGGGATTATCTGCTAGGGGGCACCAACGAAAATCTTGCCTAGGGCATCAATTTGCTTAGGGCCGGCTCTGACTGGAGGAGCAATGTGCGATCAGTTGAATGACCGCACACTGCATCCTCCATACAGTGCAGGGAGGAATAGAGCAGCAGCAGCCTTTTCATGATGTATAATGTGCTCCCAGGCGCCAAGCTGGCTGCACAGCTACTGCGGTCCCACGCTCTTCCTACCCCATTGTAGCACCTTCATTACTGGAACTTCAAGCCTCCTACTCCTAAGAGGCTCCACCTCCTTCCAATGGTACCGCCTCCTCCTCCCCAGTGGCTCCACCTCAAGGGGCGTAAAATGGGATTGAATCTTGCCCCCCTAACCTAAAACGTTGTGATGCCCCTGGGTAAAGGGTGACTTTTATCCACTGGAATGGGGGTCGTCGTGATGAGTCTTTGCTTGGTTGAAAAATAGGCTAGCTTCACTCCTAAAGAGGAGGGGAACCGCCTCCCCTCTCCAAGCCCCTGACTCTTCCTCTCTATCTTTCTGAAGCAATCCTGCTCTTGGTGACAAGGCTCTGAAATCACAATCTCATTACCGTCCCAGGTGAAAAAACCCATAAAGAAAAGGAGGAGCTGCCCTCCACTCGCTACAGTTCTGGCATGGGCCGAGGTAAGTAAAGGCTCTTCAGAAGCTCCGCCCCCTTTACATTTTTGCTGTGCAATCCATGCCATTTCCGATGAACAAAGCATACATCTTCACATATGGTGTCAGTATTACTCATGCACAATGCAGAATAGTCTTCAATCAAATCAGGATTATCCTGATTTAACTGAAGACTGTTTTGTGTTGTACATGAATAATACTGATACTCTGTGTGCATGTTTTCTGGTGACACACAGAGTCCCTATGTTGGAGTTAGTTTGAAAAGGGGACAAAAGCATTTTGTTGCACCTGAGCCCACCACTCACTAGTTCTGCCTCTGCCTTAACTATACATGAATATATCACACATGTGTGGTGGTAAAATATTCAGGAAACCCATCAGTGATGCAGCTGTCCTTTCATTCAGGACATTGTATATCCTCTGCACCGTATTGTATACCTTATGGCAGCAGACCCTAATGTATTTTTTACTGGTATGAAAATAACAGGAAGATGATAATGCAAGTAAAACAAATAAATAAAATGTGTTTCATTTGTGTTTAATTTTACTACTGATAACACATATGGAAACCAGTGGAAAGGGTGTGTTTGATACTAATATGCTTCTAAACATATTGTTAGTTATTAGAAGGAGTAAATTGTTGCTGGGATAAGATATAATTTGAAAATTATCTAATTTATGGTATTATGCCAATGGATTTTCATCTATTAAAGCACACAACATGTAGTTTAAATGAATCTTTATGGAATGATATTTAGGATCATCATTGCTCTTTTGGTCCAATTAAGCTACTGTCCTTTAAGAACATTGGATTTTATTAATTTTAAACAAAATCAAAGATCAATAACATTGTTTAAATTCAATAATATATTGAATAATAGTATGATTCCTCACACTAATATTAGCTCCTTTAAGATCTCAATATAATACTTCATTTTAAGATAACAAGGAGGAATTTACTAGCATAAAAACATGGCTACTGGGGCATTATTCATGATTGTACTAAGTAATATTCTAATACATATCACTCTTCTGATTTTTATAGTTAAACTTTTAATATTCAAATTAATATTACTATGTAAAGTACTCTCAGCTAAGTCATGCTTCCAAGTTAGATATCAAACCATGGGGGTCATTCCAAGTTGATCGCTCGCTAGCAACTTTTTGCAGTGCTATGATCAGATAGTCGCCGCCTATGGGGGAGTGTATTTTTGCTTTGCAAGTGTGCGGACACCTTTGCAGCCGTGCAGTTTCTGAATAGCTCTGGACTTACTCAGCCGCTGCGATCACCCCAGTCTTTTTGGTCCCGGAATTGACGTCAGACACCCGCCCTGCAAACACTTGGACACGCCTGCGTTACCCCAAACACTCCCAGTAAACGGTCTGTTGACACCCATAAATGCCCTCTTTCTGTCAATCACCTTGCGATCAACTGTGCAAATGGATTCTTCGTTAAATCCATCGCCCAGCACCGATCCTCTCTGTACCCATACAACGCGCCTGCGCATTGCGGTGCATACGCATACGCAGTTTTGTCGAGTTTTAACCTGATCGCAGCACTGCAAAAAGTTGCTAACAAGCGATCAACTCGGAATGACCCCCCATATTAGATTTGTTTGGCTGTTGGAGAAAGTATACATGACAGATTATCTGTTGAAACTGTACAGCATATAGTTTCCAATACAAAATGTAATAGAATTATTTCCAATACATTGTTTAGAACACAATGCCGGAGCCTTTGGCACCATGGAGAGGAGGTGACCCACCTGGAGTCTGCACACGGGCCCCCTCCTGTCTTAAAACACCTCATGTGTGGATGATAATGCAATTATTATTATTATTATTATTACTACCAGTTATTTATAGAGCACACACATATTCCACAGCATTTTACAGAGAACATTTGGCCATTCACATCAGCCGCTGCCCCATTTGAGCTTACAATCTATATTTCCCTATCACATGTACATGCAAATAGATTCATGCTAGGGTTAATTTTGTTGGGAGCCAAGTACCCTGCCAGTATATTTTTGGATTGTGGAAGGAAACTGGAGCACCCAAAGGAAAACCATACAAGAACGGGGAGAAATTACAAACTCCACACAGGGCCATGGTAGAAATTTAACCCATGACCTCAGTGCTGTGAGGCAGTAATGCAGACTATTACACCATAAAGCAGTTAGAAATAATGCAATGTTTACTGTCTCTAGCACATGTAATATGTCATCTCAATCTGTGTTAAAAGTGAGAAAAACAAACCACATAAGATCAACGTTTTCTTCTTCCTCTTCATAAAGATTTTAGAATGGAAATGAGGGTACAAAGAAACTACAAAACCACTAACCACCAAATCAGGGGCCATTCGGGCCCTCTCCTCTCTCCTGCGCATGAACAGATCAAAAAGAAAATGGTGCAGTAGCCATTTCCCCAGGGATTTTTCTACTACGCATGTACAGAACATTTGCGGGACTCTGGAGGGTTAAGTATTAAAAAAATGGGTGCAGCGAGTGAGGTGGTGGCATCCTCTGGACTCAGAAGCCCGTGTGCACTGCACACACTGCACCCATTATAGATACTTTCCAATGGCTTAAAATGTGTATCCAACAGAAGTATTCTAAAATGTAATTTGCTCATTAATACACAAAAATGGAACAGATCTTTGATTTTTTAAATGTTTTGACACGAGATCACTATATGATACAAATTAAAGGAATTTTATTATATAAATATATATTTATTCATTAATTTACTGGGGTACACAAAAAATGATTAAACTACTACTAAGAACTCTTCTACAGTACATTTTATCCTACACAAGCTCTAGACATCTTTAATCATTTCATTATGGAAGAATCTATGAAATAGCATCCTTTTAATATCAAAAAGAAAGGTAATTTGAAAATTTAAGAAAGAAAGTCTCCTATAGAACTCAAGGGTAATTTATTATTACCATCAAAGAAGTAAATATGTGATGTTGTGTTGTTTAAATGTCCTAGGAATCTTATTATAAATTATTTTACAGGATATTAAGTGATGTGAAACTTTACATGCAGGTTATTTATAATCCTACTATAAAACATAATAATACTGTACCTCTTTTCCACTGAAGTCCCGGGTCTGGCCTGAGATTTGGAACACAGTCCAAACCAGGTTAGATCAAGGATAGCCCATTTCCACCACGCCACCGATCTGGGTTATTTCCAAATCGGCACTGTTCTCACTGCACACGGGTGCAGTGATGGCACTTGGAGGTGACATAATCTCCTTGCACCAAGAGAACGACCATCACCATCCTGTAAACAGGTCCCAGGTTGGATGACCTGAGCTACCCATTTACACCACAGCTCACCTTGGTCCTTCACGGCTAAAACCCTGCTAGGTACTGGGAAAGAATTCCTGATGACTAAAATCTGGTGGAATCTTTACCACTGACCTAAATCCTGGGTTTCAGCACAATAAACTGGGATTTTCAGGTCAGTGGAAAAGGGGTATACTTGAGTATAGTTTTAGAGCAGACCTCTTTAGCTGGCATTTATAGATACAACTAATTCTACAATTTCAATATTTCATATATGTCCCAAAACACCATAAAAGAAATAGGCTTGCTTAATGCACGCACCACTGCTATAGCAGTGTCAGCACGCAGAGGTCTATGGCTACACCAGTGGACTGCTGACACAGACTCCAGGAAAGGCATCCCTTTGCAGTAGAGGCATTATTTGGAGATGAACTAGACAAATGGATCTCCAAAGTTACTGCGGGTAAGTCCACATATCTTCCTTCTGCAGCTTCCCCAGCTAGGAATGCTTACTCAGGTCCATTTGCATTGCCAAGTTTAGGGACAAACCCAGAGGTTCTTCTACAGCCACCAGAGAAACTAGAAGTAAACCACGCAAACCAGCAACTGCCAGTTCACAGAACAGGGCTCAGGCTCTGCTTCCTCAAAACCTTCAGCATGACGGTGGATCACAATCCCTGGGTCATAGATCTTATTTCCCAGTGCTACAAACTGGAGTTCCAGGAGCACCCACATCACAGATTCTTCAAATCAGGCTTCCCAGTTTCACAAGAGGCAACTATAACTTTACAGAACACCATTCAAAAACTGGTACAGACTCAGGTCATTGTCCCAGTTCCACCTCATCTGCAAAACAAGGGGTATGATTTCAACTTGTTTGTATTACGGAAACCGGAAGGTTCGGTAAAACCGATTCTGAACCTCAAGTCGTTGAACCTGTTCTTACGAGTGTTAAAATTCAAGTCTCTGAGAGTGGTGATCTCAGGTCTGGAGGAGGGGGAATTCCAAGTGTCTCTGGATATCAAGGATGCGTACCTTTACATTCCGATCTGGCCGCCTCATCAGGTTTATCTACGGTTTGCACTGCAGGACTGTCACTACCAGTTCCAGGCCCTACCATTTGGACTCTCCGCGGCATCAAGGGTGTTCACCAAAGTGATGGCAGAGATGATGTTTCTACTCCACAAACAGGGAGTGAACATAATTCCGTACCTGGACAATCTTCTGATAAAGGCACCATCCAGGGAGCGGTTGTTGGACATCAGTGGCCTTTCAACCAGACTACTCTTGGATTACGGGTGAATTCTGAACCTACCACAATCTCACCTGGAACAAAGACTTCCTTTCCTGGGAATGATACTGGATGCAGAGTCTCAGAGAGTGATCCTACCCTTGGAAAAGGCTATAGTAATACAGTCAATGGTTCGGCTGTATGTCCTGAAACCAACCCGGATCTCGGTGCATCCGTGCATTCGCCTTCTGGGGAAAATGGTGGCCTCTTACTAGGCTTTTCAGTATGTAAGGTTTAACATGTGCAGAAAGAGTTATATTTGGGTGGGTTATTTTATATCTGTGCAGGGTAAATACTGTCTGCTTTATTTTTACACTGCAAATTAGATTGCAGATTGAACACCCCACACCCAAATCTAACTTTTTCTGCACATGTTAAATCTGCTTCCCCTGCAGTGCACATGGTTTTGCCCAACTGCTAACAAAATTCCTGCTGCGATCAACTTGGAATTACCCCCTATGATCCAAGCCAGGAAGGGGGAAACATCTAAACATTACCACAATATATGGAAGAAGCATGTCACTTGGTGTGAAAGCAGACAATATTCTGGAATTTCATCTGGGATGTGTTATGCTTTTTCTTCAGTTGGGAGTGGATGTGGGCCTATGCCTAGGCTCCATTAAAGTCCAGATTTCTGCCTTGTCTATTTACTTTCAAAAACAATTGGCTTCTTTCCCTGAGGTTCAGACATTCTTTAAGGGTGTTATGCACATCCAAACTCCCTTTGTGCCTCCCACGGCACCTTGGGATCTCAATTTGGTTCTGCACTTCCTCAATCAGACTGGTTTGAACTGTTACAGGAGGTGGACGTAATGAGCCTTAAGTGGAAGACTGTCACGCTGCTGTCCTTGGCTTCAGCAAGACATGTGTTGAAGCTGGGGGCATTGTCTTACAAGAGCCCCTACTTAATTATCCATGAGGACAGAGATGAACTCAGGACTTTTCAGCAATTTCTTCTTAAGGTGGTGTCCGCATTTCACATCAACCATCCTATTGTGGTTTTGGTTGTTACAGACACCTCTGCTACTTCAAAGTCTTTAGATGTTGTGAGAGCTTTGAAGGTGTATGTAAAGAGGACAGCTCGTCACAGGAAATCGGACTCGCTGTTCGTTCTTTATGATCCAAATAAAATTGTGTGTCCTGCTTCAAAGCAGTCAATTGCACGCTGGATCAGGCTTACTATACAGCATGCTTATTCCACAGCAGGCTTGCCGGTTCCAAAATCTGTACAGGCCCACTCTACTAGGTCGGTGGGTTCTTCTTGGGCAGCTGCATTGGGGTGTCTCGGCTTTACAGCTCTGCCGAGCCTCTACTTGGTCAGGTTCAAACACGTTTGCAAAGTTTTACAAGTTCGATACTTTGGCCTCTGAGGACATTCAGTTTGGTCAATCAGTTCTGCAGGAACCTCAGCACTCTCCCACCCGGTTTGGGAGCTTTGGTACTTCCTCATGGTACTAATGGACTCCCAGGATCCCCTAGGATGTAAGAGAAAATAGGATTTTAATTACCTACCGGTAAATCCTTTTCTCGTAGTCCGTAGGGAATACTGGGCGCCAGCCCAGTGCTTCACTCTTCCTGCACTGTTACTTGGTTCAGTAATGTTGTTTATATCAGCGGTTACTGTTCCTGGTTTCAAGTTTGGTTAGCATGGCTCTCCTCTTGTTTTGTGTGTGCTGGTTCGTAATCTCACAACTTTCCTTTTTCTAAATCCTTCTCTCAAAGTATGTCCGTCTCCTGGGGCACAGTTTCCTAGACTGAGTTTGGTAGGAGGGGCATAGAGAGTTAAGTCAGCGCACACTATCAAATTCTTAAAGTGACCAAGGCTCCTAGTGGACCCTTGAACAAGGAATTGAATGGTTGATAAAAAAAACATTGGTTTTTTTTCATTGTGGCAAAAACAAATGCCAAGTGTGTTCCCATATTTGCCCAGCAAAACATTGTCTATCGAATTACCAAATAAAAAAGAAGCACACACAATCAAATAATTTATGAATTGTGACTCCTCATATATTATATATCTTCTTTGGTGTAGTTGTCACCTATATTATGTGGGTCTCACCACTAGAAAATTACGCACTAGATTTAAGGAACACAAAAGAAATATTGTTAAGGGATATTCTAAACATAGTGTTTCACGCCACTTTCTTTCTGTACATCAAAGAGACCCCGGGTGCCTCTCCATCTTAGCATTAGAACATGTTGCTCCCACTGTTAGAGGTGGGGATAGATTCTCATTATTATATAAAAGAGAAGTCTGTTGGATGCTTCAATTTAATTTGGTATATCCGACTGGTTTAAATGAGACAATGGAATTGAATGCAGTTGTCTGAATATATCTTTATTGGTAATTACATATGGATGTTTACATTCCTTGTTTCTCTTCTCTTCCTCTTATTTGGATTCTTAGTCATACCATCTGCATTTGAATTTATTATTGACACCTTGTGTCTATTCTCAAAAACCCTCTGTTTAAAATAGGAGTTTAGGCCTATAGATACATATGCTGTCATTTTCTTATTGCTGTAATTTTTACCATGTAGATGAAAGTGCAATATCATCTTCATATACCGCATTTGGGACCCCTTGAATTGGGGTTATTGCTATTTTGGACATCAGCCTGGGCCCGTGGGATTCACCGCCTCCGCACCCTGTTAGTACAGGTGACAACCCTGTGTCACCTGTTTGTGTTCTGTACAGCCCTGGAGGCTTCCACGCACATCCGAGACGGGACAAAGGTTTTTCCCTGTCAGCACGTTTAGGATGAGTGGTCATTTGGGAATTAACCCTAGTGACATGGAAACTCCTGCTATCTTAGATTCCCCTTCTCTTTTCCCCACTCGATTGATTGTTCTATTTACTGCCATATGAATCTCCCATAGATCTAAGGGGTCATCTATATACCCGTGTGACCACAATGAGCTATATAGGTTCTACTTTGTGGGTTTTATTGGGGTCTAGCGGGTATATCTTCTAACTACTTCTGCGGCCCTCAGTACTCCCGGTCATGTGACATATTGGTAGTGTTATTATACATCACGGAGGTGTCTGCATATGTTGCTTAGCATCCATGAGGCTGCTTTCTTCTATGAGTCCGAGCTGCCTAGTTAATCCCTAACAGTGCAAAGAATCATTAATCAGATTTGTTTCTGTCATACCGATTGCATTGCAACATATACGGATTGCTGCATAAATCTTTTTTGTTTCAAGTGGCCACTCATATATCCACGCGACCACAATGAGTTGTGCCAGTAGATCCCCTCGGCCGTTTAATGAGTATAACATTTGGAAACAATTGCTGCTCCCCGTATCTCCGATCATGTGACCGAGGGGTGATGTCATCGCGCACCACGGAGGTGCTCGCATGGGTTGCCTAGCAACCAAGAAGCTCCCCTACGGTTATTCCATTGGTCTGCACCTGTCACGTGACCCGGAAGGAGCTTGCAATGTGCTCCACGGGGTCCCGTGGGCGGCTGCAGCCGTCCTAATTCGGACGGAGGTTTTTTGGATATTGCATGATAGTATTAGATCCCGTCCCCTGAGATATGGGAAATCTCGGATGAATTTGAGATTAAATAATGAAAAGCAAATAAAAACGATACATCCAGCATCTGGGGGTGAGTCATATGATTTCCTGACCTCTGACCCCCACTATGTCAGAACTATTTATTATTGTTTTCTTCTTTTTAAGTGGTTTATCATTACTATTATTAATATTACTATTTTAATTGTGGGTTTGCCTCCTACTAATTTTTATATATAGAATTTGAAAAACAGTGGTTTGTACTAATAATGTGTATGATTGAATAAAAGGTTTGCACCGCACCTTTTGAGCATCAGTTAATTAAAGGGGTTTAAATAGATCCCATATCCAGACTGAGCTTTACTTCTGATGAAGCTAGGTGACCGAGCCTAGGGAAACGCGTTAAGTGTCAAGCTACCATCACTACACGTGTCCTGTGCTTCAAAGGATCCTGATATGGACTTTTAATCCTTGCCTTTGGAACTTACTCTGTGGGACTATACCATTACAGCATCGATTGGAGAGACCCAGCTTTTATGCAACAGTCACAGCTTTCTTGCTGTTAAATTTCCAAGCCTCTGGAAGTCTCCGTCGCCATGGGTAACACCAGCTGTATCTAACATAATTTTCCCCAGAGAACTAATTATATGGTTTCAGTCAGGGATCCTTTTTGGACACTTATCAGCAGCTATTATTATTTCATCCTCAGCTCTATTTATGCCCTAAGCATATGCTTTTATTGGATTAACCAATTTTATATGTCATATGTATTGTCAAGTCATTAAATTGCATTTTTTTAAATTCATCCACGATTGTGTATTAATATTGGAGAAACACATAGCGCCAGTTATACTCTTTTTTACATTACAGGTTGAGTATCCCATATCCAAATATTCCGAAATACGGAATATTCCGAAATACGGAATCTTTTGAGTGAGAGTGAGATAGTGAAAACTTTGTTTTCTGATGGCGCAATGTACACAAACTTTGTTTAATACACAAATTTATTAAAAAATATTGTATTAAATGACCTTCAGGCTGTGTGTATAAGGTATATATGAAACAACTGCATTTTGTGAATATACACACACTTTGTTTAACGCACAAAGTTATTAAAAATATTGGCTAAAATGACCTTCAGACTGTGTGTATTAGGTGTATATGAAACATAAAGGCATTCTGTGCTTAGACTTAGGTCCCATCACCATGATATATCATTATGGTATGCAATTATTCCAAAATACGGAAAAATCCGATATCCAAAATACTTCTGGTCCCAAGCATTTTGGATAAGGGAGACTCAACCTGTACTGTTTTTTTTGGGACTGACTATCCCTTACTGGCAGCTGTGACAGCGTGTCTGGGCCCTGCTTTTCCACTTGGTTTCTCCTAGTGGACCCGTCTATACCCCCATGATACTAAATGGGGGTTCCCCTATGGACTACAAAAACAGGTTTTACCGGTAGGTAATTCAAATCCTATTATATTACAACTGAAATAATGTGTCAAAGGTCAACAGATATTATTAAATTTTTCCAGACAGTCCCTGAAAAAGTCAGTTGCCACCCACAAATGCCTTCTTCCTGTCATTTCCCTTGAGATCGCCCGTGCGATCATTTTTTTTTCGAACCATCCTGTTGCAATGCATCGATCCTTGTTGTTGCAGTCCATCGTGCCTGCGCATTGCGGTGCATACACATGCGTGGTTCGGACCTGATCGCAGGCTGTCAGAAAATGCAGCCAAGCGATCAGGTCTGAATTACCCCCAAATTTACTACACATAACTCATGCAAAATATATTCTACAAATTATTATATTGTTGGTATTGCAATGGGCAATTCTCCTGAACTAAATCTGGTGAATTTACTGTTGTATATATGGTGAAATTATTTTATTTGGAACAAACATGTATGTCACAAGATACACTTTGCCCCCACCATCATTCTTCCAGTTAGTACTGGCAGGGCCAGTTCTAGCCCTTGTGGCGCCCCGGGCAAAAAAATAGGGGCGTTACTTCATACGGGGCCGTGGTCAGTTGCTCCCCCATTTGTGCCCCCTGTAGAGTAGCGCTGCTGAAATAAAATAAAAGAAAAAGAAATGAATACTTACTATCCCCGCTCCTGATTCCCGACCGCTGCAGACCTCCACCGGCGCCGCTCCTCTCCTCGGATCTATGCGAGAGACGCCATGACGTCTCTCCCATAGCACAGCATAGATAGACACTAGAGGTCAATTATGACCCCTAGCGTCTGTGCCAGTCCCACAATGCTGTGCAGTGCGTGATTACATCATCGCGCACCGCACAGCAAAGGTCCTCTCCACGAAGGGAAACTAGACGGGTAGCGTCTAGTACTCTTCACAGCGGGGGACCAGCGGAGGGCACAGTAGCGGATTTTGCCATGGTGCTGCGCCCTCATGCTTTTCCGTGGAAAGATCCGCTACTGAGTACTGGCACTGTTATGTTACTAATATGCAAAGTGACTAGCATTGCTCAAACTGCTTATTTGACATTTAGGTGACCCTTCCATATCATTTAGACAAGCACATATTTCTGTACAAGTCCACGGTTTGCTCACCTAGGCCAGGTAGACAACAGTTCACTGTTCATGTGTTTCAATTGTCTGGCCATGCACGTCCACCTAGCATAGGTAACATTTTATGCCCTCATAGGGAAGGCAATAAACAAAATGGATTCTCCTGTGCACACATTGTTGATAGTACTGCTGTTGTCTGCAGTCCTTTGGCAGGTTTCCATATCCCCAAATGCAAATAGCCCATTGGCAGGCATATTTAGCCTCCTGGGTCTGGTGGAGTTTCTGGGTGCCCATCTCCCAGTACACACCATCACTGCCCTCTGATTGAGTGGTATCCAGAACTAGTTTTCTTGAGTGGTCCTATGTTCCTAAGGACTTTGCTTTCCTCTCCCACAAACAAAAGTGAAAACTGCATAGTAGCATGCACATGCTGGGGATCAATGCCTTCCTCCTCCTACCCAATCTCCAATCCCTCCTCCCATAAGAATGTCAAGGGTCATTAATTGTGTGGCATTTGAGCATCTTCTCCAGAGCCGTAACTAGTAATTTTGGTGCCCTGTGCCAGAGTAAAAATTGGTGCCCCCCCCCACCTCACCTCTTATAATAAAATAGGGACAATGCACACCAAAGGCACAACTCAAATATATAGTGGCAATATAGAGGCAAGAGAGAGAAGGTATGTGTGTGTTATACTTATGTTCAGCTCCAGAGAAGCTGCTTTCAACAGCCGGCTGTATGTTTGTTCAAATGATGCAGACAAGCCGTGATGGGTGGAGACTAAGGAGACATGGAAAGCTGTAGGGCTACCCAGCTACCTGTGTGACAAGTAGCCAGGCTAGTGCGATGTCGGCACTGCTGGTGGTTCTGCGCCCACACTGCATATGTGCTGTGTGCCATGCACTACTGGCACACTGCTAGTTATGGCCCTGATCTCTTCTCTCTTACTCACTACCACATCTATCTGTTGCACTACTATACCTTCCTCTGGCGCATTAGCTTAATGTGAATCCTAAGACCTTGATAGGACCTCCTGGTGGCAAAACAGGATAAATGGCATTTGCTGTCCTCTGACCAATCGTCTTGTGTCCTCAGAATAGAAGCTGAGGTGCAATACTCTAAATTCCATGTGCCTGATGATTCTGACTGGTTCAGTGCTCTCAGTGGGGCAAACACTAAGCCACAATTTTGACTGTAAAGTCTTCCTAAGTGAAAATGTAGGATATGTCTTCCCAGGCCAAGTGTATTGGATTCTACAGCCTTCATCTTTTGTTAGCTTCCACTGACTACAGTGGTGGAGTTGCATGGCTGCCAGGCAGCAAAATCAATGGATATGGATGCTTAGTACAGATAGGTGTTTTCCTCTTCTCTTTTTCTTAGAGTTCTGCTTTACTATTGCGTTCAGTCCTTCAGGATCATCTAGGTGTAAAACTAGGCTTGTGATCCATAATCTGCTTCCAAAACCTTTTCCTGGCTGTCATACATTTATCAGTGGCCTTCTCTGCTATTTCATTTCTCAAACATGTCTGTTTGAACATTACATTCAGTGATATTAATGAACAAGGCACCTTGCATTAAATAAGTTTAAAATACTCTCAGGGTATCAAAGATGAGTAATATACAGCATACTCTTCCAATTCTGGCTCCGATATTATTATAATCTCTGATAGCTTGGTCTCCCTAGAGCTTTTTGGAGGTGGTGAACTATTATCCTGGCACTCACATTCTTACACCTCATTATCCAAGTCACCAAATGGGAATACTATTGCTACAGATGGGTCCTCCATTATCTTGGCTGGCTGAGGCATTAGTTGTGATCAGGCATACACACTGTGCTGGGGCACAGGGAGGCGCGCCTAGTCGCAGAGAGGCACACCTAGTCACAGGGAGGTGCACAGAGCATTTATCATTACCTTTAAGTGTAATAGCTGCGATCATCCACCAGATGTCACTTTCTACAATCACCACTGCACATGCGTGTGGTCTCCCATAAAATACAATACTGAAATACATAGTAAGAACTACTTTACTAGTGCGTCTCATTACGCTACATACAGTATATACAGCGTCTCATTACGCTACATTATTTCATACAGTATATACAGTACAGACACAAATAGTACAGCATATATGGTCCATTTACAGTACTTTAGGAATTTGTGAACGTCCAAGTCCTGCAGACAAATCAACATTAAACCAGTAGTGTACACAGATGCAAACGGATGTGTTACAAGTACATTTTTGCCTATTGCTGTTAGTGATATTATATGTTAGTGTCCTAATCCCGTAGCCATTACAACATAATCAAAGCCAATGGATTTATTCATCTGTCGGCGGCGAAGTGTCCAAGAGGTCAAGTGTTCCGCCTCTCATGCTCAGAGTCCCGGGTTCGATTCCTAAAGTATGAATGCATGTTAGTTTCTTCCAGACACTTTATTATTATTTTTTTATATATCTATCATACTGTAGTATATTTTTACATTCAATACAAGTGTGCACACAAGTTTTACATAAAGCAGGGCAAAGCTGCAGGAGCAATTCTACTGTTAAAGTTCTATGCACCATACGGTGCACATACAATTTAGCAGGGCAGACTCAATTGAAATGGCTACCGTCTGTGACTCCTTGCCCCATGGAGGCACTCGGCTACAGAGCAAGTACCAGCACAGGTTTTGCAGACTATGGGCCAATGCTGATGAAGTGTCACAATCCCCTAGCTAAAATACACAGGAGCGATACGGATAAGCGAGCTCTATGCACATAGCGATACACTGGACTCGATCGCATAGCTAATTGACAAAATGGCCACTGTCAGTGAACACCCCACCTCTTGCCAGCACTTGGATATGGAGCGAGCAACAGCATAGGTTTTTCAGGCTATGGACCAATGCTGAAGGAGCGTCACCATCCCCTAGCTAAAATACACAGGACGATAGGGATAAGCAAGCTCTATGCACATAGCGATACACCGGACTCAATCACATAGCAAACTGACAAAATGGCAACCACCCATGAACCCCCATCTTGTGGCAGCACTTGGCTATGGAGCAAGCAACATCATAGGTTTTGCAGGCTATGGGCCAATGCTGAAGGAGTGTCACAATCCTCTAGCTAACATACACAGGGGCGATAGGGATAAGCGAGCTCTATGCACATAGCGATACACCGGACTTGATTGCATAGCAATCTGACAAAATGGCCACCACCCATGAACCCTCACCTTGTGGCAGCACTTGGATATGGAGCGAGCGACGGTACAGGTTTTGCAGGCTATGTGCCACTGCTGAAGGAGCATCATAAAAACCTAGCTAAAATACACAGGGGTAATGAGGTCTTGTAGAATGATTAATTAATAAATACTGTATAGTGTATAGTATACAGATGCAAAACAAGGAGTTTAAGCAACAATGCAGTCTATTGAAGTCAGGTATACAGTACAGTACAGTAAGTGAGTGGCCAAGTCCCCTAGCCATTAGGGCATAATAGAAAAGCAATGGCAAGGGATCACTGCTTACTGTACATTTAGACATGAGCTTGTGTATCTGTCATGAGGTGTTTTTTTTCCTGACACTATTTTTGTTTCTATTGTAATATACAGAGCTGGTCCTAGGCATAGGCAAACTAGGCAAATGGGGTACAAGCAGCTTCTGCAGATTAAACTGATATGCAGCATGGCTATATTCTGTGTGTGACTGCAGCTCTATGAAATAAAATATGAAAATGTAAATATGAAATGCATTACTAATGTGTAGTATTATGTGTATAAGGTGTACTACAGTACTTTGTGGTGTAACGTAAAGAAAGGGCACTACTGCATTGTCTATTTTGAATAAAGAGCAATATGGTGAGGTGCAATGTGAATAAGAGACACTACTGTGAGGAGTAATGTGGTACTTCCATGTGATGTAACAAGAATAAGAGACACTATTGTATGATGTAATGTGAAAAAAGTTGCAGTACTGTGTGGCGTAGTTTCAACTGGGGGTATTATTGTGTGGCCATGCCCCTTTCCAGCAAGAACATGCACCGTTTTGGGCTGGCACTGAATGTGCACACTGTTCCTATTTAAAATATAGGGGGTAAGAGCACCAAAATGAAGACTGGTATGGGTGAGGGGTGATGGTGCTGGGAAAGAGGTACAGGGTCAGAGGCATAACTAGCATCTGTGCAAAGGAGCACCAGCCAAAATCTAGCCTAGGGCATCCTTTTGGTTAGGGTCGGCTCTGGTAATATACTGTACTGTACTGTTACTGTACTTTGCATTCAATAGAGATACTGTTTGCACACAGGTTTTACATGAATCAGGGCAATGCAGCAGGAGTGTCTCATTACGCTATCTAAAATACACCACAACTATGGGTGGGGATACAGTAAGTGAGTCCTGTCACCATAAGCTGTCTGCTGTGTATAGCAGATTTGCCATTGGAATGCATTTGTGTGTTTGTAATAAAAAAAAATACTGTATATTTAGTGTATACAGTACCTCTCCCCATAACGACACATCAAACTGTACATTTAACCCCTTGTACTGTACCATACCGTACTGTATAATGGAATATTTATTGGAAACGCATGAATATTAATGTAAAAAAAAGTCTTTATTACAACATCAGATATCATGTACTGTACTGATCAAAAATGTACAGTACTCTATTATTCAGGACTTATAAAACTGTAAAGAACTGTTCATACACATCAATAACAGTACTACTGTATAGTATAATGAATAATATTGTACATTAGCTTATGCAATATTCAGACAAAGGCAATTTTTAAAACATTTTTAATAATGCATTGATTAAAATTTTATACAGAAAATACAGTACAGAACTACATATTTGTGGCTTGACCATTTCTTTCAACTATAACAGGTAATACTTTAAACAGGTGATTTATATAATTATTACAATGTTCAGGTGTGAGTACTTCTAGCCAAAATTTCTGGATTCAACAGCTGCTGTTTTGTTGTTGGCTTCACAACACTCCTGATGCATCTCTTCAATTGAGCCCACACTAATTCAATTAGATTCATGTCTGGTGATCTAAAAAAAAACATTACAGAAAAAAAGTTTGTTAATTAATGAAGTTAAAAAGAGAAAATAAAACATACGGTATGGTACTGTTCATTAAACAGAAAAATAAATTTACAGTACTAGAGTGCTTTCCAAAATTTTACTTGTACAGTATTAAAACAATACTCACTCTGGTGGTGTGCGTTCCCAATAGAAACCTTTCTCTTCCATAAATTTGGCTGAGGCAGAGTATTTAGGGTCATTGTCTTGGAATATCATGTGGTGAGATGGGTAATATTTACTCACGAATGGCACCATACATTCCTCTACTATTTTTTCTTGGAAGAATTGCTTATCCATGATCCCTACAGAAATAAAAAAATGTTGTTCATTAATAAGCAACCCATTTTATTGTTCAATTAAATGTATTGTACAGTACAGCATGTATTTTTACAGAACACAGCACAGAATAAAGTATAGTAACTTCGAAAAATAATAGGGGACCAGCTTCTAATCGTGATGTGCCTCCCCATACATGGACCTTTAATGGATGCTTTGGGCATGGTTCTAATGAGATATAGTGACGTTTCCGGAATAACATTTTGGAGAACCGCTCAAGAGCAACAGATGATACATCTGTGAAAATTACATCATGAAATGTTTCACCACTCTCAATCCATCGCCGTGCCTGTTCAACTCTCTTTTCTTTATTTACATCTCTTATCCTGTGAAGAGCCAAAAATAATTAATCAGATACAGTAATGAAAGAGATTACAGTATATACAGTAAACTGTATGTACAGTATACTGTACTGTATACCTACTGTATACATTATATTGTATATACATTACAGTATATACACAGTACTGTGTATATATATATATATATATATATATATATATATATATATATATATATATATACACAGTACAGTATATATATATGTAAATTTCAAAGGTCGGCACTCACGTCTGTCCCATATGTATAGCTTGCCAAGGTGCTGCGTCGACAAAAAGCATGAAGGTACACCCAGAAAACGGCACTCACTGGTCTCCCAAGAAAATACTAGACAACGTCCTCTTATCAACGTTTCGGGTTTATTTCAACCCATCATCAGGATACACATAACAATTAACAAGTGACATAAGCATACCTCATATACCCCTCCATGCAGCCAAACGAGCGCGCCAATCTCAAATCCCAGGCGTCTAATCATTGTAGCACATCCCTTTTCCGGAAGTCTCAATACGTACATACAGCGCGCCCGGTTGTCATAGCAACCCGTCAAACAACTCACGGGCCATCAGTAATGACATCGTACCAATAGCGGCACCTGTCAACCAACGCTTAGCTCAAAAGACTACTCAGCAGCTGTGCCGCATCACTCTCACGGAGCTCACCGGCCACCATAGGTGTTGCCTTAGCAACCTAATAATGCTGACCACAAAGGCCAATCCCTGCATCTGGTATCCATGGCAACCCGTTTAGCTGCACAGGCATACAATACCGCCACATACCTACAAAGAACACAATAATGACCAAATACATAAAAATAAACACACAGAACAAAGTGCTAGTGCATAAAAATAGTAAAGTAGCAACAAATTGCAAATACAATAATAGGTAAAGTTAATGCAATTATAGATAAAGTTAATGCAGCCACTAAACCTACGTCTCTGGTTATACAAGTATCTCAACCAAATAACGCTATACATCAAATGTCCATAAATAGATCAGAGCTTAAGTCCCCCAGGGTTACCAATACATATTATATGAGAGGTGATCATTGAGGCCCCTAGGTTTAACAGTATCCAAAACCTGTATCCATTTTGTCTCAATCTGTAACAATCTTTTGTGCCGATCTCCCCCTCTCGGGCTCTCCGGCACATGGTCAATGATAAGATACCTAAGGCTAGATAAAGAATGATTGTTCTCAACAAAATGCCTCGCCACAGGTTGTTCTGATGGCTTCCCCATCAAGGCCGCCCTGATCGACGACCTATGAAGGGTCATCCGCTCCCTGAAAGTACGTATAGTCTTACCTATATAACAAGAACCACATGGGCACTTAATCATATAAACCACAAAGCTCGTTGTACAAGTAACTGCTGATCTTATTGAGTACCTCTTAACGCTATGTGGGTGGAAAAAACATTTACTGGCGACCATATAACGACATGTTGTACACCCAGAACACTTATAGCAACCCCCACTTTTGATCTGTACTCGAGGATCATAATTCATCTGTTCTGTGATATCCGGGTGTACTACCCAGTCTCGAATGTTCTTGCCCCTCTTGAGACAAGACATCACTTGTAACGGTCTAAACACCTTAGAGTACTTATCACCCTGCATTATAGGCCACAGGGTCCTAACCGCTCTCTCCACAGAATCATGTGAGGTATTAAATCTCCTCACCCAATGTAATTTATCAGATACCTGTTTTCTATTTGTTTGTTTCAATAGCGATTCTCTGGGCATCAAATCCACCTTTCTCCTAGCCTCAGAGAGTACATTCCTGGGGTAACCACGTTCACTAAACTTATCTGACATTCTCTCAAGATCTCGTGCTACCACCTGTTCATCACTTGTAATCCTTTTAACTCGCAACAACTGTGAGAAAGGTAAGCTCTTTTTCATCGCAGCTGGGTGATGACTATTAAAAGATAACAACGTATTTCTATCTGTGGGTTTAGAGAAAATAGAAGTGGTAAGTATACCATCCTGAAGTGTGATATTCACATCCAAATAAGAAATGCTATCCAAACTACAGGAATACGTGTACTTAATAGGACAATCACGCTCATTGATTGAATCTACCAGTTCCACAAAGCTAGTATGATCACCTCTCCAAAACAATATAATGTCATCGATATACCTGTAATAAAACAGAATTTTATCTCTAACATCTCTGTTGAAAAAACAATCCTTCTCAATTCTAAACATGTATGCATTCGCATAGGCTGGTGCGACATGAGAACCCATCGCACAGCCTTTAAGTTGTAAATAATATCCACCATTATGATAGAAATAATTATTATGCAATACAAAATCAAGGAGAGATCAAAAAATCCAAATCAGGACCACTGTAATCTGTACACTCATTTAACAATTCCTTGACCGCTCGAATACCATCATCGTGAGGAATATTTGTGTATAAGCTGGTAATATCTAACGTACACATCCATGTATTATCAGGTATTTTACCAAGTTCCTTGAGTTTTATCAACAGAGATGTAGTATCCTTAAGATAAGTCTGTTGTGATTGTACACTTGGCTGGATGTAATAATCCAAATACTCAGAAATCTTACTACATAATGACTCCCTTGCAGAGATTATGGGACGGCCAGGTGGCCTTTCCAAATTCTTATGAATTTTAGGTAGACTATACAACAATGGTACCCTAGGACAGTCTACTTTCAAAAAGAGGGAAGTATCTTCATCAATAATCGCCTTCTTCACAGCTTCATCTAATAAAGTAAAAAAAAGAAGAAAAAAAGTACGATCTCACTTTTGCGCTCAATGTCCAGAAAATTCAGTTTTGCCACAGTGGACCGATGTAGTTCATTCAATATGAAAAAGAAAAAAAATGCACCATAGTATAATACTGCATTGAGACCAGATCTTTCACCACTGTGTAATACAGGGAATGGAAATGTGGATATAGTCCCAAAACTGGAAAGTTCAAGCTTCCACCTCTTTTTCAAGGCACCCAACGTGATATGCAGGATTTATGGTGATGGACGCTTACATGTAAGCTTACTTCTGTAAGACGTGATGAAAACTCATAAAGGTTTCTTTTGTTGGCCTTACGATCTCTTCATATAGGTAGATGGACCCCAATATCCCTCGTAACAAATCAAAGCCAGAGATACAATCCAATTAGGACAAGGACACTCTTTATTAGAGTACAAACAAAAGAGTGAACAGAAAAAAACCATACCATGTGGGAAAAGGCAGGATGTTGTTAATAGCCAATAGCAATGGGTCCGGATACCAATAGCTATTTATCCCCCACTATGGATAGTCAAATCTGTCACCCACAACAACACACTGTGTCGACGCGTTTCGACGCTATGCAGCGTCTTTTTCAAGATTCACAGTGTGTAATCACTAGAAATACAAGTTGAAATTAGGTCCCACTTGACCAATAATAAACATGCAGTGATTCCATATATTTTCTAAAACATACTGACATTGTTATTTAACTCTTTCTAAACAACATTTTCCTATTTTAAAAACTGATGATATTTACCAACAGTCATAGAGAGTTTGGACTTCATTATAAAACTATTCAAACAAACTTAAGCATCAAACCGGTTACATACCCCTGGAGTACAGCATGTCCTGTCTGTTCAGGTAGAGAACAAACATGATTGTAATCATGTGTTTTATATAGGCAATGGTCTGATTGGTGTAAATTCAATCAACCAATCAGAGTTAAAATAGGCAGATGACTGGCACTTTTATAAGCCAATGTGTATTCACATTCACAGCTGATTGTTAGTGTGTAATCACTAGAAATACAAGTTGAAATTAGGTCCCACTTGACCAATAATGAACATACAGTGATTCCATATATTTTCTAAAACATACTAACATTGTTATTTAACTCTTTCTAAACAACATTTTCCTATTTTAAAAACTGATGATATTTACCAACAGTCATAGAGAGTATTGACTTCATTATAAAACTATTTAAACAAACTTAAGCATCAAACCGGTTACATACCCCTGGAGTGCAGCGTGTCCTGTCTGTTCAGGTAGAGAACAAACATGATTGTAATCATGTGTTTTATATAGGCAATGGTCTGATTGGTGTAAATTCAATCAACCAATCAGAGTTAAAATAGGCAGATGACTGGCACTTTTATAAGCCAATGTGTATTCACATTCACAGCTGATCGTTAGTGTGTAATCACTAGAAATACAAGTTTAAATTAGGTCCCACTTGACCAATAATGAACATGCAGTGATTCCATATATTTTCTAAAATATTTTCTAAAACATACTAACATTGTTATTTAACTCTTTCTAAACAACATTTTTCCTATTTTAATATATTTGATTTTAATAGCCTTGCGCCGCTTGGTTTAAACCACGATTTCGAAATAAGGTGGTTTTTATAAATATGTTTTATTTTTTGTATCTGTTTATAATATGTTCCTTAAAATGTTATGTTTTGAATTATGAAATTAGGAAACAGCATTACCCAAACCAAACAAAAACATACCCTGTCTGTTGGTAAATATCATCAGTTTTTAAAATAGGAAAAATGTTGTTTAGAAAGAGTTAAATAACAATGTTAGTATGTTTTAGAAAATATTTTAGAAAATATATGGAATCACTGCATGTTCATTATTGGTCAAGTGGGACCTAATTTAAACTTGTATTTCTAGTGATTACACACTAACGATCAGCTGTGAATGTGAATACACATTGGCTTATAAAAGTGCCAGTCATCTGCCTATTTTAACTCTGATTGGTTGATTGAATTTACACCAATCAGACCATTGCCTATATAAAACACATGATTACAATCATGTTTGTTCTCTACCTGAACAGACAGGACACGCTGCACTCCAGGGGTATGTAACCGGTTTGATGCTTAAGTTTGTTTAAATAGTTTTATAATGAAGTCAATACTCTCTATGACTGTTGGTAAATATCATCAGTTTTTAAAATAGGAAAATGTTGTTTAGAAAGAGTTAAATAACAATGTTAGTATGTTTTAGAAAATATATGGAATCACTGTATGTTCATTATTGGTCAAGTGGGACCTAATTTCAACTTGTATTTCTAGTGATTACACACTAACAATCAGCTGTGAATGTGAATACACATTGGCTTATAAAAGTGCCAGTCATCTGCCTATTTTAACTCTGATTGGTTGATTGAATTTACACCAATCAGACCATTGCCTATATAAAACACATGATTACAATTAGAGATGAGCGGGTTCGGTTTCTTTGAATCCGAACCCGCACGAACTTCACTTTTTTTTCCACGGGTCCGAGCGACTCGGATCTTCCCGCCTTGCTCGGTTAACCCGAGCGCGCCCGAACGTCATCATGACGCTGTCGGATTCTCGCGAGGCTCGGATTCTATCGCGAGACTCGGATTCTATATAAGGAGCCGCGCGTCGCCGCCATTTTCACTCGTGCATTGAGATTGATAGGGAGAGGACGTGTCTGGCGTCCTCTCCATTAGAATAGAGATAGATAGATTAGATAGAGAGAGATTGTGCAGAGTCGCAGACAGAGTTAGTTTACCACAGTCAGTGACCAGTGCAGTTGCTAGTTAACTTTTATTTAATATAATATATCCGTTCACTTCTCTCTGCTATATCCGTTCTCTGCCTGAAAAAAAAAACGATACACAGCACAGTCAGTCACACAGTGTGACTCAGTCTGTGTGCACTCAGCTCAGCCCAGTGTGCTGCACAGTCATCAATGTATAAATTAAAAGCTTATAATTAATTGTGGGGGAGACTGGGGAGCACTGCAGGTTGTTAGCAGGAGCCAGGAGTACAATTATATTAATTAACAGTGCACACTTTTGCTGCAGGAGTGGTGACCAGTGCCTGACCACCAGTATAGTATTGTTGTATACTACTAATATCTCTTTAAATATCAACCAGTCTATATTAGCAGCAGACACAGTACAGTGCGGTAGTTCACGGCTGTGGCTACCTCTGTGTCGGCACACGGCAGGCAGTCCGTCCGACCAGAATTGTATTATTTATTATTATATACCTACCACCTAACCGTGGTTTTTTTTTCATTCTTTATACCGTCATAGTGTCATCCTAATTGTTACGAGTATACTACTATCTCTTTATCAACCAGTGTACAGTGCGGTAGTTCACGGCTGTGGCTACCTCTGTGTCGGCACACGGCAGGCAGTCCGTCCGACCAGAATTGTAGTATTTATTATTATATACCTACCACCTAACCGTGGTTTTTTTTTCATTCTTTATACCGTCATAGTGTCATCCTAATTGTTACGAGTATACTACTATCTCTTTATCAACCAGTGTACAGTGCGGTAGTTCACGGCTGTGGCTACCTCTGTGTCGGCACACGGCAGGCAGTCCGTCCGACCAGAATTGTATTATTTATTATTATATACCTACCACCTAACCGTGGTTTTTTTTTCATTCTTTATACCGTCATAGTGTCATCCTAATTGTTACGAGTATACTACTATCTCTTTATCAACCAGTGTACAGTGCGGTAGTTCACGGCTGTGGCTACCTCTGTGTCGGCACACGGCAGGCAGTCCGTCCGACCAGAATTGTATTATTTATTATTATATACCTACCACCTAACCGTGGTTTTTTTTTCATTCTTTATACCGTCATAGTGTCATCCTAATTGTTACGAGTATACTACTATCTCTTTATCAACCAGTGTACAGTGCGGTAGTTCACGGCTGTGGCTACCTCTGTGTCGGCACACGGCAGGCAGTCCGTCCGACCAGAATTGTATTATTTATTATTATATACCTACCACCTAACCGTGGTTTTTTTTTCATTCTTTATACCGTCATAGTGTCATCCTAATTGTTACGAGTATACTACTATCTCTTTATCAACCAGTGTACAGTGCGGTAGTTCACGGCTGTGGCTACCTCTGTGTCGGCACACGGCAGGCAGTCCGTCCGACCAGAATTGTATTATTTATTATTATATACCTACCACCTAACCGTGGTTTTTTTTTCATTCTTTATACCGTCATAGTGTCATCCTAATTGTTACGAGTATACTACTATCTCTTTATCAACCAGTGTACAGTGCGGTAGTTCACGGCTGTGGCTACCTCTGTGTCGGCAGTCGGCAGGCAGTCCGTCCATCCATAATTGTATTATTATTATAATATATACCACCTAACCGTGGTTTTTTTTTCATTCTTTATACCGTCATAGTGTCATACTAGTTGTTACGAGTATACTACTATCTCTTTATCAACCAGTGTACAGTGCGGTAGTTCACGGCTGTGGCTACCTCTGTGTCGGCAGTCGGCAGGCAGTCCGTCCATCCATAATTGTATTATTATTATAATATATACCACCTAACCGTGGTTTTTTTTTCATTCTTTATACCGTCGTCATAGTGTCATACTAGTTGTTACGAGTATACTACTATCTCTTTATCAACCAGTGTACAGTGCGGTAGTTCACGGCTGTGGCTACCTCTGTGTCGGCAGTCGGCAGGCAGTCCGTCCATCCATAATTGTATTATTATTATAATATATACCACCTAACCGTGGTTTTTTTTTCATTCTTTATACCGTCGTCATAGTGTCATACTAGTTGTTACGAGTATACTACTATCTCTTTATCAACCAGTGTACAGTGCGGTAGTTCACGGCTGTGGCTACCTCTGTGTCGGCAGTCGGCAGGCAGTCCGTCCATCCATAATTGTATTATTATTATAATATATACCACCTAACCGTGGTTTTTTTATACCACCTAACCGTGGCAGTCCGTCCATAATTGTATACTAGTATCCAATCCATCCATCTCCATTGTTTACCTGTGGTGCCTTTTAGTTCTGCCTATAAAATATGGAGAACAAAAAAGTTGAGGTTCCAAAATTAGGGAAAGATCAAGATCCACTTCCACCTCGTGCTGAAGCTGCTGCCACTAGTCATGGCCGAGACGATGAAATGCCAGCAACGTCGTCTGCCAAGGCCGATGCCCAATGTCATAGTACAGAGCATGTCAAATCCAAAACACCAAATATCAGAAAAAAAAGGACTCCAAAACCTAAAATAAAATTGTCGGAGGAGAAGCGTAAACTTGCCAATATGCCATTTACCACACGGAGTGGCAAGGAACGGCTGAGGCCCTGGCCTATGTTCATGGCTAGTGGTTCAGCTTCACATGAGGATGGAAGCACTCAGCCTCTCGCTAGAAAACTGAAAAGACTCAAGCTGGCAAAAGCACCGCAAAGAACTGTGCGTTCTTTGAAATCCCAAATCCACAAGGAGAGTCCAATTGTGTCGTTTGCGATGCCTGACCTTCCCAACACTGGACGTGAAGAGCATGCGCCTTCCACTATTTGCATGCCCCCTGCAAGTGCTGGAAGGAGCACCCGCAGTCCAGTTCCTGATAGTCAGATTGAAGATGTCAGTGTTGAAGTACACCAGGATGAGGAGGATATGGGTGTTGCTGGCGCTGGGGAGGAAATTGACCAGGAGGATTCTGATGGTGAGGTGGTTTGTTTAAGTCAGGCACCCGGGGAGACACCTGTTGTCCGTGGGAGGAATATGGCCGTTGACATGCCAGGTGAAAATACCAAAAAAATCAGCTCTTCGGTGTGGAGGTATTTCACCAGAAATGCGGACAACAGGTGTCAAGCCGTGTGTTCCCTTTGTCAAGCTGTAATAAGTAGGGGTAAGGACGTTAACCACCTCGGAACATCCTCCCTTATACGTCACCTGCAGCGCATTCATAATAAGTCAGTGACAAGTTCAAAAACTTTGGGTGACAGCGGAAGCAGTCCACTGACCAGTAAATCCCTTCCTCTTGTAACCAAGCTCACGCAAACCACCCCACCAACTCCCTCAGTGTCAATTTCCTCCTTCCCCAGGAATGCCAATAGTCCTGCAGGCCATGTCACTGGCAAGTCTGACGAGTCCTCTCCTGCCTGGGATTCCTCCGATGCATCCTTGCGTGTAACGCCTACTGCTGCTGGCGCTGCTGTTGTTGCCGCTGGGAGTCGATGGTCATCCCAGAGGGGAAGTCGTAAGCCCACTTGTACTACTTCCAGTAAGCAATTGACTGTTCAACAGTCCTTTGCGAGGAAGATGAAATATCACAGCAGTCATCCTACTGCAAAGCGGATAACTGAGGCCTTGGCATCCTGGGTGGTGAGAAACGTGGTTCCGGTATCCATCATTACTGCAGAGCCAACTAGAGACTTGTTGGAGGTACTGTGTCCCCGGTACCAAATACCATCTAGGTTCCATTTCTCTAGGCAGGCGATACCGAAAATGTACACAGACCTCAGAAAAAGAGTCACCAGTGTCCTAAAAAATGCAGCTGTACCCAATGTCCACTTAACCACGGACATGTGGACAAGTGGAGCAGGGCAGGGTCAGGACTATATGACTGTGACAGCCCACTGGGTAGATGTATGGACTCCCGCCGCAAGAACAGCAGCGGCGGCACCAGTAGCAGCATCTCGCAAACGCCAACTCTTTCCTAGGCAGGCTACGCTTTGTATCACCGCTTTCCAGAATACGCACACAGCTGAAAACCTCTTACGGCAACTGAGGAAGATCATCGCGGAATGGCTTACCCCAATTGGACTCTCCTGTGGATTTGTGGCATCGGACAACGCCAGCAATATTGTGTGTGCATTAAATCTGGGCCAATTCCAGCACGTCCCATGTTTTGCACATACCTTGAATTTGGTGGTGCAGAATTTTTTAAAAAACGACAGGGGCGTGCAAGAGATGCTGTCGGTGGCCAGAAGAATTGCGGGACACTTTCGGCGTACAGGCACCACGTACAGAAAACTGGAGCACCACCAAAAACTACTGAACCTGCCCTGCCATCATCTGAAGCAAGAAGTGGTAACGAGGTGGAATTCAACCCTCTATATGCTTCAGAGGTTGGAGGAGCAGCAAAAGGCCATTCAAGCCTATACAATTGAGCACGATATAGTAGGTGGAATGCACCTGTCTCAAGTGCAGTGGAGAATGATTTCAACGTTGTGCAAGGTTCTGATGCCCTTTGAACTTGCCACACGTGAAGTCAGTTCAGACACTGCCAGCCTGAGTCAGGTCATTCCCCTCATCAGGCTTTTGCAGAAGAAGCTGGAGGCATTGAAGGAGGAGCTAACACGGAGCGATTCCGCTAGGCATGTGGGACTTGTGGATGCAGCCCTTAATTCGCTTAACAAGGATTCACGGGTGGTCAATCTGTTGAAATCAGAGCACTACATTTTGGCCACCGTGCTCGATCCTAGATTTAAAGCCTACCTTGGATCTCTCTTTCCGGCAGACACAGGTCTGCTGGGGTTGAAAGACCTGCTGGTGACAAAATTGTCAAGTCAAGCGGAACGCGACCTGTCAACATCTCCTCCTTCACATTCTCCCGCAACTGGGGGTGCGAGGAAAAGGCTCAGAATTCCGAGCCCACCCGCTGGCGGTGATGCAGGGCAGTCTGGAGCGACTGCTGATGCTGACATCTGGTCCGGACTGAAGGACCTGACAACGATTACGGACATGTCGTCTACTGTCACTGCATATGATTCTCTCAACATTGATAGAATGGTGGAGGATTATATGAGTGACCGCATCCAAGTAGGCACGTCACACAGTCCGTACTTATACTGGCAGGAAAAAGAGGCAATTTGGAGGCCCTTGCACAAACTGGCTTTATTCTACCTAAGTTGCCCTCCCACAAGTGTGTACTCCGAAAGAGTGTTTAGTGCCGCCGCTCACCTTGTCAGCAATCGGCGTACGAGGTTACATCCAGAAAATGTGGAGAAGATGATGTTCATTAAAATGAATTATAATCAATTCCTCCGCGGAGACATTGACCAGCAGCAATTGCCTCCACAAAGTACACAGGGAGCTGAGATGGTGGATTCCAGTGGGGACGAATTGATAATCTGTGAGGAGGGGGATGTACACGGTGATATATCGGAGGGTGAAGATGAGGTGGACATCTTGCCTCTGTAGAGCCAGTTTGTGCAAGGAGAGATTAATTGCTTCTTTTTTGGGGGGGGTCCAAACCAACCCGTCATATCAGTCACAGTCGTGTGGCAGACCCTGTCACTGAAATGATGGGTTGGTTAAAGTGTGCATGTCCTGTTTTGTTTATACAACATAAGGGTGGGTGGGAGGGCCCAAGGATAATTCCATCTTGCACCTCTTTTTTCTTTTCTTTTTCTTTGCATCATGTGCTGATTGGGGAGGGTTTTTTGGAAGGGACATCCTGCGTGACACTGCAGTGCCACTCCTAGATGGGCCCGGTGTTTGTGTCGGCCACTAGGGTCGCTAATCTTACTCACACAGCTACCTCATTGCGCCTCTTTTTTTCTTTGCGTCATGTGCTGTTTGGGGAGGGTTTTTTGGAAGGGACATCCTGCGTGACACTGCAGTGCCACTCCTAGATGTGCCCGGTGTTTGTGTCGGCCACTAGGGTCGCTAATCTTACTCACACAGTCAGCTACCTCATTGCGCCTCTTTTTTTCTTTGCGTCATGTGCTGTTTGGGGAGGGTTTTTTGGAAGGGCCATCCTGCGTGACACTGCAGTGCCACTCCTAGATGGGCCCGGTGTTTGTGTCGGCCACTAGGGTCGCTTATCTTACTCACACAGCGACCTCGGTACAAATTTTAGGACTAAAAATAATATTGTGAGGTGTGATGTGTTCAGAATAGGCTGAAAATGAGTGTAAATTATGTTTTTTGAGGTTAATAATACTTTGGGATCAAAATTACCCCCAAATTCTATGATTTAAGCTGTTTTTTAGGGTTTTTTTAAAAAAACACCCGAATCCAAAACACACCCGAATCCGACAAAAAAAATTCGGTGAGGTTTTGCCAAAACGCGGTCGAACCCAAAACACGGCCGCGGAACCGAACCCAAAACCAAAACACAAAACCCGAAAAATTTCCGGCGCTCATCTCTAATTACAATCATGTTTGTTCTCTACCTGAACAGACAGGACATGCTGTACTCCAGGGGTATGTAACCGGTTTGATGCTTAAGTTTGTTTGAATAGTTTTATAATGAAGTCCAAACTCTCTATGACTGTTGGTAAATATCATCAGTTTTTAAAATAGGAAAATGTTGTTTAGAAAGAGTTAAATAACAATGTCAGTATGTTTTAGAAAATATATGGAATCACTGCATGTTTATTATTGGTCAAGTGGGACCTAATTTCAACTTGTATTTCTAGTGATTACACACTGTGAATCTTGAAAAAGACGCTGCATAGCGTCGAAACGCGTCGACACAGTGTGTTGTTGTGGGTGACAGATTTGACTATCCATAGTGGGGGATAAATAGCTATTGGTATCCGGACCCATTGCTATTGGCTATTAACAACATCCTGCCTTTTCCCACATGGTATGGTTTTTTTCTGTTCACTCTTTTGTTTGTACTCTAATAAAGAGTGTCCTTGTCCTAATTGGATTGTATCTCTGGCTTTGATTTGTTACGAGGGATATTGGGGTCCATCTACCTATATGAAGAGATCGTAAGGCCAACAAAAGAAACCTTTATGAGTTTTCATCACGTCTTACAGAAGTAAGCTTACATGTAAGCGTCCATCACCATAAATCCTGCATATCACGTTGGGTGCCTTGAAAAAGAGGTGGAAGCTTGAACTTTCCAGTTTTGGGACTATATCCACATTTCCATTCCCTGTATTACACAGTGGTGAAAGATCTGGTCTCAATGCAGTATTATACTATGGTGCATTTTTTTTCTTTTTCATATTGAATGAACTACATCGGTCCACTGTGGCAAAACTGAATTTTCTGGACATTGAGCGCAAAAGTGAGATCGTACTTTTTTCTTTTTTTTTTTTTTTACAAGGTTGTATAGATTGGTGTTCTATTTAGTACTTTCCTGTGCAGCTCATTTGCAGCGCCCAGAGAGGAATTATTTTCTTATTGTCATCTAATAAAGTGTCTAGTGCCAGTTTATATTCATTGGTAGGATCCTGCGTTAGTTTCCGGTAGGTACTAGTATCCGACAACTGCCTCTCAATTTCATTGCAGTAGTCGGTTACATTTTGCACCACTATGCCTCCGCCTTTATCTGCGGCCCGAAATACCACATCTTTGTAATTTCCCAAGTCTTTTAATGCCTTATACTCAGAAAGTGATAGATTGGACCTACACAATCCTTGTTTTTTAGAATGCTCAACAACTTGGCAATCCAGAGCCCTCATAAAGGCCATGATTGACGTATTCCTCTGTGAAGATTTTTAAGAGAAAGTCGACGTTTGATCCATCTTCAAGGAATACGTCAATCATGGCCTTTATGAGGGCTCTGGATTGCCAAATTGTTGAGCATTCTAAAAAACAAGGATTGTGTAGGTCCAATCTATCACTTTCTGAGTATAAGGCATTAAAAGACTTGGGAAATTACAAAGATGTGGTATTTCGGGCCGCAGATAAAGGCGGAGGCATAGTGGTGCAAAATGTAACCGACTACTGCAATGAAATTGAGAGGCAGTTGTCGGATACTAGTACCTACCGGAAACTAACGCAGGATCCTACCAATGAATATAAACTGGCACTAGACACTTTATTAGATGAAGCTGTGAAGAAGGCGATTATTGATGAAGATACTTCCCTCTTTTTGAAAGTAGACTGTCCTAGGGTACCATTGTAGTATAGTCTACCTAAAATTCATAAGAATTTGGAAAGGCCACCTGGCCGTCCCATAATCTCTGCAAGGGAGTCATTATGTAGTAAGATTTCTGAGTATTTGGAGTATTACATCCAGCCAAGTGTACAATCACAACAGACTTATCTTAAGGATACTACATCTCTGTTGATAAAACTCAAGGAACTTGGTAATATACCTGATAATACATGGATGTGTACGTTAGATATTACCAGCTTATACACGAATATTCCTCACGATGATGGTATTCGAGCGGTCAAGGAATTGTTAAATGAGTGTACAGATTACAGTGGTCCTGATTTGGATTTTTTGATCTCTCTTCTTGATTTTGTATTGCATAATAATTATTTCTATCATAATGGTGGATATTATTTACAACTTAAAGGCTGTGCGATGGGTTCTCATGTCGCACCAGCCTATGCGAATGCATACATGTTTAGAATTGAGAAGGATTGTTTTTTCAATAGAGATGTTAGAGATAAAATTCTGTTTTATTACAGGTATATCGATGACATTATATTGTTTTGGAGAGGTGATCATACTAGCTTTGTGGAACTGGTAGATTCGATCAATGAGCGTGATTGTCCTATTAAGTACACGTATTCCTGTAGTTTGGATAGCATTTCTTATTTGGATGTGAATATCACACTTCAGGATGGTATACTTACCACTTCTATTTTCTCTAAACCCACAGATAGAAATACGTTGTTATCTTTTAATAGTCATCACCCAGCTGCGATGAAAAAGAGCTTACCTTTCTCACAGTTGTTGCGAGTTAAAAGGATTACAAGTGATGAACAGGTGGTAGCACGAGATCTTGAGAGAATGTCAGATAAGTTTAGTGAACGTGGTTACCCCAGGAATGTACTCTGAGGCTAGGAGAAAGGTGGATTTGATGCCCAGAGAATCGCTATTGAAACAAACAAATAGAAAACAGGTATCTGATAAATTACATTGGGTGAGGAGATTTAATACCTCACATGATTCTGTGGAGAGAGCGGTTAGGACCCTGTGGCCTATAATGCAGGGTGATAAGGACTCTAAGGTGTTTAGACCGTTACAAGTGATGTCTTGTCTCAAGAGGGGCAAGAACATTCGAGACTGGGTAGTACACCCGGATATCACAGAACAGATGAATTATGATCCTCGAGTACAGATCAAAAGTGGGGGTTGCTATAAGTGTTCTGGGTGTACAACATGTCGTTATATGGTCACCAGTAAATGTTTTTTCCACCCACATAGCTGTAAGAGGTACTCAATAAGATCAGCAGTTACTTGTACAACGAGCTTTGTGGTTTATATGATTAAGTGCCCATGTGGTTCTTGTTATATAGGTAAGACTATACGTACTTTCAGGGAGCGGATGACCCTTCATAGGTCGTCGATCAGGGCGGCCTTGATGGGGAAGCCATCAGAACAACCTGTGGCGAGGCATTTTGTTGAGAACAATCATTCTTTATCTAGCCTTAGGTATCTTATCATTGACCATGTGCCGGAGAGCCCGAGAGGGGGAGATCGGCACAAAAGATTGTTACAGATTGAGACAAAATGGATACAGGTTTTGGATACTGTTAAACCTAGGGGCCTCAATGATCACCTCTCTTATAATATGTATTGGTAACCCTGGGGGACTTGAGCTCTGATCTATTTATGGACATTTGATGTATAGCGTTATTTGGTTGAGATACTTGTATAACCAGAGACGTAGGTTTAGTGGCTGCATTAACTTTATCTATAATTGCATTAACTTTACCTATTATTGTATTTGCAATTTGTTGCTACTTTACTATTTTTATGCACTAGCACTTTGTTCTGTGTGTTTATTTTTATGTATTTGGTCATTATTGTGTTCTTTGTAGGTATGTGGCGGTATTGTATGTCTGTGCAGCTAAACGGGTTGCCATGGATACCAGACGCAGGGATTGGCCTTTGTGGTCAGCATTATTAGGTTGCCAAGGCAACACCTATGGTGGCCGGTGAGCTCCGTGAGAGTGATGCGGCACAGCTGCTGAGTAGTCTTTTGAGCTAAGCGTTGGTTGACAGGTGCCGCTATTGGTACGATGTCATTACTGATGGCCCGTGAGTTGTTTGACGGGTTGCTATGACAACCGGGCGCGCTGTATGTACGTATTGAGACTTCCGGAAAAGGGATGTGCTACAATGATTAGACGCCTGGGATTTGAGATTGGCGCGCTCGTTTGGCTGCATGGAGGGGTATATAAGGTATGCTTATGTCACTTGTTAATTGTTATGTGTATCCTGATGATGGGTTGAAATAAACCCGAAACGTTGATAAGAGGACGTTGTCTAGTATTTTCTTGGGAGACCAGTGAGTGCCGTTTTCTGGGTGTACCTATATATATATATATATATGTATATATATATATATACTGTATACAGCATATACACTATACAGTATATACTGTACTGTATACAGAATACTATAAATACATATATATATATATATATATATATATATATATTGTGTATCTTATTGTTTCAGACTATGATTGTAATTATTACGATGTATTGGTGAGCTAAGAGTACTTATTGCTGAGTTCATCTGTTTCTATTTACATCATGACTTTGCCTCTGTAACTTGATATGTTGGTGAAGGGTTAATGTTTTATTTTTTCACTTGAGGTTGCGTTCCGGGTGATGTCAGTGGAAATGAACGCGTCAGCGGAAATGAACGCGGCTCACACCCGGGACGATTTGCACATGGTGATATGCTGGTATATAGGTAAGATAAGTTTTTATGTATGTTATGTAAGCCTGAAGACGGTTTTTTGAATAAAACCGAAACGTTGCTATGACGGGGTGATGTCCTGTTTATGTGAATGAAGTCCTGTGAGTGCCGCTCTGATCCGTAACTATATATATATATATATATATATATATATATATATACACACACACTGTATATCAACAGTCAGTCTGCACTCAAGTTGTAACTTTAACGTTTTGAAGCAGTTTGCTTGGACCTGATGACAAAGTAAACTGATTAGAAACATTGAATTTACAACTGCCTGTTGCCTGTTTATTCATCTGTGTGCCGCCTGACTGTTGCTATAGATTGCACAAGCTGTGTTACTGTACCTACTGTAGGAAGGCACCAGCTACGAAGCCACCAGCTACTGTATTTGATTATTGGGAGTACTGCTTGAAACAAACATTTACATATATATACTGTGTGTATATATATATATATATAAAATCATCACAATACGCCGGCACTCCGTTCAATAATACAACATGCTCTGGTGCAACAATACAGACCATTCATAACTCCCCAGATAGGCACTCAGAGACTGCAATGCTTCATTGCTGTCTCTGGGTGCCTATCTCTTTGAGGATATATATATATAATATATATATTTTATATATATATATATCTGAAAATGAGTCGGCGCTCTCATTACTGACCCCATGCGTATTTGCTCGGGTGTCCTCTGTGAATCCAGAAAGACTCCATAAGATACAAGCAATGTTGGGCGGCACTCATGAGACTTGAAATCTGAATAATCAGACAGACAGCGTCACCGTGTTCAGTACATGGGGACGCTGTCCGTCTGATTATTCATATTTCAAGTCTCGTGAGTGCTGCCCAACATTGCTTGTATATATACACGTGTATGTGTATGTATATATATATATATATATATATATACTGTATATATACAGTATACAGTACACACTCTGTGTAATGATTTCATTGTTATATCACTTATCATGGGATTATTAACTGTGAATAAGTGTGCATTTATGCTTTATACTGCTTTCAGTATTTTACCTTGTAGTGCCAAAGGTCCATCCCATTTTCCGTTGCATCCTTTTAATGCTGGTGATCAATATGTCCAGGTCATACTTGGAATGGAGAATTTGTTTTATTTGCAAAGCAGTACGCTCATCATCCTCACAAGTTAGTTCCTCCACAATTTCTTGCACTCTACTACAGTATAATATAGTATGAAAAATATGAATTAATGAACAGCACAATCACAGGAAGATAAAGTGTTCCTTTTTTTCTTTACTATTACAACAAAATTGACTATTGTATACAGTAAGTCAGTTAAACATTACTGTACTGTACAGTACGTACCATGTGCATTTTTAGGAAATCCAAATCTGGGCATTGTTCTCTCAAAAGCATTATAGTGCACCATTTCTAAAGTGACTGCCACTTTCCTTGAGCCATGCATGGATCTCTTTGATACTTTTATTTTCTATTTTCATGTTGGCTATTATCTTGCTCATAGTTTTGTTGATAGTTACTTCCCATTGGTGTTGGTTTATGCCTTAGGAGACTCAGATGTTCATACTGTACATGTATTTCAAAAGCACGGTATGTTCCACCACCTCTCCCTACCCCCATCACCCTTCCCTCCTGGGAGCCTGCACAGTTCATGCAGTAGACAGGGAGGGAGTTCAGGTCAGGTACAATACACAAACGCTGACGATCTACAGTACTGTGTTGCTCAGTTAGTTGCGTCTGAATACACTAATTTATATTTACTGGTACTGTATGTCTACGGGTGCTCATTACTGCTGTGTATTGTATATAGCAGAATGAGTCACTCCTGCAGATTTACTCTGATTTATGTGAAACCTGTCTGCACCCTTCCATTGAATGTATTACAAAGAAAAAAAATAATAAAAAAAGTGAATGTCATGGGAACACACAAAAAAAAGGTTGGCACTTTGGGAATCGAACCCAGGACTCTCAGCATGGGAGGCAGGAGCCTTCATCGCTAGCCCACGATGCTTCATGGAAGATTCACAAGTTCATGTGTAAAAGTACTTCAAGCAGCGATCCCTTCTCATTGGTGTTGGTTTATGCCTTAGGGAACTCAGACGCTCATACTGTATTTCAAAAGCACGGTATTTAGTGCACTGTACATATTTTTTCTAAAACCTCAGGCTTGGAAAGACTTCTGAGGAAGGAAACAAAAAACAATTGGTACTGTACAGGACTTCTTTACACAGATATTTGTACATAATATATGGTAGGGCAGGTTCATGTAGACATTAATGATGATAAAATATAGTGAACCAGCATATGCTTTCAAAAGCAGATGAGCATAGCTGTGCATACAGTATGAGCAAAATAGTTTCTTTTTATTTGCACTTTTTTAGCAATGTAATTGTAAAGAAAACAAGATAAAAATAGAGAAATAATGTGTACATTTTTAATGTAAATAGTAAATAAATGTAAGATAGCATGGTCATAACTATTTCAAAGCTATTGAAGAAACAATAGTGTAAATAATTAAAGCTAAACAGACTTCACAGTCTTAATTACAAAATATCAGATTGACAAAGGTAATTCTTTTAAAATAGAATAAATTTAAGAGTTGCCTAGAATCATTGAAAAAAGAAGGCATATACATTACAGTACTCTAAGGACTTCTAAATTATTGGGTACTTGGGATTGTCGCTTCCACCATGTTTATACAGTCAAATTTTGCTGTGGTGCGCTCCCTGGGTTACTAGGGCAATTTTCAATCTTCAAACGTGTTAGGCTCTGGTGAGTATATTCTTAATTCGGCAAAAGATTCCCCGCTCCAATTCACACGATTTTACCCAAAAGATGGAAAAGAGAGCAATATAGTGAAGTATAGTCAGATTCAGTTAGGCTTATATATATGGGATTATTCAAACAAATGGAGTCCCACTAGAGGGGTGGACCCACGTACCAGATTTTGTGGGGTGTCAGTAGTGCCCACCCAAATAGGCCTGTGATATTACTTCCACTGCTTTCTTGCAGTTTTCCTCTGAGATTCTTCACCAATTCACCTCTCCATTTAGAGTTATGTCCCCAAAAATAGGAAGAGAACAGCAATATATAGTGTAGTACCGTTTGTTCTGATATACAAATGATAATTTTTATTTAAAGTGCAATGGAAACTCTTTTTCTAAAAACATATGACATCCAAGTGCAAATTTAGCAAGAATAAAATCGATAATAAAATGTGCAATCCACCACAGATTAGTGGACCCACGTACCAGAGTTGTTGGGGTGTATCAAATGTCCACCCAAAAAAACACTTTAAATATTGCTCCCTGGGGTTTACAGCAACAGTCAGCGGATTTCCTCTGGATACCGTAGGTTCCTCCAATCGATCACCAACGCGTTTCTGCCCTATCAGGGCCTTTGTCAAGGTGTGTGGTGTATCTGGGGTAGGGTCTATTTAAACCCCCCTCTGTGATCCGATTGGAGGACCCACCAATACTCTATAAATGTATATACAGACTTCCTAACATATATATACACTTCCTATCAATTAGGACATTCTTCCCACTCAACTTAAATATCCTTATTTATACAATTTTATGTATAATTTGTATTTCACGGCGGGTGCGTGCGTTCCAAAGTCCGTGGAACGCATGCTACTTCCTGTCTACCAACAGGCACATGACCGGATGTGTCACAAGTGAGATTCATACGTGCGTTCCTTAGTCAATGGAACGCACGTTATCTAGTTATCTTCCGGTCACGTGACCGGACGCGCCATGTGTAGCGCTCCTTGTCCTCGTGACCACAAAAGCTCTCTTTGGCTATGTAAACACCGTGTAGCGCACTGACAGCTTGCGTTCCACTGGTGTTGATACATGGAGGTTTTGACTTCAGGTCCCGGGTATCTATTAGACTTGTGGATAATACTAACAAATTACATACACACATCATATTAAAACTTAATTTCAAATAACTGGTTCTACCTGTGACATATTAAACTCTTAACCTCCGCAGCATATGTTGACAATTGTGACACCATAAGGGTAAACAGAAAAATGAATGTATGGTGTAGTATTATAAAAACCATTTCAATTCAAATTCCATGTTTAACCCCTTAGGATTCAATGTACCCATTTCATATATGAGTTTCATTTCAGTTTGTGCTAATAATTCTTCTCCATTGTTCCTTCTCCATTGATTTTGGACCGCTCTTATCCCTATTACCTTTGTTAAACCTATACATTTACTCTGATGGATTTCTTTAAAGTGATTGGAGACTGAATGGGTAATGAGCCCTTTCTCTATGTTTCTGACATGCTACGCCCATCTTATTTTGAGAGATCTGGAGGTGTGTCCAATATATTGCATGCCGCACTTACATTCCATTAAATATATGCAATTTTTGGTATTGCATGTGATAAACTCATTAATGGCATATGTTACTCCCGTGGATGTGGATTGATAATTCTCAATTTTTGATGTCTGTGTTGTATGGGTTTGACACATTTTACACAGACCACACCTATGGAATCCCTTTGTCTTTATTCTAATAGATTTCTTGGGGGCCATAGCACTCTTCACAATCTTCTGCCTCAAATTCGGGGCCCTCCGGTAAATGAATTTAGGTTGTGGCGGTAATACTGATTTCAAAATTGGATCACGTGCCAACAAATGCCAGTGTCTTCTAACAATCTTTTCCATATCTTTATATTGGCAATTAAAAGTTGTAATAAAAGGCAATGTGAATTTTTCTATATCTTCCTTTATTCTAGGTTTCAGAGTATCCTCCCTATCTACTGATGCTAATTCCTCAATTAGCGTGTTCATAGGCTCCTCCTGATATCCTTTGGCTCGAAATTAGTTTTTTATATCATTAGCCTGCTTTCTATATATCTCTATTTCTGTACAATTCCTCCGCATACGCTTAAATTGTCCTTTGGGTACATTCTTAATCCAGTTCGGATGATGATTGCTTCCTGTGGGAATATATGCATTGGTATCAGTAGGTTTAAAAAAGGATTTTGTGTGGATATGTCCCTCCTTGATGTATATAGTGAGATCTAAAAAAATAATCTCCTTCTTGCTTATGTTAAAAATCAAGTGAATATTAAAATCATTAGAATTGAGGGATTTGCAAAATTCTTCCAAAGGTTCTTTTTCTCCTTCCCAGATAAACACTATGTCGTCAATAAACCTGTACCAGAATTTAATCTGCGGTAGATAGTTGTTGTTTCCCCAAATATAACTGTCCTTCCAAAGGCTCATAAAAAAGATTAGCGTATGACGGCGCAAATCGGGTGCCCATGGCTGTCCCTCTTATTTGCTGAAATTTTTTTCCATTATACCAGAAAAAGTTATTTTTTAAAATAAAATTTATACTCTCTAATAAAAAGGGGATTAATGTACCAGAACTTGCATTTTTTTCCAGGTGGTATTTAACCGCCTGGACGCCTTTTTCATGGTCTATAATAGTATAAAGACTCCGAACATCTGCTGTACATAAGATGAAATTTTCGTTCCAGGATACTGTCTTTAATTTGTTCAGAACATCAGTGGTGTCCTTAATGTATGATCTAATTTTTAACACCTCTGGTTGCAGGTGATGGTCGATGAAGTGAGATAAATTGGAAGTTCTAGAATTAGTTCCTGCAACTATGGGTCTACCGGGGGGGGGGGGGGGGTTAGTGACATCCTTATGTATCTTAGGAAGTACATAAAATACCGGAAGGCTAGGATCATTTACTTTAATATATTGTTCCTCTTTATCTGTAATGATATTTTGTTCTTTATACTTGGATAGTAAGTGCATAAGATTATTCTCTATCCTTTCACTGGGATTTCCTCTCAGTGTCACATATGTCTCCTTATCTTCCAATTGTTTTTTTACTTCCTCATCATATTTGTCGACATCCATGATTACTATACCCCCCCCCCCCCTTATCAGCCGGTTTGATAATTATATCTGTGTTGTCACTTAGACTCTCAATGGCTCCTTTATGAGTTCTGGTTAGATTTTGGTGGGTTTTCATTTTAAAAGCGGCGTCCTCCAAATCCGTTGTAACAGCTTTGTTAAAACTTTCTATAAAACACCCCCGATTAAATGTGGGATTAAAAGTGGATTTGGGCCTAAAAGGGTCTCTTGCCGATGTGGTTTCTCCCTTTTGTGTTAGGAAATATTTCTTTAAAGACACCTTTCTGACAAATTTTTGTATATCCAAATAAGTTTGGAATTTATTAAGCTTATTATCAAAGCTGTTACGACGGATTTGGAGGACGCCGCTTTTAAAATGAAAACCCACCAAAATCTAACCAGAACTCAAAAAGGAGCCATTGAGAGTCTGAGTGACAACACAAATATAATTATCAAACCGGCTGATAAGGGGGGGGGGGTATAGTAATCATGGATGTCGACAAATATGATGAGGAAGTAAAAAAAAAAAACAATTGGAAGATAAGGAGACATATGTGACACTGAGAGGAAATCCCAGTGAAAGGATAAAGAAGAATCTTATGCACTTACTATCCAAGTATAAAGAACAAAATATCATTACAGATAAAGAGGAGCAATATATTAAAGTAAATGATCCTAGCCTTCCGGTATTTTATGTACTTCCTAAGATACATAAGGATGTCACTAACCCCCCCGGTAGACCCATAGTTGCAGGAACTAATTCTATAACTTCCAATTTATCTCACTTCATCGACCATCACCTGCAACCAGAGGTGTTAAAAATTAGATCATACATTAAGGACACCACTGATGTTCTGAACAAATTAAAGACAGTATCCTGGAACGAAAATCTCATCTTATGTACAGCAGACGTTCGGAGTCTTTATACTATTATAGACCATGAAAAAGGCGTCCAGGCGGTTAAATACCACCTGGAAAAAAATGCAAGTTCTGGTACATTAATCCCCTTTTTATTAGAGAGTATAAATTTTATTTTAAAAAATAACTTTTTCTGGTATAATGGAAAAAATTTTCAGCAAATAAGAGGGACAGCCATGGGCACCCGATTTGCGCCATCATACGCTAATCTTTTTATGAGCCTTTGGGAGGACAGTTATATTTGGGGAAACAACAACTATCTACCGCAGATTAAATTCTGGTACAGGTTTATTGACGACATAGTGTTTATCTGGGAAGGAGAAAAAGAACCTTTGGAAGAATTTTGCAAATCCCTCAATTCTAATGATTTTAATATTCACTTGATTTTTAACATAAGCAAGAAGGAGATTAATTTTTTAGATCTCACTATATACATCAAGGAGGGACATATCCACACAAAATCCTTTTTTAAACCTACTGATACCAATGCATATATTCCCACAGGAAGCAATCATCATCCGAACTGGATTAAGAATGTACCCAAAGGACAATTTAAGCGTATGCGGAGGAATTGTACAGAAATAGAGATATATAGAAAGCAGGCTAATGATATAAAAAACTAATTTCAAGCCAAAGGATATCAGGAGGAGCCTATGAACACGCTAATTGAGGAATTAGCATCAGTAGATAGGGAGGACACTCTGAAACCTAGAATAAAGGAAGATATAGAAAAATTCACATTGCCTTTTATTACAACTTTTAATTGCCAATATAAAGATATGGAAAAGATTGTTAGAAGACACTGGCATTTGTTGGCACGTGATCCAATTTTGAAATCAGTATTACCGCCACAACCTAAATTCATTTACCGGAGGGCCCCGAATTTGAGGCAGAAGATTGTGAAGAGTGCTATGGCCCCTAAGAAATCTATTAGAATAAAGACAAAGGGATTCCATAGGTGTGGTCTGTGTAAAATGTGTCAAACCCATACAACACAGACATCAAAAATTGAGAATTACCAATCCACATCCACGGGAGTAACATATGCCATTAATGAGTTTATCACATGCAATACCAAAAATTGCATATATTTAATGGAATGTAAGTGCGGCATGCAATATATTGGACGCACCTCCAGATCTCTCAAAATAAGATGGGCGTAGCATGTCAGAAACATAGAGAAAGGGCTCATTACCCATTCAGTCTCCAATCACTTTAAAGAAATCCATCAGAGTAAATGTATAGGTTTAACAAAGGTAATAGGGATAAGAGCGGTCCAAAATCAACGGAGAAGGAACAATGGAGAAGAATTATTAGCACAAACTGAAATGAAACTCATATATGAAATGGGTACATTGAATCCTAAGGGGTTAAACATGGAATTTGAATTGAAATGGTTTTTATAATACTACACCATACATTCATTTTTCTGTTTACCCTTATGGTGTCACAATTGTCAACATATGCTGCGGAGGTTAAGAGTTTAATATGTCACAGATAGAACCAGTTATTTGAAATTAAGTTTTAATATGATGTGTGTATGTAATTTGTTAGTACAGGTTGAGTATCCCATATCCAAATATTCTGAAATACGGAATATTCCGAAATACAGACTTTTTTGAGTGAGACTGAGATAGTGAAACCTTTGTTTTTGATGGCTCAATGTACACAAACTTTGTTTAATACACAAAGTTATTAAAAATATTGTATTAAATGACCTGCAGGCTGTGTATAAGGTGTATATGAAACATAAATGAATTGTGTGAATGTACACACACTTTGTTTAATGCACAAAGTTATAAAAAAATATTGGCTAAAATGACCTCCAGGCTGTGTGTATAAGGTGTATATGATACATAAATGCATTCTGTGATTAGATTTAGGTCCCATCACCATGATATCTCATTATGGTATGCAATTATTCCAAAATACGGAAAAATCCGATATCCAAAATACCTCTGGTCCCAAGCATTTTGGATAAGGGATACTCAACCTGTATTATCCACAAGTCTAATAGATACCCGGGACCGGAAGTGAAAACCTCCATGTATCAACACCAGTGGAACGCAAGCTGTCAGTGCGCTCCACGGTGTTTACATAACCAAAGAGAGCTTTTGTGGTCACGAGGACAAGGAGTACTACACATGGCGCGTCCGTTCACGTGACCGGAAGATAACTAGATAACGTGCATTCCATTGACTAAGGAACGCACGTATGAATCTCACTTGTGACACATCCGGTCATGTGCCTGTTGGTAGACAGGAAGTAGCGTGCGTTCCACGGACTTTGGAACGCACGCACCCGCCGTGAAATACAAATTATACATAAAATTGTATAAATAAGGATATTTAAGTTGAGTGGGAAGAATGTCCTAATTGATAGGAAGTGTATATATATATGTTAGGAAGTCTGTATATACATTTATAGAGTATTGGTGGGTCCTCCAATCGGATCACAGAGGGGGGTTTAAATAGACCCTACCCCAGATACACCACACACCTTGACAAAGGCCCTGATAGGGCAGAAACGCGTTGGTGATCGATTGGAGGAACCTACGCTGACTGTTGCTGTAAACCCCGGGGAGCAATATTTAAAGCGTTTTTTTGGGTGGACATTTGATACACCCCAACAACTCTGGTACATGGGTCCACTAATCTGTGGTGGATTGCACATTTTATTATCGATTTTATTCTTGCTAAATTTGCACTTGGATGTCATATGTTTTTAGAAAAAGAGTTTCCATTGCACTTTAAATAAAAATTATCATTTGTATATCAGAACAAACGGTACTTCACTATATACTGCTGTTCTCTTCCTATTTTTGGGGACATAACTCTAAATGGAGAGGTGAATTGGTGAAGAATCTCCAAGGAAAACTGCGAGAAAGCAGTGGAAGTAATATCACAGGCCTATTTGGGTGGGCACTACTGACACCCCACAAAATCAGGTATGTGGGTCCGCCCCTCTAGTGGGACTCCATTTGTTTGAATAATCCCATATATATAAGCCTAACTGAATCTGACTATACTTCACTATATTGCTCTCTTTTCCATCTTTTGGGTAAAATCGTGTGAATTGGAGCGGGGAATCTTTTGCCGAATTAAGAATATACTCACCAGAGCCTAACACGTTTGAAGATTGAAAATTGCCCTAGTAACCCAGGGGGCGCACCACAGCAAAATTTGACTGTATAAATTGTGACTTTTTGGGATTCAGTTGACCATCGCGGCAGGTGGACTGCAGCACCTTTGAACTAAAGCGCCATCTTTACATCTGTTTGTTTGCTTCCACCATGTTATTGGAGTAGTGGATGGGAAACATGTTCTACTTCTGGCACCAAAACATAATGAAGAAATCTATAGGAACCGAAAAATGTTCCACTCTTTGAATGTGATTGTTGCTTGTGGCCAATCCCTCCAAATTTTTTCCCTGAATGCACGTTACCCTGGAAGTGTGCATGATTCTGAAGTCATTCGTCAATCAGGGATATGGCAAAAATTAAGAATGTTGGAAGGCCAAGACACGTGGCTATTGGGTGAGTTGGATAGCCATCATGTAGTAAAGGTTTTTTGTTTTTTAATGTTGGTCATATTTTAAACTTATGATTGTATTATGTTTTTACAGGAGATCGTGGATATCCTTGAACCCCCTGGCTCATGACTCCTTACAGCATACCCACAGGGCCACAAATGGCATTTAATTCCGCGTTTACAGCCACTAGGCAGCTGGTGGAATGCACAATTGGCGTCCTGACAGGACGCCTCCATGTGCTCCACCGCACTGGTGGCAACCTCATGTATTCGCCGGAAATGGTAAGTAAAATTGTGGTCCTGTGTGCAATCCTGCACAATATTGCCATAAGGAGGTGGGTGGAGCTTCCTCAAAGTGCAGAATTGTCCCCAGAGGATGAGGAGCCAGGGGTTGGCCGGACAAGGAGCCGGGGCTTTGAGGTGCAGTGGGGACATGCCCTTACGGCATGAATAGTCACATAATATTTCAGGTATGCTAATGTTAGCAACACGTTAGACAAGTGTTTATGGGAGTATTTATAGTGATATTTGTGCAAGGTATAACATATGTCATTCCAGAATTGATTTAGAAAAACATTATTTAGTTAGTTTGTCATATAATTATTATGTTTGTATGTGTTTTGAATTGCTAAATAACTTTATGTGAATTTTATATGTATGTAAATGGGTAATGAATACCAGTATTGTTGTGGTGTTAACATATATTTTGTATATAACATAATTGATTTTTATCTTAATAATTTTTATGGTTCCAAGTTAATTGGACATTATTTTATGTTCTAGTTTTTTTACATCCAATCCTCAGTTTTAATATGTTTTTTTTTACCCTCAACATATCCACATGTACACATTAATACAACAATCCTGGATTGTTTAGCTGAATGATGAGTCCAAATTTAGTGAGTTGGGTTTTTTTAATGGTACAGTGAGGTTTTTAGCAATGACAGTAGCATTTAGGGGGTAATTCTGAGTTGATCGCAGCAGGAACTTTGTTAGCAGTTGGGCAAAACCATGTACACTGCAGGGGGGACAGATATAACATGTGCAGAGAGAGTTAGATTTGGGTGTGGTGTGTTCAATCGGCAATCTAAATTGCAGTGTAAAAATAAAGCAGCCAGTATTTACCCTGCACAGAAACAAAATAACCCACCCAAATCTAACTCTCTCTGCATGTTATATCTGCCTCACCTGCAGTGCGCATGGTTTTGCCCAACTGCTAACAAAGTTCCTGCTGCGATCAACTCAGAATTACCCCCATAGTCACCACAAACAACACAATGTCATTATATAGTAATATCAATAAAGTTTATAATTAAAGATGACACCATCATAGGTGTCCTCCAATCAACAGTTAGCACACAGTATAAATATTAGTCCTTGTGATTAAAACAATATTGGCACCATGTGAGCTGCCACCTTCTCCATGAGGGAACTGCAGCTCCTAACTGCTGTGTTGGTCCGCCGCGTAGGCCATACGGGCCCATACGTGTCTAAAGCCACAAAGTGTGCGGCCTACATGGAGGTTCACAAAAAATTGCATGCAAAGGTCCACATACGGAGGACCATAGTCCAACTCAAGCTGCGGTGGTCAGACCTCCCCCGACGACAGCCCTTTGCTGGCACAGCTCCACCAGCAAATAATTGCAAGTGAGTAAACCATAATACCATTTGTGTTTGCATGAGTGTATTTTGCATTTAAATGTTCAGCAATATTAGCATGAAAAATCTGTTTAATAAAAAAGGACTGTAGCGTATTTGTCTAGGCAGTGTTGGACTGGCCAATGAAGGGCACACCGGGGAATGCAGTGTTATGGGGCCTATGTTTAGAGGTGTGGAAAGACACCACATTGTTTTGCTTTACAAAGTGCATGGAGTGGGCACCTTGATAAATATATTCTGTAAACCTTACTAGTGCATGCATGGTAAAAACAAGAATGCACTGGGGGAAAAAAGTCCTTTCTTAAATACGTTTACATATGTGTTATGTATAATTAAAGTGCACAGACTGGAACATGATCCCGAGAGGAGAAGGTGGGGGACCCAGACAGTGGGGACCACCGGGTTCCTCCCATATACTCAACCCTGTATATAGGCATAGATGTGACTCAATTTTTAATCTACATTCAACATAAAATATTTTTTAGTTTTACTTAAAAACACTGGTTACAAATGTACATGAGCCAAACAAAAAAAATTTAGAATGTTATTCGATTGATTAAACAATGGTACCATAGGCCAAAATAACTAGAAAAATGTAAAAACCATAAAAAATAAAATAAGAATACATTTATGAAAGAATTGTTCCGGAAAACTAATACTAACATATCTCTGTGTTTCACTCTCCTTAGGCAGAGCACAAAGGCAGACACAACAGCGACCAGGACACCCAACAACACCTTCCTCCCCGTCTTAACCCCCTCTCCATCAATCTTCCACCCCCTCTAAACCCCCTCCCCCCAACAAACTCCCTCCCACTCTCAACCCCCCTCACTTCCTACCCCTCTCAACCCCCTCCCCACAACAATCTTCCTACCTCTCTCAACCCTCATCCCCCCACAATCTTCCTACCCCTCTCAACCCCCCTCCCCCAACAATATTCCTACCCCTCTCAACCCCCCTACTCCCAACAATCTTACTCCTCCTCCTCATCCCACTCTCAACCGCCTGACCCCCTTCAATGTTCCTCCTCTTCCTCCTCCCATTCTCAACCACCCTCACCCACTCAAACTGTAAACACCCTTGACCTTCCCACAACCTCTCAATCTGATCCTCCCACCCCCTTTCAAGACTCTTCCTCCATCCAACCTCCCACCCACTTTCAAAACCCTTCCCCCACCCAAGCTCCAACCCCCTTGTATGTTGTTGAAGATGAGGGAGAGTGGCCAGCTGTGGCCCCAGAATGAGATGAGGACCTTGGTGGAGAGTAAGCAGAATTTTAAAAACATCATATTTCTAAGTGGCTGTAAAATTGATATATAACAACATGTGTTTTCAAACTGTGTCCCTGCAGCTACTATGGCAAAAAAACATTTAAACATTCCCTGTCACAGTTTGTGTATTAAGGCATGCTATCACTGAGGCAGGACATGCTTGGATATGTAGTTCCACAGCAGCTGGAGAGCCGCAGGTTGCTGACCCAGGACCTAGACCAGGAATGGTGAACCTTTGGCACTTGAGATGTTGCTGAACTACACATCCTAGCATGGATTGCTACAGTTTCAGCATAGTCATATTTTAAACAAATTGCAGGACATGCTGGTATGTATAGTTCAGCAACAGCTGGGGGGACAAATGATCACCATACCTCATCTAGCCAGTGAGCTGTTGAAGTGTGCTTTGTGCCTTGCTTCTACATTGCGTAGTGTGAGAAATTAATTTTGTTATGTTTACAAACATTCATTACAGATGCTGTGGTTGGAGATCCCAATGAGGAACTGCGGAGAGTGGTGGATGGCATGGAGAGGCATTGTCGTGGCCTCCTGGAGGCGATTATGTCACTTAGACGTTATATTCATAATATTTTTTGTTTTTGTTTTTAAAAAAAGTTACATTTGCCAAAAAATAAACACTTTATCCTCCACATTTTGTGTGCTGTGTACTGTAAAAGGTAAATTATATATATGTAGAGATGTACTGTATCATCACTTGAAAATTGTTAAAATGTTGAGTGAAAAAAAAATCAACTACTAACTGACATTTAAAAAACAAAGCCAGTGACATGACAGTTAGGAGCTGATTGTTTGTTACTTTAGCACTCCCCATTTTGACACAGTCAAAACAATGAAGCACATATGCTAAATTGTGTAATGTACAGTATGTCAGTCAGGGATTTTAAAATATTACATTTTGGGGTATTGAGCAAATAGGCCAACAAATATGTTGCCTTAATTGCTGAATGTTATTGTGCAATTAGGTTGTCAAACTCTTCATTTTGCAGAGTTTGATCACTTAATTGTTCAATCACATTAGAAATCCTTTAGCTAATTGGTGTCTTAATTTTGAAAGGAATGGGATGAAAAAAAAATCAAAAAACAATGACTGTGCGAATATTTGCAATCTAACGAAAGGAACAGCGCATGTACAACAGTCTCCTAGTTGCCCAAATAGCTTCACTGCACATACTGTACTCAGTAGAGCAAAGCTTGGGCCGATGAAACTTGGACTTATATACTGTACATGGTGACTTATTTCACAAATAAGAACTCTCATACTTTTAGTTAAAAGTAGAAAAATGCAGTACAGACCACTGTATTGTGTTAAAAGTACAAATCACTATACTGTGAAGGTGTGAATACAAAAAAAAATACATTGTATTCTTTTAATGGATTTTCCATTCTTTATTCATGCAGAAAAAAGGTGTGAGTGGGCCATACAGAAGTATGAAAAAAACAATATTGCAAGCTACAGTACATCTAATGCAGGTGAACCAATACTGTGCCTTTGCTTAATTTTCACATTTTTTTTACAGAATACAATCAACAAAAAATTCCTTCAGAAAATCAGTGTTCATTTACTAATTACATGCTTTGGTCCCAAACACAGGTATACACTATGAACATAATTTCCAATTCACAATTCAAATCAATTTTATTTTGTTTTATTAATTCTTACTGATTTTCACATTAAGCAAATACAAGCATTTTCATCTACTGTATGTATATTGGGGTCATTCCGAGTTGATCGTAGCTGTGCTAAGTTTAGCACAGCTACGATCGTAAACTCAGACATGTGGGGGGACGCCAAGCACAGGGCAAGTCAGCCATGCATGTCAGTGCCGGCCCCCCCGCACAAATACAAAAGCATGGCACAGCGCGATGCCTTTGTATTTGAGGAGTAACTCCCGGCCAGCGCAGCTCCTGCGGCTGGCCGGGAGTTACTCATCGCTCCCGCTGGCCGCAGCGGCTGTGTGACACATCACGCAGCCGCCGCAGCCCACCCCCCCAACGGTCCGGCCACGCCTGCATTGGCCGGAACCGTTCCCTCTAAACGGCGGCTTAACCGCCGTTCAGCCCCCTCCCGCCCAGCGACCGCCTCTGCCTCAGATGCGATTGCTGGGCACCGACGACTGCCATGTGCCGGCAACAAACTGCAGCGTGCGATCTGGTCGGAATGACCCCCATTATCTTATCTAATTTCTCATAAAGACCTCTAACAATAGATATCCCTAATTTGGGTGACTTGTATATCTTTGGGCATCCTACTATGAACTGCATGGGCACAATTTAATCTCCGTTATAAGCAGATACTGTACTACCAATCATATTTAATTATAGGCATATTATCTCGATACAAGTAGAAATTGTTTAGGAACACAAAATATTTAGCTGAAAATTAGAGATGTGTGGCAGACACTGCGGGTTTTGTGTTTTGGTTTTGGATCTGGATCTCCGTTCGTGTTTTGGATCTGGATGGTTTTGACAAAACCACCCTTTCGGGTTTTGGTTTTGGTTTTGGATCTGGATTTTTTAAAAAAAATCTGAAATCATAAAATCTAAAATCTAGGGGTAATTTTGATCCTACGGTATTATTAACCTCAATAACATTCATTTCCACTCATTACAGTCTATTCTGAACACCTCACACCTCACAATATTGTTTTTAGGACAAAAGGTTGCACCGAGATTGCTGGATGACTAAACTAAGCGACACAAGAGGGCTGCACAAACATGTGGCCCATCTAGGAGTGGCACTGCAGTGTCAGATAAGATGGCAGTTTTAAAAACTAGGCCCCAAAGAGCACATAATGCAAAGAAAAAATAGAGGTGCAATATGGAATTGTCCTATTTATATGTTGTAGAAATATTACATGCACACTTTAACAAACCAATCATTTCAGCTACAGGGTCTGCCACTCGACTGTGTCTGAAATGATTGCTTTCTTTGGGCCCCCCACAAATAAAGAAGTAATTAATCCCCCCACCAAAAAAGAAGCAATTAATCTCTCCTTGCACAAACTGGCTCTACAGAGGCAAGATGTCTTCCTCATCCTCCGATTCCTCACCCCTTTCAGTGTGTACATCCTGATCCTCACAGAGTGTTAATTTGTCCCCACTTAAATCCACCATCACAGTTCCCGGTGTACTTTCTGTAGGCAATTGCTCGGAAAGGTCTTCCTGGAGGATTTTGAAATTTATTTTGGTGAACATCAACTTCTCCATATTTTGTGGAAGTAACCTCCTATGCTGATTGCTGACAAGGTTACCTGCTGCACTAAACACTCTTTCAAAGTACACACTGGAGTTTGTGTAAGGGCCTTCAAATTGCTTCTTTTTCCTGCCAGTATACATACAGACTTTCTGACATGCCTACTTGGATGCTGTTACCGATATAAATCTCCACCATTCTTTCAATGGTGACAGCATCATATGCAGTAACAGTTGACATGTCACTAATTGTTGGCAGCTCCTTCAGTCCGGACCAGATGTCAACACTATTTCCTGACTGCCTTGCATCACCGCCAGCAAGTGGCCTAGGAAATTTTATTATTTTCCCTGCAGCCCCAGTAGCGGGAGAAAATGAAGGGGGAGCTGTTGACGGGTCACATTCTGCTTGAGTTGACAATTGTCTCACCAGCAGGTCTTTGAACCTCTGCAAACTTGTGTCCGCTGGAAAGAGATATACAACTTAGGCTTTAAACCTAGGTTTGAGCATGGTGGCCAAAATGTAGTGTTCTGATTTCAACAGATTGACCACCCTTGAATCCCGGCAAAGCAAATAAAGGGCTTCATCCACAAGTCCCACATACTTAGTGGAATCACTCCATCTTAGCTACTCCCTCAATTTCTCCAGCTGCTTCTGCAAAAGCCTAATGAGGGTAATGACCTGACTCAAGCTGGTAGTGTCTGAACTGACTTCACGTGTGGCAAGTTTGAAGGGTTGGAGAACCTTGCACAACACATCACATTCTCCACTGCGCTTGAGTCAGGTGCATTCCCCCCTCCTTTGCCTATATCATAGGTGGATGTATAGACTTGAATGGCCTTTTGCTTCTTCTCCATACTCTGAGGCATATAGAGTGTTGAATTCAACCTCATTTCGACCTCTTGCTTCAGGTGATGGCAGGGCAGGTTCAGGAGTGTTTGCTGGCACTCCAGTCTTCGGTACGCAATTGCTGAATGTCGAAAGTGGCCCACAATTTTTTTGGCCACCGACAGCATCTCCTGCATTCCCCTGTTTTTTTGTCTTTAAAAATTCTGCACCACCAAATTAATTGTATGTGCAAAACATGGGATGTGCTAGAATTTGCCCAGATGTAATTCGATCATCATATATACTGTATTAGAGATGAGCGGGTTCAGTTTTCAGAGAACTGTACCCCCCCAAACTTGATGTTACGAACCATAATCTGAGTTCAGCTCAGGACTTCCCACCAGACTTTGATCCAAGAACGAGGCAAAATGTCATCATCCCACTGTCGGATTGTCGTGGGTTTTGGATTCCATATAAATCTACCACCCAACAGAGTCTTACATATATTCTGTTTTAAGTTTTTTGTCTGTCCACTGTCAAAATGTACATGTGCCAACCTACCAGCACCTTATTGAGTCATTCCCAGGCTGTCCGTGCTGCACATGGCGGTTACTCTGGCTATTAACTAGAGTAAATGTAACTAGAGTATATACACGTATATATGGAAAGGAATAGGTATAAAGTCTTAGAAATGTTTGCAAAAGCACGGTTGCATTAAAAATAAGAGACAAGTAAGAATCCTATCCAGGCTGATTTGATGAGTTTAAACTGAGTTTACTTGATGAAGAAAACACCAAAAACCCTGAAAGTAAAACTGAAAAAACAACAAATGATTGAAAAGGACAAAACACATGCTGCACCCCAGTCACTGACTATTAGGCCTGAAGCTCATGAGGATCACAGTTTCAATCATTCAAACCTAATCATTGATTAGACTGTGTGCCAAAATTAGAGGACCCTAATTGCACATCAATACTGTACTTTGTTTTGCACAAGGATGAGTGACTACTTTTTATCACTGGTCTCCAAAACAGACTTTAATATAAGTTACAGGTATGTTATATTGTAGCCGTTTTATTTGGAATATGTCATTTTTTTTGTTATACTGTATTCAGTGGGTTATAGTGCTAATAATAACAATTCTAGACCAGATGATTTCCCAGACATGAAGTAAGGCTTCCGTTCCCAACACTCCACAGAGACAGGACTGACTAAAGTGGTTAATGATTTGGTCACTACGAAGTCTAAAGGCCATTACTCACTACTTATTCTTCTAGATCTATCTGCGCTTCTGTGAATCTACCTCCTCTTCGCTACCTCTTTCAGTTGGAGTACCGCAAGGCTTAGTCTTGGGTCCTATTCATTTCTCTATCTATACTTCATCACTTGGTAAACTAATCAGCTCTTTTGGATTTAAGTATCATCTGTATGCAGATGATACTCAAATCTACCTGTCCTCCCCTGACTTGTCCCTATCTGTACTGGGGCGTGTCACTGAATGCCTTTCTGCCATCTCATCCTGGATGACATCTCGTCACCTCAAACTGAATATTTCAAAAACAGAGTTAATTATATTTCCACCGGCCAATAGAAGGTACCAACCTGTTACCTCTATCACTGATAAAAAGCCAACAATCTACCCTACCCCACAAGCTCGCTGCCTAGGTGTCATCCTTGACTCTGATCTGTACTTTTTTCCCCACATTCAATGTGTCTCAAAATCATGTTACATGCATCTAAAAAACATATCCAAAATACGACCATACCTTACACAAGACACTGCTAAAACTTTAATCCATGCTCTCAATATCTCCCGCATTGATTATTGCAATAGTCTCCTAACTGTTCTTCCCAAAATGGGACTCTCACCACTACAATCCATTCTGAATGCAGCTGCGAGGCTAATCTTCCTCGCTAGACATTCATGGTCTGCAGATCCGCTCAGTCAGTCCCTCCATTGGTTACCTGTATTCTACAGTATTCAATATAAAATTCTTTAACTCACACACAAGGCCATTAACCAAGCTACACCAACGTACATCACTTCGCTTTATCTCAAATTATCTCCCAACCCAACCTCTTCACTCTTCACAAGATCTGCATCTCTCATCCACACTCATTTCTCACTCCCACTTACAATTGCAGGACTTTCATCTGGCTGCACCCACTCTGTGTAATGCCCTAACACGCACAATAAGACTCTCCTATAGTCTCCAAACCTTCAAGCGTTCCCTGAAAACTTACCTATTCAGGCAAGCATATCAAATTCCAGAACCGCCCACATAACTTTCATAAACCTTCCTATCAAATTGCATCCACTCTGCACAGTCCACACATATCCTCACATGTCTTCTCATTCTTCACTTTCCCTTCCTCTCGACTCCGGTTCATCATTGCTGTATGACCATATCATACAACCCACCAAGAACCTTTGCAATCTGGTGGACAACTATGTAATAGATAGCACCTATCCTTGTGTATCCATGCCTATTTCCCTATAGATTGTAAGCTGGTGAGCAGGGCCTTATTACCTCTATGACTGTTTGTTATTACCCAGTTTTGTTATATCATTGTTATTTCCAATTGTAAAGCGCAACAGAATTTGCTGCGCTATATAAGAAACTGTTAATAAATAAATAAATAGGAGCTGAAATCCCTTGCATGTCACAAAACCATGTAAGGGGTTAATTATGGGAGTAACTCGGTGCTTCCATAAATAACCCCTAATTGAAATCTGGTGGAAGGCTAACTTTTTTAGCCTTTAATAGACTTTGTGGCAAGGAATCAGCTGGAGGTAAAAGGCACAAAATCTGGCCTTATTTCTACATACATCTCCTACCCCTATTTCTGCAGATCCATTAAGCAGAGACCACCACCTCTTGGACCGCACTGAAAGGCAGGTCTACCCTGGTGGGAATGTGGGACTTTTGAGTAAGGATCAGCATTTGTGCAGAAGGTGTGTATGTATTTAGATCCTGTTTGGTGTTGGGATAGTGATCTCTACCAGCATCTAAGATATACATGGCAGCAGCCTGACCTCATGGCATCAGTCTTCCCCAGACGCCACTCTACAGCAATTACAGTAGGTGTACTCACACCTGCCTTTTCATCCCTATTTGAGCAGATCCCTCCTGCCCCATATAGAATCTGTGGCTCACTAATGCAATTTACCTTAATTTTACAACAATATACTTTATATACATTGTATACATTTTCAGAGGCTCAAATGTAATTGTAGAATTTCACATAATCATAAATAAAATGTTTAATTTTAATATTTTGTTGAAAATCCTTTGGCGGTAATGACTGCTTGAAGTTCGGTACCCATCGACATTGCCGAATGCTAGGTATCCTCCTTTATTATGCCTTTCCAGGCTTTTACTGCAGAAGCTTTCAGTCGTTGTTTGTGTGTGTTTTTTTCTACCTTTAGTTTTGTCTTCATCAAATGAAATGAATTCTCGAACGTGTTGAGATCAGACTTTTTCACCTTAAATAATCCTGGTTTGTTTTCACGGTACATATCTTTGTCATTGTCCATCTGTATTGAAGTGCCATTCAATTATCTTTGCTAAATTTGACTGAATCTTAGCAGACAGTATATCCCTATATGGTTCAGAATTCATCCTGTTGCTTTTGTCATCCTCCTACTCCACTACCTCTCCTCTTGATCCTATACCCTCACAGGTCAGTAAAACTTTGTCTCTTGTGCTTATCCCAACCTTAACTAAAGTCCGTAATCTCTCTCTCTACTGGTATCTTTCCCTCTCTGGTTAAACATGCAGTGATTACTCCCATTCTAAAAAAACACAACTGTGACCCAAACACACTTTCTAACTACCGTCCCATTTCTCAGCTACCCAGTCCCTCCAAGCTACTTGAGAGACTTGCCTACACTCGCGTTACACACTTTCTTAACTCCCACAACTTATTGGACCCACTTCAGTCAGGCTTTCATGCCCAACACTCCCCAGAGACAGCTCTGACCAAAGTAGTGAATGATCTAGTCACTGCTAGATCAAAAGGCCACTACACACTAATTATTCTTCTAGATCTCTCTGCTGCTTTTGACACTGTTGACCACTCTCTTCTCATACAAACACTACAATCCCTAGGTCTTCAGGACACAGCCCTTACTTGGTTCTCATCCTACCTATCTAATCGCTCTTTCAGTGTTCACTTCTCTGATTCTACCTCCTCTTCTCTGCCTCTATCAGTTGGAGTACCGCAAGGTTCAGTCTTAGGTCCTCTGCTTTTCTCAATCTATACCTCCTCTCTTGGTAAACTAATCAGCTCCTTCGGATTTCAGTATCATTTGTATGCTGATGATACTCAAATCTACCTATCCTCCCCAGATTTATCACCATCTGTATTGGCTCGTGTCACTGGATGCCTGTCTGCCATTTCATCTTGGATGTCATCTCGCCACCTCAAACTCAACATTTCCAAAACAGAATTAATTATTTTCCCACCAGCTAAGAGTAGTTACCAACCTGATATCTCCATAACTGTTAACAATGCAACTATCCACCCTACCCCACAAGCTCGCTGCCTAGGTGTCACCCTTGACTCTGCACTGTCCTTTGTTCCACACATTCAATCTGTCTCTAAATCATGTTACATGCACCTTAAAAAATATCCAAAATACGCCCTTATCTTACACAAGACACTGCAAAAACTCTAATCCATGCACTCATCATCTCCCGCATTGATTATTGTAATAGTCTCCTTACTGGTCTTCACATACATAGGCTCTCACCACTTCAATCCATTTTAAATGCAGCTGCAAGGCTAATATTCCTCGCCAGACGTTATTCATCTGCTGATCCGCTCTGTCAGTCTCTCCATTGGTTACCGGTATTCTACCGTGTCAAAAATAAAATACTTTTACTTACATACAAGGCTATTAACCAAACTGCACCATCATACATCTCCTCACTCATCTCAAAATATCTCCCTACCAGACCTCTCCACTCTGCACAGGATCTGCATCTCTCTTCCACATGTATTACCTGTTCCCACTCAAAATTACAGGACTTTACTTGGGCTTCACCCACTCTGTGGAATGCCCTCCCACGCACAATAAGACTCTCCTCTAGTCTCCAAACCTTTAAATGTTCCCTGAAAACTCATCTCTTCAGACAAGCCTACCAAATTTCAGACCCACACACATAACCTTCAATGCTTCCCTATCCAGTTACATCCCCTCTGTACAATCCACATAACCTCACATTTTGTCTTCCAACATTACTGGGTGATCATATCATAAAACCCATTAAGAACCTAGAAATCTGGCGAAACATTATGTAACAGGTAGCATCTATCCTTGTGTATCAATGCCTATTTACCTATAGATTGTAAGCTTGCGAGCAGGACCTTCCTACCTCTATGTCTGTCTGTCTTTGCCCAGTTTTGTTCTATAATGGTTGTTCTAATTGTAAAGTGCAACGGAATATGCTGCGCTATATAAGAAACTGCTAATAAATAAATAATACATTTTGTCTTCTGTCACATCATCAATAAACACTGCTGACTCAGTACTATTGGAAGACATGGGATGTAGTTATGTGACCTGCAGTCACAACACCTGTAGAGTGGGAATAGAACCTGTGGAAAGCGCAGACATACATGCCTATGCCCTCACACTGCCTCCACAGTGTTTACAGATTATGTGGTATGCTTCAGATCATGAGCCATTCCAAACAGGTTGATCTTAGTTTCTTCTGTCTAAAGAAGTCTGGTTCAGAACTGGAATGGCTTTTTTAGATTTTTTGACCAAGTATAAATTGCTATTTCTATTCTTGAGGCTTAAGAATGGTTTGCACCTTGTGAAGTCTTTATTGTAGACTTGAATAATGATAAGCCTACCTCTTGGTATGTGTTCTTTACTTGACTATATGTAGTGAAGTGGTTTCTTTTAACCATGGAAAGGATTCTGCGATCATTTACCACTGTCTTCCGTGAACATCCAGGCCTTTTTGTGTTGCCAAACTCACAAATGCATTTTATTTTTCTCAGAATGTACCAAACTGTTAATTTTGGCACTCTTAAGGTACCCACTTTCAGAGCCAGCCCTAACCAATATGATGCCCTATGCAAGATTTTGGCTGGTGTCCCCTAGCACCGCCACTATTTCCACCTCGACCCAGCACCCCTTTCCCAGCACCATCACTCCTCTCCCCTAGCTGTCCTCATTTTTGTGCTCCTACCCCTTATATTTTAAATATGAACAGTGTGCACTAAAGGGACGTGTTCTTGCTGGGAAGGGGCATGGCCACACAACAGTAGCCCCAATTGAAATTACACCACACAGTAGGGCAACTTTATTCACATTTTATCATGCGATAGTGTCACTTGTTCATGTTACATCACACTGTAGTACCACTTTACCTTATGTACATTACCCCTCATATTAGTGCCCCTTATTCACATCACATCACACTGAATTGCCCCTTATTCACATTACACAACACCATTTTGCTCTTTATTCACATAATACCACACAGTAGTGCCCTTTCTATACGTTACGCCACACTGTAGAGTACCTTATACAAATAATGGCAAACATTACTGATGCCTTTATACACCTAATACCACACAGTAATGCCCCTTACACATATTACACACATTATTAATGTCCTTATAAACATAATGTGCCTTACACATTTGCCAGCCTTTATTAATGCCCTTATATACATAATGTCCATTACACATATGCCACACATAATTAATGCCCTTATACACATAATGACACACACAAAGCCCCTTACACATATGCTGCACATTATTAATACCCGTATACACATAATGACACACATAGTGCCCTACTATTCATTTCTTACTTAATTGATAAAGAAATAACAAAGGAATAGTCCAGCCCTGTCCAGAAAACAGCTTTTGAGTCATATGTCCAATTATTTTTTGTCCCTTGAATAAGAGGGGTTTACATAGTAAACAGCTGTAATTCCTAAACCCTTCCTCCAATTTGGATATGGATACCCTTAAACTGAAGTTTATAGTCTGTACTTTTAAACCATATGATAGTTATTAACTATAACTTGTTTATGCTTTGGTAAACAGCTAAAATAACAATAATTGTGTCCAAATATGTATGGACCTAACTGTATCTTGTGCAGGTTGAAGAATTGATAAATATATATGCAATATCTTTAGTTATGTCCAATAAAAATATCATAGACCTCTCTTGGCGGTGCAGCTTGTCAACAATAGAAAAAGCTGATCAGCTGCCAATATCACAATTAGGGGTCAAAAGTGCGGGTGTGGTAGGGAAGGTTGACCACACTTAGGTCGACCACTATTGGTCAACAGCAATTAGGTTGACAGGGTTTCTAGGTCGACATGGTCTAGGTTGACAGGTTCAAAAGGTCAACATGAGTTTAAAAGAAAAAAAAATTGGTGTCGTTTTCTCCGTGCAGTGACCAGGAACCCCAATTAGTGCACTGTGTCCCCTCGCATGGCTTGTTTTGCTCACCATGCTTCGGGCAAGATGCCTTGCTCTGCTACCGCTGCGCTCGGCACATGATACGATTTCCAATCATAGTCCACGTGGATCGTTAAGTATCAAAAAGTTTTTAAAAAAAAGAAACAAATTGTGAAAAACTCATGTTGACCTTTTGACATGTCGACATAGAACATGTCGACCTAGAGGCCCTGTCGACCTAGTTACTGTTGACAAATAATGGTTGACCTCAACATTGTCGACCAAAGTGTGGTCGACCTAGAGACCAGATACCCCAAGGTGCACTGCAATGGTAGGGATGTCCAGTGGAAAACTGTACCTCTTTACCTTGGTATGTTTGGTAAACATACTTTTGCAATATAGCTGCGTACTCTGCAGAGGCTATCAATATCAATATACTGTTATATTAAAGCAACATGGCCAATGAAAGTATAAAACAATATTCATTTAATATACTGTATGTGCATGGAGCCTCAACCATTAACTACAACAAGAATAAACAAAATAAAATAGTCCCACAATGGTGGGCAGCACGGATGGCAATGCAGGAATTAGGGATGCCTCCCCCTGCGCAGCTTAGCTGCACCCGCAGGAGGCCCATCGTGACGTTCCCGATCATGGCGCCACACTGCTCCCCGTTTGGCCTGCTCCGCCACCGCAACTCTCCGTCTCTGCCCTGGAAATGGAGCGTTGCCGCCCCGCAACTGCCTCTGCCTGATTGATAAGCAGAGGCAATAGCATTTTCTGCAGCCCCCCTCATAAAGTGCGGGTGCATGCGCAGGATGGGTGCTGTGCATGAGCCCAATGGGCGATCACAAAAATTCCGGTTGGATCGCGATATGCAATCCAACCTGAATTAGGCCCAAAAATCCAACTTCAAAATTTAAGATCAGTGAGTATCAATTTAAACTTCTCAGGAGATTACCATCTACAAAGTAGTGATCAAAAGGAACCTAAAAACCAAGACCTGGAACAATTTAGGAGGATCTATGTCTCAGTCAACCAGGACGATTGGGTTTCAGAGTTGTGGTGAGCTCACCCATAATAACCTCTTCCATAAGGCTTCAGGCAATTCTCCCTTCTACATTCAGAATGTACATCCTCATTTGCCAGAATTACCTTCCAGATAGTAAGTTAGTGTTCTAGTAGTTTGTGACAACATCAAATATTTTTTTGCAGTTTGGAATAATGTAATTATGAATCTGAGAAGCGTCTTACTTTTAAAAGATCTTCTCTGACAGGAAAATTAGGAAGGTTCCTTTGCTAAAGCCAGCAAATAAGGTTTGATTTTCTACTAAACATATACACTTAATGAAGCCTACAATGAAACTTGCTCCTAGATTTATTGGGCCATTCTTAATTCTATAAGGCAAAAATCTGGTTGCAATCAAGTTAAAATTCCTACCAACACTCAAGATCCCAAGTGTCTTCCACATCTCTATTCTAAAACCGGTAATTTGGTTTTCCACTTCCAAGTGTCCTCCTTTAGCCATCTGGCCATCTAGGTTGATCACCAAGAGGAATACATGTATGAAGGAAAGAAATTCCTAGACTCCAGAATCTCCCAAGAATCTATTCAGCATTTGGTGGATTGGAAGGGTTTTGGCTCAGTGAAGAGATATAGGGTAAAGTTTTCAGATGTCCATGCTCCTCAACTGGCACGCAAGCTTCACAGGAAGATCTCCACAAGAAGATCTTTACCTTCTGTAAAGTGTTCAGTGACCACTCATAGATAGGGAAGTGATGTCACAGTGCAACTACTTAATGGGCCAGGTGACTCTGGTCGGAAGGGCTCCATTGTGGGTGTCCTGCTCGCGGCCAGTTGTTTCTCTCCCTGTTTGCTGCAGGGACCGTCAGCAGCTATTCTTTCTTCCTAGGCCACTGGTGCCAACATCTTTCTCCCTCTACTGCAGCTCATCTCCAACTGACTTCTTTACAGTTAGTTTAAGCTCCCATAGGCAACTGTGCACCTCTTTGATTCAAATTTAGGTACAACAAAAATGTGACATTATTTTGGCACCAAATTTGTATCACTCCCCATATAAAGAAGTCTCTGGGCACCAATAGAGTGTCGGAGTACTAGGCTCATATCTGTTTGACTCCCAGTGTAATTCTCAGTATTCTGATTGGGTCCATCTGACAATTGTCTTTGCCTACTCTCTTGGTACTGCTTCTAGTGATCTCCATTTTGGATGGTATTTAGGAGGAAATGAGAAAGAGGTGATAATTGCTTGATCAAATTAGTAAAATTTTCTGGGTTTTTAACTAATGGTACAGTAAGTCCTCATACAGAGATTTCTTCATTTATCTATCCTTCCAGCTGGACATTTGTATGCCTTTCCTTGATATGCTAGAGAAAAAAAAACCTCTTGTACACTTCTATAGATTACAAGCTTGTGGCACTTTATCACAAGTTATGATATCTTATCATGAGATTTATTTTTTCATTACAGCCAGTATCTGTAAACTGCTCTTTCTACAGTAAGCTACAGTATGTCCAGACAGAAGCATAATTAAATTAGAACACATCTGTGTTTTAAATTTTCCATCGCTTCTTTAGTATACTGTTATTAATTGTGGAAATAAAAAGACAGTAGAAAGTGCAGTATAAAAAAAGTAACCATCGGGATGTTATTGGGATCCCGGCGCTTGGGACGCCGACAGTCAGAATACTGACAGCGGCACCCCAATGCTAAGGATACCAACCTCTTACTAGGCAAGTATGCTAGCCCTAATTTCTAAACTCCCTAACAACTCTCCTTACCCAGAGCCTGACCCTAGCCCTCCTGCCCACAGCCTACCCCTAACCCACCCTGGTGGTGCCTAACCTTAACCCCCCTCCACACAGACTAAACATAACCCTCCCTTCCCCACAGCCTAACATCTAACCCTCTCCATTGGTACCTAACCCTTACACCCTAACCCTAGCACTCCCCTCCTGCAGCCCATCCCTAACCTTAACCCCCTCCTCCACACAGACCAAACATAACCCTCCCTTCCCCATAGCCTAACACCTAACCCTCTCCATTGGTACCTAACCCTTACACCCTCCAGCCTAACCCTAACACTCTCCCCTGCAGCCCATCCCCAACCCTCTCCCCCAGCAACCTAAACCTAACTCCCTCCCATGGGGCTTACCACTCTGCAGTCCCGGCAGACCTTCATTCGGGATCCCCGCCCCGGCATTGCGATCCATGTTGGAAACCCGACATTGGTATTTAGAGCAGTATCGGGATTCTGGCGCTGGGATTACGAACGCCGGGATACCAAATGTCGGGATCCTGACTGGATCCTGCAATCATCACTTATTTGTGATTTTTTTTTCCTTTTAAATTTGGAATTATTTACTTCAGAAGTAGTTTGGGATGTGGTGAGTATAAGACAATCCAAATAACCTCATTATTAGCTACTTCTTTATCCAGGGGTGTAGAATAGACAGGCAAATAAAAATAAAAGGCAACATACCTTTAGGGTATACTATATTTTGTTGAAATTGTGTCCTACATTCATGATGTTGACATGAAAATATTGACATGGTCATTATGTCAACAGGTTTGGCATGTCAAATTTGACCACATTGACATTCATCATGTCGTCATTGTTAAAATGTTGACAAAACTTACCTGGAGGTCTATGGCAGCTATGGTGGCTTCAGGGGTGTCTTCCAGGTCAGATAGTCAGGTGATGATGACTCTCGACGGAGCCATCAACAATTCCGTGATTGTATGAATAACCCTAACCAGTAATACTAGACACTATCCAGAGTTAGACCCTCTTCCTAGAGTCTAACTCTAACCATTCCTTCCCATAGCCTAGACCTAACCACCTACTACCTGCTCTATATAGAATATCGACACATGTTGACATCTGAGATATTGACATTATGAACATGCCAATATTCTGCATATACCGATATGTTCAATGCTGTCATTTTACCAATGCTGAAATAGCTGTTGCCATTGTGATGCCAAAATTATAACTACATCCTAGCCTTTATATTGCCTTTTAATTGAGTAAATATTTTTTTTTATATTTAAAATTATTTCAGCAGTCCTTTAAATAATATGCAGATTTAGTACGCACTAATTTTACATAATTACAATTCCATGAAATTTCAAATAAAATAATTAGTCCTTATTTTTGAATGACATATGCAGATTATGAGCCCGATTCTGAGTCACAAGCAGGTCAGAATGCTGCCACATGTGCAAAAGAATGCTAATATAATTATATGCATGTACTAATGTGTATGCACTGCACACACCCTTTTTTTCTATACACAAAAGTAGAAATATCAGTACTTACGTCTATCTTATGCAAGGTGCAGGAACTCCATCTGAATTTGACATCCAGAATGCATATGCATAATGTAGAAAAGTGAGTAACACGCTCTCGACATACCTCGACATGGGCGTGGTATGCGTGATTGGTGGTAAGGAGATCGCCGGGATAGCGGCATCAGTATGGGGGGGGGGGACTGAGTGCAATGATCCCCTTGCAGGCTTGACATGCTGTGGGCTCGGAGGCAACCTGAGGTCGCCACAGGTTCTATTCCCACTTTATGGGTGTTGTGGACACCCACAAGTGGGAATAATCCGTGTTGGTCAGCATGCCGACCATTGAGATTGTGAGGGGGCAGGATGTAGGGAGATATTGTGACCGCCAGTCTCCTGACCACTGGTCACATAACTACATCCCCTCGACACACCCATGAAATTGTTCTTTTGCATACATTTAAATTGTTGTGGCCCAATTGCCTCTCAGAAATGGCCATTAAGTGGCTACAGAGAAACAGCTGAGATTTGTACCACTCTGAAATATGTGAACATTTGCAAAGATATACATATATAAAATGTACTGTATATATAGCCCGGGACACACACAAAATTAATCAATGAAGCTGCATTTGAAACTACGTGTGACCAGTGTTTGACTGGCCATGTGGGGGCCCAGAGTGAGCACCGGTGAGCCCCACAAACACAGACCCCTTCATACTGTTCACCTGTGCTCAAATCCCCTCCCACCCCAAAAAAAATAAATAAAAGAATATCTCATACAGCATGCAACTCTGCTGTCTATTACAGCAGTGCGCTGTCCATACTGTAATGCCTTTAGTGGCCCTCCTCTGAAGTGGTGGTGGGTTCTGCGTACTGTTCAGCATCTCCACACGGTCGCTATCTTTACACATATAGATTGAGGCAAACTGTTGCAAAAGGCAGGAGGCAAGGCTTAATAAACCCCTGGCCCCACATTTTCCCTGTGCCCCGCTGCTAAATGACCCCAAATCTATATATAAGGATTGGTATCTTTTTGTTAATAAATTGTATACCATGATAATTGCACCACCAATTAGATTCTCGGCATCTGTCTTCTATATCTGTTCTGATCTTTCTTTTCTTCTCTCTCTGGTACTAACTGAGCATTCTTGATCTTCTTCTCTGCCTCGGCATAGAGATTTTATAACCTATTGACATCATGACATCTCATTCCAAATCCCCACTGCATAGCACTTAAACAGATAGAGCATGGCTGAGGGGAACCATTGCCTGTTACATGTGCTGTACACCACACATTGTGGCAGGGGCTCTAGCACTGGTGTAGGGCAGGTGGACTGGCAGCACCAATATAGGCTTTGGCAGTGGCCATGCTACCTCCAGGACATCACAGCCTGGCAATGGCAACACCACCTCCCTATGGCTGTGCTGAAACTACAAACCTGCTCTCTCTGCTTCCTGATCCAAACACTGCTGGACTTAGGAAACAGATCCCAATAAAAGTTGGTAACTAAAAAGAAACAACACTGTTAGATTGTTTGCATGTTTAATCTACAGTATAACAGCATGGTAATAGCATTTATTACTGGTACCGACAATTTCTTATATAGTCCATATGTTTCATAGTGAAAATGGTGGAAAGATATTTAATGTTACCACATTAATTCCTAGTTGTATGTTTTGTAAACCTCTTAAAGATGTATAAAGAGGTCAAGGCCACCATGTATCTACAAAATGCTATAGAGAGGGGAAAGGGGCAGTGGCAAATGCGTTATACAGATGGGTCTACATTTATCTTGACCTTTAATAGGATTTACTGAGACTGGCCAATCGGACTTAATCCCCTGCTGTAATGACTTAATCCCCTGCTGTATTGTTCTCTGTATTGTATTGCAGCTGAGAACAATAGATGAAGGGTTTATGCTAATAAGTCGTGTTGTGCCTAGGCACAGAAAACTAGTCAGTATAACTGTGGACCCATCTGTAGTAACTATCAGCATGTTTTCTGTGTATGGTATGATGGTCATTTGGGATGTTCTGTGTACTACAGTATAGGTTGTTCACTGCAAAGCTGTGTGAGCTGTATGGCGGTCACTAGGAAGCTGTGTGCTGTGCTGTATGGTGATCACCTGGATGCTCTATGTACTGTAAGATGTTCACTGGAATGTTCTGTGTATTGAACAGTTGGGATGGTATGGATCCCGACACCAAACAGTAAGTAACCTCCCTAACCCTAACCCTCCCTCCTGCACATCCATAGGAATGAAAGGGCAGTGTACCTAGTTACAGCTCGGCATACTAAGTCGCACCCATGGCTCAGTGCACTGCAGCACATGTGCCCATGCACAGAAAGGGTAGTGGACAAGTGGAATAGCCTCCCATCAGAGGTGGTTGAGGCTAAGACAGTAGACAAATTTAATCATGCATGGGATAGACATAAGGATATCATTAAAAAGAACTAAGGATCAAATAAGTTTTGAGATAAAAATATGGTAAAAAAAAAGGGCAGACTAGATGGGCCAAGTGGTTCTTATCTGCTGTTAAATTCTATGTTTCTATGGGTAAAAGGAGCATGGCTACATCTGTATGTTAAATACATATTTATTTCATGGAATAGAATTTACGTGACTGTCTGTGTTTAATATATGCCGCTTACTTTTAAAACTCATTCGCCATGATAACACTATGATTTTAATTTTCAACCATAGGGGGGGGGGGGGGGGGGCCTTTAAATTTTTGATCCAACTTTTTACTATAGTATGGCATAATGTAAACTGAGGATACTACTGTGTGGTATAAAGTAAACTGATGTGGGAAACTATTGCGTGTTTAACACATTTGTAATCCTGGGAATATTTACACATACCTTTTTAAATGACATCACCGGTATATCATTTTGTCAGTTTTATTGGTAATTTACTAGCAGCTGTTGGAGAGCAATGACAATCATGTGGGGCATGAGTGGTAGTGTACTGTTAAGTTGTGCTATAAATTGTAGCTTGTGAGCAAGTCCCTCTTACCTTTTTGTCTCTGTTATTATTACCCACTCTTGTTTTATTACTACAGTATTTTGCTCCCAATTTTACAAATCAAAAGAATATGCTGGTGCTATATAAGTAACTGTACACAACATGAATATTTATTTACAAAATTGTTGGGTCCTGACAATTGTCCAACCATCCTGTAATGTGTCTTTAGCTACTTTCTGTGCACCCTTGTTAGACATTAGTTTCTCACTGCATTTGTTGATCTTGACTCCTACACATGATGACCATTTTCCACAGTGTGCTGCAGCTTGGTGTGGCATTCCCCAGTTGGCCCTTCATACCTCATTCTGACACCTGACACTTACCACGCCTCCCCAACTGATGTCCACACCCACCCAATGGCTAATCATGCCCTTTCAGTGGACCTCTGTTATTGCACCCCCCGGTGGGCCTTTCATGCCCCAGCCCTGTACTGCGTGTGACTCAGAATCAGTGCAGTGCATATATTTTTTTACTAGAATATTGGCACGGTAAAGGTTTTTTTTTCTGTACATCTCTGTTTCTGCCTTCTCTATACTACAGAAAATTTTGCCACTCCAATTATGGGAAAGTTTTTGGTTGTCTATTACAATCAGCATGAAAATGTATACAATCTATTATTGGAAACCTATTTGTACATGTAGCTACAATAAGTGCATGAGTATTGTTGATTGCTGTTAGAAGAAATGTTACAGAGGAGTTATACCTGCCAGATATCCTGCATTTATCCAGAGTACTGAGGGATTGAGATCCATCAGAGATCTGCTTTTTATCGGATAATTATTAGGCTTATAGTGTAGCTCCACACATGAATGGACATACTGTAGGACCAGTATTGATTCCCTTTTCTACTTATGGGACCTACTGTATATACTAAAGGCCAGTACTCACTGGCCGATGCAGGAGAGATGTGTGCTGAGCGAACTGCTCAGCACACATCTCTCCCGCTGCTCAGCACAGCGCGATGTGTGCTGAGCATGCGGGGGCACTCATTTCACCCAGTGGGTGAAATGAGTGACCCGCTAGATTGGCCTGCACAGCATTGCCGGGCCCTTCTGGTCATTGCTGGGTCCCTGTCGGGTGAAGGAGTCATGCACATGGGCAGACTGGACGTTGAGCGTGCGCATGACTTGGCAGCCTGTTTCTGGCATGTTACGCTGCTAGCAGGAGAGCAGAGGACACTGCTGAGTGGGGAGATAGCACTGGACCCCTCCAGAGAGGTAAGTATTGCTGAACACCAGCTGCATTTCCGTTTGTATAGCAGTGATACTAAAACACAAATTGCCGCTGGTGTTATTTTTCTTTAATACATGGGGCCCTATGTCTCTTAACTTTATTACTCTCCAAGGTTTAGTACATACAGTATGTCCCTATGTGCAGCCAGCTGTGGCCTTTAAAAGGAATTGTTGTATTATATCGTCATTGCTTTCTATGTATTCTCAGTTTGGAACACTTATGCACTGATAAAAAAAGAATGAATTTGGTACTCCAAATACTGCATATTGTTGATACTGTATAATGATTATTTCAACAGTCTGTAATCTTATAAAGTATCATGTGAAAAATTAAAAGTGTTACTTAAAATAGTTTGTTGAAAATAGATGAAACATTTAAAACCAAAATGTACAGTCTGGTAACATTTATTAAAATGGATGAATATGTGCTAAGTTAAACCTACAACATGGACTCATGTTTCTCATTACCCTTTCAGAATAATGCATTAAATCTTGATGACTTTAAAAGGGCATCATTGTCATTGAAGTAAGATGGTATCTGTCATTTTGTGTACAAGTCTTCAATCATTGTTTTCTGCCGTATCCTGTGTATAGAAAGCAAATATCAGGTCTCAATCTTTCAAAAGAAGACAATTCAGGATTAGTAGTGCAATTTATATCAGTGATAGCTGAGAGCTCCTATAGATCAAAGAACAGATAGTGAAATCCTTCCCCCAACAAACGGCAATTCTTCCTAGGATTATCTGAACTGTCTTTACATTACAAATGAACACTCTAGGACAGTTCTGTCAGCAAACTAATATATTAATTACGGTGGTGTGTCATTGACTTAGTGCTCTGAAGTATTTTTTAGCTTTAAGTATCTAACTAAATAAGCAATTTAATGAAAATAAATTGTTCTTTGTTACTTTTTAAGGTTTTTTACAGTATTTGTGTTCACCACACAATGGAAGTGATTTTAAGAGCCAAACCCATTGTCTACCATGGCAGTTTTGAGTCTGAAAATATAACTGGCATGCAAGGTATGGAAACCAGAGAGAAAGAAGAGGGACAGCACAATATATGTGAATATTCTACTAACGAGGACTCTTATAGAAAAATCAGACCGTAATAACTTAGGGGGCTATTCTGTAGCCTATGCAGTCCCATTTAGATTGATTATAGGTTATCTGAAGGGCACCCAAAGTGACAACAGCCATATATGGGTAAGTGGGCAGTCCTGTGGGTGTGACATTATGGTCCAGTGATATTAGGGTGCGAAAATTCCTATTCCTGCAGCCTGTGCAGTCTTGTTCGGGATTCGCAATGATAGTCTGAGCAGTTCCCCAGATCTGAATAGGAAAGGCAGTGCTGGACTTGGTAAACTGCAAACGATCAAACAAATAGATGCTGGTGGTTCCTTATATAATTTCAGAGACTGGCTATAAATAGCCAAACAAATTTTGCTGAGTGACTCGGCTTCCTAAGCGGCAATGGGATTGAATCATATATGTACATAAACTCAGTGGCATATCTATAATAGGTGCAGTGTGTGCAGTGCACATGGGACACTGGGCCCACACCACACACCCTGCACCCATTTTTTCAATACTTACCTCTCTGGAGATCCCAGCTGGCATCAGCAGTGTTGTACAAATCACCAGAAAAATGGCCACTGTGCCATTTTTCCGGGGGTTCACGCATACAGAGTAGGAAAATGGCCACTGCGCCATTTCCCCAGAGACCTCTGCATGCACACTAGATTTTGGGACAGTGCTCGGGTCTCCTAGTGACCCTAGTGCCCAGAATATCTGCTCTGCTAGCTAGGGAGGTGGGGCCCTGACAACAACTGCATAAAGTCAATTGTTGCAATGGTGGGGGTCCACACATGCGCAGGACACATACTGTGCATGTGCAGAATGAGCCCTGCATGATCGTTTGCAGTCCCCCTTAGCTGCTGCATGTTTAACATCCTGCGACATTTGGGGGAGGAGTGGGGGCAGAGACCTGGACATTGTACAAAATGAGGCGTGTTGCCTAGTGATGAGCGGGTTCGGTTCCTCGGAAACCGAACCCCCCCCCGGACTTCACCCATTTTACACGGGTCCGAGGCATACTTGGATTCTCCCGTATGGCTCGGTTAATCCGAGCGCGCCCGAACGTCATCATCCCGCTGTCGGATTCTCGCGAGATTCGGATTCTATATAAGGAGCCGCGCGTCGCCGCCATTTTCACTCGTGCATTGGAAATGTTAGGGAGAGGAAGTGGCTGGCGTCATCTACGTTTATTAATGTTGCTGCAAATATTTGTGCTTATTGCTTAATTGTGGGGACTGGGGAGCAGCTGTATTATATAGGAGGAGTACAGTGCAGAGTTTTGCTGATCAGTGACCACCAGTTTTATCCGTTCTCTGCCTGAAAAACGCTCCATATCTGTGCTCAGTGTGCTGCATATATCTGTGCTCACACTGCTTTATTGTGGGGACTGGGGACCAGCAGTATTATATAGGAGGAGTACAGTGCAGAGTTTTGCTGACAATGACCACCAGTATATATAGCAGTACGGTACAGAAGGCCACTGCTCTACCTACATCTGTGTTGTCAAGTACACTATCCATCTAGATTCTATACCTGTGGTGCATTTTAGTTTTGCAGTTTGCTGACAGTGACCACCAGTATATATAGCAGTACAGTACGGAAGGCCACTGCTCTACCTACCTCTGTGTCCTCAAGTATACTATCCATCTAGATTATATACCTGTGGTGCATTTTAGTTTTGCAGTTTGCTGACAGTGACCACCAGTATATATAGCAGTACGGTACGGAAGGCCACTGCTCTACCTACCTCTGTGTCGTCAAGTATACTGTCCATCTAGATTCTATACCTGTGGTGCATTTTAGTTTTGCAGTTTGCTGACAGTGACCACCAGTATATATAGCAGTACGGTACGGAAGGCCACTGCTCTACCTACCTCTGTGTAGTCAAGTATACTATCCATCTAGATTCTATACCTGTGGTGCATTTTAGTTTTGCAGTTTGCTGACAGTGACCACCAGTATATATAGCAGTACGGTACGGAAGGCCACTGCTCTACCTACCTCTGTGTCGTCAAGTATACTGTCCATCTAGATTCTATACCTGTGGTGCATTTTAGTTTTGCAGTTTGCTGACAGTGACCACCAGTATATATAGCAGTACGGTACGGAAGGCCACTGCTCTACCTACCTCTGTGTAGTCAAGTATACTATCCATCTAGATTCTATACCTGTGGTGCATTTTAGTTTTGCAGTTTGCTGACAGTGACCACCAGTATATATAGCAGTACGGTACGGAAGGCCACTGCTCTACCTACCTCTGTGTCGTCAAGTATACTATCCATCTAGATTCTATACCTGTGGTGCATTTTAGTTTTGCAGTTTGCTAACAGTGACCACCAGTATATATAGCAGTACGGTATGGAAGGCCACTGCTCTACCTACCTCTGTGTCGTCAAGTATACTATCCATCTAGATTCTATACCTGTGGTGCATTTTAGTTTTGCAGTTTGCTGACAGTGACCACCAGTATATACAGCAGTACGGTACGGAAGGCCACTGCTCTACCTACCTCTGTGTCGTCAAGTATACTATCCATCTAGATTCTATACCTGTGGTGCATTTTAGTTTTGCAGTTTGCTGACAGTGACCACCAGTATATAGAGCAGTACGGTACGGAAGGCCACTGCTCTACCTACCTCTGTTTCGTCAAGTATACTATCCATCCATACCTGTGGTGCATTTCAGTTGTGCGCAGTATATGTAGTAGTAGGCCATTGCTATTGATACTGGCATATAATTCCACACATTAAAAAATGGAGAACAAAAATGTGGAGGTTAAAATAGGGAAAGATCAAGATCCACTTCCACCTCGTGCTGAAGCTGCTGCCACTAGTCATGGCCGAGACGATGAAATGCCATCAACGTCGTCTGCCAAGGCCGATGCCCAATGTCATAGTAGAGAGCATGTAAAATCCAAAAAACAAAATTTCTGTAAAATTACCCAAAAATCAAAATTCAAAGCGTCTGATGAGAAGCGTAAACTTGCCAATATGCCATTTACGACACGGAGTGGCAAGGAACGGCTGAGGCCATGGTCTATGTTCATGGCTAGTGGTTCAGCTTCACATGAGGATGGAAGCACTCATCCTCTTGCTAGAAAACTGCAGTGCCACTCCTAGATGGGCCAGGTGTTTGTGTCGGCCACTTGGGTCGCTTAGCTTAGTCACACAGCTACCTCATTGCGCCTCTTTTTTTCTTTGCATCATGTGCTGTTTGGGGACTATTTTTTTGAAGTGCCATCCTGTCTGGACCTGCAGTGCCACTCCTAGATGGGCCAGGTGTTTGTGTCGGCCACTTGGGTCGCTTAGCTTAGTCACACAGCTACATCATTGCGCCTCTTTTTTTCTTTGCATCATGTGCTGTTTGGGGACTATTTTTTTGAAGTGCCATCTTGTCTGACACTGCAGTGCCACTCCTAGATGGGCCAGGTGTTTGTGTCGGCCACTTGGGTCGCTTAGCTTAGTCACACAGCGACCTTGGTGCGCCTCTTTTTTTCTTTGCATCATGTGCTGTTTGGGGACTATTTTTTTGAAGTGCCATCCTGCCTGACACTGCAGTGCCACTCCTAGATGGGTCAGGTGTTTGTGTCGGCCACTTGTGTCGCTTAGCTTATCCATCCAGCAACCTTGGTGCAAATTTTAGGACTAAAAATAATATTGTGAGGTGTGAGGTGTTCAGAATAGACTGAAAATGAGTGTAAATTATGGTTATTGAGGTAAATAATACTATGGGATCAAAATGACCCCCAAATTCTATGATTTAAGCTGTTTTTGAGGGTTTTTTGTAAAAAAAACACCCGAATCCAAAACACACCCGAATCCGACAAAAAAATTTCAGGGAGGTTTTGGCAAAACGCGTCCGAATCCAAAACACGGCCGCGGAACCGAAACCAAAACACAAAACCCGAAAAATTTCTGGTGCACATCTCTGGTGTTGCCCCATTTTCAAGGTGCGCCAAACCCAAGGTCTGTTTTGTTGGACACAGACTTCCTGCACGGCAGAGGAGTTCTGACGGCTAGTTTGCATAAGCTTTCACTTACACAGATTGTCGTGAGCAGCACTTGGATTGCAGATGATAACAGGAGGCATCTTTTTCAGACAGATGCCCCCGGGAGCAATAGAATATTAGTTGTACGGTGTTGTACAACTGCTTCCCTGCGGCTGTGCAGTACTATACATTACATGTTAGAATCAGGCCCAAAGTTTGCTGTTAAGATCTGCAGGATATTTTTGCATGTGTCCTTAGTTACAATGTGATTCACCTGTGTTGACAGGGTGGGACATATCACATAAACAAAAACAATTTATATTATATATAAACATATATTTCACAGCATAACAGAAGGTTACAAGCTTATATTTAGAGACATGAATGATGAATCTAAATGAAGAATCACATGATTGGCTCAGCGGTCATGTGTGCATAGACCTTTTTTCATTGTGACTAAACTTGATTAATCAAAATGAATATATATATATATATATATATATATTCAAAAGTCACAGTACACCCTTTTGTTTCAAAAACTGCAGAACATGGGAAAACTGACTTAGATTCAAGACAGTCAATTTCAAGATGGTACCCATGTTCGGTACATACCCTAAAAGATAGCCCACCTCACCCATACCTTACTGGAGAATTCAGTTTTCCCATTTCCTGCACAGTTTTTGAAACAAAAGGTTGTACAGCGACTTTTAAATCACCCTGTACAGTATATATATATGACCTAATGAGATTGAAGAAATGGGAGGTACAATTACACCTCCTCGGTCTCACCCTCACACAATATTACAAGGAACAACCCATTCCAAGGGGGTTTATATTGCATAATCAACCCACCTTGGGAAGACGCAATAATGAATTCTGCACTAAATGGTGCAACATACTCAATAAATGTTCACAAGATCTTATATTGCTTGTAATTGAACAAGCAGGTATAGATCTTGGTGACATCAAAAAGGAAATCTCTGAACTTGAATCATCTGATCTACACAAGACAATTCAATCTCCAGAATGTGATCTTTTATCTAAGCTCAATAAGGATTTAGAGAAATTTAGAGGCAATTTGCTGAAATTCAAAAAGAACAACTATAAGCAGGTAAAAATGGATTACAAGGAAAACAGGGTATACCCTTGGTTCTCTCGCAGTGAACCCCAAAGATTCAGGACACAAATCAGGCGTGGAGGACGCAGACCAGTTCCACAGTTCACTGACATTGAAAGTCAGTTCCAAACCTCAGCAAGCGACTCGGATGCCACCTCGACCTCAGCTCAGAGTGACACATATTTTCCAAGGTCTGTCAGAACTAGGAGGCCTCCAAAAATCTTGCTATACCCACCCGTAAAGGTGGGAGAAAAAACAAAAAAGAGGTTTTAAAAAAAAAAGGCCTAGAAACAGTGGTGTTCAACCTTTTACAACATACCCTGACACCTGATGAACTATCAATTTTAAATAAAGTCAAAAGAAATACCACCACACAACCAGCGCACAAATCCTCCTTTAGACTGATCAAGGAGTTGGGTCTTCTTGTTCAATAATTTTGTGAATCAGTAGTCTTCAATACCTCAAAACAAAAAACATATATACATAGTGTAATACTGTAATGTCCTCAATAAACGAGTATCTGTATTTTAGGCGGTTACTCGTACCCTTTATGATGGTCTACACATATGCAGACAATTCGGCTTTTAAGGAAGGATAGACACAATGTGGGCCAATCAGCTTTTCCTCCCGGTAACTTCTCTCCAGAAGATATCTCTCTCACAGTCATAAAATTAAGAAGAGAAAATCTCCATAGTGTAAAAACTCCAAATAATTTATTAAAACACAATGTGGGACAGACTCTCCCTGTACCCACTGTCTGGTCACTTTCCTTGCCAGACAGAGGGACCCCTACCCAGGATTTGGAGGCTGAGATCCAGGGACGCCTGTAACTCCTATTCCATGCTCATATTGTCTACCTTTTAAAGTGGACAACAACATCTGGTAGGAGTCCCATTAACTGCATTTTCGGATTGTATTGTGTGGGTACAGGGAGAGTCTGTCCCACATTGTGTTTTAATAAATTATTTGGAGTTTTTACACTATGGAGATTTTCTCTTCTTAATTTTATGACTGTGAGAGAGATATCTTCTGGAGAGAAGTTACCGGGAGGAAAAGCTGATTGGCCCACATTGTGTCTATCCTTCCTTAAAAGCCGAATTGTCTGCATATGTGTAGACCATCATAAAGGGTACGAGTAACCGCCTAAAATACAGATACTCGTTTATTGAGGACATTACAGTATTACACTATGTATATATGTTTTTTGTTTTGAGGTATTGAAGACTACTGATTCACAAAATTATTGAACAAGAAGACCCAACTCCTTGATCAGTCTAAAGGAGGATTTGTGCGCTGGTTGTGTGGTGGTATTTCTTTTGACATTGTATTTGTTTGGGGTGCGGGTGTCACTCCTCCATTCACACATTAGCAGCCATTTCTGCGCAGTGGTGAGACTCCATCTTTTTAGAATTTTAAATAAAGGTTTATCCTTTATCCCTACGATTACCCAAGACAGTTTCCAATGGGAAGTGGATCTCTACAAACTGGGGAGAAAATTATGATTAAAGGATTATTTTATGAATTCCAATACTACTACAATCTCTATTAAGGACACCACACCTGCCTATGTTTGCCCTCTAGAAAAAACAAGTCTCTTTGATCCACCATCTCAGAACCCTTCCATTTAAACCTTCATGAGGATACCGAAAAGGGACACTTCCTTTCAATGAAAAGCAAAGGATATCTCATCATAATATTACCATGGGTAAAAGAAGAGCCATTAAAACCATACAGAATGACACACAACTTGCTATCAGGGCTGCCAACAAAGATGGCGGCATTGTCCTTATGGACTATGACTATTACATCCAAGAAGCCAACAATCAAATGGCTTACTCCACTTGCTATCAAAGACTTGACTATGACCCCACCTGGACTTGAAAAAAGAGATTGTCTCAATAATCAAACTGGGTTTAGACAATAACTATATGAATCAGACCACAGCTGATTTTTAAACAACTGCTCATCCAAAAACACAATTTCTTTACACTCTACCAAAGATACATAAATCCATAACCCACCCACCAGGCTGGCCAATTATTTCGGCAAGAGGACATCTTTGTCAGCCCATTTCTCAACTTGTTGATTTCTATCTGCAACCCCTTGTGAAAAACACCACCAGTCACATAGAGGACACAACCGATTTTCTGAGGGAACTGAAAGAAGTCACGAACATTTCAGAGGGGACTATTCTCATGTCTCTACATATGTCTAGTGTATATGCAAACATCCCCCACAATTTGGGGATGGAAGCTTGCAGAGAACTGCTAACTATGAGCGGCTCTTACTTTGGCCCACCGGTGGACTACATGTTGCTACTGATCTGCATAATTCTTGACAAAAATTACTTTCTCTTTGGAAATTGCTTTTCCTTGCAAAAACAAGGGAAGGCCATGGGGTCCAATATGGCCCCTTCTTATGCCAACATCTTTATGGCAGCATATGAGTGGGCACACATTACAAGGAATTTGATCTTTGGTCAATTTTTGTCCGATACTATGTGCGATACATAGATGACCTTATTTTCATTTGGCAAGGTGGTAAGTATGCGCTGTTGGCATTCATTGATCATCTCAATTCACTCCCAGGTACTATACGGTTCAGTCTTGCATTTAGAAAACAGCAAATCAACTTTTTGGATGTTACCATCATCAGAAAAACAACCAGTTGGTCACTACCATTTACAGCAGAGAATCAGACAGGAACACCCTGCTCCTCTCCTCCAGCTTTCATCTGGCACCCCATAAAAGGGGCCTTCCATTCTCACAGCTTTTTAGGGTGGTATGCATTACCTCTGATGTCTCTCAAATATCAGTCGCACTACAATCTATGAGCCAAAGGTTTCTGGATTGTGGATATCCAAAAAAGGAAATTGACACTGCTCTTGCTAGGATTGGGCAAGTTAAAAGATAGGAATTACTCCACAGAAAGAATGATATCTTGAAAAAGGGGAATGACAGATTTAATTTTTGCAGTATGTACACCACTGCCTCAAACTTCATACGCTCTAAGATTCATGAGCACTGGCATCTGATTTCCTGTGATCAAGTTCTCACTAAGGAATTATCAAGCCGTCTCCAATTTGCCTACAGACAGGGACCAAATCTTAATGATCTTTTAGTAGTTACAGATTTCTCTAAAAGAAAGATGAACAGAACCATGAATTGGTTGACACGCAAAACAGGGGTTTTCAAATGCACTGGTTGCCCCAACTGTCAATTTCTGTTACTTGGTAATCGCTTCATTAACCCACATGATCACAAGGAGTATACCATCAGACAGAGGCTAGACTTCAATACTAAATTTGTGGTCTGTGTTCTTAGGTGTTCATGCAACCTACTATATGTAGGAAAGACCAACAGAATGTTAAAAGAACGATTGAGCCAGCACCGCTCATCAATCAAAAAGAGTCTTACTACTACATCTCATCTAAGGGATTTCACTAACTTAACAGTGGCTAGACACTTCAGGGAAGCAGTTTACGAAAGGAGAGTATGCAGCGCTATGAACTGGATATAAAAATACACAGTTTATTAAAAGAAATATGGTTGCAACATATCATAAGTACTTATGTAATTTGTAAAGAATATTAATGAACGGTAAATGCTTTTAAAATTTGTCAATATACAGCGAATAGGGCAAACTCAACACAGCAGTTTTGAATAAAATGTTATCACATATAGAAGTCTCACATGATCTCTTGTTTAAAGTCCATGGAAGTAAAGCCACAGTCCCGGGGGTGCATTAGACACTTGTCAGATGTTGTTAGTCCTTATGGAGTGAGATGCACAGACCTTTGTTGCTTGATTCCGGACACCAGGGTCCTATTGAAAGCTTGGTCCTATACTCCTTGTTTGGACAGCAATGTGTTCCCCGTTTTTGCAAAGAATGGACTTCTAGGCGTGTTCCAGGATATCTATGAGATCTGTGGTGGAAGACTTCTTAAAACCAACGCATTTCGCTGTGTCAACAGCTTCATCAAGGTGTGTGTATTTTTATATCCAGTTCATAGCGCTGCATACTCTCCTTTCGTAAATTGTTCTGTAAGGGGTTAACTATCCCTTAAGCAGCTGCTTTAGGTCAAACATCTCAATTTGCAAGCGCCGGACCAATTACGTTGGTAATTTTCCTTTGCTACTTCAGGGAAGCAAGTCACACTATCAATCAGCTCAAATGTTGCATGATTGATCAAATCCCCCCCTGCAAAGAGGGGAATATCGCAACAAACTACTACTGCAAAGGGAATTACAATGGATTCAAACTTTGGCCCCCTGTGGACTAAATGAGGATTTTCTACTGGTATGCTTCCTATAACAATTCCACTACTTCATTGTTCCCTTTTACTTTGAGTTTTCTTTCCTGAGACACCACCATGTGTCCTTTAAGATTGTTACATGTGTGCATTTCTTATGATTGTCGACACCACCGCTTGTCAAACTTGAACGTGATAAGATTTTCCATATTTAGTCACTTCTGAGAATTACAGACACCACCACGTGTTGGATTTAAATACTTTAATTTTTTCCATATATGATTATCAAGCTATGTGACCTTGTCCTAAGTCAGTGCTTTTCAACCACTGTACCACGGCATACTAGTGTGCCCTGAGCAGTCCCCAGCTGTGCCTTCACAGAAGCGGAGCCAGGTCCGTCAGTGTTTTGCCACTATTGAGGCCCCGGAATGATCAATATTGGTGGGTTTAGTGGTTGCAGAGCCAGTTCTAATTTTGGGCCCGGGCAGTGTTAGGTTCTTCTGGCTTTCTCAAATGTGGCTCAGGCGTTACCTATGGAGAAGCTGCGACATGACTTCCTAGACACGCAACTGCACCATGCATCACCATTATTTTTAAATGTGCCTTGGCAATATGTAAATCTTGTTCAGGGTGCCGCGAGTTGTAAAAGGTTGAAAATCTCTGCCCCAAGTGCTTGAAATTTCTATGACACCTGCACTCTCTTATGGTTTTCTTAGGTTCAATGACCTTTGTTCCTTTTTTTTTTTGCAGGAGCTGGAAGCCGAGTGAAAAGGAGGTGCAGTGAGCTGGAACAACTGCAACTGCTAAGTGGAGTATCGTGCCGTAGGAGAGAGTACTACGGCTGCATAAAAGTGAAGGACCAAGACCCGCACAAAGATAGATAAGTATAAGCCAGCTTAATTATTGTATAAGTGAGATTGCTTGTCTTCTACTTTTTATTTTTGCTGCTTTTTCTTTGAGAGTAACACGGAGTTAGACCTTACAAACAATATGGGAGGGGCTGTGATTGGGGACCTCACTCAGTGCATGTCGTGCAAGATGTATGCACACCTGGAGCTACCAGCCCAGTGTGATTACATCTGCACGAGGTGTGTGCGAACTGTTGCCCTGGAAGCCCAGGTAACTGATCTAGAGCAAACCGTTACGCGACTGAGGGAGATTCACAATCTCGAGCGTAGTTTAGACAGAACGGTGGAGGAGTAGCGGGAGGGGTCACTGGTAGAAGAGGATGAAGATCAGGTAGCCAGTTGGGTCACAGTTAGAAGGAAGAAAAAGAGGGGGAGGCTTGACATCTCCGAACTATCAAACCCAAACAAATTTGCCCGATTGGACGAGGAATCGGAGGATGATAGTGAAGAAATTACGGTGCCGGAGTAGACTGCTCCCTCTAGCATCCAGAGGAGCGGTCCCTCTGGCGCGGTTGGGATAAAAGATAGAGAGGTACCTAGTCAGATGGTGGTGGTAGGGGATTCTATCATCAGGAAGGCAGATAGGGCAATCTGCTACCGGGACCGTGATCGCTGTACAGTCTGTTGTCTCCCAGGAGCTCGGGTATGGCACATCGCGGACCGGGTAGATAGATTGTTGGGAGGGGCTGGGAAAGACCCGGCGGTCTTGGTGCACGTTGGCACCAATGACAAAGTTAGCGGAAGGTGGGATGTCCTTAAGAAAGACTATAGGGACTTAGGAAAGAAACTGAAGGCAAGGACATCTAAGGTAATATTCTCGGAATTATTACCCGTGCCACGCGCTAGTCCAGGGAGGCAGAGGGATATTAGGGAGGTAAATGTGTGGCTTAGGGATTGGTGCAGGAAAGAGGGGTTTGTGTTCCTGGAACACTGGGCGGACTTCTCAGTCAGGCGCCATCTCTTTTGTCGTGACGCATTGCACCTGAATGAGGAGGGGGCAGCGGTGCTGGGGGGAAGTATGGTTAGAAGGTTGGAGGAGATTTTAAACTAGGAGCCTGGGGGGAGAGTTTAGCTAGAAACTACGGGTCATGCAGTGAGAATAGTGGGGATGGCGGTAGTAAACGAAATGGGGGAGAAGTTGGGGGGAGGGTAAGAGCAGGCGGTAAGGTTACTAACATGGGTACTAAAAGGGATTTTACCAAAGCACTAACCAATGACGATTACAGGTCATCATTGCTACATAAGGTGAAAGATGTCCCTAACGCAAGGGAAAATACTTATCTTAGTTGTATGTATGTAAACGCCAGAAGCATTACTGGTAAAAAGGGTGAACTAGAAATACTTGCAGCAAGCAAACAGTATGATATTATAGGCATTACTGAAACTTGGTGGGATGAATCTCATGATTGGACAGTCAATCTGGAGGGCTATACACTGTTTAGGAGAGACAGACTAAATAAAAAGGGTGGAGGGGTGTGTCTTTACGTAAAGCCGTTTTTAAAACCTGATATACGGGAAGATATTCAGGAGGGGACTGTAGACACTGTCGAGACATTATGGGTAGAAATTGCATGCGGGGAAAAAGGAATAAAAAAGTTAGTATTGGGTGTATGCTATAGGCCGCCTGGTATCAACGCATCTGATGAGGAATTGTTACTAAAGCAAATTGAAAGAGCAGCAGGAGTAGGAGACATAGTAGTGATGGGAGATTTTAACTATCCAGAGATAAACTGGAAAAACGATTAATTTGATACTGCTAGGGGAAATATGTTTTTAAACACACTTAATGATAACTACTTAGTCCAACTAATTGAGGAACCAACTAGGTACAATGCAATCTTATACCTGGTATTAACAAACAATGGGGATTTGGTATCAGGTATTATAGTAGGGGAACCCATAGGAAACAGCGACCACAATATGGTCACATTCAATATCAGTTTCCATAAACAGCCCTTTACTGGCTCAACTAGGACTGTAAACTTTAGCAAAGCAAATTTTGAAAAGATGAGGGTATTTTTCAGGGATATTGAATGGAAAGGTTTGTTTTTAGGAAAAAATACTACAGAGAAATGGGAGGTACTAAAATTCCTGCTAGCTAAAAATACACTCAAATTTATTCCTATGAGTAGCAAAAAAAGGAATAAAAATCATAAACTGATGTGGCTTAACAAAAAGATTAAGGAACTTATGGGCAAGAAAAGGCGAGCATTTAAAAAATACAAATCTGGCGGCGAAGCAGAGTCATTTCAGCACTATAAGGAATGTAACAACATTTGCAAAAAGGAAATAAGAGCGGCTAAAGTAGAAACTGAAAACTAGTAGCAAAGGAAAGCAAAGCAAATCCCAAAAAATTATTTAAATACATTAATAGCAAGAGATTAAATAAGGAGAGTATAGGCCCTTTAAAAGACAAGTTGGGAGTCTTAAGCAAAAATGATAATGACATAGCGGACACACTAAATTAGTTTTTTTCAACAGTATTCACTAGAGAGGACCCATTTCAGGGACTGACACACAATCTCAATAATGAGAATATCCCACTGATAGGTACTTATTTAAGCGAGGAAGTAGTCTGTGACCGATTAAAACATTTAAAGATTAATAAATCACCAGGGCCCGATGGTATTCACCCAAGGGTTCTAATGGAGCTTCACTCTGAACTGGCAAAACCGCTATCTTTGATCTTTAAGGATTCAGTTATATCAGGTATGGTTCCCAAAGACTGGCGTATAGCGGAAGTAGTGTCTATATTCAAAAAGGGAAGTAAAGCTGAACCAGGTAATTATAGACCAGTTAGTCTTACATCTATAGTGGGGAAAGTATTGGAAGGTATTCTAAGAGATAGTATTCAGAAGTTCCTTGAAGTCAATAAGGTCATTAAAAGGAATCAACATGGGTTTATGAAGGACAGATCCTGTCAAACCAACTTACTTGGCTTTTATGAAACAGTAAGCGCAAACCTAGATCAGGGTAAAGACGTGGATGTAATCTTTTTAGACTTTGCCAAAGCGTTCGATACTGTACCACACATGAGACTTATCTACAAGCTACAAGAATCAGGGCTAGGAAGCACAATATGCACTTGGGTCAAAAACTGGTTAGATAATAGAGAGCAGCGCGTTGTGGTTAATGGATCTTTTTCAACTTGGACTGAAGTGCTAAGTGGTGTGCCGCAAGGCTCAGTATTAGGACCGCTATTGTTCAATATTTTCATTAACGACCTAACAGAAGGTCTAGAGAGCATGGTGTCAATTTTTGCAGATGATACCAAATTGTGTAAGGCTATAAATACAGAGGAGGATGCCGAGTCTCTTCAGAACGACTTAGTTAAATTAGAAGCATGGGCAGCCAAATGGAGAATGCGCTTCAACACAGACAAGTGTAAGGTAATGCACTGTGGTAACAAGAACAAAAATTACACCTACCTACTAAATGGGGTAAAATTAGGGGATTCTGTACTGGAAAAGGACTTGGGTGTCCTCATAGATAGCAAGCTAAGCAGTAGTACCCAAAGTAGGACTGCAGCAAAGAAGGCTAATAAGATATTAGCATGCATAAAACGGGGTATTGATGCTAGGGACGAGAGTATTATACTCCCGTTATATAAATCACTAGTGAGGCCACACCTTGAATACTGTGTACAATTCTGGGCACCGTACTACAAAAAGGATATCCTGGAGCTTGAAAAGGTACAGAGGAGGGCGACCAAACTAATTAAGGGCATGGAGACAATGGAATACAAGGAAAGGCTTGAAAGACTAGGCATGTTTACATTGGAAAAGCGGAGACTAAGAGGGGATATGATCAACATCTACAAATATATAAGGGGACAATACACAGAGCTTGCGCGGGACCTGTTTTTGGTTAGATCAACACAGAGGACTCGTGGACACTCGCTCAGGTTAGAGGAGAGGAGATTCCGTACAATACGGCGTAAAGGCTTTTTCACGGTAAGTACAATACGTGTTTGGAATTCCCTGCCCGAGGGAGTTGTAATGGCGGAATCTGTCAACACCTTTAAGAATGGGTTAGATAAATTCCTAATGGATAAGGATATCCAGGGGTATGGTGCATAGTCATGCATTATAGTTACTATAAATAGGGATAAAATGCAACGGCTGACAGCAGCATCAGTCAAAAATTTTAGTCAAATCATCATGCATAGGAGACCACAAATAGGTTGAACTCGATGGACAATTTTCTTTTTTCAACCTCAGATACTATGTAAAGCATCCACTCTCTGCGGACTTGTCACTTTCATCGACTCTGAGCTCTCATTCCATTCTGTACTATGGTCTCCTTCCTTTAGACACTACTACTATATACTCCTGGCACCAGCTTTTTTTCAGGACCCACACTATGTAGTTACGCTTATCCCCAATAAGTATGGTTATTCCCTACGGTCTTGACCTATCACGGACCTATGTTGGATAGACATGATCAATAAAGCCACACCACACTGGGAATGGTCCAGTCACTTCTGAACTTGGAAACTAAGCAGTGTTGGGCCCAGTCAGTACCAAGTTTGGAGACTGCCTGGCAATACTGGGTGCTGTACTTTACTATGCTCATTCCACCCATACACCTGTGAAATAGTTTTTGACTTATACCTCTTGGCACTCCCTCTATTCCAACGGTCACACTGAGACACACCATGTCAATATGGTTTCTAAAATTGTTTTGTGTTTTTACACCTTGCCTTGTATTCCTCTTTAGGCATCCACAGGATGTTGTTGCTTCGCCTGCCCCTGGTTCAACACACTTAATGCACACTGTTCACTTTTTGGAAGCTAAGCAATCATTGGTCTGGCTCCGTGTTGGTTGGGAGCCCTTTGGTTTTCAATTTCCTCATTATTGCTATTGTAGTGTTTTAGTGCTGACATTAGATTTGGATACAAAGTGTCTGGAATGTTACCTTTATTCTTTTGTTACCTTCTACAGATTGGTGGTCATTCCGAGTTGATCGCTCGCTGCCGATTTTCGCAGTGCAGCGATCAAGTGAAAAACCATCAAAAATGCGCATGCACATGGTACGCAGCACACATGCGCTAAGTACTTTCACACAAAACTTTGTAGATTTACACAAGCTCGAGCAATGTTTTTTCATCACTCGAGTGATCGTAGTGTGATTGGCAGGAAGTGGGTGTTTGTGAGCGTAAACTGGCCGTTTTCAGGGAGTGTGCTAAAAAATGCAGGTGTGCCAGGTAAAAACGCAGGAGTGGCTGGAGAAACGGGGGAGTGGCTGGCCGAACGCAGGGCGTGTTTGTGACGTCAAACCAGGAACTAAACGGACTGAGGTGATCGCAATCTAGGAGTAGGTCTGGAGCTACTCAGAAACTGCAGGGAATTATTTAGTAGCAGTTCTGCTAATCTTTCATTCGCTATTCTGCCAAACTAAGATACACTCCCAGAGGGCGGCGGCCTAGCGTGTGCAATGCTGCTAAAAGCAGCTAGCGAGCGAACAACTCGGAATGAGGGCCATTGTGCTTTGTAGCATGTCTCACTTTATACTCATTACCAGTGTTTATAGCGTTTACCCCAGTAACGCATACTGATGGTTGGTGACAATACTTACCACCTATTGCACCAGGCAGATTAAATGTTTGGCTGCCTTACATATGTGGCTCTTTCTTTTTTCATTGTTATTTGTCTGCCTTTGTTTAATAACCCTGCTCATGTTTTTTTGTTTTTTGTTGCTCAATAATGTATTTGTTTTCCATTTCATGTGACTGTGACACTATTGTGATTCATTTTATGTATATGAACATTGTCAGTTGTGAGCATTGCTTTCAGCTTGGACTCCTGCACCACTGTGGTGGCTTCATGCAGTGCAGCTGACACTGAACACCTCAGCCATTCTATGCAGGGAGCCGGGTCTTTGTACCGTGACAACGGCACACTCTAACAGAGGTTACCAATGAGCTCAGATTAAGCTCAGCCCGCCCAGCCACAACGTAGGTTTGGTTTGGATCATTTTGGTGCCATTTTTCAGCTATTTAACCTGCCTCTGGTGTCATTGGGGGTCATTCCAAGTTGATGTCACGCTAGCTGTTTTTAGCAGCCGTGTAAATGCATAGTCGCCGCCCACTAGGGAGTGTATTTTTGCTTTGCTAGTGTGCGAACGCCTGTGCAGCCGAGCTCTGCAAAAACATTTTGTGCAGTTTCAGAGTAGGTCTGAACTTACTCAGCCCTTGCGATCACTTCAGTCTTTTTGGTGCCGGAAATTGATGTCACACACCCGCCCTCCAAACGCCTGGACATGCCTGCATTTTCCCTACCACTCCCAGAAAAAGGTCAGTTGCCACCCATAAACGCCCTCTTTCTGTCAATCTCCTTGCGATCGGCCATGCAAATGGATTCTTCGTTAAATCCATAGCTCAGCAATGGTCCGCATTGTACCCGTACGACGCGCGTGCACGTTGCAGTGCATACGCATGCACAGTAGAGACCTGATCGCAGCGCAGCAAAAATCGTCAGCGTGCGATCAACTCGGAATGAGTCATAGTCGGTAGCCCCTGAGGAAAACCACATTTGGTTGAAACAGCTGTCAGGCTGCAGGTGGATAACTCTGACATGTTATACGTGCAAGGAATAAAATCTATCACTGCTTTTGCAACTGAAACGTGAGTGCTGGTATTTTTCTTTTTCTGTACCTTGGAGAAGTGAGTGTGCTTATAATACTGTATTACTGTGCACCGCCACATTTTTTATTGTCTATTTTTTCTGAGTGCTGTCAAATATGATATATATATATATATATATATATATATATATATATATAAAGAAAAAGATTCAGAGGGGGCACTCTCCAGACTTTTTTCATAAACAACTGTTCATTTATTAGTAATATACTTTACATGATCAGCATTTCCTCAAGCGCTTTCGGCCCAAAGCAAGGGCCTTCCTCAGGAGGCACTGTACAAAAACCACAGCTTCCACCAACCGTGAGCAAAAGATCTAGACATCCAGCAATGCCTCCTGAGGAAGGCCCTTGCTTTGGGCCGAAAGCGCTTGAGGAAATGCTGATCATGTAAAGTATATTACTAATAAATGAACAGTTGTTTATGAAAAAAGTCTGGAGAGTGCCCCCTCTGAATCTTTTTCTTTACATTTGGATACCTTGGTATTTGAGTGGACACCCCAGCGTTTACATAGGCCCTCATTCCGAGTTGATCGGTCGCAAGGCGAATTTAGCAGAGTTACACACGCTAAGCCGCCGCCTACTGGGAGTGAATCTTAGCTTCTTAAAATTGCGACCGATGTATTCGCAATAATGCGATTACTAACTACTTAGCAGTTTCAGAGTAGCTCCAGACTTACTCTGCCTGTGCGATCATTTCAGTGCTTGTCGTTCCTGGTTGACGTCACAAACACACCCAGCGTTCGCCCAGGCACTCCCACCGTTTCTCCGGCCACTCCTGCGTTTTTCCCGGAAACGGTAGCGTTTTCAGCCACACGCCCCTGAAACGCCGTGTTTCCGCCCAGTAACACCTATTTCCTGTCAATCACATTACGATCGCCGGAGCGAAGAAAAAGCCGTGAGTAAAAATACTTTCTTCATAGTAAAGTTACTTGGCGCAGTCGCAGTGCGAACATTGCGCATGCGTACTAAGCGGATTTTCACTGCGATGCGATGAAAAATACCGAGCGAACAACTCGGAATGAGGGCCATAATTTGAAGATGTGAGTGCAACCGTCTGTTGGATATATATATATATATATATATATATATATATATATATATATATATATATATATATCATAGAAATAGAAAAACTATTTTCATCTATATTCATTTGCAATTGTAAGAGAAAGACATTTCAATCTATTCTATCAATGTATATACTATAAATGAATATAAAATAAATACATAAACATCTATTGCATTGTCGCTGTCTTTTACCTTGGTCTCCTTTTTGTCAGGTAGACTAGCTGCCATATATATGCACATCTACACTCCTAGAGTCCACTTTTTTCTAATTGCAATGCACTGGCATATTTATAATGGGTGCGGTGCAGGGGCATTTCTAGAGAGGAGGAGGCCCGTGTGCAGGCTCTGGGCGAGCCCCCTCCACTCTAGCTGTCAACGCTGTGTAGACTCTGGGCACTAGGGTCCCTAGGGGACCCTAGCACTGTCTCAGAGTCTACAGCGCATACGTAGATCTCCGGGAAATTGGCGCGGCGGCCATTTTCCCTGTGATTTTCCTACTGCGCATGCGCCAATCATGGGGAAAATTACGCCACACCATTTTCACAGTGATTTTACTGCGAAACTCCGGAGGGTAAGCATTTCAACTAATGGGTGTGCGATGTGGGCCCATCTGCACCCCTGCGGGCCCATGTGCAACGCACACACCGCGAACATTATAAATATGCCAGTGGGCTCCCGGGGTCCATAGGGCCCCTCACTGTACACCCTGCACCCATTTTTTTTTTCAATACTTACCCTCCAGAGCAGCACTGAAGGAATCACCAGGAAAATGTTGCAGTGCCATTTTACCAGATTAACGCACATGCGCAGTAAGGAATTCACTGCGAAAATTGCTACTGCTCTAGACTCTGGGACAGCGCTAGGGTCGACTAGTAATCCTAGTGCCCAGAGCTACAGTGCTGACTGCTAGAGAGAAGGGAGCCCAGTCATAGCCTACACACTGGCCTCCCTCCTCCCTAGATGCGTTCCTCTTGTATTGTATGGAGGTTTGCAAATGCCTAAACTGCATATGGTACAGGACAAATCATATGTGGTTTAAGATAACCTCTTAGTAAAATCAGATGTAAACAATGTATAATAGTCCAGCCTTGTCAGCACCAAGGAAGGATGTTGAAAAATTATTGGTCCCCAGACTGGGGAGGCTAGAGTGTACTTCCCCAACTCTGACTACCACTATACCCTCCTGGTACCTCTGGCAGATAAGTACAAGTCTAACAATTTGAAATCATACGGCAAACATTTGTGGCACTACAAATACCAGTTTGGACAGAGAATTGATGATCGCCTTGCATGCTGGCACCTGAAGAATTACAAATGGCAGCATTCACTGACTACTGTTGCACAGTTGCACTTGTAGTGTCACAATGAGCACTGCATGTGTTGCACCTTAGATAAATAATGAAACAGCGGTGGTGGTTGTTAATAAATAATAATAATGCATTGCCCTCACATATAAATAATGGCAGAGATACGCCCCTGACAATAAATTATGAAATAAGAGTTTCCCCTGGTGTGCTATGACTTGTCAATAGTCTTCATGTCGACATGAAAATGTCAACAGTATCAAACTGTCAACATGAAGCATGTTGGGATTCATCGTGTCTACCCAGATGATATGTTGACATGCAGGGTCGGCTCCAGGCCTACTAACATCCTGAGTGAGAAAATGTCAAAACACCACCCCCATCCCCTATGCGCGCGGGGAAGGCGCGCGCGCTCCTGGAAAAGTGGGCATGGCCTTGCAACTTCATATTGTCAAACTATAAATAAATATATATTCCCACCCCCTCTATGCACACAATTCGCAGCCTTACACATAACGCCCACAGTAGTGTTCCTTACACATAATGTCTCCAGTATAGTGCCAGATACACATAATGACCCCAGTAGTGCAGTGCCAGATACACATGATATGCCCCCCAGCAGTGCTAGATACACATATGACCACAGTAGTGCAGTGCCAGATAGACATGACATGCCACCCAGCAGTGCCAGATAGACATGACATGCCCCCCAGCAGTGCCAGATAGACATGACATGCCCCCCATCAGTGCAAAATAGACATGATATGCCCCCCAGCAGTGCCAGATAGACATGATATGCCCCCAGCAGTGCCTGCTACACATGATATGCCCCCAGCAGTGCCAGATACACATGATATGCCCCCCAGCAGTGCCAGATACACATGATATGCCCTGCAGAAGTGCCAGATACACATGATATGCCCCCAGCAGTGCCAGCTACACCTGATATGCCCCCCAGCAGTGCCAGCTACACCTGATATGCCCCCCAGCAGTGCCAGCTACACCTGATATGCCCCCAGCAGTGCCTGGTACACATGATATGTCCCACAGCTTTGTCAGGTACACATGATATGCCCCTCAGCAGTGCCAGATACATATGTCCCCACAGTGCCAGATACATGTATGCCCTCAGTGCCAGATACATATATGCCCTCAATGCCAGATACATATATGCCCCAGTGCCAGATACATATATGTCCCCACAGTGCCAGATACACATGTCCTCACAGTGCCAGATATGCCCCCAGTGCCAGATACATATATGCCCCCAGTGCCAGATACACAGCCCCCACAGTGCCAGATATGTCCCCAGTGCCAGATACACATGCCCCCACAGTGCCAGATATGCACACAGTGCCAGATACACATGCCCCACAGTGCTAGATATGCCCCCAGTTCCAGATACACATGCCCCACAGTGCCAGATACACATGTTCCACAGTGCCAGATATGCCCCCAGTGCTAGATACACATGCCCCAATACACATGCCCAACAGTGCCAGATATGCCCCCAGTACCAGATACACATGTCCCACAGTGCCAAATATGCCCCCAGTGCCAGATAAACATGCCCCACAGTGCCAGATAATCCCCCAGTACCAGATACACATTTCCCCACACAGTGCCCCCCTCTCCCGAAGTGCTGCTCACCTTGCTGCTGATGCTGCCGATGGTTTTCTTGGGCAGGGAGGCTGCTGCTGCTGCTCCTATATGTGAGGGTGGGGTGGAGAGTGCAGCGTGCACCTCTGCTTCCCCTCAGCCTCCTGTGGTGGTGATCCAATTAGGCACCGGTCCGCGAGCCAATCAGGAGCCTCAGCTGCTGGTCCGCGAGCTCTGAATTGCTCACGGGCTGGCGCTGCTTACGTGGGCACTTGTGGGAGGCCGGCCGGCCGGCAGACATATGCTGCGGCTGTAGTGCAGGGACTTGGCTCCAGACAGGGCAGGTTCCAATATGGCAGCGTGCGCTAGTGGGGCCCATTAAGTGTGGCGCCCTGTTTGGCCGCTCTATTGGAACGTGCCTGGAGCCAGTCCTGTTGACATGATAAACTGTTGACAATTGGTCACTGGTTGTCTTGTGGTATTTTACATTCTCCCTGCTGCAGCTGCTCCAGCATCTTCTTCCAGGTCTCGGCAGTTAGTGAGTATAATTTCTGGTGCAGGCGTCTTGGGATTGGCATCCCAGTGAATATTTCCCTCCTACTGTATCTCTAACCTTAATCCCTAACCCTAGCTCTCTGGTGCCTAACCCTAACCTCTCCCCGCAGTCTAACCATGATCCTAGCAGAAAGCATCAGCAAATGAAGTTGACAATTCACATATCAACATTCTGATGTTAATATTGGGCTTACTGTAGACAATTCAACCAGATACCAATTCCATGTAGGTAAGTGATAAAAGAGAAGTACTACTGTAACATAGTATGACAGAGTAGTGACCCCATTTACTGTATAATGCAAGTATAACACGCAGCTTCAGCTATCCCTTGTCTGAACAATGGGAGTAATTCCAAGTTGATCGCAGCAGGAAATTTTTTAGCAGTTGGGCAAAACCATGTGCACTGCAGGGGAGGCAGATATAACATGTGCAGAGAGAGTTAGATTTGGGTGTGGTGAGTTAAATCTGCAATCTAAATTGCAGTGTAAAAATAAAGCAGCCAGTATTTACCCTGCACAGAAACAAAATAACCCACCCAAATCTAACTCTCTCTGCAAATGTTATATCTGCCCCCCCCCCTGCAGTGCACATAGGCCCTCATTCCGAGTTGTTCGCTCGCAAGGCGATTTTAGCAGTATTGCACACGCTAAGCCGCCGCCTACTGGGAGTGAATCTTAGCTTCTTAAAATTGCGAATGAAAGATTCGCAATATTGCGATTACACATCTCGTAGCAGTTTCAGAGTAGCTTCAGACTTACTCGGCATCTGCGATCAGTTCAGTGCTTGTCGTTCCTGGTTTGACGTCACAAACACACCCAGCGTTCGCCCAGACACTCCTCCGTTTCTCCAGCCACTCCCGCGTTTTTTCCGGAAACGGTAGCGTTTTTTCCCACACGCCCATAAAACGGCCTGTTTCCGCCCAGTAACACCCATTTCCTGTCAATCACACTACGATCGCCTGAGCGAAGAAAAAGCCGTGAGTAAAAATCCAAACTTCATAGCAAATTTACTTGGCGCAGTCGCAGTGCGGACATTGCGCATGCGCACTAAGCGGAAAAACGCTGCGATGCGAAGAAATTTTCAGAGCGAACGACTCGGAATGACCTCCATGGTTTTGCCCAACTGCTAAAAATTTTCCTGCTGCGATCAACTTGGAATTACCCCCAATGTTTTATTTACTAATAAGCTGTGATTTGCCATGCAGTTTGACCAGCAGCCAATTAACACATGAAACTATGGCCCTCATTCCGAGTTGTTCGCTCGGTAAATTTCATCGCATCGCAGCGTTTTTCTGCTTAGTACGCATGCGCAATGTTCGCACTGCGACTGCGCCAAGTAAATTTGCTATGAAGATAGTATTTTTACTCACGGCTTTTTCTTTGCTCCGGCGAACGTAATGTGATTGTCAGGAAATGGGTGTTACTGGGCGGAAACACGGCGTTTTATGGGCGTGTGGATGAAAACGCTACCGTTTCTGGAAAAAACGCAGGAGTGGCTGGAAAAACGGGGGAGTGTCTGGGCGAACGCTGGGTGTGTTTGTGACGTCAAACCAGGAACGACAAGCACTGAACTGATCGCAGATGCCGAGTAAGTCTGAAGCTACTCTGAAACTGCTAAGTAGTTTGTAATCGCAATATTGCGAATACATCGTTCGCAATTTTAAGAAGCTAAGATTCACTCCCAGTAGGCGGCGGCTTAGCGTGTGTAACTCTGCTAAAATCGCCTTGTGAGCGATCAACTCGGAATGAGGGCCTATATAACTACTTGTATTAAAATCAGGATTTCAGTTTAAAACCTTGCAGATGCAAGTAATGCGGTTTAAAGTCCTGGCTGTAGTAAATAGAACAGTTTCCAAACCACACATCAAAGCACATTTGTGTCTCTTTCTATACTAGAGTATAATACTGCTTTCAGCTCGCAATGCCGAGTCGCATCAAGGAATTTGAAACTGGTTCTTCCCGGGTGCGACCTGGCATTAGACCCTTTCAGACTGGCTTCCCAACCCGGCAATATGCTCGGCGGGTTGCCATCGGGGGCGGGAACAGTGGAACCCGGCATTGTGGGCAGGTGGGGAGGCAGCGCTGGGAGATTAAATGATCTCCACACGGCCTCTGCCTTTAAGGTGAATGGGTCCCGGGTCGCACCGACCCGGCAACCCGTTCACATGCACCTGACCCGGTAATTACCCAGGAATAACCCTTATTTATTCCGATTTGAAATACCGGGTCAGGCAACCCAGAATATCACCAAAGACCCCTTTCACACTGCACAACAACCTCCGTCGACGCGGCAATATACCGGGTCAATACCTGGTTATTTGTGCGGTGTGAAAAGGGTATAACAGGGCTGATGAAAAGTTGAATGCAACTCATCCATAATTGCATGTACAGAATTTAGGATCTGATTCATGTTTGTAAGTAAAGCAATAAAAGCAATAAAATTTGTGTCTGACAAAGACCATTTTGCCATGCAATGGGGGCAAATACATTTATATTTTATCTGTGTAAGGTTAATACTGGCTGCTTTTGCATGTAACCCACAAATGTTATTCCCCTTTTCTACTGCCACTAAAATCCGGTTCTTGCCATGATAAACTGGGTCATGGCTCAGTAGTAAAGGATTAATCCAGGTCCAGTGACTCGGGAATCCAACCCGTCTATCTTGCAGGGTTGGTATTGGGTCAAATATAGGTCAAAGGACAGTGTAAATGGGTTAGCCGGTCATGCGACCCTGCTCCCGATTGCAACATGGGGAGCTCCATGGGGACGCTGCTTCTTGCAGCACTGACACTGATCTGGGGGAGGGGCCAGTGACATCGGGTGGCGGAGCTGGAGTCTCTACTTTGGCTCATGCTACTGCTGAGTCTCCTGGTGCTACTGCACCTGTGTGCAGTGTAAATAGCTCTAACCTAGGAAAAATCTGGGTAGGAGCCACGGTGGAAAGTGGTTAGTTCTGGGTCTGACCCAGTTTGTAACTGTCCCAAACCTTGGGTCAGACCCGGGACTTAGGTGGAAAAGGGGTATTAGACAGCTTTATTTTTTACACTGCAATTGAGATTTTAGTTTGGACACACCCCAACCAAATCTAAATCTCTGCCTCACCTGCAGTGCAACCTGGTTTTGCCCAGTTGCTTACTGTTTTGCTTTACTTACAAACATTAAACAGCCCTAATTGTATATATGTGCCCATCAGGGCTGGACTGGCCATCTGGCACTTATGGCAAATGCCAGAAGGGCCGATGGGCTGGTCCAGTCCATAGAGAGCTGGGAAGGCTGCGCTTAGTGCAGCTCCCGGCTCTCTGGTTGTCCCCAGCTGCCACCGCAGCTGCCAGACGTGCCCTGTTGCTAAGCAATATGGGGGTGAGCTGCGAGTCCACGCCCCCTGACTCACAACATGCCCCCATTTGCAGTGTCTGTGCACCCTTTACACGGCGCGCACGTCCACTTTCTCGTGCGCACGCACATATGCCAGGGCCGGAAGGAATCCCCAGTCCATCCCTGGTGCCCATATACACAATGGTATACATCTTTGCTGCTGGGCGTTCCCACACTATACGCTTGTTTTCATAGCCATCATCCTTATCTATGTGCACTTGCTTTATACTACCTGTAAAAGATCCATCTGAAAATACAGTAAGCATATTGTACTTATGTGTGCTCAAATCTATATAGCCCACAATCTCCTTCAACCACACTCTCAGCTGTTGCTGAGAGTAGAAGTGGAAGTGATTTAGAGGAAATGACAATGTGAGAAACAAAGATAATTTTTAGCCTGATATGTGCATTTACTACAGTATGCTGCTGTCATTTGTGCATGATGCATATTTGCCTACTCTTCTGGAACATCTGGGAGACTCCTGAATCTTAGATGTCTCCCCTGGATCCCAGGAAGAATAAGCAAATCTCCTGGAATCACTTTGGGTTCTGGCCCACTTTCCGAGTGAAGTGAAGTGTGCAGTCCAGACAGCTTGATAACACAATTCCCGATCAATTACATCATTGTGGCCCCATCCCCACTTTTTTCATGATTGGGAGTTATGGCTTTGTATAACAAGTCACAATGACACAATTGGTGCCATGTTCCCTACACATCCAACCTGGCTACACCGTGCCCAATGCACCACTGCCCTGGCAGTGATAAGCCAATAGGGAGCATTTGAATAGGGTAAGCTAACTTATAGAAAGCCAAACTCTTAAAGCCAGTGACATGGGTCTTTACCGTCTTGTTCCAGTATACTCGAGTTTTGGCTGTATAAATGATAGGAAAAATACAAAGAATATGTTATAAATCTCTTCTTTGTATTATTCTAGTAATTTCTATAGTCACAACTCTGGAGTAAAAAGTCTGGCAGGGGAGGCACCTATCTTTTCTGCACTTCTCAACAAATTACCAGCAGTATATACTGCTGCACCTTTGTAAAATGCCCACATGAACCCTTGCGCTCATATATTTTGTGTAAATCTGGCTTTGGTGCTTGCCAGTAATTCCTCGGCCATTTACCTCACATCCCTACCCAGGAGGGATAAAGGTTATAATTTCCAAGCATTTAGCAATTTGGCCAACTGAGAAAGAATATGAGAAAAATGTAGGTGGTATAATGACAACAGTTCTACTGTGATAGTGATACCAAAATATTTAAAGTGAGTACGGAAATTTAAAAATGGCTATAAGCCAAGTCCTGCAGATCAGTAGAAGGAATATTCACGATATGCACCAATTCAGACGTATGAAAGCTAATTTTATATCGCGCAAATTATCCAAAGTTGGACAACAATGAAATAATGCCTAGGATGGAAGAAACGGTTAAATACAAAAAGGAGCATGTCATCAGCAATAGTAATAATAATAATAATAATAATTTTATTTATATAGCGCTCTTTCTCCAATAGGACTCAAGGCGCTTAACAGATACACAGCATAATATAGTACAGAAAAATAATGAAGTACATTTTTCATAAAATACAGAAGCATGAAGATACTAAAAGAGATACTATGGAAATGCTTGAGTAAACAGGAAAGTCTTGAGTCTACTTTTGAAGGATTCTATAGTTGGGGCCTCTCGCACTGTGCTGGGAAGTGAGTTCCATAGAGTCGGAGCCGCATGACTAAAAGCTCGACCCCCAGATGAATTACGGTAGATTCTAGGTACTGCTAAAAGTCCTTCATCTACAGATCGCAGTAATCGAGTGGGGCAGTATGGGATCAGAAGCTGTTTCAGGTACCTTGGGCCTTGGTCATGTAATGCTTTGAAACTCAGTAAGCCAATCTTGAAGAGGATTCGCCGTCTTACAGGCAGCCAGTGAAGGGAGTAGAGGATGGGTGTTATGTGGCTGGAACGGGGCTGGTTGGTTAACAGCCTGGCAGCTGTGTTTTGCACCAGCTGTAAGCGTTGCAATTCTTTTGCTGGTAGACCAAGGTAGAGGGCATTACAGTAGTCTAATCGAGATGATACAAATGCATGTATGACTTTTGGCATATCATCTGAGGGAATTAAGTGCTTGATTCTGGCTATGTTCCTCAGGTGAAAGAATGAGGATTTGATTGTGGCTGATATCTGATGTTTAAGTGTCAAGCCATCATCCAGGACAACGCCAAGATTCCGCACATGATCACTGGTCTGTAATTCTGAATCCCCGAGTGTAAGTCCAGTTGGTTGGCTATGCTGCAGTCTTGTCCTTTGATGTTGCGGTCGTATTATAAGGACCTCTGTTTTATCCGGGTTCAGTCGCAGCCAACTGGCGCTCATCCACTCCTGTAGTTCAGCTAGACAGCCATTCAGGGTTGCTACTGGGTTATCAGTGCCCGGAGCAAAGGACAAGTACAGTTGTGTATCATCTGCATAGCAGTGGTAGACCAGGCCATGGCGCCTGATTATTTCGCCCAATGGGAGCATGTATACTGCAAAAAGCATGGGGGATAGTATAGAACCTTGTGGGACACCACATGGCAATGGCACTGGTGGTGATGAGTATAATCCAGATGATACTCTCTGTGACCTGCCTGTGAGAAATGATTTGAACCAGTTTAGGACTGTGCCATCCAGACCACAGAAGTGTATCAGTCGCTCAATCAGAAGCCCGTGGTCCACGGTATCAAATGCTGCCGAGAGATCCAGAAGGATTAATATTGAACAGTCACCTCTGTCTTTTGCCATCAGAAGATCATTTAACACACACACCAGGGCTGTTTCAGTGCTATGTCTTCTCCTGAATCCTGATTGAAATGGATCATAAATATCATGGGTTGTCAAGCGAGTTTCCAGTTGATTTGCAACCACTTTCTCAATAACCTTTCCTAGGAAAGGAAGGTTTGATACCGGTCTGTAGTTGGACATGCAGTCGGGATCTAAATTAGGTTTTTTAAGAAGTGGTCTAACAATTGCTTCCTTTAGGGGTCCAGGAAAAATGCCTGTCTGCAAAGAGCATTGAACAATTTTTGCAAAGACAGGACCGATTATATCCGTACAACCTATTAGAAGCTTGGTTGAGGCTGGGTCCAGACCACAGGTGGTGGGACGCAAAATCCGAGCAATTTCAGCAGTGTCCTTTACATCCACTGGGTCAAAGCTGGTCCATGAAGGCAGGTAGCTTATATTGGCAGGCTTTGTAGTTTGGCTCTCCTTTGATGGCACTGTGGATATTCCAGCCCGGATGGTGGATATTTTATCTGCAAAGAAGTTTGCAAACTCGTTGCATCTTGCTTGGGAAAGGGTCTCATCAGTCTGCAGGCATGCTGGCTTGCACAGCATCTCCACTGTGCGGAAAAGTTGAGCTGGCCTATTGTTTGCTGCTGTGATCTCATTTGACAGGAACTGTGATTTCTTGCGAGTGATTGTCGATTGATATTCTTCGTTATGCTTTATTAGTTTTATTTTGTCATCCACTAGGTTAGTCTTCCTCCATCGTCTTTCCAGTCTACGCCCCCTTTTCTTGAGCTCACTAACACTGTTGTCGTACCATGGAGCTTGACGATGTGGTTTACGAGGTCTTATACGCACAGGGGCGATAATATCAATTGCAGCCTTAACATCCCTATTATAATAACGGACTAGGGAACAGGGATCTTCACAGGCACCCAGTATAGCAGAGAGATCCATATTTGCTGCAATATGGATCTCTCTGCTATACTGGGTGCCTGTGAAGATCCCTGTTCCCTAGTCCGTGCTAGTGATAATTTCAGCCCAATGTAGCCAACAAAAATGCCTTTAAAAACAGAAGAGGCCCGAAATGTGATCAAGAGAGGCTCCAATGCAACAGCAAAGAGGAGAGGAAACAGAGGACACCCCTGATGAGAGCCCCCTTTGAACATGAAACACGGAAGATAAATAGCCATTGCTAGTTACCTGGGTAGAGGCAGAGGTATATATCGTAGACACAAGAGATACAAAATGGGCAGGGAAACCAAATGATGTAATGGGCGATTTTCCGTGATGCACGAGACAGCTACACAAATTCAGACGACATACTTTTCCAAAATACCAAGATTTTAGTGGATCTAAAGTTATAGGGTAAGGCATTGCTACTAAGCAATTAAGTTTTCCTATAACAACAATTTATTAACAGACCAGTTTAATGGAAAACATTTTTTTAAACATGTGATGCACAGGACTTTATGTTCACTTTCTGGGGAATCACCCTAAAGATGATCTCATGTGACAAGGTCAAACGCCTTAGCATCCATGGAAATAGCCTGATAAAGGTGACCAAGGGTCATAGCAGCTTACTGTATCACAGAGATCACCATACAGATATGCATGGGCCTCATCAATATGCAGTGCTGAATAAAAGTGACACAATAGAGGCAGGAGTGGTATAGTTACATATTAAATTAGATAGGAGACTCCCTGATTTTTCCCATGCTTATAAAACTGTGGTGGGCAGAAAACAGATCATGTGTGTCTCTCTTGTTGAGGGGGAGGAGTTTGCCTTAAAGCCCCTGTGGGAGTTGGTCAGACCAGAATGTGCTTGTAAATAACGTTTAAAGCATTATTTTTTGCTTGGACATATATGCTATCATTTCCCCTCTGAGATCTGATTTGGCAGCTTGCCAATGTAGTACAGGATCAGCCATATGAGCCGAGCCATTGGATTTATAGTCACACTACTTTACCCTTCACATATTCCGGAATTTGACTGAATTGACTGCAAGATGTGCCGATTCTGTAAGAACCACAATCTACAACTGGGGCCATAGAGCACCAAATTAAAGACCAATGGTTTGATCCCTGGATCTTCTATCCTAGACAAGAGGGGCTCTCCGATAGTAAAATATAATCAATGCAAAACAAAGTGGCATGAGTAGCAGACAAACACGTATATTCCCTGTCAGTGGGGTAAAGCATCTTCAAAAATCTAACAGCAATCCAGAGGCCATAAAAGGAAAGCCCAGTGAGGGGGTACTGAAGGTATGGGTTAGAGGGTGCTGTCTTTACATATATTCACAAAACATCACATTAAAATCATCACCAAATATCATAGACAACTTTTCTAATAATGGATAAAAAAATGTTTACAATATGTATTTCGAGCATATAAATGACAAATGGTAAATTTATCACCTAAAATATTGACTTCAAATATAATATAGCACCCAGAGGGGTCAACATAAAAGGTGAGAATCTGGGGAGAAAGTTGCTTCATAATCAGCGTGACCAATTCCTGTCTTTTTTGAAGAGTAAGAGGTTGAAGACAAAAAAAGAGTAACCCATATAATGGAGTTTGAGGACTTTTGCTGGCAATAAGTGCATCTCTTATAACATTAACTTCTACTGTACATTCAGTTTACCTATATATGTGAGTATTTTTTATGCTTAATGGGGGAAGAAATCCCGCTGAAATTCCATGAGTCATACTTCAAATGAGCCATATCAGAGGGCAGCTAAAAAAGAGTGTCAAAGTCAAAAATATTACATAGAGAAAACATACAAACTCCAAACAGATGAGTCTCTGTGCGTGCAAATACGCACTGCGTGCACAGCAATATATGGTAACATACGCATTTACACAGACATGCCACAAAGATATATTCAACACATATTTCATACAGCACATAAATTAAACATGTCAAGCACCAGACATTTTAAGGTTTTAAATTATATAATGGAGTATAACGTCATGTATATGTATTATTGGAACAGAACAAGATAGACATGTCATGCTTGGTGTCAAAGTAATCAGAGGAATGTGTAGATTGATTTGATGCCTGTGGTTAAGTTGTCTCTCATTGCAACAATTAGTTATGATTGAATGTATGAATATGAAGCCACAATTCAACTGAGAACAAAAGACATTCTGCTTCTCCAAGGCTGAACATTGCTTGCATATGAACTTACCAATAACACATCATGAATGAGAAAGTTCCTTCCCCTGGACCAATAACAGAAGACCCAGTCCCAGACCTGTACTCCCCTAATATACACAGTGTATAGCTGATCCCAGAGACAAGAAGTTGTGTTTTGCTGTTACTCTGCTACTGTGAGGATGGAGAGAGAGAGAGATATGGAGCGGAGTGTACATTGAGGGAGATGGTAATTGTATGCTGGCCGTGACTGTATGAATTCTTTTGTAACAATTGCTTCCTATGAAAATGTACTCTGTAACCATATATATACTGTACATGTGATATATATTCTATACATATCCTTTTAATAACAAATATATACATCAATGAGCTTTGGAACTCATAAATGTGTGCGTGTACTAGTTTTCTCTTAAGGGATGTAATGTTTGCGATGTACAGCGCACTTTTATCGTATATGGTAATAAGATGCACCTTGCGTCCGCAATATATATTAGCGCTGGCATTTCAAATATTTATTAGAAATAAATCTGACTTTCTCAGATGGGGGCGCGTCTACGATATCACGTACTTAATGATGCGCTCTACAGACGCTGCGGTTGTCTACCAGCTAACGATGGATGCATCTTGATGCTGCTGAATCACTTGCCGTTTGTTTTTTTGCATTATCAGTAAGGCGCTGATATGAAATTCAAGGGACAAAATATATTTCTTTGTTGTGTGAGTATGACAAAGAAATGCACTATTTAAAATGCTAAAGCGTATTTTTTATTGTTGCAAAACAAAGTTCAAATAAGTCATATTGTGTTTGATTCAGATTGGATTGTTTATCTGTTAAGTTAATTTAAAAGAACATTTAAAAGTTGTTTGCATACGTATAATATAGCTGTGTTAGCATGCTGAGGCCAATTCGCATACTTTTAAACCCAGGCCTAAAGTAACTTCCGGTGCTTGTATAAATTGTGATTTCTTTGTGACAAAAGAGCTAGCCACATGGTGTCCTCCATTTTGGGCTAGCCACATGGCTTGTTAATAAGAGGGTGGAGCTGTGGCCATTTTAGGAAGGTCACTTTATCCAACTTAGCTAAATAGCTGTCTTTCAGTCTGGTTAAAACAATCAGTTTCCTTTGTCACAAAGAAACAACATATATGTACAAATCCAACACCATTTATAAGCTACCAATGAATTTATTTAACCCATGCCATAGTCAATTGCAAATAGTTTCAATTGGGCCCAGTGAGAGAGAAATTGTGAGATAAATGCTTGGCTTGGTGTAAGAAATTACACACATATACAATTTTTTTTCAGGATTTGTTAACTCTCTGTTTGCTAGGGTAGGATAGCCATTGAAATGTTAATTAACCTGTCCCACCACCCTCTTGAACAGGCATATGAAACTCTGTTGATATGCAAATTATAGAGGCTCTGAGAGAAACTACATTAATTTAGTGTGTTTACGAATACATATGCTGGGTGAGGGGTCTCATAGAAGTGCAGTAAATGGTGTGTGTGTGTGTGTGTGTGTGTGTGTGTGTGTGTGTATATAATATATATAATATGGGTATTTATATCAGTGTATGTTATGCAAGATAGCTATCCAATCTGAATCATAGCATTTAAATTATAGTCAATAGTCATTATAGATCTGCATAAGAATCGGATAAGTTTACTTGTTATATATTTGATATATTTAGGTACGGGAGAAATTATAAAACATAAAACGCAGTTCCGGCTAGTGATGAGCGGGTTCGGTTTCTCGGAAACCGAACCCCCCCGAACTTCACCCTTTTTACACGGGTCCAAGGCATACTCTGATTCTACCGTATGGCTCGTAAACCCGAGCGCGCCCGAACATCATCATCCCGCTGTCGGATTCTCGCGAGATTCGGATTCTTTATAAGCAGCCGCGCGTCGCCGCCATTTTCACTCGTGCATTGGAAATGTTAGGGAGAGGATGTGGCTGGCGTCCTCTCCGTTATTGTTGAACTTGATTGTGCACTATTGCTTAATTGTGGGGAGGGCTGGGGAGCAGCTGTATAATAAAGGAGGAGTACAGTGCAGAGTTTTGCTGATCAGTGACCACCAGTTATCCGTTCTCTGCCTGAAAAAAACGCTCCTTATCTGTGCTCAGTGTGCTGCATATATCTGTGCTCACACAGCTTAATTGTGGGGACTGGGGAGCAGCTGTATTATATAGCAGGAGTACAGTGCAGAGTTTTGCTGACAGTGACCACCAGTATACGTTGTCTGCCTGAAAAACACTCCATATCTGTGCTCAGTGTGCTGCTTTATTGTGGGGACTGGGGACCACCAGTATAATATTATATAGGAGGAGTACAGAGCAGAGTTCTGCTGACCAGTGACCGCCAGTATATAATATATAGCATTACGGTACAGTAGGCCACTGCTGTACCTACCTCTGTGTCGTCATTAAGTATACTATCCATCTAGATTCTATACCTGTGGTGCATTTCAGTTGTGCAGTTTGCTGACACAGTGACCACCAGTATATATAGCAGTATGGTACGGAAGGCCACTGCTGTACCTACCTCTGTGTCATCATTAAGTATACTATCCATCTACATTCTATACCTGTGGTGCATTTTAGTTTTGCAGTTTGCTGACACAGTGACCACCAGTATACTATATATAGCAGTACGGTACGGAAGGCCACTGCTGTACCTACCTCTGTGTCGTCATGAAGTACACTATCCATCTACATTCTATACCTGTGGTGCATTTTAGTTTTGCAGTTTGCTGACACAGTGACCACCAGTATACTATATATAGCAGTACGGTACGGAAGGCCACTGCTGTACCTACCTCTGTGTCGTCATTAAGTATACTATCCATCTACATTCTATACCTGTGGTGCATTTTAGTTTTGCAGATTGCTGACAGTGACCACCAGTATATATAGCAGTACGGTACGGAAGGCCACTGCTCTACCTACCTCTGTGTCGTCAAGTATACTATCCATCTATACTGGTGGTGCATTTCAGTTGTGCGCAGTATATATAGTAGTAGGCCAGTGCTATTGATAGTTACTGGCATATAATTCCACACATTAAAAAATGGAGAACAAAAATGTGGAGGTTAAAATAGGGAAAGATCAAGATCCACTTCCACCTCGTGCTGAAGCTGCTGCCACTAGTCATGGCCGAGACGATGAAATGCCATCAACGTTGTCTGCCAAGGCCGATGCCCAATGTCATAGTAGAGAGCATGTAAAATCCAAAAAACAAAAGTTTAGTAAAATGACCCAAAAATCAAAATTAAAAGCGTCTGAGGAGAAGCGTAAACTTGCCAATATGCCATTTACGACACGAAGTGGCAAGGAATGGCTGAGGCCCTGGTCTATGTTCATGGCTAGTGGTTCAGCTTCACATGAGGATGGAAGCACTCATCCTCTCGCTAGAAAAATGAAAAGACTTAAGCTGGCAAAAGCACAGCAAAGAACTGTGCGTTCTTCTAAATCACAAATACCCAAGGAGAGTTCAATTGTGTCGGTTGCGATGCCTGACCTTCCCAACACTGGACGGGAAGAGCTTGCGCCTTCCACCATTTGCACGCCCCCTGCAAGTGCTGGAAGGAGCTCCCGCAGTCCAGTTCCTGATAGTCAAATTGAAGATGTCACTGTTGAAGTACACCAGGATGAGGATATGGGTGTTGCTGGCGCTGGGGAGGAAATTGACAAGGAGGAATCTGATGGTGAGGTGGTTTGTTTAAGTCAGGCACCCGGGGAGACACCTGTTGTCCGTGGGACGAATATGGCCATTGACATGCCTGGTCAAAATACAAAAAAAATCAGCTCTTCGGGGTGGAATTATTTCAACACAAATGCGGACAACAGGTGTCAAGCGTGTGTTGCCTTTGTCAAGCTGTAATAAGTAGGGGTAAGGACGTTAACCACCTCGTAACATCCTCCCTTATACGTCACCTGCAGCGCATTCATCATAAGTCAGTGACAAGTTCAAAAACTTTGGGTGACAGCGGAAGCAGTCCACTGACCACTAAATCCCTTCCTCTTGTAACCAAGCTCCTGCAAACCACACCACCAACTCCCTCAGTGTCAATTTCCTCCTTACCCAGGAGAGCCAATAGTCCTGCAGGCCATGTCACTGGCAAGTCTGACGAGTCCTCTCCGGCCGGGGATTCCTCCGATGCATCCTTGAGTGTAACGCCTACTGCTGCTGGCACTGCTGTTGTAGCTCCTGGGAGTCGATCGTCATCCCAGAGGGGAAGTCGGAAGACCACTTGTACTACTTCCAGTAAGCGATTGACTGTCCAACAGTCCTTTGCGAGGAAGATGAAATATCACAGCAGTCATCCTGCTGCAAAGCAGATAACTCAGGCCTTGGCAGCCTGGGCGGTGAGAAACGTGGTTCCGGTATCCACCGTTAATTCAGAGGCAACTAGAGACTTGATTGAGGTACTGTGTCCCCGGTACCAAATACCATCTAGGTTCCATTTCTCTAGGCAGGCGATACCGAAAATGTACACAGACCTCAGAAAAAGACTCACCAGTGTCCTAAAAAATGCAGTTGTACCCAATGTCCACTTAACCACGGACATGTGGACAAGTGGAGCAGGGCAGACTCAGGACTATATGACTGTGACAGCCCACTGGGTAGATGTATTGCCTCCCGCAGCAAGAACAGCAGCGGCGGCACCAGTAGCAGTATCTCGCAAACGCCAACTCGTTCCTAGGCAGGCTACGCTTTGTATCACCACTTTCCAGAAGAGGCACACAGCTGACAACCTCTTACGGAAACTGAGGAAGATCATCGCAGAATGGCTTACCCCAATTGGACTCTCCTGGGGATTTGTGACATCGGACAACGCCAGCAATATAGTGCGTGCTTTACATCTGGGCAAATTCCAGCACGTCCCATGTTTTGCACATACATTGAATTTGGTGGTGCAGAATTATTTAAAAAACGACAGGGGCGTGCAAGAGATGCTGTCGGAGGCCCGAAGAATTGCGGGCCACTTTCGGCATTCAGCCACCGCGTACAGAAGACTGGAGCACCACCAAACAATCCTGAACCTGCCCTGCCATCATCTGAAGCAAGAGGTGGTAACGAGGTGGAATTCAACCCTCTATATGCTTCAGAGGATGGAGGAGCAGCAAAAGGCCATTCAAGCCTATACATCTGCCCACGATATAGGCAAAGGAGGGGGAATGCACCTGACTCAAGCGCAGTGGAGAATGATTTCAACGTTGTGCAAGGTTCTGCAACCCTTTGAACTTGCCACACGTTAAGTCAGTTCAGACACTGCCAGCCTGAGTCAGGTCATTCCCCTCATCAGGCTTTTGCAGAAGAAGCTGGAGACATTGAAGGAGGAGCTAAACAGAGCGATTCCGCTAGGCATGTGAGACTTGTGGATGGAGCCCTTAATTCGCTTAACCAGGATTCACGGCTGGTCAATCTGTTGAAATCAGAGCACTACATTTTGGCCACCGTGCTCGATTCTAGATTTAAAGCCTACGTTGTATCTCTCTTTCCGGCAGACACAAGTCTGCAGAGGTTCAAAGACCTGCTGGTGAGAAAATTGTCAAGTCAAGCGGAACGTGACCCATCAACATCTCCTCCTTCACATTCTCCCGCAACTGGGGGTGCAGGGAAAAGGCTAAGAATTCCGAGCCCACCCGCTGGCGGTGATGCAGGGCAGTCTGGAGCGAGTGCTGACATCTGGTCCGGACTGAAGGACCTGCCAACGATTACTGACATGTCGTCTACTGTCACTTCATATGATTCTCTCACCATTGAAAGAATGGTGGAGGATTATATGAGTGACCGCATCCAAGTAGGCACGTCAGACAGTCCGTACGTATACTGGCAGGAAAAAGAGGCAATTTGGAGGCCCTTGCACAAACTGGCTTTATTCTACCTAAGTTGCCCTCCCTCCAGTGTGTACTCCGAAAGAGTGTTTAGTGCAGCCGCTCACCTTGTCAGCAATCGGCGTACGAGGTTACTTCCAGAAAATGTGGAGAAGATGATGTTCATCAAAATGAATTATAATCAATTCCTCCCTGGAGACATTCACCAGCAGCAATTGCCTCCAGAAAGTACACAGGGACCTGAGATGGTGGATTCCAGTGGGGACAAATTAATAATCTGTGAGGAGGGGGATGTACACAGTGAGAGGGGTGAGGAATCGGAGGATGATGATGAGGTGGACATCTTGCCTCTGTAGAGCCAGTTTGTGCAAGGAGAGATTGATTGCTTCTTTTTTTGGTGGGGGCCCAAACCAACCAGTCATTTCAGTCACAGTCGTGTGGCAGACCCTGTTGCTGAAATTATGGGTTCGTTAAAGTGTGCATGTCCTGTTTATACAACATAAGGGTGGGTGGGAGGGCCCAAGGACAATTCCATCTTGCACCTCTTTTTTCTTTCATTTTTCTTTGCATCATGTGCTGTTTGGGGACAATTTTGTTTGAAGTGCCATCCTGCCTGACACTGCAGTGCCACTCCTAGATGGGCCAGGTGTTTGTGTCGGCCACTTGTGTCGCTTAGCTTAGTCACACAGCGACCTTGGTGCGCCTCTTTTTTTCTTTGCATCATGTGCTGTTTGGGGACTATTTTTTTGAAGTGCCATCCTGCCTGACACTGCAGTGCCACTCCTAGATGGGCCAGGTGTTTGTGTCGGCCACTTGTGTCGATTAGCTTAGCCATCCAGCGACCTCGGTGCAAATTTTAGGACTAAAAATAATAGTGTGAGGTGTTCAGAATAGACTGGAAATGAGTGTAAATTATGGTTATTTAGGTTAATAAAACTATGGGATCAAAATGACCCCCAAATTCCATGATTTAAGCTGTTTTTTAGGGTTTTTTGTAAAAAACACCCGATTCCAAAACACACCCGAATCCGACAAAAAAATTTCAGTGAGGTTTTGCCAAAATGCGTCCGAATCCAATACACGGCCGCGGAACTGAATCCAAAACCAAAACACAAAACCCGAAAAATGTCTGGTGCACATCACTAGTTCCGGCCTAAACATTTAGGTAAACACTTAAAGGAGGATTACCTTTGGGGGTAACTTCCGGCGGGTGTAAGGAACAAAGGTGTATTGTGTAAGTGAGCAGTAGGTTTATTGCTTACATTGATAGTTATACGTGTGGTATATTAAGTTGCGAATGCACGGTATACACGTGGTAAGGTAAGTGAGGTAAGCGTAAAGGAATGCGCACGCGGAGCAGGAATGTGCACATGGTTGCATAAGCACGCAAGGTTGCGTGAAGTAGCGAGCGCAAGTTTTACCACACAATAGAAATAAATTTAAAGGCAGGATAGAAAACACAGTTATACAAAATCAAGTAACTATCGAATTTTAAAAGCAGATTACTATAATATTTTGTTTAAAGTGTACTACCCCTGGAACAGGCTATCAATCAAAGGGAGTGATATTTTTCTGTACAGAAAAACACTGTGTATTTGTGTGAGTGGAAGGTAGGAGTGGACGTATTGAACCCCGGAAAATCGTGAACCCCCATGGAAGACGCTGAGTTAGCAGAGGCTCGCGGCGTGTGAAGAGTATATTCAACACATATTTCATACAGCACATAAATTAAACATGTCAAGCACCAGACATTATAAGGTTTTAAATTATATAATGGCGTATAACGTCATGTATATGTATTTTTGGAACAGAACAAGATAGACATGTCATGCTTGGTGCAAAGTAATCAGAGGAATGTGTAGATTGATTTGCTGCCTGTGGTTAAGTTGTAGCTCATTGCAACAATTAGTTATGATTGAATGTATGAATATGAAGCCACAATTCAACTGAGAGCAAAAGACATCCTGCTTCTTCAAGGCTGGACAATGCTTGCATATGAACTGACCAATAACACATCATGAATGAGAAAGTTTGACTTTCTCAAGAGAATGTATTGCTGGAGAGAGAAATGTGCAGACAGCCATAGTAATCAGCCACTCATAACTTGTAAATATAACAACAGACATACCATATTAGAATACTGCAATGTTTCCGGCAAGTGCAAGCGGTGGGAGGAGAACCATGTGGAATGCAAATAAAAAGAAAGAGGAACATGTAAACTGAGGATGTGACATTCATATGGAAAAAATAAAGAACCCAAAGCAGGACACAAATAGTCATCCTTGCCATCAGGCCAGAAATTAAAACTTCCAAGCAATAAAAACAATGAGCTTTTAAAGAAACAGTAAACTTATCATGGAGAATAAGGCTAAAAGGACCTGCAGCAATTTGATGAATTCCACAAAGAACAGGAAGTAGTATCATATAATGTTATAATCATTATCAAGCAGTGAAATAGGTGAGATGGTCAGCAGAGTGGTCACCTCCACGAGCAGAACAGAATATTAGATCAACAACACAAAACAAATAAAAAACAGTAATGAACAAAATATCAGTAATATGGAAATTGTATCAAACATATTGGCAATAAGAAAAGAGCTTAGTGGATTTAGAGAATCATCAAGAATATTAGTAATCTAGGCTTAGCATAAATCAAAAGGTCACCCTTGAGAGTACATGAGGGAGGGATAAGAGTCCCCCATCACAGCCTCAGTGCCTTCCCAGGGGTATTCTGCAGCGTCCTCTGGAGTTGAGATGTTCAGGAAGGTGTCTGCAGTTAACAAACAGAGCCATGCTGGAAACAGTACAGCAAAATGCTGATTCTCCTTGACCAATCCAACGCACACCAGGTGAAAAGCTTTGCAAGCCCTAGTCATTTCGGCAGAATATTCCTAAAAAAATCAGTTTGTGCCCTTCCCAGAGTAGTGAACACCATCTCCTAGAAGCCTGCCAGATTGCCTCATAGTGAAGGAAGTTCAGGCAGCAGGGCGCATATCTGGGTTCTCACAGAGGGCTCCAATATGGTGCGCATACTCAATGACCATGTCAGCACAAGAGTCTTAAAACCCCAATAACTCCAGCAGAGAGGTGGCAATAAAATATTATAGAGCCTTACTCATAATAGCTTCAGGGCGACCCACAATGCACAGGTTGTATCTCCAAGAATGGTTCTCCAAATCATCTAGCTTGTTAAGAGTCTGAATATGTTGCTTGGGAAAGGTATCATATTGCTGTTTCAGCAACACCTCACCCAGTTTAGCTTTATTAACCTGCACCTTCTTCTGCACCAGCACAATGTTTTTATTACTGTAGACTCCTACAGTGCCTGCCTGAAATAGTCCACTTGTTCCTGCATCAGAGGGGACTTGGTGTCCCTAATAGCCTTCACTACATCTGCACAGGAGGCTAAAACAGGTGTGGGGGCTTCCCCAGCCTGAGAAGCAGCTGCAGTAGGGGAAGTTAGTGAAGCGGAGCTGGGTGCTATGTTTGTAGGGAGATCATGGCCACCATCTTGGATTTGCACCTCTCCCTTTCCAGGCGCTGGCAGTTCTGTTTATTCTGTGTGGAGGGGTGTCAAAGTTCACTTTAGAAAATATACATGAATACTAACAGGCAGGAAACACTGTTGCCTCAATTATGAGTATAAGAAATAACATCTATTTACAATTAGTACACATTAAAAAACTAGGTCGGTCAATAAACACTCAAACACTTGTCTGCCTGGTCATGGGACTGGATAATTGTTGGTTCTATACTTGTCCCAGGAATGGATTACAGAGCCGACCCAAATTAGGTTGATAGTCATTAGGTCAATTATTATTGATCGACATGGTAAAGGACGACATGGTGAAAGTCGACATGTAAAAGGTGAACACTGGAAAAGTAAACAGGGACAAAAGTCGACAGTAGAAATGGTTTACATGACAAGTGGTCAACACAGCATTTTTTTATTTTTTTATGGTGTCCTTTTCTCTGTTAAAGCATGGGGAACCCCAATTAGTGTTCCACATCCCCTGGCTTGGCTCACTTTGCTCACCATGCTTTGGGCAAGGCACCTCGCTCCACCACAGCTGCACTTAGCAAAGGTTGCTGTTCCCAATTATAGTCCACATAATGGTAAAATATGAAAAAGTTGAAAAAACCCTCAAAAAGCTGTGTTGACCATTTTTGCACTGTCAAACTTTGGTACCTGTCGACTATAAGCACTGTCGACCTTTGACATGTCTGTGGTGTAAAAGGGTGGCCAAGGTCATCTTAAAAGCCTATGGGAAGCCAGCTGACTGGCATTTGGAGATTATGTTATCTCCAATCACTGGCAGAGGGAAGACCCACTACCAACCTGGGTTTAGCCAGTGGTGTGAATGGGGTTTCAAGGCCCTGTGACATGGCTTGAAACGGTATTCAATCTGACTTTGTGGTAACTGAACACATTGAGTTGCAATGCCGGGGGATTTTCTAGTTGTGACTGCTAGTTACTCCAAACTGTAGTGTTGGGTATGAGCCCAAATGAGGCCCTTGCTGTATTATGTCTCAGCCTGGGGTATTTTATTGTGTTGTATCTATGGCAAACCAAACATCAAACCTTACAGTATATCTACATGTCGACCTAATAACCATGTAAACCTTTGTCCATGTCAACCCTTAGTGGTCGACCTATTAATTCTCGACCTAATTAAGGTTGACCTATAATCTGTATACCGCTTGTCCTGCATCACTATAACACTTGTCCTACATCACTATAATAAAGTGACCTTAATGTGTATATCTCTGAGACAAACCTGCATACTGTATGCACTGTTTCACCAATTTAGGGCTAGATGCATCATCGCTTGGAGAGTGATAAAATGGAAAGTGATAAACTACTAGTCAACCAGCTCCTAACTGTCATTTTTCAAACAGGGTCTGTGGCATGGCAGTTAGGAGCCGATTGGCTGGTGCCTTTTCTCTTTCCATTTTATCACTCTCCAAGCGATGATGTATCTAGCTCTTAGATCCAAAAGGTGGTCCCAGGTTTTTGAACAGTACTTTTGAGTACCCATTGTGTTTTGGTTCTAGACCTGCCCTACGTCACTTATATACAGTGACCTTATTATTTGCATTTATAAAATAAACCTGTATATGCATTATTTCAGCATATACAGTACAGGATCAAAAGGTGGTCCCAGGTCTTTAAACAGTACTTTTTGTGTATCCTATATGTTTTTGTTTGTGTTTTTGGATGTGCTCTTTGGAGATCACATTCTTTTATATTTATGTCAATTAATGCTAAGTTTTTTACAGTTGATCTATTTCATTTAGGTATGCAAGTGCCCCAACTAAGAGGGAACTTTTCTTTTTGTATTTATTTTTCACACTTATCATACTCATACTTCGTTAGAGTATAAGTCATCGGTCCTCCTACCCATGATTGCTAATAATCGCGGGTAGTTTGTCATGATTAATGTGCCTGTAGAAGGCAGGAGCACTGCGTATGCACTCACCATCCAGGATCACGGATTGCGCATGGTAAAGGACATATCCAATTTGGTGCGTTATTTTTGCGGTAAAAATTACCAGGGCCATCGCAACTATTGTCACGATCCAGGTAATTCCTTATCAGTATTTACCTTCCAAATGCCTCCTGAGACTGTCCCAGCGTTCCAAGCCTGGATTGCATCTGCACTGTCTGCATGCAGCCCGCTGCATCTCATTGTCTCAAATCTCTTTACTGTGATTCTGGCAGCTTCAGGGTTAAGTTTCACATTCAAGTTACAAACAATCTTTCCCTCCAAAAGCTAACATGGGCGCAGCCATGTTTTCCTCGTCACATGTTACCTTTCAGCCTATCAGCTACACTCTGGTCTCAGCCTGATTACCTAGCAGCTGCACTCTAGACTCTGCTTAATCAGCCAGCCAATCCCTGTTTCCCAGCTGGTATAAATATCCTGTTCCTGGGGTGGAAAGATGTCAGTGCTTCAATTGTCTTCAGTGATTCCAGTGTGCAGTCCTCCCATGGACTTTCTCTGCAGTACAGCCTGACTCTGCAGTGTCTCATCATTGCACCCTGTGACTGGCAGTAACCCGACACCGGCTTCCAGCTTCCACCGGTGCTCTGCCCTGCCAGTAACCATCGGTGTTCCGCCATCGATCTCCAGTAACCATCGGTGTTCCGCCATCGATCCCAAGTAACCATCGGTGTTCCGCCATCAATCTCCAGTAACCATCAGTGTTCCGCCATCGATCTCCAGTAACCATCGGTGTTCCGCCATCGATCCCAAATCACCATCGGTGTTCCGCCATCGATCTCAAGTCACCATCGGTGCTCTGTCATCGATTTCTAGCATCACCAGTGTTTCTGCGTCTGATCTTCCTTCGGTTCCAGCCGATTCCAATATCTCTGGACCCAATCCGGTTCCATCCGTAGGTCCAAAGACTCCTTCAGTTCATGCTGATTCAACTGTCTCCAGACTCAATCCGGTTCCATCCGTCTGTCTGAAGATTCCTTCGGTTCCAGACGATTCCAATATCTCTGGACCCAATCCGGTTCATCCGTAGGTCCAAATACTCCTTCAGTTCCAGCTGATTCAACTGTCTCCAGTCTCAATCCGGTTCCATCCGTCTGTCTGAAGATTCCTTTGGTTCCAGCCGATTCCGATATCTCTGGACCCAATCCGGTACCATCCGTAGGTCCAAAGACTCCTTCAGTTCCAGCCGAGTCCAATATCTCTGTACCCAATCCGGTTCCGTCCGTAGGTCCAAAGACTCATTCAGTTCCAGCTGATTCAACTGTCAATCCAAAGACTCCTCCGGTCCCAGCCGGTTCAAGCTTTTCCGGATCCAATCCGTTCCCATCCGTCTGTCCGGATCAGCCTCCTTCGGTTCCAGCCGATTACAGCACCTTCGGATCTAATCCTGTCCTATCCGTCGGTCCAAAGTCTCCGCCGGTCTCAGCCGGTTCAAGTTTGTCTGGACTCAATCTGGTCTCGTCCATAAGTCCGGTACAGTCTCCTCTGGTTCCAGCCAGTTCAAGTTCATCAGGATTAAATCTAGATCCTTCCGTTTGTTCAGGTAAAGAATTTATAAGGTGTCCTGGGGCCACTCCTAAAGGAGGGGGTGCTGTCACGATCCAGGTAATTCCTTATCAGTATTTACCTTCCAAATGCCTCCTGAGACTGTCCCAGCGTTCCAAGCCTGGATTGCATCTGCACTGTCTGCATGCAGCCCGCTGCATCTCATTGTCTCAAATCTCTTTACTGTGATTCTGGCAGCTTCAGGGTTAAGTTTCACATTCAAGTTACAAACAATCTTTCCCTCCAAAAGCTAACATGGGCGCAGCCATGTTTTCCTCGTCACATGTTACCTTTCAGCCTATCAGCTGCACTCTGGTCTCAGCCTGATTACCTAGCAGCTGCACTCTAGACTCTGCTTAATCAGCCAGCCAATCCCTGTTTCCCAGCTGGTATAAATATCCAGTTCCTGGGGTGGAAAGATGTCAGTGCTTCAATTGTCTTCAGTGATTCCAGTGTGCAGTCCTCCCATGGATTTTCTCTGCAGTACAGCCTGACTCTGCAGTGTCTCATCATTGCACCCTGTGACTGGCAGTAACCCGACACCGGCTTCCAGCTACCAGCGGTGCTCTGCCCTGCCAGTAACCATCGGTGTTCCGCCATCGATCTCCAGTAACCATCGGTGTTCTGCCATCAATTCCAAGTAACCATCAGTGTTCCGCCATCGATCTACAGTAACCATCGGTGTTCCGCCATCAATATCCAGTAACCATCGGTGTTCCGCCACCGATCTCCAGTAACCATCGGTGTTCCGCCATCGATCTCCAGTAACCATTGGTGTTCCGCCATCGATCCCAAGTCACCATCGGTGTTCCGCCATCGATCCCAAGTCACCATCGGTGCTCTGTCATCGATCTCTAGCATCACCAGTGTTTCTGCGTCTGATCTTCCATTACACTGGTATCTGACACTATTTCACAGCTCACCACCTGTGTCGGTTCTATCCGGCGTTTCCCGGCAGTTCAGTCATCAGCTTCTGTTTCCCATCAGCTACCCAGTGCATCAGTGTTGGTAAGGACATATCATCTCCAAGTCCTTCAAGACTGTGCTTAATTATACCACACCTAGAGACTGCCTATATGCACTCCTGGGAACTGTGACTTATACGCTGTTCTTATTATTGCTAACTGCCGACATATGCTTGTGAGCTGAGTTTCAATAAAACCTTTGAACTTTCCTTTGTTGTTGTGGTCACGCCTACGGGCATCTGTGGTAAAGGTTCCCTGTATGTCTAAGAACCCTGTACTGCCTCCCAGGTTCACATATACCTCAGCCCCTACAACTGAGGCTTCTACTGGTCAGCACCAGCCCTCAGTTGTGACAACTATTTTTCATTAATGTGGGTATGAGTGCTCCTGATTTACACTCTGTCCAACTGGTTAAAATATGGTTGCAATAATTTTTACCCCACCCCCCAGAAATAAAGAAAAATGTAAAAATCAGCCAGCACCTCCAAAAAATTATTGGCTAACATAATAAAAATACATTCTGGAGTAAAAAATAAATTAGTTAACACTTTTAAAAATTATGTTTTGTGCATTTACATTTTTTTTAAAAATGATAAAAAGCAATTATTTTTAACTAAATAAATACTTAAAGTAAATTTGGGGTACATAAAGTGTAAAAGTTTATTTTGGGATTCATTTGAGGCATTTTTTTAACCATTATAATATTGTCATGTACATTAATTATTAGAACAATTAGGCTAAATGAAAAGTTCTAATTGTCTAATATGTCTTTATGCCAAGTTGTTTTGAACAAAGTCCTGGCATTTTTCCTTTAATAGGGGATTTTGAAACTTTTGACAGTCTCTGCAGCTGCAATAAAAAACTGTAGTAATTCCTATTGAAACTACTGTGGCTGAATTTGTCACACCTAATGAATACCAAAAACATCATGGCTTGTGAAAACTTTGCACTCAATTTAATATGCCCAGCTGACTTCATCACAATGGCAAAATGTAATTCTTAAAAGATAAAAATATATTTTTTAAATATTTTTATTATTGCCATTAACAGGTATTTACATGTGTACTATACAGCACTTTACAATTGTATAAAAAAAAGACTATTAAACAGTAGGGTATTGACAAAAGGATAAGGAGATGAGAGGGTCCTACTTGCAGTCTTACAATCTATCAGAAAGCGGAGTTTGATACAAGAAGCTAAGTGACGCATATTACATATTGGTCCAGCTTATAATATATGTTCAAGGTACAAAGCAATGTTAGTTTGGAGGTCAGAAAGTTGTTTGAGCATAGAATTAGAATAATTGAGTAAACTGTTTAGAGGGATTGGTATAAGGTAGACTATCATAGGAAAGTTATGAAATAGTTTTGCGGTATGATTGAAGGTATGCAGGCTAGGGTAGAATCTTATTGTACTAGAGAATTTAATGTATTGGATCTATCCCCCCCAAAAAGTCCTGAAAGTGGGAAAGTGAGCAAGTAATTGTAAACTAGACAGGCAATTAGTTGTATGTTTGTGCAATTTTGTTAATGGCCCGTTATGTTAGTGGATGTTTATTTATGTCAGATATGGCAAGGTACAGTTAATCACTGGTGTGAGTGTAAGAGAAAATTAGCCTAGTAACTGCAAGAGTAAAAGTCAGGAATAGCAATAAAAATAGAACTTAAATGATTACTGTTGAAGATTATGAGGGAATGAAATCATGTTTTGAATGTAAACACAAAGTAGAATTAAGTAAAGGATGCGGTCTAGCCAGCAAGACTGAGATGTAGGCTGGGATGAGCAAAGTAGAAAGAGATTGATAGTTTGTGATGCGATAGCTTTAAGTAATAGTATTAAAGAACAGATAGAGTGATAGGAAACGAAGGTTTCATCAAAGAGGCAGGACAGAAGTTAAGAAAGTTGTTGGTGAAAGAAGATTCTGTTTTCCATTACTCTGATTACTCTTGTCCCTAAAATACACAGCAAGATCTTGTTTAGCAATGGTGCTCAGGTATTTGTGGTGTGAATATTTAGCAGAAGAGTGCTAGTTATCAGTATATATGTATAAAAGATCCACCAGTGACACATCACTTTACAGATGAGTCCACAAAGCAATTTTGTAGAGGTCTGTAGAGGTCCATAGTTGAAATCATGATCCTTGGGCTGTTGCTAGTGTATAATTATGTAGAGTATATTATTTTAAAATTGATCAAAAAGATATAGGCATTGAGAGTTATAGCTGATAAAAAAAATGGCTAATACTGAGTCCCACAATTTGCATTTCTGCATCTATATATATCATAAGATAATAAAAGTCACAGATAAATTGTGGATACATAGATTGAAACTAAACATTACTGTTCAATGTGGATCAGACTCATACAGTATATCATATGTTAATACAGTTGCAGTATCAATACAATGCAGAATCTAAACATTTCCCACTGTTTGTTCCTGAAAAAAATATATTGCACAGCTGAATAATTTGAGCATAGAACTATTTACTACTGTGCCAAACATTTTCCACATAAAAAAAGTAAACAAATTTTCCATATGAAAATTACTTCGGACAATGACGCAATAAAAATTAAGATTGTATAAGTAATGGAAAAGATACTCAGTAGTGTGTATGTGTGTTTTTTTTCGGCAAAGAAGAAATCCACAGATCTATATCAACATTATTTTCATTTATAAAAACACATATTGCAAACATAGACCTTGCAATCTTAGTGCCTACAGGCACTTGCGATATTAGATCTTTCGTCATCCGCTGGTTCTAAATGGAAGAGTCATCTGAATTTAATGACAAATGATATATGCAATGAGGCCAATATGTATCATGGAATTAGATTGTCATTCTTAAATAATTGAAATCATATTTTACTCTACAGATTAGTCATAATAGTAATTTAATAAAATAAAATGTTACCTATAAATCTTGTTACCTGAAATGCAGTTTTATTCTCCTTTTCAATTAAACTAAACTAATTACGAATATCAGTGCTATAAGTCAAACCACAAGAACACAGTTTGTTTTTTTAATTATTATTATTATTATTATTATTTTATATATTTAATTAACATCCAACATCGTATAATAAACAAGCATAATTTAAATAGTTTTTTTTATCTAGTTCATTATAAATGTTAATATAACCAATTACTGGAAAATATAACTATTTTTAATATTGATGATCATTTCATTATACTATAGGTTACTAGATTTGTTAAAAGGCTGTAATTATTGCATATATTGTATTTGCTTTTAAATACATATTATTTACTGTAACATTTTTCTGTTTGAATCATATCAT